>NC_141991.1:44154737-45354737 GCF_049901715.1 Pseudonaja textilis
TATCTACGCCATGCCCATCAAGCCACAACCACAGAACCAATAGTAAAAAAATTTGAATCCCACCACTGGTCATGCCAATTGATTCCACCAACCTTCTTCGCTATTGTAGTCATAAGCCTAGTTTTCGTGTAAATGGTTGATTCTAAGTTGAATACCTGGGAATTTGGGTCAACTTAAGAGTATTCTGGTACAGGGAAAGCTGGCCATTTTAGTAGTGATTTTCCAGATGTTCAGTCTGAACTATTGACAGCTGTGACTTTGGATGATTCTGCTGTGGTGCCCTCCCAACAAAATTAAATACACTCAAAACACATAAACTCCTAAAGCATCACAATTCACCTATGCAGAGGCCCAGCAACCAGCTTAAAATGAAAACTCCTTGCTTACATTTTCCCAGGTATGGTTCAATGCTTTCTGCAGCCATACTTCTAGCATTCTAGCTTATATAATGTTTGTCTAACATGCAGAAACTAACCAGTTTGAAAACTTGCACAAATACATTTTAACTGCTATTTTATTTTGCTTGAAGACTTTCCAATAGTTAGTTATTCATTTGGATTATTTAGGAAGGAAGGAGGGAAGGGAGGAAGGCCCAGTGTTTCAGTGGTATAGATAGAATTTTTAAAAAAAGCTCAGTGAAGAAGTGAGCAGCTCAGGGAAAGAAAAACAGTGATTAAAAATGGCTAGGTAAACCTCTGCACCTCAAGCAAACCTTACAAATACAGTATTATGCCCCTGAAATACCATTAATAACAGTACCAGCAGTATAGATTTGACCTGGAGTGCTGCAGAATGATCATCATTGATCCAGGTGAGGGAATGGTACTGCTAAGAAAATACAGACAGACTACATTTGAGAGCTGCTGGTGAACAGAACATGAGTTAAACTATTCTAACTATTGAGAAATGGTTGGTGGCCCATACTCACTCCAGCAAAACCTGCCAATGTGAATATGCCCGTTGCCTCTGGAGTTGGAAAAAAGGGGGAAGGTTTCCATTAGTGGAATTCCCACCCTCTAACTCCTGGGATTTCTGAACTGTCCTCTGCAGCCACAGCCACTCTCTAACTCTCCATTTCTCCAAGGAGTGAGTCTGTCTGTCTGTCTGTCTGTCTCTCTCTCTCTCTCTTTCTCTCTCTCTCTCTGGGTTAATTTTGTTTTTTTAATATTAATTGTTTTTTATTATATTAACTTTATTATATTATATTTTATTATATATACAAATGTAGGACACAGTCTTTATTATATTCTTTATATGTCAAAAATTGATTTCCCCCACAACTGAAAAACCAGTAGGCCAGAGATGGGGAAACTTTTATGGCTCACTCAGGAATTCTGGGAATTGAAGGCTATAAGTGATAAAAGAGCCAAATTTCCCTACCCCTGTCTTAGCATACTCCAAAGCATCTTTCTTTCTTTGAATCCCAAGTTTTGCTCTTGCTACCTGGAAAGTGAACTCTAGTAAACAGTGAGAAATTTTTCTAAGTCAACAAAAACAGGAATGAAACCCTGACTTGTTTGGTGACATCTTGTTGATAAATCTGGCAACACCAGATGGCCCAGTCAGGCTGAAGCCAATGGCCCAGTCAGGCTGTCTTTTGCTATTGCATGTTGATGGCCAAGTTCACATGTCTGGTGCCTAGTGGCAAGTCCAATGCCATATCAAATCCCACCTATGCTAATTAATCTTTCTGTCTACATTGGCCTTTGATGGCTAGAGAAAGAGAAAGATGAGGACTGCCTCCTGACAGTGTTCATGGTGTGTGTGTGTGTGTGTGTGTGTGTGTGCAAGCACACACATGCTCATGTGTGTGGTTATGTGTGTGTGTGGAAGTTGACACAGATCTACTACTAAGTAAGTTCTACTGCTAAAACGAAATTATAAGAAGAATTGGCAGCCTTAACAACATTGATACTAGTAGGACCACACACATGGCTTGGATCCTAATTTTTACAAAGTAAATAAAACTGAAGTTTATACTCAAAGAATAGAAAGCTTTCCTGCTTGTGTTTTCCTGTTTAATCATATCCATTCTCCATTACCATCACCACCGCCACCCTAGCAGCAGGAGACTCTGAGAGTTTTACATCTCTGCTGGACTGTAGATCCTCATTTCCAGTAGTTTGCCTGGGGAAAGTGGCAGAGTGAGAAAAACTAGCAGACAGTGTGGAGGGGAAAGACATGGGTGGAAATGGGAGTTGGTAGAAATTCCCCGTTCAATGAATAGAAAATCACCTTAAAGTATAATCCCTTCTTTATCACATCCTATTTATATCCTGCCCTTTCCCCAAGCGGCACAAGGCATGCCACACAAAAGACATGTGAGGTAGGTAAGGCTAATGGGAGAAAGGCATTTGTGGAAAACAATACAGTAAGCTTTGTCGATAGGCATGGGATTCCTGAGGGAATGTGAATCCATCAGTTATTCCATGGAAAAACATCCACAAGTCCATCTACTTTCTAACAACCTACAAATGTTGTTTCCATAGCAATTCTCTACAGTGGATCTGTGGAGGGAGTTTTCTTGTTTCTGTTGTCATTGACTTCTATCCTGACCAATTCACATATTGGAATGGGTTTGATATTTAAAATAGTTATCAAGGTCGTGTTAGCTCCTTCCTATTGTAGGGTCACGTATTTTAGCTTCCCTGTTCTTTGCTCTTCCTAAGAGCAGCTAGATATCATTATATGGTGGGTGAGGATGTTTTATATCTCATTTGACATGCTTTCTCTTATGTTCTTTGAGTATTGTGTTACTTCTAAGCTGTTGTGATGCCTTGAGTTGCTGACTTTATAATGAATATGAAAACAGGGTTGGAGATGATCCAACATAATGGACATAGTTAGGCAATTGACATTCCCTTTACCCTTGAACCACTCTATTAATAAAATCTATGAGGCTATATGCTGCTTTAAATATGTTCTGCTTCCAAGAAAGTTTCCAGCTTCCACTCATGGCTTGTATTTGAAAAAAATGTGCCATTAAATTTCAAGTGGTCTTCTGGCTGTGGAACAAAATCCATGGACACTGAAGGACCAAAGCTGCTTTCTCCAGTACCTTCATTCTGCTTTAAGTAATGTCAAATGGCATAAATCGGGATAGATTTGAGCCATGGACCACTCTAATCCATAATTCAAAGGATGCATTTCATGGCACTTAAAGGAAAACAAATAAAGGTATTTAAAACCTTTGTTTCAGCAAGCAACTAAAATTAAGAACATAATGTGGTCCATTAAACATGCATGACAATAACAAAGTGAGCAAAAGAGTAATAAAAGAAACAATAATGGATTTATAAAAATAATAAAGATGGGGTAAAAATCTAATAAATGAATAAGAAATCATCTTTGTCTTGCATTTCAGGACTGGCCTCAAGCAGCAGCATCCTGCATTCTAGTTTCACTGCTCCTAGAACATAGCTGCAAGCATGGCTGAAGAAACCAAGATTGGAGCCAGGAGCTGAATGATTTGTAATCTAGAGGCACATGAGCCTTTGGCATTAATTGTCTCTTGTGTAACTGAAGAACTGTAGTCTCCTTTCTACCAATGTCACTTATTACTAAGCCTTGGGTAAGATGATCCTGCCTGAGGATCCCTAGAGTAGAGCAAGGGTCCCCAACCCCTGGGCCACAGCTCACTAGTGATCCATGAGCTGTTTGCAACCAGGCTGTGGCAGTGACCATTTGCAGTTACAATCGTAATGAAAAGTAGTTGTACAGCCAACCTTCACAGTTACAACTTTGGCAGGTCTATAAAGAAAAACAAAACTGAAGGAAGATCATAAGCAACTGCTTTGCTTAATGACCCAATTGTTGGACCCCGTTGTAATTGCTAAATACAAATAAGCAAATAAAAAATAGATAGACAGATAGACAGTCAGAGAGACAGAGAGACAGACAGATGAATGTAGAACTCACCCTATCAAAGATTTTCTGTTTCCACGGTGCTCATGCAGACATATCTTAGAAGAATTCAAAAGCAGAAAATAAGTTGGTATTGATACATATGCTCTCCGGTATGAAAAAATCTATCAAAATGTTTGCTATGGACAACCATTATATATGCAGTCTCTCATTTACACTCCTAAAGATACAAATGGCACTTGATATATATTCAAGAACTAGAACACTGTTCATGTGATTCAGCTCCAAACCTTAGCAGAATAAAGTTCCTCAAATTCAGTCATAACTGGGCAAATTGATGGACCTCCTCATTCAAAAGGAAATCTATAGCTGCTTAATACCTGATGGTTATGAGTTATATTCTGCTATATTTTTCTAAAGCGTACCCTGTAGAGCAATCTTCTTTAACAATATGCCAGCAGCACTCTCAACTGCAGGTCCTTAACAGTTTCCTATTAGGAATTCATTTGGCTCTTGCCCCAGCATTCTTCTGGACCTTGACTAATACAAAACTCTTCTTGCTATCATGTTGACTACGGCTGACACCTCATTAGTATTATTTTATTATTCTACTGATGTTATTTTATTGATTTTATACTTAAATGGGATTTTATTTTATACAGTAATATTTCTACTGCAATCTGCCCTGTGTCCATTAAATTTGGCAATACAGAGATGTAATAAATAAATAATTTTCCTTGGAAGTAGGGAAGGGAAGAACATTTCAGTTCTCCAGCATGCTGGCTTATGATAAGAAAAGGGCAGCAACAAATGAGCACAACTGATATAATGAATGCTGCTTAAATCATTTTGTTCTATACATGGGAGCACAGCTCCAAGAGCCCTACAGAGAACTAATTTACAAATTTCAAACCTTATAACATTTTAAGGCCAGTTGGAAAAACTGATCACATTCACTTTATATAAAACTAAATAAGGGATCTGATACCATCTGGCTAGTGGGTTGATTGCAATTCTTTGTATAGCCTTAATACCTTACAAATGTGAAAATGTTTTGTTCAGGATTGACTCAGAAATTAATGACCTTGCCAAGCTGGAAAGCCCAGGAATATTTGGTTCAGATGGGCTCCTTGGCAACCAATTTAGATGTCACATTCGCCTGCGCCTGTTCCTTAGAGAGATAACCAGGATAAAAATGCAGACTTCAGATCATATGCTTTGGGGTAAGTCCATGAGGCATCTCAGGCAACGCTGAAAGAAGACTGTGTCCAAAAGGTCATCACCCTTTAAAACCAGCTTCCAGATGCAATGTTTTAAATCACCCTTTGCTTCTGAACTAGAATCACATTCCACAAGAGTTTTATAAAAAACATTCTCTGACTGCTTTGAATAACAGATTTTATGACCGCCCTGAACCACAAGGAACTGTTGTTTATTTCCCGGCTTCCCACCCACATGGGTTTGCATTAGTGGTTTTTCTTTTTTCTTTTTAGGGATAGTTTTGATGGGCTCTCAATGAAAAGGGAGTTAATAGCATTCCTCAGCGATCACTAAAAACGCTAAAATGAGAGCTCTGCTTATTCTAGATATCTAATCAGAGATAGAAACGGCAATCTGACATGGAATATGGCTTTAGTTAGAGCCTCACTTTTTATTAAATAAAAGTTGCAAGAGTAAATAGTCAAAAGTAATAGCCCTGTGCAAGTAATTTGTGTCCAATTGTAATGCTTCTAGCTGTTTCTCCTCTTCTCTTCCCTCTATTTGAATCAACTTTTCCTTTCCACATGATATCTCACTACAGCAGAGGTGGTATTCAGCAGGTTCTGACCAGTTCTGGAGAACCAGTAGCGGAAATGTTGAGTAGTTTGGAGAACCAGCAAATACCACCTCTGACGGGCCCCATCCCCATCTATTCTCTGCCTCCCGAGTCCCAGCTGATTGGCTCGGTCTTCTTTTGTTGCCCTGCACAGGAGAACGGAGCTGGAAAGAAGGTTAGTGGGGTAGAGAGGAAATGGGGATTTTGCAGTATCCTTCCCTTGTCACACCCAAGTCATGCCCACAGAACCGGTAGTAAAAAAAATTGAATTCCACCGCTGCACTACAGGTAGTCCTCAACTTACAACCATTCATTTAGTGATGGTTCAAAGTTACAGCAGCACCAAAAAAGTGACTTTTGACCATTTACGTTAATTGCAGCATCCCGTGGTCATATGATCAAAATTCGTGATACTTGGCAATTGACTCATATTTATGATGGTTGCAGTGTCCTGGGGGTCATCTGATCACCTTTGGGAATCTTCTGACAAGCAAAATCAGTGAGGAAGCTCGATTCATTTAACAACCATGTTAGTAACTTAACAACTGCAGCAGTTCACTGAATAATTGTGGCAAGAAGGTCCTAAAATGAGGCAAAACTCACTTAACAACTGTATTGCGTAGCCACATAAATTTTGGGCTCAATTATGGTCGTAAATCTACCTGTACATAGAATTCAGCACATGTTAGAGAGTTATTCAGGAAGTAAATCTTATTTGTCTGCAAGATCCAGATCAGCCCTGATCTCCTTACACCTTTCTTGCCCCTGGGACAAATAGGATCATAAAGAGCAAAAAGGTTCTGAGCGAAAAGGTCTTTGGCTCCTTACTTATGAGAGAAGAATGCTGATGCCTGTTCTTATGGATATTGGTAAACCATCTCCTAATGATCTACCAGAGGTCTGAAAAGAATTGTTACTTTGTCCTCAAGGCTATATTAAAACTGGAATTTTTGTACTCGGAACCCGAAGCTCCAAGGCACTTCCAGGTTGAAAGGACTAGCTGGTGACATCCCCATTGTCCTGAAGACACCTAGCTGGGAGTTCCTTACATGTCCCCAGGAAGAGCTGGAGTGAAGGACTGAGAATTCAACTATGCTCCACAGCAGCTCTCAGGTCTTGAACGTGGACTTCTTCACCTCCTGCCCGGCATTCCAAGAACTTGAGCCACCGTACTCCTTTAAAATTGGAATTATTATAGACTTAACAATTGAGAAGTGTTGCGCTTTTTTAGCTTCAAGCCTGTGCACACTATCTGGAAAGTGAACTTTCCAGTAAACAATGAGAATAAACAAAAATAGGATTATAATGTAAAAGGTGAGCGTGGATTCAAAACTCAAATGAGATAAAAAATATTAAAACTGATGAAAGGTATTTATAAAAGGCAATAACTATTGGTTGTAGATAGAATCATCAGTTTCTCTTCGTGATAAATTCTTTTTGGCACAATTTTTCCCCTAGAATTTCTTATAACATGTTGATCAGAAAGGATTCATCAATATATCTGTTAAATCCCTTGTTAAGAATGTGGCTATTGAATCTTTGAGTAGCAAAGCTAACAAGGTTTTTAATAGAGAACAATTACCTCCTGGAGCTATTTTATTTTTCCTGAAACAGAACTACAAAACTGAATTACTTCCTGCAAGTTGATGAATACAGCATAATGCCTTACTGTTTGCATGAATAATCTTGAATGATGCTTTTTGTAGTGTTGTATATTTTGCAGACCTCCCACTCAATACATAAATGAACATTAATCTTCTAATGTGACTTAGTTCCTGGTTCACCATTATTATTTTCTTTGTTCATGGAGACAGTGAAATATTTGTAGGAGATAATATACTACAAAAAGGCTGGACAAAGCTTATACTGGATCTAAAAGTCTGAGTTTCATGTGTTGAAGTGTAGAGTTCATAGCAGCAAAACCTAAGTTTCCTTAATCCAAGTGTAAGACACATCACCACGCTAAAACTAATGTTGTCCAAGTCAGGCAGAAGGAGTTAGCAAGTTTTAGAAGTATGTTAGGATCCATAGGAATGAAATTTAATGTGTTGGTTTTACTGACATAGACTAACAAGTCTCTCTTCATATAACTGTTTATGTTGATTCTTGCTTATTCTTATATTTTGTAGGGAGGAAATAAAGATGGTGTAAGGTATTATCAATTCTTATTTAACATACAAAAGCAAGGAGTGATATGCTCCTTGATCAAATCAACAAAGCCCCTTTTGGGATTGAAAGTTGATTTATTAGCCAGCAATTTAAAGCAAATTGAACCTTGAAATCTGATGCAGCTCTTTTCTGTTTCTCCAGCAGAAGCAAACATAATACCTTCTTTTTTCCACCACCTGCTATATCCTACCATAAGGACCTTGAAAAGTAAATAAAATGTATTTTATGGTACAATTAAATGCCACCAACTCTGAACTTAAGTGCTAGCATGATGGTTCCAGTTGTTAGATTTGAACTCCACTTATTTCTTTTCTTTTTTTCCTTAACATAGGTTATTATATCCTTTTATTCCCCAAGCTTTGTAGAGTATAAACATAATAAAGCAAAAATTTCCTTCTGGTTGAGCTGAACTAGAAACAGATGGCTGTTGCTTTATTCCAGGAGGTTTTTGAGTGTTTCAGGCTATTTACTAATGTTTTTTTCAGGAAAAATCCCATCTAGATACTTATAAGGCCTGACTCTGCTTAGCTTCCAAGCCCAGAGAAGGTCAGCCAGCTACTGTACTTCCTCAGAGTTGCTAGTACATTTTGGACTTCAAATACATGTTACATCTCCTGATAGGTGGATATTTTTTTACCATTACTTGCTATAGCTGAAGAAAAAGAAAGAACTTAGCCAAGGGGCATCAAACTCAAAGCCCGCAAGCTGGATCCTGCACAATCTCAGAAAATTAGAATATTGTGAAAAGGTTCAATATTCTAGGCTCTAAGTGCCCCACTCTAATCAGCTAATTAAGCCATAACACCTGCAAAGGGTTCCTGAGCCTTTATGGTCTCTCAATCTGATTCAGTAGAAATCATAATCATGGGAAAAACTGCTGACCTGATAGTTGTGCGGAAAACCATCATTGACACCCTCCATAAGGAGGGAAAGCCTCAAAAGGTAATTGCAAAAGAAGTTGGATGTTCCCAAAGTGCTGTATCAAAGCACATTAATAGAAAGTTATGTGGAAGGGGAAAGTGTGGAAGAAAAAGGTGCACAAGCAGCAGGGATGACTGCAGCTTGGAGAGGATTGTCAGGAAAAGGCCATTCAAAAGTGTTGGGGACTTTCACAAGGAGTGGACTGAGGCTGGAGTCAGTGCATCAAGAGCCACCACACACAGACGGATCCTGGACATGAGCTTCAAATGTCGTATTCTTCTTGTCAAGCCGCTCCTGAACAACAAACGTCAGAAGCGTCTTACCTGTGCTAAAGAAAAACAGAACTGGTCTGTTGCTCAGTGGTCCAAAATCCTCTTTTCTGATGAGAGCAACTTTTGCATCTCATTTGGAAACCAAGGACCCAGAGTCTGGAGAAAGAATGGAGAGGCACACACTGCAAGATGCTTGAAGTCCAGTGTGAAGTTTCCACAGTCTGTGTTGATTTGGGGAGCCACGTCATCTGCTGGTGTTGGTCCACTGTGCTTCATTAAGTCCAGGGTCAACGCAGACGTCTACCAGGAGATTTTGGAGCACTTCATGCTTCCTTCCACAGACGAGCTTTATGGGGATGCAGACTTCATTTTTCAGAAGGACTTGGCACCTGCCCACTCTGCCAAAAGCACCAAAACCTGGTTCAATGACCATGGGCTTACTATGCTTGATTGGCCAGCAAACTCACCTGACCTGAACCCCATAGAAATCTATGGGGCATTGCCAAGAGAAAGATGAGAGACATGAGACCAAACAATGCAGAAGAGCTGAAGGCCGCTATTGAAGCATCCTGATCTTCCATAACCCCTCAGCAGTGCCACAGGATGATAGCTTCCATGCCATGCTGCATTGAGGCAGTAATTGCTGCAAAAGGGGCCCAAACCAAGTACTGAGTACATATGCATGCTTACACTTTTCAGAGGTCTGATATTGTTCTATGTACAATCCTCGTTTTATTGATTGCATGTAATATTCTAATTTTCTGAGATTGTGGATTTGGGGTTTCATGAGCTGTAAGCTATAATCATCTCAATTATGACACATCATAGCTTTGCATGTAATGAGTCTATCTCATATATTAGTTTCACCTTTTAAGTTGCATTACTGAAATAAATGAACTTTTGCATGATATTCTAATTTTTTGAGTTTCATCTGTATATTAACTGTTTCCTAGTATGATTTGCTTGCTTATTGTATCCTATGACTATCATTAAGTGTCGTACCTTATGATTCTCGACTCTTTTATGTATACTGAGAGTATTTACACCAGGACAAATTCCTTGTGTGTCCAATCACACTTGGCCAATAAAGTATATTATTCTAAAAACAAAACAAAACACACAAGCCTGCTGCAGCCCTCAAAGAAATCGAGTTTGACACCCCTGACCTAGCTCAAGTAGCATTATATTCTTTTCTGTTCAAATAAGATCAAGATGTTTAATTATCTTAGCATAAGATGGTTTGCCTTATTGACAGTTTGAGTAATACCATCACTGCTGGATATTAACTGATCTCAAGCAAATGAAAAATTTGCAAATGGTTTTAAATGCCAGAACATTTAATTCAAAACATTTAATAAATGCTCCTTTCCAACACACTGTTCAAACCACAGGTTCTAGGCAACCACAGTAAATTTATAACATTTATAACATTCTACTTCCCTCTATCAGAAAACCAACCTATGGTTTGTTAGATTGGTGGAAAATCCTCTATATCTCCAACCTCTCCTGAGTTTTGGTAGAAGCCTATAAATCTCACTATTCTCATCACCATTATTACAATATGGATCAATTAACCCAATTCAGTCCGAGATGAATGATGGTTCTTTCACAAAAGGATTGAATCATGACATTTTAGCTCCCATTGAATTCTGGTTTTGCTTTTGAGGTCTAGGAGGAACCTATCCATACATTATATATTCTTATTATTAGTCTATTATTTTCCAAACCCCTTATCTCCTAGACCAGAGGTGTCAAACTCATGTCATCATACATCAGGTGATATATCAGGACTTTTCCCCCCTTCACTAAACTGGGCGTGTGTGTGGCCAGCGCATAACATATCCAACCCACAGGCTGGGAGTTTGACAGCCCTGTCCTAGACTAATAGGTGCTGGAATGTTGTCATTTGCAAAGGTCTTTCAGTTGAATTCCTTGAAATCCCTTCTACCTGCATGCTATTTCCCTTTCTAAGGCAAAGTAAGAAATCTATTCTGTTCAGATAAACCATAGCATTTTCTTAACAGCTCTGTGTTCATATTTCATGTATCTAAGACTTGGGAGAAAAACTACTACTGAAGGTAGAAATGACATGAACCACATTGAGAGGAGAGAGATGCTAAATGTATTTTAGCATTTGAGGTTAGGGGATATTTAATTTTTCCAGTGCACCATTTGTGAAACTTTGGCTACTGGTCATGACAATAGAAATCTAGGGAATATATCAGAAATGCTTAAAAAATGTTCTTGTCTGCTTTTGACCTTCACAGCTTTTCCACTTATCTATGTACTATATCCATACTTGTGCTTTCCTTCACATTTTTTTTCCTCCAACCATTTTTATTTAGTTTTAAGGAGGGGGGAATATTGCTTTTGACTTTTTTTTTTCAGAAGGGAGGAGAAAAAAGTACTGGTAAAACTATTATAGGTCAGATGTGACATGTCTTGATGGAGTGGCATGTAATTAAAAACACCAGTCTCCACAACATCACCCTTTCCCACCTTCCATCAATCAAATCAGCTCAAAAACAAAACTGGGGAAAAAAATATTCTGAAGCAACCTGAGAATGAATTTGGAGAAAACAAAGCTCCCTTTTTCAAAGGAGGAGAAATCCTTTGGAAAACTGAAAAGCAAGAATTCCATACTGTATTCACCTACATCTATTAGCGCTTACTGTTTGAGACAAAATAAATAGTATATAACTTGAATAGTTTTTTTTAAAAAAATTGGAGGCCACTGCAGAAGTTAACAGTTTATTTTACTCAGTCCTCACCCCAGGATCTATTTTTCTTCTGTTCCGGCCTCTTTATCTTATGTAAGCATGCATAATCCCATATTACAAGGACTCGGCCTCCATGTGAGGGTCAGGCATCTGACTCTGGTTGTTGCCAAAGAGGGAGATTTGGCTGAACACAGGCCAAGATGAAGCAAGGCAGCGGCGGGGTGGGGGGTGTTGAGGGAAGAAGAGACATGTCTTGCAGCATAGAATCAAGGAGGAATTCCCCTGCTCCCCCTCCAAACAGAGCAAAAATGAAGAAAGTTGGGCTAAACATTGAATGAAAAATGGATAGAGTGCAATAACAAGCAGCTCATCCAACTTAAAACAATGAAGATAGGTAAATCTTAAACATATTTGGACTGAAATACTGTGTTGCTGCATAGTCTTAGAGATGATTTTTAAATAAACTGTCCTATAGAAACTCCAAGAAGAGCCAACATTATCTTAGCCTGCTTCATCAAGTAATGGGCTATCTCAATCATCAGACTCCTATGTAGGGACTAGGCTAACAGGACAACAATATAGTACCATTTCACTTTAGCTGCATAAAAAACACATGTGGGAGTTGCAGGCCAGCAAGCTGAGATTCTTCAATGAAGTGTTGAAATATTACTGAGAAAGATTTTTTTTTAAACCAGTGATGAAAATATTAATGGAAAAATGATTTTTTAAGATCAAATAATTGATTTCAATTAGACAAGATTTCCCCTGTAATCAGGGGTGGGATTCTAACAGTTCACACCTATCCGCTAGAACTGGTTGTTAACATTCTAAGCAGTTTGGAGAACTGGTTGTTAGAGGAAATTACTGGCCTAATCCTGTAAGGAAGGCAGGAAGGAAACATTCTGATGTTGCTTACAGAAACTGCCTCTCCGTTAACCCTTATTACATTCTTGGCAGGACTAGACTTCCTGTCTCAGGAACTTCTCTGGAGTTTTTTTCCCCTCCTTTGCTGATACTTTGCTTGTGTGGAGTGACCATTCAAAGTTACAGTGGTATTGAGGTATTCCCCATTAGGAGAATGAGGGCACTCAGGGAAACGTAGTGGGAGTGATATTGAATAACAAACAACCAGTATACAGATACACTGAATAGTAAAATGTAGGTTTTACTTCCAGTAAATGGATAAACAAAGTCCAACAAACAGTCCAAGTCATACATGGTTAAAGCAGTTAATATCAGTCCAGGCATAATCCAAAAACGAAGTCAAGTATCACAAACAAAGTTCAGTAAAAGGAGTTTGCTAACAGTTGCAAGACACATAGCAATCCGAGCAGAACAATGATCAGGCAATACCGGCAAAACAGAAAATGCAAGGAGAAAGAAACCAGGTTTCTGGCTCCATCTTATGGCCATTGGAGGAACCTCAGCCAATCACACTTACAGCATTCTCTTAATGATAAGTATTAAATTACTATCCTGGTTTATATATTGCCAACCCAACTGTTAGGTGACTATCATTCCTAACATTCTCCTCTTGGGGTAGGACAATATATAAATCTTACAGTTTAAGTCCATATTCTTCACAGCAAGCCTTATGTTTTACAGTACCTTTTGCTTTCGTAAAATGATCTGCAATGTTATTCTCTGACATGCAGTACTCCAGTGCAATCATTTTACTTTGAACACATTGTCTCACATTTAGATATCTTAGATTGGTGTGTTTTGATCTTGTCTTTACAGCAAGATTGGAAGCCATCTGAATTGCTGATTGCTTGTCTTCATATACCACAATAGGTTCCTTTACATTAATTCCCATATCTATCAATAGTTGTTTATAACAAACTAAGTCCGTACATAATAGAGACAAACATGAGAATTCAGCCTCCATTGTTGATAAGCTTACATGTTTTTGTCAAATAGGCCACCATCCAATTAACAACTTTCCTAATAATACTACAGTATCTGGCGTTGATTTTTCGCTACGTCTGTAGCAAAACTTGCATTGGCATATGCAGTTAAACTTAGTTCATCCTTAGGCTCTAAATATAATGCATAATGCATCGTTTGTTTAAGATATCTCAACACACGCTTAGCAGCTTGCCAGTGCTCTTCAGTAGACTCAGCATTAAACCTGGCTAAGTGGTTAACACTATATGCTATATCTGGCCTTGACCAATTATTAAGATAAGATAAACTATCAATTAAAGACTGATAAATATCTTTATTTATAAATATCTTTATGTGGCTAAACTCCTGGCTGTGGCTAAACTCCTGGCTCATTGGTGTTTTAGCTCAATTACAAAGTTCCATTTTAAAGTTCTTAAGTGACTGGTTAATTTTATCTGCCTGTGAAATTTTGTAGCTTCCCTAAGTTTTATCTATTTTCAAACCAAGATACTGTTTAATCTCACCTAAATGTTTTATTTTAAATTTCTTTTCTAACAGTGAAATAATCCCAGTAGCTTCTTGATCAGTCTTAGTTATTAATGCTGTGTCATCGGTGAACAATAACAACAATGAACAACAATGAAACTACACCATCACTTTCCTTTTTGAATAAACATGGCTCAGCCATGCCAGCTACAAAACCTATCTTTGTTAATCCCTTCACTATGCACTGGTTCCATTCATAGCCTGATTGCTTCAAGCCATAAAGACTCTTTTTTAATCTCCAGCAATCAGTTTTCTTATCAGTTTTTATTCCCAAAGGCTTCTTTAAGTATATGGTATGTTGCAACAGTGCATGAAGATATGCCCTCTCCACATCTAAATGGTTTATTGTGTATTTATTTTTAGCTGCCCACACTAATGCTGCTCGTAATGTGGTAGCTTTCAGACTAGGTTCAAATACCTCATCATAGTCATTGGCTGACTGATCAAACCCTTGTGCTACTAACCTGGATTTATGAGTAACAGTCCCATCCACACCTGTCTTAATTTTATAAATCCACTTACACCCTATTGCATGCTACCTGGTGGTCACCTGACATTTTCATATATGTCCAACCTTTGTAAGGAATTCAGTTCTTTATTCATTGCTTCCTGCCAAGCAGCCTGATCCTTAGCAGGATACGGTTTCAGTTCATTATAGTTACTAGGAACTATATTTACTTGGCATACAATACTAGCCTGATATCTATCTGGTGGTCGTGTTACATGGGTTGAACATCTAGGTAACTCAGGGCTTACTGGTGGACTCTCCTGTTCTTCTACCTCCTCCTGTGCCTGTTCTTCCTCTTTAATGGCTATTGATTGTTTAACTATCTCATCATTAGGGACTATTTGGGTGTCGATGACAACATCATTGATAGATTCTTGTTCTAGTTTATTCCACCCAACATGCTCAAGAAATTTAGCACTAGTGCTACAGTAAATATTAGCTGTGCCTTGATCCCAAAATCTAAACAACCTATGGTTGGCCTTGTAAGCTATGAAAAATAATTTCCTAGCCCTATGCTGCCTTTCAGTCTTGTGAGGGAATATGCACCCATGCTGGAGCTCCAAATGTGTAGATAACTTAAATTTGATTTTATGCCATGCCAATGAGTGAATGGCTATTCACTAGTTGTTGTGTTCACCACATTGTTTAACATATGGTTGCTGCACATTATGGCCTCAGCCCACAGTGCTTCAGGCAAACCTGAATTGGATAACATAGTGTGAGCCATGGCTTGTAATGTTTGCCCTCTTCGTTCTATAAACAAGTTATGCTGTGGCCTGTAAAGTGCAGAATGCTTATGCTCGATACCAGCCAATTTTTACATCATTTGAAATCTATTGTTAATAAACTCAGTCTCGTTATCTGTAACTACAGTAATTACCTTATGTTTCAGAAACCGTACTGTGAGTAATGGTCTATTATACTCAAAACATAGCAGGCACCTCCCAAACTGGGTTTCTTAGGACCAATTATGTCAGCAAACACAACCTCTAAAGGTTCTTTGGTCTTAAGCCCATTCAGTCTGTTTGCTGGTGTAACCTTGCTTTCCTCCTGGTTACAGGCATTACAGTTTAAATACTTGCTACAGGGTTTTGATTTTACTCCCTCTGACAATTTGCCAGTTTGTTTCAGCATTTTGAAATTAATGTGCCCCAGACGTCTATGCAGTAAATGTATACATTCATCATGTGGCTTAACATTGTTATGAACCGAGTTAGCCATCTGCAACTGGTCATCATATATAACATATAAATCATTCTCTAAAGTAGCAGTAACACTTTTACCCTCTTTCTCTTTTTTTTTCTTTTACCCTCTTTTTTTTTATACAGTTATCTCCCCTAAAGGTTACTACATAACCAAGATTAACTAAAGCCCTTACTGATAACAAATTAAATTTCAGTTTAGGTACATATAACATAGATAAGTACTCATTTATACATGAACAATATGCAGTACCTTCACCAGATGCTTTCACCTTCCATCCATTTGCCAATGATACATGTTGCTTACTTTACAAATCTCTCTCTATTTCTAGTAATGCACTGCGATGCTCCACTATCAACTACCCACAAATCATGGACATCTTTACAAATCTCTCTCTATTTCTAGTAATGCACTGCGATGCTCCACTATCAACTACCTACAAATCATGGTTTACAGTTGAATTGCTAGACATAGCTAAATTAACATTCTTCTTAGCCTTCTGGTGATTACCAGTATTCTGTCGTTTGTCCTTTTTACAGAATCTAGCTATATGTCCCCTAGCCCCACAAGAAAAACATTTCCTAACAGTATAGGCAGTGGAAAACAAATCCTCTTCTTGTGGTTGTTTCTCTTTCAGTTGGTCTCTTTCCAGCCATTTTCTTGCCTTTTCTAATAATCATCTGGTTATGTCAGTCAATATCAGTTCAGTTCTGGTCAGGACTTCCAGTGAAGATACATAATCATCATAACTTTCATCCAATGAGGAAAGAATGATATAAACCTGATGCATCTCTGAAAAAATCAGTTCCTTTTCATGTAGCTCTTGAAAAGTTCTTTTCATAAAGTTTAAATGAGCTAACATATCTCCACCTTTCAGAAGACGTGCTCTAAACAGTTTATGTGTAAGATGTAAGTGTGTACCTATGCTATCATGAACATAAATCCTCTTCAAATTCTCCTAACACCTAGCAGCAGACTCTTCTCCATGAATATGGACTAGCTGCCGGTCACTCAGTGTTAGTCCAATTATACAAAGAGCTCATTCGTTGTTCCGTTTAAAGTCAGCTAACTTTTTGGCATCATCCTCATTATTTGGATCCAAAGCATTTACATCTGGTGGATTCTGAACTGCAGCCCATAACACTTCCCTACGCAGAAGTAGACTGTACTTCATACACCAGGAATATATAGTACAACTATTTATGAAAAAATACACACACATCTCAAGTAGAGATCTTTAATAGTTCTGCTGTCTGAAAATATAAAGAAGATTCTTACTGAACAAATAAAATATTTTCCTTTAGGTCTGGAAATCTGCAGTTGTCACTCTGGTTTAATCTAATGCCCATGAGCACAGAGCTAGGGGCTCCTTTCATGTCCCCATTAAGCTGCCCACCAAAGTGGTACCTGTTGAGGTAATTCCCCGTTAGGAGAATGAGTGCATACAGGGAGACATATTTGAGAGTGGTGTTTGAATAATACACACACAGCATACAGATACACTGTACAGTAAATGTAGGAGTTTTTTTTTTTACTTTCAATAAAGGTTTAAGCAAAGTTCAAATACAGTCCAAAGTCATTCACAGGTTAGGCAGTCAGTGTTCAATTCAGGGATAATCCAATAACAAACTCCAGTGTCAAAAACAGTTCAGTAACAGACTTACATCAAATCCAGGAATATCAGTCAATTAGGAGGAACGGCAATATTCTCCAACAGAAGGAAACAGAGACTCACTGAGATTTCTTCTAAGACTAAGACTAAAACAACCCAGGTTTCTGGCTCCATCTTCTGGCCATTTGAGAAACCACACCCAATTACACTTTTAGGATTCTCTTAAAGAGACAGTATTAAAATGTCTATCCTGGTTTATATATTTCCAACCCAAATACCTGTTAGGTGACTTATATTCCTAACAGTACCCATCTATCTACTCATGGTTACCCGCTTTCGAACTTCTGGGTCAGCAGGAGTTGGAGTGAGTGACTGGAGCTCACCCCATCCCATGGCAGCAACTGGGTCTTGAACATGAGCCTCCCAATATCAGCCCAGTGTCCTACCATGTGAGCCACTGCATTCCTCCCCTATCATGCTTAGTAGTATTTATAACCTTATTATCATGGTTCCTCTCAATTTTGCATTGGACAGACTGCACCTAGAACATCTATTCTCTATATACCAGATTGATAAACTGGAGTGTGTCCAAGAGAAAGCCATCAAGATGATAAAGGTCTGGTGGGAAAATGTTATGAGGAATGGTTGGAGATAATGGATATGTTTAGCTAGAGAAGAGAAAACGGCTGACATGTAGAAGAAGGAGCAGAGTTTAACAATTGAGGACAAAATGAGGCTTAAATTGCATAGATTTTGGCTGGACATCAGAGAAAAAACAATCCTAATGGTAGGAGTTGTTCAACATAGGAAAGAACTGCCTTTCAAGATGGTGGCTTCTCCCTTGGTGAAGGTTGTTAATAACAACTGGGTGTTCATTTGTCAGAGATGCTGTAATAGTGGATATCTGCTCTGGACAAGAGGTTGGACTAGATAACTCCAAGATCTCTTTCAAGTTCAACCCTCACATCCTATGCTCATTTTAAAGGGTGGGAATCTGAAGTATAAAACTACTGGTAAATAAGTAAATTAGATGATTAATCTAATTTTGTTCTTAGAGAAAAATAGACATTCATGAAGTTTAGAAGTGCCCTTTGGCATGCCCAACTTGAATAGTTCATTAATGTTTTCATTCCACATTAGCTCTAATTTGGTTACTCCTCTTTTCTTTCTGCTGATTTGCTACCATCTTCTTCTTTTGCTTTCAGCTATCTTTGAAACGATCTTGATATCAAATATCCCAAAGTACCATTTCTTTTTTGTTGTTGTTCGTTACCTCAGTTTATAAAAGTACCATTTCTGAATGATCAAAACTTCTTTACTGTGCCAAACCCCAAGCTGTGACTTTTTTTTTACTTTACATGTTTAAGGACTATGTGGATGAATGTCCATGTGTCCTTGTCTTGTCACCAAGTGTAGCTATGGTGCCATAAATCTTTCTCTCTGCACCTAGGAACAGATACAACATTGAATACTTAATTTGTATGGGCGGCTAATACACTCATGTTAGACATTATATTTCTTGCTTTCCAACTATGCCATCTCCATTATCTATCACATTATTTCGCAGCAGAGATAATGGTGGCTGTGCAACATTTTGGATTTGAGGATTAAAAGGTTCCTTTGTGTGAGTGCTTGTGTGAGTGTGTATGTGAGATTGAATATAGCAATTTGTTAAATAAACTTGTGCCCTTTACCAGGATCACAATTTTGTTTCATTCTCGTATTGTTATGTTTTTCTTTTAAAATTAAGTAGGTAAAGCCTTGAGGAATCTATTTTGTGAAGCATTAACAAATTTAATAAAGGGATGAATAATACAGTTAAAAGTTTTGCATTAAAACAGGTTCTATGAGCCAAAGAGAACAGAATTATTAGCATCATAATAGTCTCAGAATTCTAAAGTTGTGTCATTTCAGACTGCATAAGGATTGTATCTTTAAAATTCACCTTTGCTTAAAAAAAATCCTCTGCAGGAAAAAAACTAAAACTGGAGAAATAGGGCACTGCTTTCTCCTGATACTTTAGTTTTTATGTTAAGGAGTATTTTTATGAGGGAAAGATTCAAGGCTTCCAGGGCGTAGTACAATTCACTTTAACAACTCACCATTCTAACTACGCAAGTAATTTTATTTCCTGCATTCCTACTGTTATTGTATATTGTATTGTTGGAAGTTACGATTATGAAATAAGGATCATTAATATTTTATAGATAAAGGGCTGAGGTAAACAATGATTGATTTAGTCACAATAATCCAGGAAATTCCTGTCTGAGAATTTCAATATAATTTTCTAAGTCAACTTCTTAAAACTCTCAGCCAAATCTATAAATGCTTGCATAGGAACACATTCTGTCTAACTCAGCAGGAATCATTTATTTCTGAATCCATGTGGTGCATAGTATTAGGCCGCAAAGCTATAATCCTTTCCCCCCCACCCCCACTTACCTTGAGAGATTCATTTATAATCACTAGGACTTACTTCAAAATAAAAAATATTATTAATCAGTCCATTAAATTCATTGACCTGAAAGGAAAGATTCTGAGCAGGCTTCAAACCAAACTGGAATTACTCCATTCAAATCATACTGCTAGCTTCATAATAGAATTAATGTTATTTATAAAGACAAAGATAAACTGCAAAATACAAAAATAGGTTATTGGTCTCAATCTCGTCTCTGTTCATTTACTTGCTGAGAGAGGGTTTTTGGCAGAAATTATGTAATATGAATTAGCTATTAATTTCTTTTCCAGTAAAAAAAAAATATTCTAAATGGTTATTGTGTCACTATTTTATTCAAAGGCGTAAGATTGGTTGCTGCTGCCAGTCAAAGAGGCTTAATTATTTCATCGCATTTCAATTTTCAGGAGCAGTTTAGTTCATGACTGCTTCTTATCTATGAATAGAAATATAAAACCAGGGTTGTTAAAGCAGTCAGATTCTTCTTGACATCAGTATATTGGCTGATACAGAGTGCCTTTGAAAGCAAGTTGACCCAGAAGATTAAGCACAAAAAGAAGTATATACTGTTATTCTGGCTGTCAGTTTGCAAAGTCATAGCATGCATTTCCATATTTGGTCAAATAAATTGTCTTGTGGATCAATTCAAGTAAAGCTACACATTTACGGCTTCTCCAGCTGCTGAAACTTGTGTTGGTTGAGGTTTAGGTCCAATTAGCTAAACGGATAAAACCTCTTTTCAAGCAGGCCCACAATTCCCTAGAAATCGACCTTTTGTCATGCTGCATTATGTTAGTGCTCAAACACAAGTTAAGAGAATAACCATGTCCGAATCCAGGTGGTTATGAAAAAAAAACACAGGGCCTACTATTATATGTGACCCAACAGCAATATTTTGGGAATAGGTTCCACCTCGATTCATGTACACATAATTGTCTCACGATGGAAGTGGGAATCCATATATTTTAATTTAAAAGCATATTATAATTTTTTGATAATGTTCTTATTTAAATAATTACCTTTTATCTAAGACTATTGATAGCCTTTATCAATTTGTGGTTTTATTCTATTGTTGTACACCATCACCCACAGTTGCTTTGTGCGAGATGGGTGGCTATATAAATCTGAATAATAAATAAATAGAATGTTCCCATGATGGCATGTCCAAGGATACCAAGAGCAACATTTAGAATACCACAATGACAGCCTTTTCCGTATCCTGTATCAGGGGTATCAAACTAATGGCCACAGGCTGGATGCATCACGTGCAAGCCATGCCCACCCCAGCTCCATGAAGGGTGGGAAAGTTGCAAAACATCACATGATGGCAACGTGAAGCCGTGAGTTTGGCACCTGTGCTATAGATATTGACTACCTGTCCTTTAAAAACATCTGAAGATCTTCATTATAATAAAAATGAGTTAAAAGAACAAATTGAGTTTATTATTAGTGAGTATACTGTAGTTAATGATGGAAATATTTCAAAAGTTAAAAGGAGGTTAAAGTTTAAAAAAGATAATTTCTATACATCTTACATCTGTGCATATGAAGCTTAATTTTTTCAAAACTATCTATAATATCCTTCAAGGGTTTGCATTCAACAGCATCCATAGAATTCACCACTTTCTTCACAATGACAAAAGTAACATTATGAACCCACATTGAAAATCTCACCCTCTAGAGCAGTGGTGGGGAACCTTTTGAGCTTGCCATGTCAAAAAATTGGAAAATTGACTCTGTTGGTGGGTCACTTCTCCCTCCCTCCCCCAACAGAGTAAAAACAATTCTCTACCTTCCCTCATCTAGATCTTGCTGGCTGGGGAATTCTGGCAGTTGAAGTGCACAGATCTTAAAGGTGCCAAGGCAGGACACCCCTTCTCTAGAGACATAGAGAGACAGCTATTTCCATGTCCATCTGGTTATTCCTTATGTCACCTGTCACCTGAGATCGGGCAGGTGCCAATGGAAGAAAAAGCTCCCCCTCTTTTATGGCAAAGACTTCAAAACTGAGCTTTATCCAGGTCATTTTATTAACAGTATTATGGGAAATGGTTGCCCTTCCTTTTGTTACTGGGATGTTTTTCCAACAGCCCTAAACTGGGATTTCATGCGGGAACGGTATTCCAACCTGGCCTATCCTGCTCTAAGAACCCTACTTAATTTGGAGGAATCACTCAAAGCTAAGAGCTGCTTTTTTTCATCAAGGGCACTACAAAGATTCTTGTGGCAGCTGCTCCCCTCTTCATTTTGCTCAGGTAAGAACCTTTTAAAAAACCCTTTCAGCTTTCAAAGTTTAATTGTTTTAAACGGCTGCTTTTCACTGCTGTTTTATGGCCTGTTTTTTATGTTACTAGTCTGTTTTTATGGTAGCTGATGTTGTTCATTGCCCCAGGAACTAATTACTTGAATGGCAGTATTTAAATATGCCACATAAAGGCATATCTTCTTAAGAAAGGAAATGCAGCCTTGGAGAGGGAAGCTTAAGCTCAGCTCTATAATTGTGGTTTATTTCTCTCTTCCCCCAGCTCTGATTTTTTCAGTTCTTTGTGGTGGCTAAATATATATATTTTTATAGTGCAACTTTCACTCCTTTGCAAACGTATAGAATAGAAGAATAACGAATTGTTTTCTGCTTTGAAAATACCTCAGATTTTCAGAAAGCAAGAAGCTCAGATCGGGGAACCACAACAATCTGCAGCATAGCGGTATTAAACACTGATCTGTTCTCAAAAAGGGAATGCTTGGCAGTCATTGTCACTGTTATTCATATGTGAAATTGATGTTTTGGGTTTTTTTTTGTTTTCCTAAACAGATAAGAAACAGATGACTTTTTGCCAGGAGATGAGGAACTCAAAGTACTTACAAGGCTCCAGGGCCATTATCTAACCCTAATTACCCCAACTGGATCCTGCTGTGAAAAGAGTATCAAAATCACGCTCCTGGAAAATGGTAGGCCTTGAAAAAAATTGAGCAATCAACTATAAAAGCCTGATTTCCCAAGTGGGTGTTATAATAAATTTAAAAGCTAACTCATTAATTGGTCTCAGACTGACATGGGAAACTGATTTCCGCAAAGCCATAAATGGAAACAGAACGGACTAAAACAAGAGGTTAGAAAGCAAGTTTTTCCTTCCTCAGCTAAAATTAAGAACAGTTTGTCCCTTGAACCCTCCAAGTTAGTACATATGAAGACAATCAATCCCTTAGATTGAAATTGGTTAAAGTAAATTTATTTCAACTTTTGGTTGAATTGTCTCTAAATTTCTTCCATATGACTGGAAATATATTTTTAGAAATGAGTAAGTAACAGGAAAAACAAGTCTGAGCTCACCATTACAAAGGTTAACATGTTCTTTCAGAGTCACATTGGGATATAATATCTAACAATTTGTTGTTATCTAACTGCTGCTGGAATGTCTCTACATACATTGTAAAAAATAAAATTACAACCTTTGGTTTTTGATATTGACATGTGTGGGTATAGTGCAGGGGTGGGATTCAAATTTTTAACAACCAGTTCTATGGGCATGGCTTAGTTGGTGGGCGTGGCTTGGTGGTCATGTGACTGGGTGGACATGGCTTGGTGGTCATGTTATTGGCTGGGTGTGGCCAACTCAATATCACTCACATTGAGGCATGCATCTCCTCGCCTGGCATTTCATGACTATGGGGATGCTGCAACAGTTGTAAGTGTGAAAAATGGTCATAAGTCACTTTTTTCAGTGCCATTGTAACTTTGAAGGGTCATTCCACACAAGCAAAGTACCAGCAAAGGAGGGGAAAAAAACTCCAGAGAAGTTCCTGAGACAGGAAGTCTAGTCGTGCCAAGAATGTAATAAGGGTTAATGGAGAAGCAATTTCTGAAATGAACACCAGAATGTTTCCTTCCTGCCTTCCTTACAGGATTAGTCCAGTAATTTCTTCCAACAACAGGTTCTCCGAACTGCTTAGAATGTTAACAACCGGTTCTAGCGAATAAGTGCGAACTGGTAGAATCCCACCCTTGGTATAGTGCCATTGCAGAAAAAAAAATTAGTACTTAGTCATGACAAGGAAGAACTAAAATATTTACTTTTTTAAAGTTAGGACACATAGCTTTATGTTGGGAAATCTTTAAAAAATCAAATGAGCTTTCTTTTTAATAGCATGGTAAGAGCGCCAATATTTTAATGGTGTCTTTTCTGTGACATTTTTATACTTCAGGTTTGGATTTAGTGTGTAAAATGTTAAAGGTTAATAAAAATATGTATTTAAAAAGAAAAGAGCAAGCAAGAACAGTCCTTTCTAATTTGAAGCAGAATATTCCTAGGGAGGGAAGAAGAAAGGGAGGGTGGAAGGAAATAATAATCGTGCAAATATTATATACATTGTTAATTTGTTTGATAATCTAAGTTTACTGATTACACAGAGAAAAATATTTTTTGGTTAGAGATCTTATTAACATCTTATTCCAAGTTTACTTTTAAGGTAATTCTACAGTTGACTATAATTCATTCAGTTTGCCACTGTCTATATTGATTGATTGACAAGGGTTCTGTAGTGCAGTGGTGTCAATACTACCCAACTCACACTGTTAATAATCTTGACATGTCAGAAATAATCCACCTGATATTGGCCCATAGCTATCAATCTAATTCAGCCCTTAGTTTGAAAAGGTTGTTTGGTTAAAAAAAAACAAGGATGGTGATGGTGGCCAGATTTCCCTGTAGAGAGATATTTTATTTAATTTCTTCAAGTGTGCGTATGTGTATTTATCTTCAATTCTTCCCTTTATTCTTTAAATGGGAAAGTGGCCAGGGTTAGAAACTCCCATGCCATTTTTGATATCCTTCCTTCCTTCTAGATAGTTAACTCTCCAGATTTTCTCCAGAGAAGTGCTCTCTACAAAGAGGTTCAAAACCAAGACTACACAAATGCTTCCACATACAATTTTGCAGACTTCCCGGCTCCATGTCTTCAGAGAGAAGGGAAGCAGGCTAGCTGCTTGTTTAAGAACAAGAGAAGCGTGAATCTCTCAAACTGGATTGTTGCTGTTGTTTTTTACTGTATGCTGTCTCAAATCAGGGTTCTGACAAAACTTTTCAAGCATATCCCTTTTATAGAAAACTCATCACTGCTATTTTTTTTAAAAAAAGTCTGAACTCATGTTTCTTTGAAAATTTGGACAATATCCTTTTACCTGAATGTTGTACATAAGATTTCTCTATCTGATTTTGGAGAAGGAAACACATACTATTCTTCCAAAATCATATTCTGTTATTTGCAAATAGGGCATAAAATTACCCAGAACAAAGTTTTCTAATAAAAAAGTTTTGCCAAAATGAAAAGGATGCTGAAACGTCAATATACAATGAATTCCGCTTATATTTTGGCAACTTGGGAGCTTGTCACACAGAATCAATAGACTTTTTTGTCTCCTGTGTTGTCATTGATGCTCAGCAAAATTGGCTGAAGACACATTCCCTGCTCTTTTCATTGGAATGACTGAACCGTCTGCCTGTACCTGCCAAAGTAGGAAAATGCCAAAGAAGACTCAAGAGCTGTTCTGCTACTGGAGCCAAAGGTAAATAAAGCCAAAGGAAATTATGATGAGGTTTATTATAATTGATCAGATTACAAGTTCAAAAGATATGCTGCAAATGAGACTTAATGAATGATTTAAGAGCGAGTATTAAGCAAAAATATCATAAAATATTCTGCTTACACATTGCCAAAATTCTTAACCACATGGGGGAAAATAGTTAAATGTCATATTTAATCTATATATTTTCTGTGATTGCTATATTTGTCCGGTTGTGCCTTGCCCTCATTTTACTATTTAATTCAGCTACACTCTATACCACAATGTTTTTTTCAATAAATACGATGAATGCTGTGTTTATGAAGATGATCCCCTTACATAAAACTAGGTCACCAGAGCCTCTTCTTCTTTCCACATTCTCCTCTCTGTCATTCCCCACAGGGCTGTGCTGCTGATAAGAAAAAATAATAAATACAATAGGTGTTGAACATGAGGAACACATCTTTTTTTCTTTTAAAACTTTTAAACCACACAGAATTCTATTTATTAAATTTGCATCTGAAAAAGTATAACATTGGGAAAGTAGAGTACCTCCCTACCTCCCTACATATAGTCTTCAATGGTTGCATGGATATTATAGAGAATATTGCATTAAAAATTGTGAGAACTCTCTCTCTCTGTCTGTCTTACACACACACACACACACACACACACACAAACAAACAAAAGCTTTTAGCATTTCAGGGTGTGAACTATACAAGTTCAAAAGAAGTATTTTTTCCTTCTTTACCTGCATTCATACAAGCTTGGAAGACATTTATTTAAAACTGCCAGATGCTAGTCCTTGACTGATATTCTTTGAGCTTGGAAGTTTGGTAACCAGTTGAGGATAGTCACTACTTGGATGAAAGTTCACCTCAAATCTTCAGGGCTAAATGCTGGGGTGGGGGAGGGGAGGTGGATTCCAAAAAAGAAGGCAATGACAAAACACACCGACTATTATGAAAAATTCTGCATTGATTTGTATGTCCATGAAATCACCAGGAGTTGTTTTTAGGTAGGATTTTTTTTTTCTTATTTGGAATTATATTGATTTCATGTAGCTTTCTGTGTATTTTTGAAATGGGTGATGAACATGCTTTTTCCATCTTGATTTCTTAAGCTCTTGATCTGCTTATTTACACAGATCACATTACCAATCTCAGAGTTTTCACATGACACCTTTTCATCATGAAAGAGATGACACATTGTCTTTTGCAGATATAATACATTAGGAGAGAGCCAATTTATATAGTGGTTGAGGCATCAGGCTAGAAACTAGGAGACTCTGAGCTGTAGTGCCCCCTAAGCCACAAAGACAGCTGGGTGACCTTGGTCTAATCACTTTCTTCAGCCCTAGGAAGGAGGCAGGGACAAACACTTCTGAAAAACACTTTTCTAAGAAAACAGCAAGGATTTGTCCAGGCAGTTTCTGAGAGTCAACATGACTGAACAGAAGGTGAAAAAACAAATATTAGGTGATGGCAAGCATATCGCCATTTTTGTGTGTCGCCACAAGCAGTTTTGTCTCCTTGAATCCTGATTGGTGCATTGCAACCATATAATTGGCATAAGCATTTTGGATTTTTACATGTGCGTGGAAGCCATTTGGTTTGTAGGTGCAAGAAACATGAAATGTGAGGAAGTACTTTTAGAATGTTACCTTTAAGCTCACATGTCCCATCTAGTGTTTTATAAAGAAGATATCTCTGTTTGTGTGTCCATGTGTGTGTGAAACTGAACAACAGAAACATTGTATAGTACCTTTTCAGACTTGTATACAAAACAAATCTTGTTTTCCATTCTTGGCTTTTTCAAGAAGCTTAAGAATTAAAATTCTGGGAAGTTGCTTTGTTTCTTGGAACAAGAAACTGAAAGAATTTATAGTACACTCAAAACTTTCCAGGATGGGTGGTGGAATAATGCTGCTCTGTCACTATCTAAAATCCAAATATTTTTCCATGTTTTCACAGCAGTGAATTTTTCCACCTTTCAACATCTCACTGCAAAAATTCAGCAAATATATAGTGTGCTGTTTGGAGATACATTCTAGAGAAGAAAAATACGAATTGCATTTTTTAAATAATAATCATTTTCATTAAATTAAAAGCTAAAATGATTATTTTATTGAGAGATTATGAGCACTGATTTAAAGAGGTGTCTCAAGACCATTCTTTGGCTTGTGAGCTGATTTTCTGCATGCTAATGACTAAGGACATGCTCAAGAGAAGAGGATTTACACTGCCTTGGTTAGGAAGTTCATAGTAGTTACTATGAGATAATGCAATTGGGACTTGCAACAAGACACTACAATGCAAAATGGTCCAGTTAAAGGTACCAGCTAGTCAGCCAGCCATGCCTTCCTCAGGATGTCCAGTGTATCGGTTTTCACCATCCTAGTTTTCATCTTTTATCAGCCACCATCCCACTTCCCTTGAGAACACTCACTCCTTCTTGGACTACCTAGGGAAGGTGAGGGGGGGACAGGTTTGTGCTTGACAGTCTCCTGAATATATTTCATTTTTTCCTATAAATGTTGTTGTACTCTCCTTCCTCCTACTACACTTTTTCTGGGATGGAGCTTAAATGGCATATAGATGGTGTCATTTATCTCCCAAAGATTCAGGCTTGCAGAACTTTGAATTTCTGCAATAAACCTGTAATGTTTCTTTTGTTGTTGTTGTTGATAGCATGGATGGGCAAGCTTTGGATGGTGTACTGTCCCACTCACTCACACATACACATAACAATAGTTTAGCAGGTTTATTAATATTCCCCAGCATTCCCTTCACTGAAAACTCAGAGCAGTCCCAATTAAGTCCAGCCAAAAGCAGACCAACATTAATCCACTGAGCAATGGCCAATGAGTTCACAAGGCACCTGAAAGTTTCCCAAACAAGACAAATCCACCAGGCAAAATTAAATTCACAATATAAGAGGATTCACAAGGCACGATCAAGTCAGGCACGGTATTAATGGAAAGCAAGGCAGAAATCACAACAATCAGGAAACACACTGATAGGAAATGAACACATTGTTCCCAGCATCATCTCAATTTGTCTGTTGAGCTAAATCGACAGCTACTCAAGAGGGATGAGGCTGCCTCCTCATGAGTAATTTGGCTGACCTTCACTGTTCCTGCCATTTCTCTGCCTTATATGTTCTCCGATCAGGTGCAGAAAGCAGTTCTTCTTCCTCCTCACTGACTGGCTGCAGCTGCATACTTTCCCCACCTGAAGCGTCAGGGCTGTCTTGCTGCAACTGTGCTTCTATCAGTCCTTCTCAAACAACTGCTTGGAGCCATTGACCAAATCCCTCCAGACATGCCCAGAACTGGTTTATCCTCCTTTGAACTGACATTTGCAACCATATCTGTGGACACATCTGGGGGAATCATCACAGATGGCCAAAAATAACATTTAGCATTTTAATGGACAGGGCAATAATACAGCATGGACTCAAGATGTGTTGTACATAAGGATTTTTGCAGATGTGGGAATTTGAGGAGCAATGGCTATTCTTAAGAGGGCTCAGCTAACTTAGCCCTCAAAAGCTAAAAACATTATAATGGATTCAGAGTACAGATTGTATGTCTCTGGTCTATAGGATGGAAGATCTTAACCTTCACTTTGAGGACATTTTCATGAATATGCATAGAAATGTTTGTTTTTAGCATTGAAAAGACACCGAATCCCTGGCATACGAGAACTGTAAAAATTTTCAGTGACATACACACACACACATCCTGAACATTTTACTGAGACATTCCATTATTAGTACCTTTTTTCTCTAAGCAATATATATTCATATGAATGAACATAAACATGAAAATGTGGATAAAATTAGGCACCTTTTAAAAATGTATAAACTAGGATCTCTTAAACACAGAGAGAATTTAAAGGCAAAGACTGGTGGAATGCATTAGAACAGGGGTCCCCATTCCCTGGTCCACAGCCCAATACTGGTTGGCGGTCCACTGGGAACCAGGCCACAAAAGCTGCAGGTGAGCTCCATTTGCACCACACCATCTCCTCCCCCCACCCCGGCTGCTGCAAGCTGTGAAATATCTCTTCCATTTATTCATCCACTTAGGAGAACCATAGTAACATAATAGATATCAGCAGAGCTTGGGCCAGTCCACCTAATGAGATTCTCTTAAGTGCATAGTGAGAAAAATAAAAGTATTTTGGATCATGGACTAGAAATGAAATGTCCAGAAGGATTAGTGGCCCTAGTTCAGATATTAGTTCAGATATCCCTGATTACCAAATGTTTAAGGTGGTTATTTCATCACTCCCTTTTTGGTGTTTTCAGAGGTTTCTTTTCTCAATCAATGGTTGAAAGGTAAGATGCATAACTGCTGATGGAACAGCTCAGGAGTTTTAGGTTCTGTCATCATTTGGGAGGGGGGACGGGACGAGGGACAAAAGGATGTTTTTTTCTTTGCAGACCATAGGAATGAGCCCTGCCTTGCCAAGGTAGGTGATGTCTAATGCATAGAGGCATCTTTTCAGCAATGAAATTTCTTGTACAAGTATTCTTGTAAAATCTTCATAAATTTCATTAATAATATAGGGATCAAGCTCAGACAGAAGCCAGCATGTGCACAGCATTGCATTAGAACTCTCCTTCAGATCACTTCCACCCTTTGTGGAACCCTCCAGATTCTCAGAAAAACTTAAGAGATAATCCAACAATCTTTTTTTACCTCTGTTACTTGAAATATCAACAATGAAAGGTGGAAATCATGGGCCTCCCTGCTTCTTAGGTTGTCATGGGTTCTGCTACAACAAAAATCCTCTCTCATCCAGGAAGGATGGCAAACTGAAGGACAAGAAATAAAAGAAAACTGAGTATCTTGGTATTTGAATGGCTCTTTCCAGTCTGAAGAAAAGGTGAGAACTGACAAAATTCTTGTGATTGCAATTTTATTTGAGCAATGGAGGAGAAGTTGCAATCAAGGTAGTATTTTCTGATCCTTCAGAGTTGGAAGGAAGCTGGAAAGACAAACAAAGTAAGAATTGTACCCAATGGGGAGGGGGAGGAGGAGAAGGCAGCTTCATAGCATTTCATCAGAAAATAAATCAATTTAATTCTCCAGTACTAATGATATTATGGGAACACAACACCCAAAGCTGCTTTCAGAGTAGCATGGCATCCTCAGGTGAAAGTACTCTCAGTGTAGATATTCTCACAGAATGTGTGAATGTAGGTATATATAAGATATCAACAATATGACTTCAAAGGAATGGGGCTCATCTTCACTTCTTGGGTAGTTAAAGTATTTTTTGTAATGCTTACACAGAGCTTATCTTTGGTTTGTTTACATAGTCTTCAGCCATTCTACTATCTCTTAGTTCAGGATTAGAACTTTGGATTCCTTAAATTGAATTCCATTCAGATTTGTCCAAGGCACTAATTATATAGTTCCAAAGTTATGTTTTTCTTTGTACTCACTCATTCAAAATATATGTTTTTCCTCACTTATAATTTATTTCAGTTGGAATTACTCCATACTAGCTTATAAAACACTTATCTGAAAATAATTCCAAAAATAATAATAATAATAAACCCTGAACAGAACGCTCAAGAGGATTTTAACACATCTCCAGAAGATGTGTAGGCTTGATCTTGGCAAACCAACAAGGAAAGAATGTTCCAAAGTTCTAATTTATTTAATTTGAACTAGCTCCATTTTTTAGCCACTTTTCATTGCCAAAGTGTTCCCGAGGTGGCTTCCAAGCCTAACAAAAATGATGCAATAAAAATTTCCATAGTTATTTCACTGAAAACTAACGTGACAAAATAATTAGGAAAAGGATCTAAATGAGAGACATTCGAGTTATACAGTCATGTAATCACCTGATCTCCACCCCCCTCCTGGAAAATAGAAATAATACCAGACTTAGCTCACAATATTGTTAGATATAATTCCAAGAAATTCCCAAGAAATTCCAGAGAACAGATTTATTAAGGGAAAGAATCTTTGGTCCAGGTGCTTTATGATGGCATCCCAGATATAAATTACCATTTTGCTTAAAAATTCAGCAGAACAAAGGCAATTTATTTATCCAAAGTTTAGGTGAGATTACAGTAGGAATACCTACCTCTTAAATCAAGAGTTATTCATTCCTTTTGCCAGGAAAATTTTAGAACCTAGTTAAATAGAAAGTTTACTGAGGGACTTGAGAAAAATGATTAGCAACACTAAAATTTACATGACATTTTGTAGGGAAAGAAGTCTTATCGAAATGTGCAGAATAAATATAGGCTAATCTGTTTGCAGCATTATCAGGTTGGTGCATACATAGGCAAGCATCAGGCAAATGTTGTCCTCTTTTAAAACTGCCTACAGTTCCAGCTCATAGTCAGCTGGCCACAACGAGAGGTTTTGGTGGGGGAAGGTGAAGTCAGGCTATTTTTAAACTCAAGGATAGGGCACACTGGCATGTGTTGGATTTACCCTGCTGGGTTTTTTTTTTTTCAGTTAAACTCGGTGAGCTTAGCTTCTTGTGCCAACTGTCCGTTGCAGAACACAAATGCTTGGATTTCATCTGCTGTGCTGCCTGACATGTCTCGTTGCTTATGTGAGTGAGGCTGCTGTGTGCCAAGAAAAGTTTGGACATCGTGCTCCTAAAACACTATGTCTCTCTTTATTTAGCTCCGTATGAAAGCATTCAAATGGTTTGATAGTCACATGATGGAAGCTTTATGAAGTGTATGCAGGGACATATTGAATTGGTGTGGCAGAGGGCATTGTTCAAGCGATTCACGTTTCATTGCCCTACTCTGGGTAAAAGCTAACTTTGATTGGCAACTTGAGTAGGAAAGGAACATTCCTGCCTTGTAATAGTCAAGCCACCATAACCGTTGTTAAAATCTTATGTTAAAAATCACGGTACAGACAAGGCACAACAGGGAAAGATCCATTTTCTACATTGCAGATACAGATAATCAGATAATCAGAGTTGGAAGGGACCTTGTAGGTCATCTAGTCCAAGCGGGAGACCCTACACCATTTCTGACAAATGGCAGTCCAATCTCTTCTTGAAAGTCTCAAGTGATGGCGCTCCCACAACTTCCCAGGGCAAGCTGTCCCATTGGTTGATTGTTCTCACTGTCAGAAAGTTTCTCCTTATTTCCAGGTTAAATCTCTCCTTGTTCAGTTTCCATCCATTATTCCTTGTCTGGCCTACAGGCACTTTAGAAAATAGTTTGACCCCTTCCTCCCTGTGGCAGCCCCTCAAATATTGGAAGACTGCTATCATGTCTTCCCTGGTCCTTCTCTTTACTAGACTAGCCAAGCCCAGTTACATTTCAGTTCTCAAAAATATAAATACTGCATATTAGAAGAACTGCATATTAATTTGAGAATGCAAATTTGCAAAGCTAGGGTCAATGCGTGAACATAATAAAATTCACAAGCTTGGAGTATTGAGTAATAAATGTGAATGGCATTTCTACTCCCTGGAACACTTTTTACCCTCTCAAATACTCAGTCTGGTGTATATTAGTTTCCAAAGTTCAGCTGAGGAACAGAATGCCTCAAAGAAAACTCCTTATGCAAGTAAACTATGAGTGAGTGAACAACTTAAAGTTGCTACTGTGTACCTTCTTTTGGCTCATACTGATTCCCCTCCCATCTGTTTGAATTTGATTGGTGGATGGCTGAGTGTAAATAAACAATCCTGTACCGTTTTAAATGGAAGTAAGTTTTGAAGTAGCATTTCTGAGTGAGATTGGATTAATGCTTTTATAAAAATTGTCTCCAGCATTTAATCCCTAGTGCTGAATTATTTTAGTTTTTTTCTCCACAAACATTTTACTAACCCACCCATAATTTAATAGCTAAGAGCAGAACAATTAACAATGACCTAACCTTTAAGGAAACAATGAAAAGCTTTCATGGTATGATACATTTTTTAACACATACTTCTTACCTCCTGTTATGCCTTCTCTGATTTGGTGTTTCCTGCTTTGAAAGTAAAACTGTTTTTTGTTGGAATTTTCAGTCAACTAGCCCAGTGGATTGGTAATTCTGGGAATTGTCTCAATGCAACTAGGAGGCATTGTGGTGGGAAACTTTCTTAAAATGCAGATTTGGTTCTTCAGCAAATATTTAGCTGCACCAGCTATGTTGCCAAACCTCCAGATTACACAACACACACACACACACACATATACATGTATGTAGCTGGTTTTCATGCTAAGGCAGGACTAGAACTCACACCCTGCTGGTTTCTAGGACAGCACCTTCAACACTACACCAACGTGGCTAAAAATGACAAAAATCACTAAAAGAGAACACATCATACTCCAGTGTTGATCAACCTTCCTTAACCTCTCCTTCAAACAAGCTGGCCGTGGTGGGTGGGGTTTATGACAGTTAATTACAGCTGGAGGATACATGCTTCAGGAAGTGTTGTAAAAGGAGTCCGGAAAAACAAATGCTGATTATATATCAAAAACTCATCAGTCATGATGCAGTTGTCGTTGCTGTCATCAAATATTGCTGTTGAACTCATGTCTTCTTTGTGATTCTATAATATTCCAAAATTTATGCCTCCAAATCATAGATTGAGGTAGAAGAACCAAATACTTCAGAGGGTTTTTTTTGTGATTTTCTTAGTTAATTTTTATTCATGTAATATAAAACCATTGCATCTTTCCATCTGTAATTTAGTAGGCTCCTTATCACAAGTCGGTACCTGCAGTCCTCAAAGAAATTGCCCAATAAACAATAAAGACATTTGTAAAACTACTTTTTACCACCAGAGCTGTAAATCACTCCTTTTTATAACTATTCAGTCATTGTCTTAGGGAAATAAATACATTAAAGATATGGCATCTTCAGGAGCTATCAGGATCGGCATCTATTCCCACTGTTTGCTTTTTGGTAAATAGGAGATGTATGACTGCCACCCATGATAGCAGCCAGCCTGTGATTAGCCAAGCTCTTTTTGTGGCCATTGGCTCAAATTGCTTGCTTTCTTTTTTCCGAAAGAAAAGTTAGGATGTCAGCACTGTAATGCAAATACAAATAAAAAGATGATACACATTTTCTTCTCTGATATCAAATTTTGCTTTTCTTATCAATCTCTGACTTCTGTGGATGATAAAAAGTCAGATCTATTCTCATTTCAGGAAACATTCTGATCTTACTGCATATACCACCACCATTTTGAACCATATGCATTGTCTCCAGATTTTAAGAGAAATAAACATCAACAAACATGGGTTGAATATAATAATCATTTTCCTTCCTAAAACCTGGTCAAAGATCAATCTGACAAGTTTCCTTACTAAGTCTGTGTTTATTCCTCAATTGGATGAAGCTTCCAATGACTACTTATTCCTTTGTTTTTTTAGCCTGCCCTTCTTATTTTTTGTGAATCACTCAAGGCAGCTAACATACTTAATACCCCTTCCTCCTCTTATCCCCCACCCCCACCCCAACCTCAACAGAAACCCTGTGAAGTGTTTGGGCTAAGAGATAGTGACTTGTCCAAAGTTACCCAACTGGCTTTAATGGCTAAAGTGGGACTAGAACTCACAATCTCCTGGTTCCTAGGTTAGCACCTTAACCACTGGACCAAAATGGCTCTCTAGATATTATTTTGTATCTATGTACTTATTTCAGCTGATAGCATGAATGTAACTAGAGGCTGTAAAAAGCTAGAAGGTAAATGTGGGGTTTTCATTATTATTATTATTCCCAGGAAGAATGATGGAAAATTCAAACACTTTTAGAAGAGAGTACCATAGAGGAAGAGAACAGGATAGGATAGGATAGGATAGGATAGGATAGGATAGGATAGGATGGGACGGGATAGAACAGAACAGAACAGAACAGAACAGAACAGAACAAGAGTTGGAAGGGATCTTGGAAGTCTTCTAATCCAATCCCATTCTCAGGCAGAAAACACTACACCATTTCAGATAAATGGCTATCCAATCTCCTCTCAAAAATCTCCAGTATTGGACCATTCACAACTTCTGGAGGCAAGTTGTTCCATTGATTAATTGTTTACTTGTTGGGCAATAAAAACAAGTCAAACTTCCTCAGCAAATCTCCTTGTCCTCAAAATGTACCCTTAGTTACTTGCAATGTTTAGATACAAGTGTTTACGGAAAGCAAAAAAGGACTTAAGCATGCTTCTAGTAATCCAATTGCCCCCAATTAATATAATGTTTCCACTTAACTTGCAGCTGATCTCTTTGTTTGGCACATCCAGTTCTGGCTCATACAAGGTGAAGGAAAAGGAGATGGAAGGGTCAACAGGGAGTTGTGGGCCTTGCAAAAGACTCATAATTAATCCTATCTGAATCGTGGAATTTTTCAGGAGTCCAAACAATGATGTCTTCCACTTGTAATGCTCGATAATATTTCCTCTGGCAATTTGTCAATGGATTTTTGTTAGATAAGTCCAAGATGCTGCTTGGATTGATCTATAATTTTCAGTTCAAAACCTGAGATTGATATCTGAATGATAGTATTTTGACTTCTGTAGCTATTTTGCTATCGGTGTGGAACAGATGTACTGTTGCCTTCTTTGGATATTTTCCCCCAGACTTCCCCTTGCAGCCTGTAACCCTGGGATATTTTGGGGTGATCTCCCATCCAAATGTTAACACATTCTGACTCTGCTTTGCTTTTTCAAGACAGAGATTGGCTGGTTACCAACTGAGTGGGGAGGCAACATTTTTGGACTGATAGGCAGTCTGGGAGTTTTGAATGCCAGGCATTGATGTTCACACAAAATGCGGAGATGCTTATTTACAAAATGACTTGCCACCTTGGCATGGCCAAGTTGGAGATCTCCTTTTGCTAAAACATTAAACTGGGGAAGAGCCATGGTGGCTCAGTGGTTAGAATACAGTATTGCAAGCTAATTCTGCTCACTGCCAGAAGTTCGATCCTGACCGACTCAATGTTGACTCATCCTTCCATCATCCAAGGTCGGTAGAATAAGGACCCAGATTATTGGAGGCAATGTGCTGACTCTGTAAATTGCTTAGAGAGGGCTGTAAAGCACTATGAAGTAGTATATAAGTCTAAGTGCTATTGCTCTCCAACTCCATTTCTAGAGCATGCACACACTTACTTTCCCTTGAACCATAGAACTAGAAAGAGAAATTTAGGCCAGTTTCAGTAGAGAAATCCAAATTAAAAACATCCCTGGGAAATGACTGTTCAGATTGCACATGATAACATTTAGCAAAATTGACCCCTGCTTCTGTGGGTGAGTGGGTTCTATGTCAAATTGCCATTGTATTACCCACACATGCAGTCTTTATTTTCCTGAGTATAATGGAGCCATTGAGAGGAATTATGGTTATATTTACAATCAAGAGTGAAAACTGTCTGCCAACTAAGGCTATCTGCCAACTAAGCAGTATTGTCCATAACAAACCACAGTGATGCCAGGATGACATATGTAACTATCAAATAAATATTGTTACATACATGTATCACAATGTCTAAGCTAGTGCATAAGTAATTGCATTTGTGTGATGGCATCGACCTTTGCCCACCTACTGCATGAATATTCACACAATTGAGTGGCTTTTAAATGAAACTAAGAAGAGGAAGACAAAAAAGGATGGCTTTATATTAAGAGATTAAATGGGGGATTAGATAGTAAATTAAATTTTGCTTGCTGTACTAAAGAGCCAAATAACTGAGAGATTTCAAAAAACCCAGCAAGACAAAACAAGAAAGATTATTGGAATATATATATTATTCAGCTTTGTTCGGGTATGTGTATATAAAATAAATATATATATGTATATAAACCACTTAGCGTTTTTCCACCCATATTGACATTTGGGCTGTAATTAAGTACTTCTCTCAAAGAAACAAAATCAGCTCAAGATGATCTTTTATCACAATACTGCACCCCAATGCGAGAACCCTCATAAAATGCAACACCAAGGAAAAAATTTACACATCTAAGATCAACACATCCTGCAGGGTAAAAAAACAACCTTCCTCTCTGGACATTTTATACATCCCTAGGGCAGGAACACCTCAATTTATACAGACAACGTGCTTCATGATCAACGTCCATTGTTACTATAAATATTACTACTCTTAGTATTCTGACTTTGTAGCCTACCTTTCAATTCAATAATTTATTTTATATAGCTACCAATTTCATTGAGATTACCCTAGATGGTGTACAAAAATTAAAACCAGAACTCCCTTAATACAAATAATAAAATCAAGTCTTTTTATCAAATCAGGACTTTTTTTTAGTATCCAGTGGGGTACGCCAAGGCTCTATCTTAGTACCAGTACTCTTCAATATCTTCATCAAAGATTTAGATGAGAGGGTACAAGGGAAACTCATTAAATTTGCAGATGACACCAAGCTGGTAGGAATAGTTAACACTTCAGAAGTTAGGCTCAAGAAACAGAAGTATCTTGGCAAACCTGAACAGTGGTCCTATCTAACAACATGAAATTCAATGGTGAGAAAAGTAAAGTTCTATATTTAGGCAAGAAAAAACAAATGCACAGGTACAGAATAGGTGATTCCTAGCTCAATAATAGAAACTGTGAAAGGGATCTTGGAGTCCTAGTGAACAACACTTAAATAGGAGCCAGCCGTGTGTTGCAGCTGTCAAAAAAGCCAACACAGTCCTAGGCTGCATTAACAGAGGTATAGAATCAAGATCATATGAAGTTTCAATACCACTTTATAATGGCTTGGTAAGACCACTCTTGGAATATTACATCCAGTTTTGGTTGCCATGGTATAAAAAAAGATGTTGAGACTCTAGAAAGAATGCAGAGAAGAGCAACAAAGATGATTAGGGGGCTGGAGGCTAAAATACAGTATATGAAGAACAATTGCAGGAATTGGGTATGTCTAGTTTAACGGGGGGAGGGGAAGGACTAGAAGTGACATGATAGTGTTCCAATATTTGAGGGTCTGGCACAAAATGGGGTGGGGTGTCAACCTATTTTCCAAAGCACCTGAAGGGAGGACAAGACACAATGGATGGAAACTAATTAATGAAAGCACCAACCAACCTAGAACTAAGGAGAAATTTCTTGACAGGACAATTAATCATTGGAACAACTTGCCTCCAGAAGTTGTGAATGCTCCAACACTGGAGATTTTAAAGAAGAGATTGAACAACCATTTGTCTGAAATGGTGTAATTTTCTACGTGAGCAGAGGACTGGGCTACAGGACCTTCAAAATTCTTTCCAGCTTTGTTATTCTGTTGTTGTTGTTGTTGTTGTTGTTGTTGTTGTTATTATTATTATTATTATTATTATTATTAAAAACATTTTATATGACATTCCATGATTGAACCATCATCCCACCTCAATCTCTATAGCAGGGGTTGCTTAACCTCTCAGCTAAAAATGCTTGTAGAATATGATTATATGCTCTGAGACATCCAACATCAATTGAGACTATTTTGTTTATTATGTAGAAGAGCTTCTGGTGATTAATTGCTTATTTTGAAAATCAGATACATCCAACTAATTTCCAAAATAAGCACAGTTTCACTCCATACTTAAGATTGCCCAATGTTATGATTGGATATTAGCAGTAATTGCATGTTACATTCGTTATCTTTACTAGCTAAAATTATGGTGCCCTAGGATGCTTGAATGAAAGCTTTCTCCTGTCTGTCCTTCTTGATCTTTTCTGCAGGGTTTTGAAGGAAAATCTAGGGAATGAGGCAGATATGAATCATGAAAGGCACAATGGAAAATGCCAGCAACATCAGAGGAAATAATTGAAGTGGAACACTTGTGAACAAATGAGCTGCAGTTTATAACTTTATATTATGTTGTTGCTTAGAAACGCTGGAGGAGGGACCACACTTACTGGACATAAGTCAGTTCAGTGTTGACTGCTGAAATCTGGTATGCAACTCCCTAGATCTTTTCAAATGAAGGAGAAGTAGAATGGTGCCAAAAAAAACCCCCTCTGCTTAAAGAATATATTTGCTTCTATTTTCCCTTTCATGTGAGAACAGTATTCCTATAAAATGTATTTTTATAGCTCTGGGTGCAAGTGATTCCAAAAGGTTAAATGTATTTAATTCTATATAGGCTTCATGCAGTGGCTCAGTGGCTAAGATGCTGAGCTTGTCATTCAGAAAGGTCGGCAGTTTGGCGGTTCGAATCCCTAGTGCCACATAATAGGGTGAGCTCCCGTTACTTGTCCCAGCTTCTGCCAACCTAGCAGTTTGAAAGCATGTAAAAATTTAAGTAGAAAAATAGGGACCACTTTGGTGGGAAGGTAACAGTGTTCTGTGAGCCTTCAGTGTTTAGTCATGCCGGCCACATGACCACGGAGATATCTTCAGGCAGCGCTGACTCTTCAGCTTTGTAATGGGGATGAGCATTGCTCACTAGAGCCGGAAATGACTAGCACGGATGTGCAAGGGGAACCTTTACCTTAACCTATAGGCTTCATGAATGTCCATGCTCTGCATTTACCTCCTACCTGCTGTGATGCGGACAATAGTACATTGGCCTGCAAGGTAATGAGAGCCTAGTTTGCATAAATAATGTGAGTTTGCTGAGAGCAAAATTGTACTTTGGCATAATGGCCATAATGTACTCAACCTGTTCATTTCTTATCATTAGTAGAGAATTATGTAAGAATTACGTAAGTATGACTAGCCACACCTTTTGTATAATACTAAAAAGGATGATGTAAAAGATTTGATTGATTCAAGCCAAGATAAGCAGCGGAAATCAATGTATTTGGGTGTGTTTGGTAATGAACATACCATATGAAAGATTGAGATTTATAATGCAAACATAGTGATCTGACTTCAGGGTTTCTTAGTTAATACCTCAATGGAAGCAAAGGTGTTGTGAGTGAAATTCCTAAAGGTGCTTTTTCAAAAAGCAGCTGGACTTTTCCCCCCCTTGAAGATGTTTTGCTTTTCATCCAAGAAGCTTCTTCGGTTCTGACTGAATGGTGGATCTTCTTGGATGAGAAGTGAAACATCTTCAAGGAAAAATGAAGTCCAGTTGCCTTTTTGAAAAAAAGCACCTTTGGAACAACCATGACTAAGAATCTTCATAGACATATGAGTGAAAGTATTAAATTTATTTATTTATTTTTATTTATTTGTCAATTGCTTACAAAATAATAGGTATAAGTAAAAACATAGTTATGAATACATGGATGCATAAGTGTTATTAGACTGTTGTCAGTACATAGAAATCTATTAGTTGATGATAGATACATGTTATGTTTTTATATGATGATAATGGAAAAACCAGAAATAAGTCTGAGGAAACATTGTGTAATATTAAGAATCAATCCAATCTAGGAGGAAAAATATTTGTTAGATGAGATTACGAACAGATGGGAAGAATGCAGGTGGTTATTTTATAAATACTTCAGCCATAAGGATGATTGATTCTGTTAGAAGGACTGTCTTCTTCTTGAATTTTTTTTTTTAGCAGAAAACTTGGGAACTGTTGCCCTTGTTTGCTGAGATTAGTGGGTACTCTCATTAAATAAGAGTGTTGTAAGTACTAGGCCTGGTAACCCAAGAGGGAGACTTTCTGATCCATAGAAGTACTAACTGATGCCAGCCATTCTGTGTCAGAACCATTGTTAAACTAATAAAACCTGGGCTTGTTTTATAGTAATCTTCTGCCCTTTGAAACCTCTTTCTTGAAAGTGAAGAAAATATGTCAAAATTCCTCAGAAATGAACATCTTATTTATTTTGCTGGGCATATGAATTGTGCTTACATTTTCAGAGTTGTGGACCTTCATAATTGATTTGTCTTTGTATCTCTATGTCCATTATATCAAGAAGACATGAAGATTCCATAAATCCTTAACACCTGCCCTACCCAATAGAACAAGTCAAAAGTCTTATGAACAGACTTTACTGATACATGAGACCGAAATCAACTGAACCAGTCTTCATAAATTTAGTAAACTAACACCAGAAAGAATATTTATACTAAGAGCTTCAAGCAGACATGTCTTATTGATGACTCTTTTGTGCCTTTTCATGGAAACAAGGATAAACTAGAAAACCAAATCTTAATTGCATTCACTGGAGCCCTGGTGGCACAGTGGTCAGAATATAGTACTGCAGGCCAATTCTGCTGAGTACCAGATGCCAGCAATTTGGCAGTTTGACTCTCACTGGCTCAAGGTTGACTCAGCTTTCCATCTTTCCGAGGTTGATAAAATGAGGGCCCACATTGTTGGGGGCAATATGCCGACTCTGTAAACTGCTTAAGAGGGCTGTAAAGCACTGTAAAGTGGTATATATGCCTATATAAGTGCTATTGCTATTCTAGAAAGAGAGAGAGAGAGAGAGAGAGAGAGAAAGAGAGAGAGAGAGAAATCAAACAGTGACCAATTTCTGGATGAATAGGAATGGATTTAAATAGCTCTCAAAATATTTCCAGCATTGCCCTCTCAGAAGGGGACAGAGACTTGGATTTCCTCTTGTTTCTAACCCACATAGTGTGTCCATTAATGATGGGTGTTTGCTTGTTTTTGTCTTCCACATTCCTGCTTGTTTGCTCAGAAAAGTCTCCCAAGTTAGGCTGAAATTGTCAAGCCATAAATTGAGTTTGACATCCTTGGCTTGTTATCCAGTGCTCTAAGTCTTCCTTTCTGCCCTGAGGTGAGGGTTTTGTTTTGTTTTTTCCTGGGAAGCAAATTCCATAAAAATAAAAAATAAAAAACTCATGACAACCACACAATCAAATTTGTTAAGACTGGAATTTTAAAGGAATTCCTTTCTAGTGAGGTTTTTTTTAAATTTTTGTGGGGATCATTGAACCCTGAACTTTTAAAAAAAGGATGTGGGATTTTTAATCTAATTTGTTTACATCCCTGCAATGCAGTTAAGTCAACACAAAATGAAATGATAATAAAACTACAAGTACAAAAGCTGCTATATACAGCAGTGCATAAAAGTTTATGAATTCTTTTGACTTTTCAATATTTCTGCATAAATATGACTTAAAACATAATCTGTTCTCTATTAAAGTCCTTAAACTAGATAAACAACACCCCAATTAAACAGCAGGTCCAAACCGCGTTGGTGACAATTGTGGTAGCAATATCACATGATCAGGAGGAAAAGCTACAAATATCTTCTAAGTGGCTTCATTGGACTTAGGATTTAGCAAGTTACATAAATCACAGAAGGAAGGAGATGCCTTTTATTCAGCCATATAAACATCTTAGTTTATAGCTAAGCTTTCTCAGAAGAAATCTGGACACTGTAATAATCTAAAATCTTTGGGGTCTATTTGGGGAAAAAACCAGAAAACTCCCTAATACATCAGTGTGGGAGTATATGCAAGTTGATATCCACCTCATATACTTGTTGAACTCCATGTTGGTGAAGAATGAATATTTTTTTATGTCTCCTATTCCTTACAGACCTACACAGCATTTCCCACAAGTGCTATGTTGCCAAATCCTTCCACAATTTATGCTCAAAAGGAAAAGGAGTGTTTTTATCTTAAATTTGGATGGAGAAGGGAAAACATTCCTCAGTAGCCAAGGAAGTGCAATAAATAAAGCTGATATCCCCAAACAAAGAAAACAAAAGGCCGTTCTTTGAAGCCCTAATTAAAAATTAGTTTTTAGGCATAAGCAACCAGTGTGCTCCAGCAGTGCTGCGTTGGCTGAGTCTTCCAGCCAATATGACTGCTGGTGTAAAAAAAAATTATTAACCCTAAAAATGTTTTCCAAACATGTTGAAGTTTAATTCCCAAAAATTCTAGCCATAAGGTGTTGTTGATAAGATTATAAGAGTAGAAATCCAACATATCTGAAGAATGCTAGGTTGAGGATACAGCACCTCTTCAGTCATAAATCGGTAAGAAGCATCCTTTGTAAACTAGGGATTTCAAACAGCTTTTGTTATCTACTAACCTGTACACCTGCCACGTCTGAGTTTATCTCAGAGATGAATGGTTGAACAAGCCCCAGATTCCACACCCCAGATGCAGAAGGATTCTCTTTGTCCGAAATGCAAGTTAGAATCTGCCATAAAATCTCACAGACCTGTTTTTGGGAAAGCAATATAGACAAGATAGATGATATATTAGCAACTGAATTCTCAAAGTTTTCATTTATGTCCCAGTATGCCTGTGAAATGTCAGCCAGTAACAATATCCTTATATGTTGGCTGGAATTAGATCCCAATGACATCTGAAGAACCACAGATTTCTCCATTTTGCTATAAGGGAAAAGAACTAAGCAACCTTGATATGCCAACAAAAGAAGGTTTTCTCTAGGATCTGTCTCTCTGTGTTTTATTTTTCCCATCCTGGAATCAGGTGGGGAGGGAGTTGAATAAGGAAGGAGGGATGAGCAAGACTTTGCTGATTCTGTGGTAGCTTCAGATACCCTCTTTCCCCCCCAAAAAACCCAATGGCTTCAATAATATTTAATCTGGGTTCTCCAGCATAATGGAGTGAATGTTTCCCGATGGTGCCACCATCCAATCAACTTCATAACTAGTGAGATTTGAATTTAGGCTTCACCTAGGCTTCTGCCTCAAGAAATAACAGCAGTCACCTAATTTCAACTGATCTCAGAAGTTAAGCAGAGTTGGCCTGGTCAGTTCCTGGATGGTAGACCACCAGAAAATCCATACATTTCATGTGGGAACAGTATTCCCATAAAATGTAATTCCACAGCTTTTCCTGCAGGCGATTTCAAAAGATTAAGTGTGTTTAATTCTAATTAATTAATTAATTAATTCTATGGAGAGGAATGGTGGCCTAGAGGTAAAGATGTTTGCTTCCCATTCAGAACATTGAGAATCCTAGACAGTGACAGATGTTTCTCTATAGAGTGAAAAGAGAAATATCTGCTGCAAACTCTGCATAGGCATCGGGAAGGATATCTGGATAGTAAGCACTCAGCTCCATTCAGTCAGCCTGACTCCACCCCAATAAAAGGGATTACAGGGTCATAAAAAGAAAGAAAAAAATGTATGCTTAAAAATGTACACATGCTTATAGATGCCAATCATCTTAAATAACAGGGACAGTTACTGATCTTTGGAAATACTAAATGAAGCTAGTCATTGTGAGTCAGAATCAACCTTCGATAAAACCTGGGTTTGTTTTGTAATCATTTCCTGCCTTTTGAAACCTCTTTCTTGAGAGTGAAGAAATCCTGTCAAAGTTATAATAAATAGTAACAGCCCTATTTTTATTATAAGGTTATACTAAATGGAATCTTATGAGCCTGGAAATATTTCTCCCCTCCTATCTTTTTGGTATCCAGAAAACTAGGAGTGTCTCATTTGAAACACTTGCCTTGCTTTCCGCCCCCCACCCCCCACTTATACTTAACCTGGGTCATATGAGACAATTAATTAGATTGTGGAGCTTCCTCCTGTCTTCCAAAGTCATTCCAATGTACTATCACAGAGAGCCTTGAAATATCAACAGCAACTCCATCTTACTTAGGTTGAGGTTTCTTCTGATGTCTCCCATCCAGACCCTGATAGACACTAAACACTTGGAAAGGACATCAGTCGCATCTCCTTCATGGCCCAGGGTAGTGATGCTCATTTGGTATCTCTCCCAGTGGCTTCATATATGTTTTAAAAAATGAGAGAGATAAGCATCCCATACAGTTATGGTGGTGCAATGGTTAAAATTCAGTACTGCAGGCTACTTCTGTTGACTACCGACTGTCAGCAGTTCAGCAGTTCAGGTTTCACCAGCTCAAGGTTGACTCAGCCTTCCATCCTTCTGAGGTTGGTAAAATGAAGCCCCAAATGTCAGGGTTCCAAGTAATACAACAAAATTCTGAGACAGGTAGATTCCTCAAAGAATAGTTTTACTGGATATATCATATTGGCACAGTTCTGGTGAAAACCAACTCAGAAGGTTCCCACAGTTTTCAATTAATTAAATGTTTTTCCCCTTCCCCAAACAATTACATGGTCCAATGAAGGTGCTGTCTGGTTGCCTGGTAATGGTCAAGTCAACTGCAAGTTGACACCAGGTTGTTGGGAGCAATATGCTGACTCTGTATAACATTTAGAGCAGGATGTAAACCACTGTGAAGCTGCATATAAGTCTAAGTGCTATTGCTACATCAAAGGCTGAGCTTTCCTTGCCCCATGACAGATTGAAACTGCCCATCAAGGAAGGAGCAGAACCACTGTAAAACAATTCCTTCTGTTCCTATCTTCCTCAGACAACCCAATAAGGTACCATGGTTGATAGTATCAAAAGTAACTGAGAAGTAAGGCTATAGGGGGATCCACCACTGCTATCCAAGTCTTGAGTTAGGGCATCCAAGACAATAATCAATGCTGTCATTATTCTATATCTAACTCTGAATTTAGACCTCAATGAAAACCCAATACCCAGCTGGATAGATCTTTGTCACATTCACTAAGCCACTAAGGTTACTGAAGTGTAATACACAGAAGATCTCCTTCTCATCTAGTACCAAATCAGGGTGGTCTTATTGCAAAGAGATCTGGCTCTTGTGGCAATGGCATCAGCAGTCTAACTACCTGGTCTCCAGGATGAAGAAGAATAGCCTACTAGATGCCCTGCATGCACAACTAACCAATTTCTCAGCTCAAGTGGCATTCAAAATGGCAAAATATTGTCAGTTATTGTATTATTATGAGTCATGGTGATGCAGTGGTTAGAATGCTATTGTAGGAAATGATATTGCTGCCCATGGTTTGACTGTATCCTATTTAGATCCATTTTAAATATGAAAATGGCCCTTCAAAGCCAGAAGGATCTGATATGCATTAATGGATTCAGGAGATCTGCTGCTGTTTATGCCAGAAAAGCTACTCTTATGCTTGTAGAATCCAACCACTTCAGTCACCAGGAGTTAAAGCTATGGTATAAGAGAATTTTATTAGGCACTCAAAGATTGTGCCTAAACATTAATGTATCATTGGATGAACAGAAATGCAATAAAGTTTTGCCCCTGAGAGGTACAATATTGGGGTAGATTTTTAACCTTGTTACTCCACAAAAATATAGCTAAATCTAATACCATCCAGCAACTAAACTAATATGGGGAAATTCCTTTCATTTCTGGGCAAGATCAGGCAGTTGTGGACAAATTCACTGCTGGAATCATTTTCTTTTTGCCTTCTCCATAATCTTTTATATGCAAGCATTAACTGTTATCTGAATACACTATTGATATGTGAGATGTTAAGTTGGGGCTGAGTGAAGAGGCAGGACTCTCAGCTAGCGACAAGCAGCTCTTTATTTGGTAAACTGGTACAAAGAAGTGAGTTGACTGTTCCGGCAGCTCCCTCTCTTAAAGGGAGCTATCAGGTAGCCCAACCAATGAGGTTCCTCTAATTTCCCACTGGCAGGGTGGACGAATCATTTTAAATTATTATTTTTCCCACCAGAAAGATGGACTGGAGGGAAACCTTTGTTCCTTGGTTTCCCTCCTCATTAGCACATTCAACATGAGGGATGGGAACCACTGCTTTCTGGCAGCTTCCAAAATTGTTTGCTTCCCTCTCTCTTGTTTTGGAAGGCAAAGGTTTTAGGGGGTGGGTGGGGAAGGAACCTTAAAGGAGACCACTGAAGGCTGAGTAAACAAACCTGGTAAACACTTTGGAAGGCTGTCTGAAGATTGACATCTAGGAATTTAATCACATAACAACACTAATTATACAACTGTTCAGGCATAACTTGCCAATTGCGTACTGTCATTGGATAGACTTATTTGTGACTGCTGATAACCACTGACAAAGCAATTATGATTTTGAGATATACCTTTCAAGGACTAATGCCCTTCAACAAGCACAGGTTGAATGACTACAGAGTAAATAACAAATGTCCAAAGGGAAATTTAGAGCATTCCAACCATATCTTGGTGATATGAATCCTACTCATTTCATTGGGACTTTCTTCCAAGCTGTGAGTAGGAGATTTAAAAGTGTGGCTCTATTTTTGTGAAGAACAGAAAGCTAAAATAGAAGGCATGTGTAACAGAAATTGGTGGAAATTTGAGCAGTTATCTTTCAGTTCCAGTTCTATGGACTGAAATAGGAGAGGTACATAGATGAAAAGTCTACACTTTGCAAGGGGTCCAAGCAGTCAGAGGAAATTGTCCTTGTTTGAATATAAAGCTAAATCATAATAAAATGCAGGGAAAGCACCATGTAGAAATAGGGAAATAGAAATGAATATCGATATAAATGAGCCCCCAAATACAAAGCCATTCTCCCTGTTGTTCTTATCTCACCTGTCCCACCAAGATGCATCCACCCCCCATTTCAGTGCATCTAACTTCTCAGTGGATTAAGATCACTCCTACTTCTCTTTATCTCAACTCAGTGCCCATCAGCTTGACAGGATACAAGAGATTTACTTCTAAGTGAGAACCAGTGTGGGTGATGGTGAAGGTATTGAACTAGATTTGGAAGACCCTAGTCCACCCTTAATCAAGTTGACTTGATCGTCACTCTCACCTCCACCCACTTTATCTTGTTAGGTTGTTGATGGGCAGGTGGGCAGACAAAGTTGGTGCAAGGTTACATACAATAAATTCCTGAAATAGAGGGGTGGATATAAGTCTAATACAGTATATGTAGGGTGTACAATATAAATTTAGTAAGCAAGCAAACAACTGGTGATGAGTCTTCCCATGTACTTCTCCATTTCAATGGTGCTCTTGAGAACCCACTAAACAGCTGGTTGGCAGGCTGCCTGGTTCAAATCTGTACTCAGGAAGATGGAAAAAGCACAGGCAAGGGCATTATTATCTCCTGACTGAAACTGTATACCAAACAGCTCACCAAAGAGCTATTTGACAGGCTTGCCAGGAAATACATTGTGCTTTGAGGCTCTTCTTGTATATACGGCCTTCTGCTGCAACATTTTTGTTTTGTGGAAAGCAGAGATGGGGTAAGGGGCTTGCAAGGAGCACTGGGATATTAGCAGCTAAGGAGGCTGCACAGGTGCTCTAAAGATGATTCTATTTTTAATTTTAATTTATAATGAATGCTTAAATCAGACACCAGTCAAAGCTTTGGTTTTAACCTTGCTGGGTCTTTTTGCTTACGCGCATCTAGTTTGCTTGGTAAGCTTATGGTCTGGTGTATTTTGGTGTAAAGAGCCAGAGTGGGGCAGTGGTTAGAATGCAGTATTGCAGGCTGACTCTGCTCACTGACAGAAGTTCAATTCTGAGTGACTCAAGATTAACTCAGCCTTCCATCCTTCCAAGATCGGTAAAATGAGGAGCCAGATTGTCGGGAGCAATATGCTGACTCTGTAAACCACTTAGAGAGGACTGTAAAGTACTATGAAGCAGTATATAAATTTAAGTGATGTTGCTGTTGTTATTTTGAATGCCTAGAATTCAATAGCCAAATTAAGGATATTATATGAATGTAGCTTTCTTGAAGTCTTGGCAGAGAAAATTCTGGGAAGGAATTCAAGAAGAAAAGCCCATAAAAAACATTAATGAGGGATCTGTTGTTGGAGTTGTTTTAACTACCTATGGAACAGGGGTATCAAATATGTGTCGTCACAGTGGCGTCATGTGACATATCTGGATTCCCCCCCCCACCCCTTTGCTAAACTAGTTGAGGGCTTAGCCAGCGTGTGACTCATCCGGCCTGCAGGCCATGACTTTGACAGCACTGCTATAGAGTAATGCACTATTTTCACACACACACTCGTACACACAAATAAGTAAATATACACACAATGTACATCCTATATATATTTGGGCCAATCTCTCTCTCTCTCTCAGCCCCAAATACCTTGAGTTATTTATAAAATTAATAAAGGTAGAATAATAAATAAATAAGATAATCTCCCCTTCCGGGCTGTGCTAAACAATATGAAATCTTTAGTCCAACATGCAAAAAACACTGGGAAATGTTGTTTTAATAGTAATTCACTCAGATAATATCTTCATGCTAGAGCTCTGTTCGCTAGGACTATAAGCTTTTGCACGCAAACCCCGCCCTGCCTCCTACAGTAGTTGTTTTTCCAAGAGTCATTTGTGTGAGAGACAAGCATGAGGAGTCTGGTATGCTGAGGTCAGTGCTGGATTTCTTGGTATGAAACAGTGATGCTGATAGAGCCTGAAGTTCCAACTTGTTTACATAGAAAACGCAAATCTCCTGAGCTTTCCTTTATGTCAGCACTTGAGTTTTCCACTGGGGACTATGCAACACATAAGGTGTCAGCACAGTATACTTGATAAAAGAGGTGTTAGCACGTGCTGCTCAAGCTGACCATATCTCATAAGCCCTCATCCAGAAACATTAGAGATGCCAATTTTTCACTGACCTGCCACCTGTCAGCTCATATTGTTGGATGGCAGCTTTTATCATCCCCAGCAGTGGTGGGATTCAAATTTTTTTACTACCAGTTCTGTGGGTGTGGCTTGGTGGGAGTGGCAGGGGAAGGAGACTGTAAAATCTCCAGTCAAAGGTGGCATTTGCTGGTTCTCTGAACTACTCAAAGTGTCCACTACCGGTTCTCCAGAACTGGTCAGAACCTGCTGAATACCACCTCTGATCCCCAGATAGATGAATTGTTGGCCTGGATGAGTTGTAATTCAGCTACATCTAAAAGGTGCCAGAGACAAACACCCTCTACTTCCAAATTATCCAGAAAGCATGGTAAACTCTACCCACTATACACAGCTGTCTTATTCCTGGAAAGAATGCAAGGAGGTAGGGGAGGTGGAACTAATGTCCTTACTTCTGTATATCTCTCCCCCACCCCCAATATATATAATAATTATGCTGAAGAGTATCATATTAATGTGAACTCTTGTATGGTTTTCCCATGTTGCATACAGTCTTTAGGTATGATCTAAGAATTTCTTAAAAGAAGTATTAGAATGAAAGACCAAGCGGAAAATGTCTGAGGAACGTAAATTATTGTGATTGATCAAATGATTGATATGATGTTCCATTTAGTACAGACTAGAAATTGATACCTGGTTTTGTTTAATGGGGGCCAAACTTCAGATAATGCAAGGCTATCACGTGCATATTGTCTGTGCGGCTGTGCTTGTGGTTTTAGGTGCTGCTAATCTTCATGTGTGCAAAATGGAAGACAGGAAAATTCCATCAAAGGTCAAAATAACAGTGACAACACCTAATGCTACCACTAATAGCATTAGGCATATGTTTTCCATTGAACATGCCAGGCATTATATCCAGACAAGTGGGTTGGTTTACACAGAAAATTTCTTAAAATTAGGATCTGTAGAAAAAAAAAAGTTCTGACTGAATCATGGATTTTTTTTTCTTAATTGTTTGCTCTGTTAATTGCAGTAAATTGCGGTATCCTCAATTTAAGAATCCAGGTTCTATGTTATTGCAATACTTTTTTAAGTCCGATGCAAAATTCACAAGATAACATTCAAGCTTCCAAGTTCTGAGTCAATAAAAGAAAAGGAAGGACAGACAAGAGAACCAGCTGATGAAACCATGAAATCCTCATTTAGTTTTCGAACCAGAAAGCTAAGCAAAGTGTATTGCGAACTTAGAAAGAAGATGGTTGCCTTGTCAAGACTGAAGGCAAAGTTTTCAAGTTCAGCATAATTCTTGATGACTTAGTGGTCACCTGCCTTGGCAGAGTTACAGTTTGAGAGTTTGCCTTCCGGGTGGTAGTCCTAGGATATGCTGGCAATTTCCTATCCAAATACTGATCAGGCCTGGCCTCACTTAACTTTCAGACCGAGATAAGATTGGCCAGATACTTTGAAAAGGGGGAAGGGCAGCAAATGGAAGAAGTTGGGTCCCGTTGCAAGAGGACTATATCACACACAAGCCATCTGTTCAACCATCAGTCTATTTAAGCAAGTTAGACTTTACACACACACTTTTTTTTTTCTCCCTCCTACACCCACTAAGTGGGAGCAATTTGCAGAAATAGGAAGTACTCCAGCTCAATCTATATATTGAAATGTTTAAGATTCCCTAAAGAAAGAAATGGATAGCTTGAAAAAAGTGTTAATAAGAAATATAAATATTAAGTAATTAATAGGAATACAAATATGTATATATTTAGTTAACATATTGCTACTCTGCTGCAATTAATTGTAAAAAACCCTTTCTGCAGCTTACATAGAGTAAATGTTGCAGTTAAAACTTCTGTGGTACAATCTATTAACCTGACAATCATAAGTTAAAACAGGGGTGTCAAACTCTCATCATCATGGCAGGATCATGTGACATATCAGGACTTCCTCTCCCTTTGCCAAACCGAGCATGGGCATTGCCAGCATGTGACATATCCGGCCCATGGACTGGAAGTTTGACAGCTCTGTTCTAGTGCCATGGGAAGCAGTTCTAAGGGATGAAATAAAGAACAGAACAAACAAGACAAAGATTGAAGATGCTTTCTTCTAGCTCTGTCATGTTCTTTCTTTCCACACTTTGCCTTTACAGAGCTGAAGAAGCTTCTTGGATTGAGAAGAGAAATGTCTTCAGAGAAAAACCAGAAGCTCCAATTGCCTCTTGAAAAAGCACCTTTGGGACAACCATGACCTGGATGACTGAGAATCTCCATAGAAACTTTGCCCAATCACTTCTCACTCCTTCCTTTGAACTATAAAAGAAAATGAGATGCTGCTGCTGGCACTGCCCTCCCGGTTCCAAACAATGGAGCTCAGGGGTCATAGTCTGATGCACAGTTCTCTGTCATTATCCACTACTGGAAAACTTATGGGAGTAATGCGTGGACTTTGGCACAATACAGCTGATGTCAGTCACACTGAAGTCCTGGTGAAATTCCACAGGAAGCAAGTGAAGACGGCTAGTTATAGATGATTTCCGTAGAATAATAATGTCTGAGCTCAATGGGCCTTTCTTTCTAGCAAACAGGCAAAGGATGACCACATCCTTATATAGCCTTTGTTTCAATGAGAAGCTAGCCTTAGGCATTTTTACTGGCAAATAAACTGCATGAAGTTGAAATAGGCATGCTCATTATAAGTAATGGAGTTTGCCTAGAATCTCTTACTATGCCAGAGTTTTGTTATTGGCTGAGAATTTAGAAAAGCTGCACTTGAAACTTTTCAGGTAAAGAGATTGCAGCAGACAGGAAAGTGGTTGCAGGAGGGAGAAAGAATAGCTTGAAACTAATGAGAATTGTATCCATCTAGGCAGGATAGTATCAAAGGTTCCTGAATGTTGTTTATAGATTGCAATGTGCTTCATATTTCATTATGCTTTTTTAAATTTATTTTTATCTATATATTTATTAAATTTGTTTCCTGCCCATCTCACTTCCCTTACACAGGCAGGAATGGTTCTTGATCCCAAAGGAATGGTGAAAGGAAAAGAAAAACATGATGCGATATATGGTTTCTTCTCAACTCGGACACAAACTCTCTTCATGCCTTATCATTGCACAAAATGAGGCACGTTCTTAGGGGTTGTTGTGGTGGCCTCTCTGCTGTTCCTCTCGAGTTCCATGGCTGTTCACTACTAGAGTTCCCTCATCAAAACCAGGCATGTGTCTCAAGTTGCTTGGAGGACCTGATCTTGTCTCTCTTTTCTTCTTTAATTTCTTCTTTGCCTCTGTCAATATTTAAGGATAATTTCTGTAAAGCAAATCATGAGGGGAAGGTGCCTCTAGAAGTTTTTCTCTGGATTTTATAATCTCTGAGGTGGGAAGCCAAAGTTTAGAAAAGTCCTCCACTAAAACTAGTTGCAAATTCTATTGCACTTGCTTTTTCAGGCAATATAAAAATATGCCAAAGGTTGGCTTGCAAGCATTATTCTTCAGGTTCATGGTATTTTCAAAGAGATCTGCCTAGTTATTACTGATTTACAGAAAAGGGATGCATGGGAAAGAGAAAACAAGTAAGTCCTTTAAGGGCAGGATATGTGCAATCAATGTGATAAGAGATTTGTCTGGTGCTTTCTGTTGTACAATATTCTTCAGCTTGGATTCCTGCAATAAAGATTAGTTTAGCTTAGTTTAGTTTACTTTATTGTCATTGCACCTTGTACAATGAAATCAAACAGCATCTTCAGTGCACATCATGACCATGACCATGAAAATAAACACAAACACACATCCTTCACCCTTCACACATTGAACCGGAAACGCCCGACACCACACCAACACTGCACTATACAGCAGAATTCAAAAGAGCTACTGCCCTGGAATAAAAGCTGTTTTTCAGCCTATTTGTCCTTATTTTTATTATTCTGTATAGTCTGCCAGATGGTAATAGTTCAAAAAAAGGGTTCCCAGGATGAGATGGATCTTTGAGAATGTTTTGAACTTTCTTGAGGAAGCAGGAGTATAAAGCTCTTCCAAAGAGGGGAGAGGGCAACCAAGCAACTTCTGGGCAATGACATTAACCCTCTGGAGTGCTTTCCTATCTGCCACTGTGCAATAGGCAAACCATATAGAGGTGCAGTATGTTAAAATGCTCTCTATGGCGCAGAGGTAGAAGGTCACCAGCAGTTTTTCATTCAGTGGTTGTTTTCTGAGAAGTCTCAGGTAGTATAATCTCTGCTGGGCCCTTTTGACCAGGGCTGCAATGTGGGCACCCCAGGTCAGGTCCTCTTTTAGGATAACACCCAGAAACTTAAAACTGGCCACCTGCTCCATTGATAAGCAAGGGCTGGATGTCTGATCTGTTCCTTCTATAATCCACTATAAGCTCCTTGGTCTTTGTTGAGGACCAAGTTAATATGCTGTTTGACACCACCGTAGGGCCAGTTCCAGGGACCAATCCATTTCGTTGTGGAGAAGTATAAATATGTTCCTTGAACTCTCCAGACAGAAAGTTGTTGGATTGGTCATAGGGTAGTTAGGCACATGATAAGCCAGTATTGTTTTGTGCCAGTCCAAGGAATGGCTAGTACTTGATACTATATCTGAGCCAATCCAAAAGCTTTTCCCTTCAGATTATACAAATCTTATTTTAGTAGTGTGAGGGCTGAGGGAGTTTAATGAACTTTTTGACCGGAATAATTGGCCTTGAGCTTGAGTGGTTGATAGATCCCTTTGGTATGTTTGTTTTAGGGTTAGTCTTAGGACTGGTGTTCTTTTTCCAGATATTTATTTTGTAGTATCTTTATATTATGCTATTTCTAATTGTATCATGTCCTACACGGTCCTTCGAATGGAGATAACTATTTATTTGATTTGGTTTTCTGTAGCTGTATAAAACTGTTTGTATAAAATTGTAGGGCAAGATACAAATATTAAAAGATCTGTTTCCTAATGGAACTGACTTAGAAAGGAGTACATTTGCCAGAGACTCCTACTAGGGGAAAAGGGGGGAATCTGATTTTACCAGTTCAGTCTCCCAGTATAACCCATTCCAATTTCATCTTTCATTGTGCTCTGAAGAGTCCATCAGTCCTTCAAAGCAGCTTCTCAGAAGGTATAAGGGAAAAAGGAGAAATGATCAAATCACCTTCTTTCCAATGGAATTATCCTGTGAATGGAATTCTGGGTGCAATCCATTGGGATGTACACAGGTTCAAACAATAGGATATATATGCAAGGAAAATCAAAAGAAGGGTGAGCTGGAAGCCAAACTTCATGAGCTTGAGTAGTTTCCTTGGCCTGGAATAGATTAAACTGATTTATACAACATTCAGCATCATTTATTTTATGAAGTGTCTGGCTTCTTGGAGCTTAGCTGCTTGCTTGAAGATGTTTCATTATTCAACTAGGTAATGTCTATTTTTCCTGACAACTCCCCCACGTTGTCTCATGGCCAAACAAAATGGAGTGACAAAACAATCTTGTCCCCATCTATCAGTCTGCCCAATTCATCCAAAGTAACTTTTTCTCAAATTCAGCACTAGAGATTCTCAGGGTTACCAGTGAGAGATTTTAGACAGATAATACACAATTAGGAGAAAGACTGTAATATAAAAATCAGTCTTCCCCCTTTTAATTAATGTTTCTATCAAGGAGATGTGGCCTCTTTTTCAAAAGGCCTTATATGCAACTCACAAATTGAAATTCAAATAGAAACTTCAGGATCTGGTGATTGGTCTATATTTTTTTAGGGATCTCTTTGCTGCTTATGGAGAAGTGAGATAATAAGATAAGTAAGAAGGAATAGCAGCAAATAGCAATTATTTGAATGGGTTGAAGGTTATGATTGTTAAAAGTATAAGGAAGGAATACAAGATTGGCTTATTCAATCAAGGTTAGGTTAGATAATCAGTTATCCGTCTTTACTGGGCTTTTGCTGATAATAAATAAATGACAAGTGTCGATGGAAATTCTCAATTAATTGAGATTCTCAATCATTCAGGTCATAATTGCTAACCTTTTATAGAAACCATCTACCAATTTCTTCTCCATTTTCTCCTTTGCTCTTTTACAGCAGTGACACGTGGATAATAACAATTTATTTATTTATTTTTGAAAAATAGTCTCCAAGAACTAGACTAAAACATGTTGTTAACTTTAGGAAAGATTTCCCACTCCGTTATAATATCGGGTTCTTTCGGGATTCTATGGTTTTAAGGTAACATTTCAGCAGTGGAATATTTGAGGGGTCTGTAGAATAGAAAAATAGGGCTAGCGATCATATGATCTTATAAGTCATTTTTCCTATCTTTCTTCTTAGTATTAAGATGCCCTTATGCTAAATTTTCCAAAGATCAATTCTGTCAGGAGGTTAATGGAGGATAATCCTTTTTGTCCAAAGGGTTGCCCAGTTTGTAACTTTTTGGTACCTGAACTGGATGTCCAGATGCTGAAACCGGCTTCAGGAATGTTCTTGCATTACTGCCCCTGGTATAGAAGGAAAATATCTGCTTGATGCTGTGAGCATTGGAGGTAATATCTGTCTCACTTCCTATCTTCCCATCCATAATTACAAAAATAACCTAAATGAAGAAACCATCACATTAGCATTCAAAATGACCATTTAAAAACTTTATTAAAATATGCAGTCTATTTTCCTTAGAGCAGGGGTCTCCAACCTTGGCAACTTTAAGCCTGGCAGATGTCATCTCCCAGAATTCCCCAGCCACCTGGAAGTTGAAGTCCACCAGGCTAAAAGTTGCCAAGGTTGGAGACCCCTGCTCTAAGGAAAGAGCAGTGGTCACCAATCGGTGGACTGTGGCCCACTGGTGGGCTGTGAGAAAATTTTGGTGGGCCTCAGAGAAATGTCCCCCCAAAGCACCACCACCCCAAAGCCCGCCCATCCACTGGCTCCCACCCTTCAGCTGAGCGCAAACCTGCAAAAAGCAGCGCAGCCCTCACTGGGCAGGACAAGATAATGGTGCTATTGCAGCAAGAGGGGGCTGGCAGCAGAGGTGGGCTGAAGTGGCAATGGAGATGGCAGGAAGGTGCAGGAATGCTGCACTACTTGCATTTGTGTGGCACTCCCACACCTTCCAGTTTGCCCCTCCTGGCCTGGGCTCTTCCTCAATGGCCACAGGCTGTAGGGACGGCCCAGAGCAAAAAAAAGTACTGGCTGGTGGTGGTGGGAGGGGGCGGAATGGGCAAGTCTATGCTTACTATCCAGTTCAGAGGTCCAGAATGGGGCATTGGCGTCAGTTTCCTCGTCCCTCTCAGTGTTCTGCTCTGCTGCCCCACCCCGTGGCCCAAGCCATCGCTGCCTGGGGAAAGCACAGGAAAAATCGAGCAGCTCTTTGCTGGGGCAAAAGAGCTGAGATCGAGGAAGGCACAGGCAAGAGAAGGCAGAAACTGCTGCCTTTGAAAAGCGCTGCTTTCTGTTGCCTGTGCCTTCCGATCGCTGCTCTTTTGCCCCAGAGAGAGCTGTTTCTGCTTGCTTTCTGTTCCTGGGGGGTGGGCAGCAGAGATGTCAGGTCTGCTCTTCCCCCTTACCAAGCCAGGCCTGGAGGAACATGAAGAATTAGCGCCAGAGAAAGGTGTTCACCAATATAAGCAAGTTCAGCTATTTTATGTATTCCCCATGGAACCACATTCTGTTATCACCCATATATATGTTGGCCTAAGCTGTCTTACAAAAGAACCAAGGTGTGAATGCATGCTTTCTAATGCAACAGCTGCCAATCTAGCAAAGATTTTGTAGCTCAAAATTCAAGAGGTGCGGACTGAAGTCATTAAAAAACTAAACTGAATTAAATTCCATTGTTTCAAAGATCAGCAGATTGGCTTACTGCACTTTTCATTGCAGCTGAAATCAATAAAACCCATATTAGTTATGAAAAACCTTTCATGACATGATTACCACATCTAGGTTGAAAAGTCTGGATTTACATAAGATGGCAGCAAAGAGAAAGAGAAATGTTTATCTTTTGGTTTCTTCTAATAGTCATCTGGATGTTTACTGTGCAGATATGATAACCCTATTCCAGATCGACTTCAAGAGGACTGAAGAGTGACAGGCTTTTTCTAAAGTCTAGCCCATTTTTACACTGACCCTTCAGCCTCATAAAACAGTGAGAAGTGTCATATAAAGTTTTATTCTGCATTATTGGTCCATTCTCCCCAAAGGGTTTTGATGGCCACAGAACATGAATGGAATTCTTGATGTCCCTAAAGGTGGAACCAGAATCTTTTCAAAGTGCAACACTCCACCTGTTTTCTCTCCTCAGAGACTCTTGTCATACTGAGCTGCCAGAGGAACGATGAGCTACTTAAAGGATCGGTTACCCATGGTAACCCTCTTCCTGATATCATAAAGCAGATGCTCTGTGGATCCTACTTAACAGTTCATGTTACAAATGAATCAAGCATGCAAGTAGGACAAAACCAGCTCCCAGAGAGAGCAAGATCTCTCCTTATGTGCCCTCAGCCAAGAGTTCCTCTGATTCCAGGAAAAGATTCTTTATCAGGAGCAGTGGACTAGATCTACTCAAGATCCCAAGTGCACAGTAACTATTTCTTCACTCTCCTACTCATTTTATTTTCAATAGAGTTAGACTTTTGGTTTGCAATCACAGTTGTTGACTAAAGGAAAGACACCTATAAGAGAATGCTTTGACAGCCTGGATGCCATCAGCCTATTCCCTTGACTGACTAATATGCCCACTTACAACAACTTTACTCCCAGAAGGAAAACAAAATGACAATATTCTTGCCTGAAGGAGCAAGTGTAGACAGACATCCTATCCATGAAGGCTGATGTCTTTGGAAGGAGATTAAAATAACCCATTAAAATAATCTTGTGGGAGTCAGGACCAGGACCATGGAAAAATATCATCTGATGTAGAGGTTTAACTGAGATAATGAAGCTTTCTGTTTAAGCCCTGAGACTCCAGAATGTTATGGCAAAGTACTGTTCTCTTTCTTATAGCATCTGATTTTATGGAAATAGTTACAGTCTCACAAGCTGTTGTCAGTCACCCATGCATACCTTACATAGATTCCTGTCCCTGGCTGGACCAACAGATAAACAACTCCTCAAAGAATCAAATATGGAGTAATAGATAACAGATAACAGATAATCAGAGTTGGAAGGGACCTTGTAGGTCATCTAGTCCAACCCCCACTGCCCAAGCGGGAGACCCTACACCATTTCTGACAAATGGCAGTTCAGTAGGAATCCTTACTAATATCTTTACGCTCCAAGGTATGCTAGGACACATATTTATTCATAGTTCCATTGAATCTTTACTGACTCTCTCCTGGGGCATATGAAGAACTTTCTAGATATTCTATTCTTCAAGAGAAAGAGTTTTTTTTTCTTTTTAAGTAAAAACTCATCAGTAAAATTGATCCAAACTAACCCAATCTTTATGGAATGCCAATTATAAGTAACCATTGCTAATATACCTAATTTGTTGGTCACCTTTTAATACCAGCAACACTCTCAAATGCAAGTAATGTGTTAAGACATCATGCATGGAAGAGAAGGAAGAATTTTAATACGTGTTGCATTCAAGAGTTGTTTGCATTAGATACATCCATTGCTCAATAAAAATGGTTGTAAGCATAGGAAATAGGCACTGCTCCGTCATTTTCCAAATCTATTAGACTATAATTTCCAGAAACCTGAGTTAATTAGACTGAAAAACCTCTTGCTAATCCACTGGACTACAAAACCCAATAACTTTCAATTATGGATCATTTTGCCTGGAGCTGGTAGAAACTCTACTTCAGCAACATTACAAGTCTCACAGATTCCTTCCTGTTGATCAACATTCATCACCAGCAGTGGCTTTTGGGTTTTAGGCAGGAATCCTTGAGGGTGCTAGCCAAAATTTAATTGGAAGTATCAGCATTATTTATTAAGAAAGGACCTGGAAAGGAACCCATTATTAAATCTTCTGCTCTTCTGATTGGTTCAAAGCAATTCGGCTCTGAAAAATTGCATTTATTAACAATATTGCAACAATAATTTAATTCTGGCAACCAAGGCCCAGCATGGGTGTGATTTTCTTTTCCTTTATCTCATCAACACATGAGTCAGCTTGTGATATTGCTGATGCTGACAGGCTGTTTGATATTTTCTGCCAAAGGATTATATTCTTGAGGTGCTTACAAAACATTTTCTAATTATTTTTCCTTCTACCACACTGAACACTATTAATCAAGTGTTATTATTTCCCCAAACACATTGGATTGTAGCAATTGTACACTCTGCAGGAAACATGCTAAAAGGACTGGGCATCTTCCAAGTTGAACCTGCAGGTAACCAAAACCAAAAGATTTTTTTTGTTTAAAGTATTCTCTTGTTCCTAGTAACACTTTAAGCATTCATAGAGAAAGAAAATTGGTTTTCCCAGCTGATTTATTCATGAAACTTCCATGCTCCTAAAAGTTAAACATCATAGCAACGTGTAGGGAAAAACTGGTTGACATTTACTGAAGAATCAGTGTAACCTAGAGGTTATTCAATTATAATGGATAGCTTTATTTGTCATTCTGCTGTTTAACACGTGACACAGCATAAAGAAAAATGTGAGTAAATGTACTTGTTGGATGGTGCACTTCAGAATCTTTAAAATTTATTTTAACTTAAACATGAATATAACAATACATCTTTATACCAAAGTCTGGGTGTTTTCCAGTCAAGAGTCCAATTTCCTTGGGCTTGAACATAAGTGCTTTCATTGATGCAACTGCTTTTCCCCTGATTAACCCACAATCCAGTTAACCTGGTAACACAGATTGAAGCAGTTTCATTTTCTCTGTAATCGAAAGGATATTAAAGAGTGTCAGAAGTGGATATAGGCTTGTGATATCCGTATCTGAACCTTTATCCTTTGTTTGGTTGTATGTTTATTATTAAAGTAGAAAATAATTCTACTCAGATTAAAGTTGGTTGGCTGTGTTTCACGATTGCCAGGTGTTTGGTTTTTCTTACTGTCTCAGTCATATTCAAAGATTTAGTTCCTCAGATTTTAAGGGCTATTTTTCAATAGAAACTCTGTCAATACTGTTGAAAATATCAAAGCTGGAACAAACTTAAAAGAGTGGTAATTATTAACATATCAAATAGTATCTTAGCTCAGGGTTTTACTTTTGCTGGTGATTAACGTTTAGGTGCTAGTTTTTTAAGTGGCAAACTGGTCAGCACTGCCTCCAAGCAGTCAAGAAAAGGGTGCGCATTGGAACAAGGCACCAGTGGCCCACCACAAGATGACAGGTGCTATCATCACTGAGTATCAGAGACCTATCCTTAGACCTTGGGGGAAAGATGGAAAGAGACCTTTCTTCCTGACATGTTTATAACCATGCAAATTGTATTTGTACAGTTTTTTAAAAAAAATATGTTTAAGAAGAAGAAACTAGGGTGCCAAATTCAAAACATATCTCAGAGAGGAATAAATGAATCAGGAGATGGTTTTCTTTAACTGTACAAATAACTCACATATTTTTCAGCACCTAAGCAGCATTAGAATTAAAACAAAAGTCCATGCAATAAATAATACACCGCATTATCAGCAAAGCTAAGGCCCAAGTTTTCCTATCATGTTTTCTTATAAGTAAATGCTTTCAAGCAAAACACTGACATACCGGACATTTATCTCCGTAGGTGCAAGATGTTTTTGTATATTTTTTCTAAGTCACATCTAGAGGACTAGTGATGAAAGGTCCTTTTATCTTATTAGCACCTAATCATGACACAAACACACTCTGGAAATCTTCTCATGCCAGTATAACTTTCTGCTCTGAATAACCCTATCATTTATCAATGAAGAGAAACTTTTATGGTGCAATGCTATCTACCAAGAAAGCTGGATCTAATCTAAACTTAATCAGACTACCCTAATCTGCCCCAGAAGCAGCATTCTCCTCTGGAAGATCCCAAGAAAAAATGAAATGCCAAGTTCCTAAGTCCCATTGATTTCACATCTGAATCCAACCCACTGAATACCATGAAACTTCCTCCCACATACTGTAAGTGAGGAAAGGAATTCAGACCTAATCAACTCAAGGTCCCTTTTTTTTCATTCTAACTGTATGAAAGGGGAAAGTAACCACAAACAAATCCTATTTTAGATGACAGTAAAGACAAATAGGAGGAAACTTGTAATTAAAGTCCCCCTCCCACTATGGGAACTAAAACTGACATGCGGGAAATTAAGAAATGCTATTCAAGGGGTAACTAAATAAGTATTCATCACTAATCCCTCAACTGTGCAAAAGGGAGTAATAAAAGAAGCAGGAGTTGAAAACAGGATTAGCAGCTCAGAAATACTAAAAAGATTGGAGAGCATTTGCCAGGTGCTTGGCATGAAACTGCAATTTAATGCAAACATGTGCCACAATAGAGAAGTGCAAAATTACAACAGGAGAATATAAAAAATATTGGTTAGCAAAATTAAGCAGAAGGGAGGAAGGAAGGAAGGAAGGAAGGAAGGAAGGAAGGAAGGAAGGAAGGAAGGAAGGAAGGAAGGAAGGAAGGAAAAGAGAAAGAAAGAAAGAAAGAAAGAAAGAAAGAAAGAAAGAAAGAAAGAAAGAAAGAAAGAAAGAAAGAAAGAAAGAAAGAAAGAAAGATTCATCTGATTCAGTTCCAATCTGGGAGAAGGACACTGGAAACATGGAGGCTCATTGGAAAGATGGTTTAATGATGAAGCAGAACAACATTTGGTTCTGGTGCAGCTAAATTGAGAGTGAGTGGCTTTTATACCTTCTTTTGGGCTTTGCACTTGAGTTTCCTGTTCCTGTGCAAGAACATGTATTCTATTGGCTATAGATTCCTATGGGGCCATGTAGGGGGTTATAACTGGCTCTATAGGCAAAAGAGGAAATCAATCCTGAAAAATTCTATTTTGATAATCCAATGAGTTAGCCTGCCAATGAAGGCTAGGAGGATAACACCATCCTTCAAAGTTTTGAATAAAGAAAATGTTCTTCCTCAACTTAACATTTCACATTTCAATCAACAGCCTGAGTGCAGTGAGAGTGAGGAAAGGGAACTGGTAAACATAGAATTGCCATAATGTTCAGAAGGATAAGCAATAACTAGTGACAGCTTTTCTCCTTTCTCATATTTGCACGGGCAGATGCTGTGGGCATTGAGGAGAGAATCCATGCCCAGCTTGACTCTCTGGCTATTGCAAGCCATACCATTGTGTGCTACGTGACACACACATTTTGTAAGCGTCCGTGGTCTTTTTGAATGGACTCTGTTCAAAGCAGATTTTAAATACACTCATATTTCCAAAGATGAATCTTGTCCTGTTTTAAAGCTTGCACATCTTTCCAACAAAGTGTATTGTCCTGATGTTTGTGACTACTTGACTCAACCAGTATTTTGAGGCATATCAAAAACTGAGCCATCTAATAGTCTGTTCTGCTTAATCTTCTGTCTCACCTATTATAAGCACTTCGTCCTAATGTGCTAGAGGGAGGCAGAATGTTAATAGATTCTCTCCCACTTTCATCTCTCCTGCACAGGGGAGGAGATGAGCAAGTCATAAATTAGGAGATGAGCAAGTCATAAATTAAATAAAAGGAAAGAGAGATTGCAAGAGTGTTCAAAACAGCTTGTCTGTTCTGATGGTTCTCCATGAATCATGACATTGGGAAAGACTGTTGGTCTCTACACAATTTGTGGTTATCGCAGAGTCAGTCTTCAGTGCTAAACCAAAGTCTCTGACCCCTATCAGAACTAAAGCTTCAGCACAAAAGGTTTAAATAACACAGCATAGGAAATACTTGCTAAGCATGAGGTGGTGAAGAACAAATTAAAAAAGAAAGGAAGTAAAGAAACGGCAGAAGCTAGAATTCTACATGGCTGCCTAACATATCATAGAATATGTTGCAGAATGTGGCAGTATATTCAAAATTAGGCACAATTCAACTATTACATCTGCTAGTTTTATTAAAATATGCCCATATTCCCAGGGTCTTTTGATACATTAATCAACTGTATCATTATATGGCAGATTGGTAAATTAGGTTTCTGGTCTAAAAGTGGAATATTATCAAGGAACTGCTTAGCCGTGAATATTGTACTCAAGTCTTATGTGTTTAACTTAATATTTTACTCATCTCTGAGTCAAGATTAATTTGCACAACTAGTTTGAGCACTTCAGATGAAGATTCATCCTTCGGCTAGTGACATTTCCAGTTTTTTTTTTTCTTCCCAAGGCCTCATGTGTGTTTCTGAGCTTTTTTAAAAAAACATTTCATTGCAGCTGCTGCTTGCTGGGTCAAAAATCATTAGATCATTGTATTAGACAACTACAATGATCTAATACATATCGATTTTACAGAAGACAATGTTGAAAAAGCACTACGCAATCTAAAACTATCTCTATCTATTGGACCGGACGGAATATGTGCCTACTTCTTAAAAAAGCTATCCACTGCCATAGCCGAACCTCTAAGCATAATCATTGAAAAATCTTTCAGGACCAGCTCCTTGCCATAACTATGGTCACAAGCCATGGTCATCCCCATCTTCAAAAGGGGAGACCTCAGCCTAGTTGAAAATTACAGATCAATCTCTTTATGCTGTGTCACCTGTAAAGTCATGGAATCAATTATTAATCAATCCATTATCCTCCACTTAGAGACAAACAACCTACTCTCTAATAAATAATGGTTTTAGAAAAAAAATTATCCTGTAATCTGCAACTTTTACACTGCAAAAACATATGGACTACACAACTCGATCAGGTTAAAGCAATAGATGCATTCTGCATAGACTTCTGTAAAATGGTACATGACAAACTACTCCTAAAACTAAAATCTTATGGTATCTCTGGACAACTGCATAACTGGATAGAAGCATTCCTGTCAAACAGAAACAAATGGTCAAAATTGGAAGTGTCCTATCAAATTCTGTACCTGTCAACAGTGGTGTCCCCCAAGGCAGTGTTCTAGGACCAACTCTCTTCATACTCTACATAAATGACCTCTGTGATCATATTAAGAGCAATTGCGTTCTCTTCGCTGATGATGTAAAGCTATTCAACACCACAGATAATACTGCGACCCTTCAAAAAGACCTCGACTATGTATCAGAATGGTCAAGCAAATGGCAACTTCAAATCTCAACAAATAAATGCTTTATCTTACATATTGGCAAAAAAAATCAGAAAATAAAATACAGGCTGAATAGTCAAGACCTTGTTGATGATCCAAACTCTGTCAAGGATCTTGGAGTACTCATCTCTAATGATCTAAATGCTAGAGCCCACTATAACTACATAGCTAAAAAGGCATTAAGAGTTGTTAACCTAATCTTACATAGCTTTTTCTCTGGTAATATTACACTACGAACTAGAGCATACAAAATATTTGCTAGACCAATACTCAGATACAGCTCATCATTCTGGAACCTACATTACGTATCTGATATTAGCACAGTTAAGAAAGTCCATAAATAATTCACAAGAAGAGTTCTCCACTCCTCTACTCATTGCAGAATACCTTATGCCAGCAGACTTGAAATTCTGGACCAAGAAAACCTAGAACTACACTGCCTTCGATCCAATCTAAGTATAATATATAAAATCATACATTGCAGTGTCCTACCTGTAAATGAATACTTCAGCTTCAACCATAACAACACAAGAGCAAACAATAGGTACAAACTCAAGGTTAATCACACCAAACTTGATTGCAGGGAATACGACTTCAGCAACAGAGTGGTCAATGTCTGGAATACTCTACCTGACTCTGTGGTTCCTTCCCCAAACCCCAAAAACTTTAACCTTAGACTGTCTACTATTGACCTCACCCCTTTCCTAAGAGGTCTGTAGGGGATGTGCAGAAGTGCACCAACGTGCCTACCGTCCCTGTCTTATTGATTCTTTTTATTTTTCTTATATGTATCCATTCCATGTATTCATAACTATGTTTATACTTATACCTATTATCTTGTAAGCGATTGACAAATCAATCAAATCAAATAAATAAATAAATAAAATAAAAATACAGGAAAGATGAGCATGAACATTAGACATGGCATTTTTTCCAAGATGGATATGAAACTCAGATCAGCAGCTATCATTTCAGACCAAAATGAGAGATTAATGGCTGTTTGGATTTCTGCTGAACCCACCTTCCTTTACAAAAAATATATATAATTTTTTTCATGTCCCTCTTTGGTCACACCTGTTCCTGTTGGGAATGTATAATATAGTTTCAAAAGAATCAAGAAGATTCTTTTGCTTGTCCTCTGACTCACATGCTATTCTTACTTCCAGGAAGACCAATAAATGAACAAGGAAACTCTTGGGTTTCATGCATCTCTCTTGGAAAGCATTCAACCTTCAAGATCCTTTTCCATAAGTAGAGCATGCTTAAAGCAGATGGACCATCATCAATCTGTAAAGACATTCAACAGAATGCAACCAATCAAAGCCTGAGGCAACTTATAGGGGTATGTCTTTAGGTGCATAATACATACTGGATGGGTGTATCTCAGCTTCTAGGGTTTCTTCTTCCTCAGCAGCTTTAATGTAGCTATGTATCTGAAACTAGGGAACTGTCAATCATCTCAATATTAGTACACGGCTGTTGTGTTCTCTCATTTTACCCATGGATTTCTGAGCAACAAGATATGTACTAAACATATCTGTATAGTCAGGATCAATTCCAGGCCTAAGAAGCTAGGGTAAAGTATTGAGATTTGGATCATGGACCTGCCTTAATAAGAACTTAGAATAACCTTATCTTGTAGTTCAGAGGAGGTATTTAGCAGGTCCTGACCAGTTTTGCAGAACCAGTAGAGGAAATTTTGAGTAGTTCGGAGAACCGGTGGTAACCTTCCCCCAGGAGGGAATGGAGATTTTGCAGTATCTTTCCCCTGGAGTGGGGTGGGAATGGAGATTTTACAGTATCCTTCCCCTGCCACACTGACCAAGTCACACCCACCAAGCCATGTTCACAGAACCAGTAGTAAAAATTTTAATCCCACCACTTTTGTAGTTTCATCTCTTATCAATAATTATATCAACTTGTGACGCTTCCCTAACCTGCTCTTGAGTTGCCATAGGCAGAGGGATGGAGAACCGAGCCTCGCAGCTGCATCAAAGAATTTTCACCTCAGTCAAAACAACACACATCCTAGCCAGTCAAAGTCAAGGCCATCTGTACAGAAACCAGTAATGGCTGGAAGGAGTGATTTCTACAACCCACAAAATTGCTTCATTGGGTAATGTGACTGATGACACACCTTGGGGGGAGGGGGAAATACGGTCAGAGACAAGGCGCAAACTGAGTGGAGTCAGAGCTGGCTTCACTTGGTCTGTGCTGACATAACGCTCCTAATAAACAACTGGATTGCCCTTGAAACTTTGCTTGAGGCTCCTGTCAGAACCCTGACAAAATAATTTACTAATTCTAGTTCCATATTTTTTTGCCTATTCAGATCAGCCTTACACCAACATTTTAAAAAGCACCATTTTTTTAAACCTTCCATGTGACTTTACTTAATTTGCATTTCTAACTTGTCCTATCTTGACAGCAGATTTACACATGAATGATATCCAGACATTTCCTAAATGTGATTAAGAAGTCTTTCTGCTGCCCTGAAACTATACGCATGATTCTGTGTGACTTAACCAGGGCCACAGCAGCACACCAGATAGACATAACAGCAATTCAAAAAGACATTTAGAGAATAAGTTTTACACATAAAAACCAGGAATTATTCTAAGAAGTAGTGGGCAAACAGCACATATACTGAAACAACAAAGATGTAACAACTGTGGTATCTCTGGGAAATACCCCTGTCCACTGTGATAGATAGATGTGGCCTCTGAAACCCTAAACAAAACCTCGGTCTCCTTTGATCCTCAGTGGGAGGACATGGTGCCTGGATAATATTTGTGGCAAAGTTCTCCATCATTTCCCTAGCTCCCTTCACTTCCCCTGGAGTTTAAAGAACCAGGTTCAAGCCTTAGCAGGCCTGATCTCTCCCATAAGGATTCTATTTTCTCCCCTTGTCTTTTTAAATCAGGGGTTACTGCAAGCAAAACTCCTTTATCTTCACCTCCCAGGGTACAAGAGCCACAGTGTTGGATTATTGTGAGGAAGGGAGGAAGGAGCCATTATGGTCACTTGGTAATCACAACCCATCACCAAATAGTCTAAGATTAATCAGTGATATCAGGAAGCTTGATAGGAATATTAGAGTATGCTACTTTAACTCCACTGCAAATTAGTACACTTTACTACTAGGCAGTGATGAGCCTTCTATATTATTCACTTTATTATTATATTACTATGTTAATGATTAATGATATTAATTATCTTTTTGCAATAGGATTGTGATTTTATACCAGTTTACCAACTAAAATGAAAACAAAAACCTTTATGAAGATCATAAACACTTGCCTTTGTTTCTTACCACTGCCAATAAACATGATTACAACTTCATAGAAATTATTATCTAGAGAAGAACAATCACTTCTTTCCCTGAAGAAAAAAAAGGCTTCATCACCAGGAGAAGGCAAATGGCTGTGCAAATAATTGTGATAACTTCATTCATTGATTCAGAACATTGAACTGTTACTAAAAAAAAAAAAAAAAACAAACAGGTTGGTTTTCAGTTAAATGGGTTGAGCAGAAGGTTTCCTGTATATATTATCTCTTATCTTTGGGTCTACAAAGGTAGAAACCTGCATTTAAACATAATAAAGTTAGAACTCCAGGAATTGTTTTATTACACTTTATTTGTCTGACCTTCTAATCCAGGGGTCTCCAACTTTGGCAATTTTAAGACTTGTGGACTTCAACCACCAGAATTCCTCAGCCAGCATTACTGGCTGAGGAATTCTGGGAGCTGAAATCCACAAGTCTTAAAGTTGCCAAGGTTGGAGAGCCTTGTTCTAATCCTTACAGACTGAGTCACGTGTGAAGGGAAAAACAGTCTATCTTGCTTTCTCCTATAGCAAGAGTGCTCTCATGATACTAGCAAGGAAGGTTTCTACTAAAAATACAGGGAACAATCTAAATATAATGAAGGTATAAACTGGCTCTGGGACATATAGACGTACAGTGTAATGGAATATGGGCCTGCAGAAAATTCTCAGATAGATACATATAGTATTTCAGCCTAAATCACTCATCCATTTGCCTTGGTTCTGACTCAAAAGCCTCAAGATACCAAGGGAAGGGATGAGTCAAAAATTAATATTAGGACTAGCTTTGGAAAAAAAAACCTTTATAGATATCAAAAATCAATAAAACTGGAAGAGTAAAAAATGGCTGTGGGTTAAGCATTATGAAATGAATTTAAGTCCTGCAGTTTGTAAATTAACATGAAATTTCCTATTTATCCAAAATAAAATCTAAAGTTAATGTTGCTGTTCCAGTATTCTTGAAAAAGATTTTTTATTCAAAGAGACTTTAAAGTCAAGAGATATCTATTAATGTGTCATCTTTGCCTCTTTTATCAAGTATGCAATTCTTAGAGAAATGCTACAGTATGATTGTACTATTTCAAAGGTTATGAGGTTAGAACAGAAAGGATCACACATCAGTTCAGGACTCATTTCCCAAACCAGGATGCCCAACTGCAAATACAGACTACTAATCCTTTCTCAAGAGTTGGCATATACAACAGAGTATGTTATGACTGTTGAAACACTGTGCTATTTATTATTTTTTAAACAAAAGTGAAACACTGGCTCTTTTTAAAAAATCAGATAGTTGACTACAGTTCTGTCAATTTCCACTTTTAGCTTAAGGGATAAGGAATAAAAGTTTAGTGAAATGGTGGCCTTTCCTTCCTCCCTCCCTCCCTCTCTCTCTCTCTCCCTCTCTCTCATAAATGTCCTACTAGCATACGTTTTTGTTAGCCCACATGATAGGAATAATGTGTGATGGTTTTCATTCATTTCTTTTTCTTTACTGGTCCATGGTAGAGACATGAGGAAGAAAAGTATCCTGCATGAGTCAGTAAAGAGAGGCTCATTAAAAAAAAATCTTTTGACAGAAATAACATATAAAGGAAAGCAACTAGTGAGTCTTTTCTTGACACAGGTGGGAGAGACAAAGAAGCAGTAATTTTCCCAGTTTACCTCACTTGGTAGGCCTGGTCTGAACAGAATGGCCAAAGGAAGAGGGGGGCGGGGTTAAATTCTACTAAAGGAACCAGATTCATTTCTAGCCAGTTTAACTGCAGCTTAAGCCCAAGTTCAGAAAAGTCTTAGTCTCCATTCAAGGAAATTAATACATCAAGAAATATGTCTATGAGGAGAACATATCAGATATTTTTGTTATATTTTTCAGCGTTCAACCAGGGGTGGACTTTTTAACTTTAATGTCAGTGTGAATGATACAGTATATTCATCATTTGTTTTTTGTACACAGTTTTATTTTTATTATTAGTGTTTGATTGTTTTGTTTTTTTTTCTTTATTTTGTATGTTAACTTTGGAAATAAGATAAAAAATGTAAAAAAGAAATATGTCTATAACTTTTCACACAGTACCAAGATATTTTTTGATACTAGACAGCACCAGATTTTGTACTCCGTGATCTGTACACAAGCCCCAAAGGACACTACTTTAACTTTTTTCTGACTGTGTATAGGATAGACCATAAATAAAATCTCAATAAACAAAAATGAATACAGGCTTAAGTTCACAGAACTTATTACTCATTAAAATCAAGAGAAAGGCTGATCCGAGTTCAGGGGGAACTAAGTTTTAAAAATTTGATGGCCATGATCCGACATATTTAGCTCAATTTTCCTGGAATAAATCTTTTGAAAGACTTAAAACACCTTAACTGCACATAGAAGACCAGCATTCAGGTTTTGTACATCTCCAGTTGAAGTATGAGGTTGCGTTGATGGGAAAGCATCTGTGTAAAAGCCTCCATTTGTTAGAATAGACAATATCTAGCAATATCTAATCATCTAGCATGATTTTGGCTGTGCTTTTTAATTCTCACTTACGTCATTTGGTTATTTTTTCTCTGGGGTCTCGCTATTGAGCTTGCAGTAATCCATGATGGATTCCTTCTCAATCTCTTCAGTCTCTATGCAAGCTCCCACCATTGTCTGTACCTCTGTGTGGAAAGGCTGCTCCTTCTGTTCCTCAGGCACCTGGGCTTTGCAATCATGCCAGAATAGTGCAGCACAGCCAGGACCAAAGCTATGAGGACCCTGACAAAAAAGGCAGCCAAGATGCAGCTGCAGACAAAGACCACACTCACCAGTAACATCCTCTGCCATTTTCCTTCCAGACATGAGACATCTTCTTTGTGGACTTTGAGTGGACCAAAGAGTTCTCTGTGTGATATCCCTTCACCTGGAAACCCCTGAGGAAACCTCTATATATTCTCTAAAGTTTGGAACAAGATAATTGTTTAATCACCTTAAAGTGCCAATAATTTATATAATACTTAAAGGGTGAAACCTAAACATTAGATCAAGAATGCCCAATCCATATCTATGCAGCAATAACAAATCAGGTTTCCAGCTTCTTCACAAATCAGGTTGCTGAAATCAAGAGAAGCTTGGCATAAAACCAGAATATTATTTTTAAGCTCAATGCAGTTCTTCGGTTGAAGACAAAACCTACCACTTAGAATGTGCTTTTCAATACTGATTTCATCTCCTTTTCTTGTGGTTTTTGATGTCCTGGTAAACTAATCAAGGAGAGAAGCAATCTAGAACTAAGGAAAAACTTCCTAATAATTACCCAGTGGAATGGTTTGCCTTCAGAAATTATGGGTGCTCCAACAGTGAAGGCTTTTAAGAGGAGACTGGACAACCACTTATCTGGAATGGTATAAAGTCTCCTGCTTGTACAGGGGGTTGGGCTAGAAGATCACCAAAGTCCCTTCCAACTCTTTTATTCTATTATTCTATTCTGAAGTCAGCCTACAGAGAGCCTGGTTGGGTTTAAGTGCATGCAGATTTGCACTTCCTGTTTGCCTTATCAGTAGTAATGATTGCTCACATTGCATGCACAGATGTCTTCCTCCATCCATTCTCAGCCCCACGCAGCCTCCACCTATGCTGTTTTCCATCTTAAGCTATGATAGGCCTTTCAAGTGGATCATTTTTCTGATCTTGGAAAAGCTCCAATGGGCTACAGCATTTTTCATGACCCCTTCCCTTCCAGTTGCTAGTCACTGCCTGTGCACTCACTTCCTCCTGGGCTGCAAGACTTCTTGTTTATTATCTTGAGATTGATCTAATGATAGATCATTAGGTCAATGAACCTTCATTGCCCTATATTTTCTGTAGGGCCTCATCACTTCATTCATTTTGAATTTGCCTCCAGAAGTTGTAAATGCTCCAACACTTGAAGGTTTTAAGAAGAGATTGGATAACCATTTGTCTGAAGTGGTGTAGGGTTTCCTGCCTAAGCAGGGGGTTGGACTAGAAGACCTCCAAGGTCCCTTCCAACTCTCCTATCCTATCCTATCCTATCCTATTCTTATTTCCTAAGTCTCCCAGTGGGCCATCTGAAAAGGTCTCCTGCTTCAGGTTTTTAAACTTCAGCTTCTTGGATATTCCCAACATGAATCAGAGGATACTTGGAAGGATGCTACAAGACTTCTTTCACAAGTTGTTCTATATCCAAACATCTCTTTTGTTATTAACAAAGACAAAAGCCTTCAATGTCAGCAGGCTGGACAATTTGCCTTTCAGTCTGAAGATGTAACAAAGAGCCACCTCTCAATCCTCAGGATGTGAATTTTTTTTAAAGACAATTGATTAAAAAAGAAACAAAAATAAAACTCATGTACAACCTCTCCATAATTTTTGACCTTTGTATTAATTGCATCTATACACTGCTTTATATATTGCCTTTTGTTCTTTGAGCTTCTCCCCTCTCTTTCTAATGAAGTTATCAATTCTATCCAACTATTATGACTTTTGTACTTCCTCTTGAAAGTTCACTCTTTCTTCATGTGTGTGTGCGTGTGTGTTTGTGTGTTTTGTAATTCAACTCTCAATGTACTTCCTTCATACTGGACATTCCCTTTTTTATGCAGTCCACATTCATCCAGCAGCAATTTATTCTTGTTCCAAACTTGTTTCAAATTCATTCTCTGTTCCAAACTCAATTCCTATTGCCCCTAAAGTACCTTTATGCTTCTCCTGACATGCTGTCGCTGTCAGGGCTCCGACAATCCACCCCCATTCAAATCATGAGTCTCTAGCCACATCTCTCAGAGTTAAAAGAAGATTTATTAGGAGTGAACATGCCAGTGGGACCTGGGTGCAGCCAACTCTGAGACACATCATTCATCTCACCCTTGACCATGGTCTTCCCCCAGCCCCTGGATGTATATTCTCCAATGGGACACATCCATAGCCAAGAGTCATCAATCATGCTCTCCAGTAATAATCCTGTGCACCAGAAGCTTCGGCCGCTTAGCAATTATGTATGAAAATATTTAAGGCATACATTACTTTCCCTACTTCCTTTCTGCTGACAACTCTAAAAGGCCAGAAAAATGTTTTTGACTTGACAGTCACTTCATTTTAACAAAGTGTACACTTAAACATAGCTGTTTTGCTATGGAGTCATGAAGAGTCAGACATGACTTAGCAACTGAACAATAACAACAAAAAGCTGTCTTTGCCTTTGAACAGATCATATGCCATCTTCTATCTTCCTACCAACACCTGCATATCTTAAGTTTTCTCCATCCATTTTCCATCTTTAGTCAACATTTTACCTGTATATATAAAATCATTTATTTGCACTAGTTTTTCAATATTTGTGTAAAACCTACAATTATTCACTTTATTTTTTTGTATTAAATACAACTGACTTGTGTATTTTGTACACTAAATGGTTCATACATTAATTTTCAGATTCATAATCCTTGTTGCATCATACAATCTACCTAATTTTCACTACAAAACATGTTGGGTCTCAAACAGCAACAGGGCATCACCTGGGTACAAAAGAAACCTGTGTTTTCCCATCCCCAATCAATACATCTTTAACACCACAACAAACATTCCTCTTTGCCATAGGTACATTAAACAATCAAGGGAATATCACAGACACAGATCCTTTTCAAAGCCAAAGGGAAATAATTCACTAGCATTGCCTTCTACCTAAATTGCTCCATATGTCTGTATGATATATTTGTGGGCATGGGTTTTTACAGTTGAGGCAATGGATGATAAGTGTCAAAACATGCACAGTGATATTATCTTTATAGACAGGTGTACAGTGTTGCAATGCAAGTACAAAAGGGCTTGCATTGTAACATTACGGTATAAGGTTCACCATTCTGGCATCATTGTAGCTTGCTGATGACCCCTACTGATTTGCAAAAAAGTTCCTTTTGAAGAATCATGTACAGTAGCAAGAGCCGCTTCTCTGGTTGCCATGACAGTAAGCTTGCCCTTCCAAAGCTTTCACACCCAAAGTTGATCAATTGCATTGAGGAAGACTTGTGTTCGGAGGTCTTGCCTTTTCTGAAGGGTTGGGACTGTAGCAGCAGGATATTAAATTGTGAGGAATGAAGATCGATCAGATTTAAAGAATGCATATGCTAGCACTGTTAGATAACTGCTGTTTATGCTTCTACCAGATTTTATACACACAACGCAGTGCACTGGTAGCTCAGTGAATTATCTTGGTGAATTGGAAAAGCATAGGTAAATCCCTCCTTTACTAACAGTACAGATTTAAAAAGAAAAATGTGTTTTCTTCCTTACAGAAAAGGATAGAAGAATGGGGGGGAGGAGGGAGAGAGAGAAGAGAGAGAGGTAGGTTGTGTTTTTGTTCTGGAAATTGCTAGGAGGTTAGGATTTCTGCTGGCAGACTGCAAAGGAACTTTGGAAAACCCCAGAGTTGTTCAGCTGGACTTGTTTCACCTGATGATTATGAGAAACCTATAACCCAAGCAATGAAGGAAAAAGAAAGTACGCATATGTAATAAACAAATGACTAACTCATTGCCATTGTATTGCTGCAGTCAACTGATTGGTTTTGCTTATTTATAAAGTTGTTTCATTTGCATCACCTGCCAAGTTCCACTTCAGAAATGTACTTGGAATTGATTTCTGAATTGCAGTCTTGCCTTCTCTTTCCCTCTTCTGTGTGAGATTTAAGAAATAGTAGGGTCAGAGGCTTGAACATGGCAGCATTAACAGAGCATATGAAGTAGTAGACGGAGATTAAAATAGTAAAGAAGATTTATCATTTCTGAGTGTTTTCGGAGCAATTCTGATTCAAGAGTTAAAGCAAAAACGTTTTGGAAATCAAGTCCTTTGAAAATTAGCAGCAGATGAAAAACAAAATAGGCTCAATCATAATCCATGCATATATATTGTACATGTAGAACATTCAGCAACCTTGTTTGGTTCCACCTTATCAGTAGGTAACTTGAATGGAGATCTGAAATTAAACCTTTAACTTGCCACAATATCATGCGGGGATATCATTAGCTCTTAGTTTGCCCCTTATGAGATCTCAATATCATAAATCCAATAAATGAGAATAATTTTAAGGTTGATTAGTATCTCTCCCCACAAAAGATAATGGCAATTCAAGGAAGCAGCTGTGATTTCAGACATCCTCTCTGGAAACAATGAGAAGTGATATCCTCTCTTCCCCCCACCAACCCCGCAACTCTGAAGAGCTAACTTAGAAGGGCCATGAATAATTTTCTCTAACATTCACTTTGGCTGCAGATCAACTGCAGTATATTTATGGCTCAGTACTTGGAATGAAGAGTTCCTGTTACTGAACTTTGCAAGGTTATCTAAAAGATACCCGACTCCATTTTTAAAACTCTTAACTCACTTAGTGATTCATTATATGAGGTTTATAATTTGACCAGGTTAATAAATGTGGAAGCCTCTTTATCAAGCTGATATAGAAATATAATATAATCCAGGATTTGGGATCTATATAATAGTATTTTTTTTCATAGTTCTGCAGAGTTGGACTCAGACAAAACAAAACACAATATGTTCTGTCATTTGTTTTTCCTCTTCTTTATTAAACAGAAGTAATAATGAGACCATAATAATAGGACAAGCAAATTATTATAGATATGAAGTCCATTTTTCAATTATTTATATGAATTGTTCTTTTTCTTCTTAAGTGAATTGAACTTTTTTCTCCCATGATTCAAGATGATCTTTTGTATTACCATCTCTTTTGTATTACCCTTCTAATTTTGGATTGTAATCTTTGCTTACCTCTAGAAATACAGGAAGCTGCCCTAGATTCCCTTCATATGTTTTTTTTCCCCTATGTTTCTTTTGGAATTTTGCTACGGGAGATAAAAGTCCACCAGTTCTTTATCCAAGAGGTATAAAAAAGATTTACTTACCCCTGTGAACAGTGCAAGTAGCCCCTTCCTTCCAATGTCACTTATCTAATGCCATCAGAGGTGGTATTCAGCATGTTCTGACCAGTTCTGGAGAACCAGCAGCAGAAATTTTGAGTAGTTCAGAGAACCGGCAAATACCACCTCTGACTGGAGATTTTACAATATCCTTCCCCTGCCACACCCACCAAGCCACGCCCACAGAACTGGTAGTAAAAAAAATTGAATCCCACCACTGAATGGCATCCTTCTCAGAAGGCCCATGTCTAGAGGATGAATGATAGAGGATTTCTAGGCCTGGGTAGACAACTTTTCCCTGGTTACCTGTAGTCCTCGACTTACAGCCATTCATTTGGTGACCATTCCAAAGATACGGCACTAACAAAAGTGACTTATGATCCTTTTTCCACACTTAACAGCCCTTGCAGCATCCCCGTGGTCATGTGATCAAAATTCGGACGCTTAGCAACTGGCATGTATTTATGACAATAATAGTGTCCCAGGGTCATACGATTACCTTTTGCAACATTTGGATAAGCCAAGTCAGTGGAGAACTCAGCTTCATTTAACAACCATGTTACTAACTTAATAACTGCAGGGATTCACTTATCAACTGTGGCAAGAAAGGTTGTAAAACGGGGCGAAGCTCACTTAACAACTTGCCTTGCTTAGTAATGTGAATTTTGGGCTCAATTTTGGTTGCAAGTCAAGGACTACATGTATAGTCTTCCTATTCCGTAATATAGGGAATCCTAAAAGCGTGATCTGCAAGCTGCATCTATGGCCTAATAATCCACTCACAAAGCTATCCCAAAATGGAAGAAATCAATTTTGGGATTTCTGTTTTATGCACAAAATAAGGGTCTTAAGCATTGCAGAAGGTGGAGCACCCTTCTTTTCATGGTTTTACAAACATTGAATACCATCCTCTCTAGCACCCATTCAATGTTTAACAGATAACAGATAATCAGAGTTGGAAGGAACCTTGTAGTCCAACCCCCTCCCATGCAGGAGACCCAACACCATTTCTGACAAATGGCAGTCCAATCTCTTCTTGAAAGTCTCAAATGATGGAGCTCCCATAACTTCCGAGGGCAAGCTGTTCCATTGGTTGATTGTTCTCACTGTCAGAAAATTTCTCCTTATTTACAGGTTAAATCTGTCCTTGTTCAGTTTCCATCCATTGTTCCTTGTCTGGCCTACAGGTGCTTTAGAAAATAGCTTGATCCCCTCCTCTCTGTGGCAACTCCTCAAATTTTGCAGATGACCTTCAAGCCAATGAAGATCCTAGTGGGTGTTGTGCACTTTGGTTTTAATGTAGCCATTATTTCCTAAAATTAAAATAAATAGATGTGAGCAACCCTCCCCTCACCATACATATAGTACACACGCTTGGGGTTCATTATCTGCCATTGAGAGGAGCCTAATTTGTAATATGCATGTAGACAGCTGCACATCATTACATAAACTTTTGATTTACAAATCTGTATTGCTCTGCCATTGTAGAGTCAATGCATTTGCAAGGTTTGGTGAAAAAAAACCTTGAAATAACCCAAATGACATTCACAGCTTCTTTTCTGGAAGCTGTAGCATTTTACTTCTGGCATGTGTACTCCTGCTATAAATACAAGTTGCAGGGCACTCGTGCCCTTTCAAAGCTCTATTTCTCCCACAGTTATAGCTCCATGCATTAGTATGTGACATTTAATCATGTTAAAAACACAGAAACAATTGCACTTTTTTTATAAAAAAAAAAAGTGGCTTGGAAAGAAAGAAACAAGGCTGCTTTGAAACACGATACTATCCTGCATTGTACTGTATAAATCCACAAGAAAACCACGGGGGTATTGGCTAATAGCAATAACCATAACTATTTTCTTTCAGTTCTACTTTGTAAGTAATTTGACCCTGGGAATGAACTAGAAGGAAGAAAACATATCTTGAGACCTAATTTTAAACATGTAATGTTAAATATGTAATGTAAGTGCAAGGTTATCCTACTTGAGGAACAAGAAATCCAGGGGAATAGTATCATAATGTCCCATCACATACAGCATTACTGATATCAATTTCTATAGATGAGGAGGAGGAGGGAGGAGAGAGGAGGGGAAGAAGAAGAAAAGAAAAGAAGAAAAAGAAGAGGAGGAAAGGAAAAAGAGAAAAAGAGGAGGAGGAGGAGGAGGAGGAGGAGGAGGAGGAGGAGGAGGAGGAGGAGGAGGAACCCCAGAAGATATAGAATTCCATTGGCATAAATGAGAGAAAATGAAACAAAAAACATGTACAATCCAAGACAAAGAAATCATTCTTCAGAATCAAGTTTTTCCACCATTGGCTGAAAGGGCATGGATGGTTCTTCTATAAAACACAATGCAATTTGAGAATCCTACAACTAGCAATAAGAAGCCAATTCTGGAGCAGAAGTTTTTATTAGGAAAAATTCCTCTCACTCACCTTTTTTTTTTTTTTTTTTTTGCATGGAGCTTTAGGAACACTGCATTTCTCTATCTAGCCCTCAGCACTTACATAGCACCTTATAAGCAAGGCATAGCATTCAAAGGCTGGTTTTAATATAGTTTTTAAAAATGCAGAAGAAAGTACACCTGGACCAGCTGAGCAAATATTTTGGAATCAATCCTGTATTTTTTTTTCCATAATATATCAGAAATAACTTAGAGAGGAGTTTAAATATAGCGCTTCTGAATTGCTCTTTCCAAGAACTGATGAGCTGTTTGTACATAAGAATTGCACGAGATTAAGTAGCAAAATGAGCTACTTCTCTTAGGAAAGGCTGCTGCAAAATAAACATAAAATAGCATTCTAAGGGAGACATTAAGGTTTACCCCTGGGTTATGGGAATGCTATTCACAGCCCTCCATCTTGAGAACAATGGATGCAGGGAAATACCAGCTTCACTTCACAGCAGAGGGTCAGATATCAAGCCCAACTGATTGTTTACATGTCTCAATCACTTCTAAAAAGAGTTTCTTTCTTAGGAAGGGATGGAAAAGATGGTTCATAATCTACCATTAGCCATCTTTTTTTGTTATTGACTTAAGCAAAAGCACAATGGGCACATTTTTCAGCATTAATTTCATTTTAGATTGGGTCCAATGTTCAAGTCTGTCAAGATGCTTCCGTAGCTTGAGCCTATCTTCTGGAGTATTGGCTATTCCTGCCAGCTTGGTGTCATCTGCAAATTGATGAGTTCCCTTTCTATTCCCTGTCTGAATCATTGATGAAGATATTAAAGAGTATTGGATCTTGGGGTACCCCACTGCATACTTCCCTCCACATAGATACAGTTCCATTAAGGACTATATGTTGAGTATGGTTGGTCATCCAGTTGTGAATCCACCTGGTGGTGATTCTATGTAACCCACATTTTTCTATCTTACCAATTAGTAGGTTATCAAGTAATAGAATCTATATTGTTTATATCACCATTTTCAGTATGGAAACATTCCCTCTAAATCAGCTTCTTCAATCTGGTGCCAGCCAGATGCATTGAAGTTAACTCCATCATCTCCTAGCCAGCATACCACTCTCCTTAATTAATCACAATGCATCAGCATTTTTTTAGCTTTGCTTTTCTCTGAAAATACTGGGCTTGAATAATTCTACAACTCCTGGAGCTTTGTTTCTCGGATTTGAGGAAAACATCAGATGGGGAGAGTCTGCAATAGACTATTAAGGCCACACAACATTAGCCCTACATTATAGAAGCTCAATAACTCATCTTAGGGGAGAAAAAAAAACCCAATAAGACAACACACACCACCTTTAAGTAGTGTATCAAAACCTGGAACAGCAGGAACCAACTAATTGCCGCAAACATACTGAAGGTTTTTTTTAATAAAAGTTTTTTATTTTTATTTTTTGCACATCCCTTCAGGTAAGCAATGTGATTCCAGATTACGACACTTATACATAGTCATACTTACATTTTCAACTTTCTTATTTAATAACACATCAAATTATTATCCACTCCACTAATCTTCAAATAAATTTCCATTTCATATTTCAATTCATTAATTCAATATCAAAATCATTTCCTCACATATATTTTCAATTCTTTATCTGCTATTATTTCATTTTCAGCTTACCACCTATTTTATTTTACCTTATGTATTATTATTTTCATTAATTAACTCAAGACCAATATATAGTAAACATACACAAAAAAGCAAGATTAAAGTAAAATTAATATATTTAGGATCCACATGGTATATTCCTCTACAATATGTCTTATATTTATTCCAACACTATTCATTTTAACTCAGGCCAATCAAACCTGTTAACAAGACCACGTCAAAGATCACAAAATATGAACCTATTTTTTTATGAGTTCACAAGAAACATTTTTAAAACAAAAACTCAAAATGTCAGAGTTGATCTCTGATCAATCTGTTTCCCATTACAAAAAAGAAAAAACCTGTAAGACCCTGCTAAATTCTGTCAAAATTGATGGAAAACAGCATATATTCAGGAGATGTTTATGACATGATTTTAAAGACTTCCATCACTATCTGAAGAAAGATAAAATTAAGAGAAAATTCTGAGACTATCATCAAATTATAAATGTAATGATAAGGTTAGTACCATAAAGCAAGGACTTCATTGCATAAATTATGAAACTCAGAAAGCCTATGATGTTGCAGAGTAGAAATGTTTGAAAATTATTTGCTTGTCCTCTTAAATTATTTTTGTAGACACCATAGGAAGTTGAAAAGGCAATTGGTTTTAGTAAGAGAGATTACAAGCTGTGGTTCTGCCTGTCACAGTTGTGATAGATAAATAGATAAATTTGCTGAGTAGATATCCAGCAAACATTCCATCTGTGTGCAATTAAAATATATCCTTTTTAAATTTATGAGCAGAGCATCCATTCCTATCAACCACATGTAATCTACACCTATGTTACACATGGGGGACATCTTAGGCATTGTATTATATATGAATATTCGTTTATCAAACTGCAGTCTCCAGGCATGGCAAGATATCTGTGCTTCTAAATTTATGAAAGTCTAAGTATCTCAAGGGCATGAAATTAATGGGATTTCAGTGTGGCATTCATGACCTGCAACTTTTAATAAGACTTAATTAGTTTTAGTCAAATCTAGAATATGCTAATCATTTTTGTTGGCGTAACCTGGAAGCTATCATGAAACCGACATGGCAACTGAGATGTACCAGATAGAGATTTAAGAACATTATCAGTGATTTATGAGATAAGGAATAGGTAACTATTTTGTACTTGCAGCGATTTAGAAGAAAACCCATCTTTTCCCATGTTGCCTTTGTTTGAGTTATGTTGTCCTCTGTAGCATATTATCCTACAGAGAAGGTTAAATAGAGATGGGGAAGACTTTCCCTTACTTTCGTATTTAATCCCACTTTCTTACGGATCTGGAAGCATGAAGCAGCTCCACTAAATCTTCTTATACCTTTTGTTCCTCAATGTGCTAGTCAATTTTACACACTCACTAGACTTATGTGGAGTACAACTTAAAAGCATTTTGGTGCACACAGAGTGGGAATAAATCTTTGCTGCAAATGTTCAAAAGAAACAGCAGCACCTTCTAATAACTCTTTAACAGGTGCAATTTATTTTTAGCTTTCCAAAGTGTCCCCTTTAGATTTAGACTCATGAACAAATCCAGTATCCTAGGAGCAGAAGATTCTAAACAGTAGATCGATCTCTGAGGCCTAATCTAATGAGAGAGTTTGTTCTCCAACTCTGGGCAAGACAGATGGGAATATTCTCTAATAGTTTCTACCTCCTGACTGGGTCTTCTTCCAGTTTCTAGATTCCCAGAAATCTCATCCAGCATTTTAGTCATTTTCCCAAACAAATCTGCTTTTGGGTTTGCATATTGTCATGATAAAACCAAAGGATTTATTCCATATAGAGAGTTTCCCATCAGATAAAAATTCACAGGCCTGGGATTTCTATCAAGCCATCAACAGAAAATCCTTTTTAACTTTGGGGTGTTTTATTTTTTAATTGAACAACAATTAAAGTTGTTATTTTTCACCACTTCAGTTTATTTACAAGCTCAGTTCAGAGTCCTAGTTTCACTTAACATTGTCAGTGAAGAAAGCCTTTATTGTTTTCAGCAAGGGTGTGGAATTTATGACCTTTCAGACATGGCTGAGCTGCTGTTTCCAGTGGCACCAGCTTGCAATGATTAGAGAAGTTGGAAATTTTAGTTCAATAACATCTGGATGGCCAGAGATTCTCTATTCCAGCTTAAGACCATAGTAAGTAAAGGACTACCTCTTTCCATACATTTCTACCCACTCTTGAAACCCTCCATCATATGAAACTTCAATAGATGTTTACATGTGCGCATATGTCTCTATTATGAACTATCTCCCCTGATAGATCAACACATGGCTGTCCTTTTTTAATTTCACAAGCCTATTAGTGTGATTAGTTTGTGGTTTGCTACTCAGATGCATCTTGCCATTATATTTGAGCTATTTTTATCTCCTTTGATTTTATTCCATGTCATTATGCTTTTGTTTTTAATCTGCACAGCCTTGAACTGGGCAGCTAGCTACTCTTAATTTGTTTTTATGATACTGCAATTGAATTGGATTTGTATGTATATGTTGTGTAGAGAGAGAAAGACAGAATATATGCTTCAAGAGAGAATATTCAAAACACTTTCACCCCCTTGTGATAAATATCCCCCATCACACACTGTGCTATGTGATGGCAATGGTGGGATTCAAATTTTTAACAACCAGTTCTGTGGGTGTGGCTTAGTTGGTGGACATGGCTTGGTGGTCATGTTATTGGCTGGGTGTGGCCAACTCAATGTCATTCACATTGAGGCACACATCTCCTCACCTGGCATTTCATGACTGCGGGGATGCTGCAACAGTCGTAAGTGTGAAAAATGGTCATAAGTCACTTTGAATGGTCACTCCACACAAGCAAAGTACCAGCAAAGGAGGGGGAAAAAACTCCAGAGATGTTCCTGAGACAGGAAGTCTAGTCCTGCCAAGAATGTAATAAGGGTTAACAGGGAGTTAGTTTCTATAAGCAACAACAGAATGTTTCCTTCCTGCCTTCCGTACAGGATTAGGTCAGTAATTTATTCTAACAACAGGTTCTCCGAACTGCTTAGAATGTTAACAACCGGTTCTAGCGAATAGGTGCAAACTGGTAGAATCCCACCCCTGTGTGATGGGTCATAGTCTTAGTATCTGCTGAGGACACAACCCTGTCCATTGCCATTTTAATATTTGTGAGTTGTGGAAGCCAGACCTCTGCTTTAGTTGGATCATCCTCATTCATGGAAAAGGCCCAGGAACACTGCCATGCCCATATGAAACTCACAGGACTTTCAGTGAAGGAAACAAACCCCAGTGCCAAAGCAGATCTGACACTAAGTAGAAAAGAAACCTTTTCTGGCTTTTTGGTAGATCTCCCAATGGTTTCCCAAGAGATTCTGTTCTTGCAAGCATCCCATGGCAGCAACACCTGCCACTGCAGCACATCTGAAAGAACGTTTTGCTTTGTGATTTTGCTTTTTCACCTTTTCTCTTCTAGGAAGATAAGGAGCAGGTCTGCTTCTTGTTATGCTGGAAGTTCTGGGAGGAATCAACTTGGTGATTGGCTGGTTTGCATCCCTGGTGTTCAACAATTGGCTTAAATTCAACTGTAGTGGAGTGGCTGATACAACTGGCCTTGAGGTACAGATTCCCAATCATTTGGGTAGTAGCATCTGTAATCTGCAACTGGTGAAGGAACAAAGATGAATTGGACATTAAACACATAGTATAGGGAGCAAGTTGGAGATCAAACATATTGGGTGGGGCAGAACATTGCCCAATTTTATTTGCACACCTTGTCCATATGTTCTTCCCATTCTGCAAAAGCAAAGCATCAGGAATGCAGGGACCAGTGGTCTTTAAACGATTTTCCTTTAGACAATAAGGAGCCATGCCCACCGAACCGGTAGTAAAAAAAATTGAATCACACCACTGGTACAAATCTTCTACAGTCTGCATACTGTATGTGATTGTGTTAGCAACATTTATCCTGCAGTTGTAATAGGGTCTGGTTATGTCACCGGGAAGCAACCCAAGCAAACGTTCCTACATCCTGACAATCATTCTGTATTTGCCATGACAAATGTGAAAAATGTGCCATCATATTTATTACAGTGCATTTCACTTTGATCTCGTCCCACAGAAGGATTTTACTTTGACATAGATTTCTAGGCCCAGCTGGCCATAACAGATAATAAATAAAAAGGATTGACATTTTATAGAGAGCTCCTGTCATCTTCAACTGATTTAAAATGTGACTCTCTCTAAGCATTGGTCTATAAATAGGTTGACTTCATTCCGCCCTTACTCACTTGTTGATAAATAATGCCAAATGTTTCAAGATTACTATCTTGACAGATCCTGATAAGGAACCAGGGTTGGGAAACATACATAATTGAGTACAGTTGTCTGTACTTGGATTTTGAATTGCTTTGTAATTCATTCCAGATGTATTCATAAAACTCCCATTATTCCTCCTTTAGGAAAGAACATTGGAATTGTGCTGTCTGGGGTGAGAGAGACTGAAAGAAATGGCTCCCTTTCCTTCTACAACTTTTATTCATTTGAAAAACAAACTAATATCCTCTCCCCTTCTATTTCTTTTACCCAGCCTTGAACTCCAGCCTTAATCCCATTGACCTGGTATAACTTGCCTGTGTTCTAAAATTCTTATCTTAAGGAATTAATGACCAGCAAATATAGCAACAGACTCCGGTATCAAATAGTTTTTTTAAAGCTGTCCCTCACAGCATGTGCTTGGCCTTAGTTTATCTTGAGAAAGTTAAGGAGGGTCAGATCTGGCAAGTATTTGACTGGGAAACTAACAGGAAATACTAGGGTTGTAAATTGGATTGGAAGAATGTGGGGGAGGGGAGCTTATTGGAAGAACAGAATGAAAAACCACTTCCGTGTTGTTGCATTCTTCTGGATGTGTATCCATATAACCTACAAGAGTGAAGACTGCCCTGAGAGAGTCTTCAACTCTTAGATATGTCTATGGAAGCAGACTGTTCAAAAGTGATATAGGCTAGTACTACCATTAGGGAGAATGGAAGATTCAGGTGAGACCTCAGCCACAGAAATTGGGGATGATGAGAAGCTGAACTGAATGAAATGTTGGTTGACAAAGTTGTGGTTCCTTTGAGGCCTGCTGTATGGTGTTATGTTCCTTTGGATAACTAAAAGGAAGTAGATCATTTACAACCCTGTGTGTGGAGTAGGTTACAATTTTAACAAAGCCTCTGAATTGTCATCTTCATTTCTTTGTTTCTTAAAAGTCAAAAATATCAATGGTCCAAGTCTAAAGAAAATTGATAATTAACTTATTCAATTTATTTAGTTGCAATTTATATACAATTAATTTTTCTTAGACTGTTTTTTTTAATATACTACATAACATGCATAAATCACAATAGAGATGAAAAGTATTTCATACTAAGTAACAATTCATGTAAAACTACATCAGTGTTAAATCCTACTACGTATATGCTTGTATAACAGATATCTATGCTGAGTTACAATGAAATTTGATTTGCTTTCCATCATTTGTAGATATGAAAAGGCAATCCAGACTAGCTCTTTACATAAGAAGGTTCTCTTCTCTTGTTACAACTATATACTATATATACTATAAAAAGTATTTTTCAGGCTAAAATGAACAATATTTCTCAACCTCAGCAACTTTAAGGTGGGTGAATTTCAACATGTTGACTGAGGAATTCTGGGAACTGAAGTCCACACATCTTAAAGTTACTAAGATTGAAAAATGCTGCTCTAGAATAACAAGATGACACAAAGCTCCTTTTAGGTCCAGGGGAAGTGCTAGATAGTAAAAAGTGGGTAAGGTACAAAAATGTGTAGAGCCAGAATAAGTATTGAATTGGGTTTAATGAATTAAAGTAATATCATTTTTATATCATCACTCCTGCATTTAATAGCTTTCAATCATATTTTATGGAAACTTTTGGAGAGATTTTGAGGGTCACAGTGAAAGCTGTATGTTGTTTCAGGCCTTGGGCTAAAGCACCTCTGGCATAAATTGTATTAAGTTAGTTCTGTTCTATCAGGCTTTATGAACTTTCCCATTAGTTGCCCTAGTAACAAGCTTCTAAAAATACATTTCTTACAAGAGTCATTCTTCTCAATTATTGTAGCAGGGTTTCTTGAAACCAGGCAGACAATGGTCGCTTTTAAAGACAAGAGACCCACGGGAGGGGGTGTGTATGAGAATTTTGGCACCCACATCCATTTGCTGGTACCCAACGTATTCAATCAACTTCCCCAGGCTGATCTCTGAACAACAGGGGGGAAAATTGGCTGCCCTGTGTAGGCACTGTTTGAATTCTTTGCTCTTTGTTTTCCCAGCCAGAATAGGCAAAACTGTGTGTTTCTAAGGTTCCAACATTGTCCTGTGTTTAGATTATACTGGAACAAACATCTTGCATCAGTCTTGGACAGAAATCATATAGCTGTTCATTGCCCATTGTATTTCCAAAAACATAAACAGAAGAACAGAAATCACAAGAAGCCAGTTTAATACAGAGCCATTTTTATTCTCTTACCCAGAAGTGGATGCCACATTCTTGCCATGGAGTGGGATGTAAATCCAAATAAATTAACCCTAGTCCTTCCATCGCTAGTCAGTGCCCAAAGAAGTGATAGTTGCACTATGGTCTTTTTTTGAATACAGCATCCCTGCCATTTTGGAAATTGTTCTTGAGTCTTGTAGTACTAGGAATGTGTTGGTAGTAATAAAAAATATTAGAGATCAGTTACTGTTATTAATCCATCCAATTGGCCAATTGCTTAAACCTGTCTTTCGAATGAAGTTCCTGTTCTAAGTTATTTTCACTGAATCTAGAAGAAGCACCTTTGATTTGTTTTGCATATGATGAATTTTGTTAATGAGGAGGAGGGGAATCAAAAGACTTTTTAAGCAATATTAAATCTGACAGAAAAGTTTTAAGATTTAGGATCTTTTTTTTTTTTTGTAAATTTTATTTGATTTTTCACAAAGAGAAAAAAAATATAAATAAAACATCTTTTTTGAAAGCAGCATAATCCCGGGTTACATTGCTTCATACAGACACAAATTCAGGTTCATGCTCATTTTTATATTCTATTCCATATCTTATTACTATTTTACATTTTCTGCATAGCTTCTCCTCTCTTTTAATTTTCTCAATTTTATTTTAATTATCTCATCTTAATTCAAATCGTTGTATTTATATTTTTTATCTGTCCTGTTTCAATTATCTATTATCTTTTCTCATTAAACAAAATTTCTCCTGTAGTTACTGATTGGAGTATGACGCCTTTATATCTTTTCCCTAAAGTTGTAACATTCAATATAATACATAACTTCCATTCGGATTTTGCTTGGTACATTCTTAAAATACACACTGTATTCTTAAAAAAAGAAAAAAATTATAAATGTATATAATTAAAACAACATTCCATTCCAAGTCAATTCTATCATTAATATTAATATTCATTAAAGTCTTAACATCTTTAACATTACTTTTCAATTAAATATCATACTTCTATGGGAACAATTATAAGCTTTCCATAGTTAATTCCCCCCCTTCACTTATATTTTATAAAACATTAACTAATTAAAATGTTCCCGTTCCTTCCTAATTCAATTTTCTCATTTATTTCACTTATTTTATTCACAAACATTTCACTAAATTACACTAACTATTTTATCCCTCATTTTAATCATACGTTGTTTCCAATTTTCTAAAGTTATTTCTATTACTAATATAACAATACAATCTTATGTACCTTTACAGAATCCCTTTTTCAGTTAGATTTTCACCCATTATCCCTAAATAGGTCCTGTTTCTCTATATCTTGTTCCGGTCCTTTGTAACTTCTTTTCCTTTCCTTCTTCCCTCTCTTCTTCTCTCTCCCCTTTTTACTCCCTTGTCTCTCTACTTCTATTTCTCTCTTCTGTATTCCCCTTTTCTGTTGCTTTCCAGTATTATACTTATTTTTCGCATTATTTTTCTTTTCTGTGGTTGTTTTTTTAAGTCTTAAATTCTCCATTCTCTTCCCCCGCTTTCCTTTTTCTTCCCCACATAAAATTACTTGTTCATTAAAGATGGCTTCTTCTTTGTGCCAGTTTTCTTGTTTTGCAGTCTTTTGTTGTTTCTCATAGTTGCAAATCTCCATTTCTAAGAATTGAAAAATGAACCCAAAAGAGCCCTTCCCTTCTTGTGCATCTTCTTTGTACTTTTTAAGTTCCATTTTCAATTCATCCAGAAGTGGTGCCATTGTATAAATTTTTAAACAACCACCCAATTGATTTTAGTCATTCAAATATAATAACCAAAAATCCAAAGATCACCAAATAATCCAAACACACGCAAGCTGTTTCTTTTTTGCTCTTTTTTTCACTTTCTCTTCCTTGGGTTACTATTTAGTTGCAAAGTTTCAGTTAAAATGTATCTTTTAGAAGTCTTGTTGAAGTTTTACTTTAGATTCTTTTTAATTCCAGGCAGTCTCCTCCCTCTTCCAGATCCTGCCCTTATTCTTTTTCTCTCCCTTCCTGCTTATGAAAAAGAAAGTTTTTAATGTCCAGAAATCTTTATTATCCCTTTGGCATTTTGTTTTATTTTCAGCTTAATTGCCTATTGATGTCAAAGCAGATTTTTCAGATTTCTTATTTAAGTCTCTTAGTTGTCAGTATAGGGAAGAAGAGAGAAGAAGAAGAAAAAAGCCAAACCTTTCCCTTTTCACTTTCCTTCGCTGCTTCCGACTATTCTTTGGGAGCGATGTTATTTTTTGTAAGTTTAAATTCCAGGGTACCTTGGTTGTTGCTTTTACAATTTAACCCAGTCAGCCAAAACTTTCACTTCTTATCTTCCTCGTGAACATTCTTTTCCAGTCGAGTTCTTCTTTGTGATGGCCATTTCTGACCACCGCTGCAACCGCCTTCGGGAAAGGGAGTAATGGCCAGCTGAGGAGGAGAGATGCGGCTCTCCTCGACCCTGCTGGTGGTCTCCCCCCTCTTCACCACCTCTACGGGGTGGCTTAGCCCCAAAACCAGCCGGCTCAGGGTGCTCCAGCGGCGAGCCCAGACAGAAACCGCGCACAATTGCAGATTTCTGTCTGTCGCCGAAGCCCTTCAAACCGGAAGTCTCTCTAAGATTTAGGATCTTTACAGATTCCTTTATCCCTGTTTCTCATTGGGAGATAAAGGGGAAATCTTTTTAATGATTTGCTTTATTTAAAAGTGTGTGTTTATATATACACTTCTATAAAAGGGCTCAAACTAAGATTTTCAGGTGATTTCCTAACTACCAGTGACCAAGTATGGACTTGCTTAGCTTCAGCAGTCTGACTTCATCAAATACTGTATCATCAGACCACACACTGGCATTTTCACACGTTACGTTCCTGAAAAATATATGAGCCATGGTGGCACAATGGTTAGAATGCTGTATTGCAGCCTAATTCTGCCTATAGTCTGGAGTTCGATCCTTACCGACTCAAATGAGTCAGCCTTCCATCCTTCTGAAGTCGGTAAATTGAAGACCCAGATTATTGGGGCAAATATGCTGACTCTGTAAACCACTTAGAGGTTTATTAAAGCACTATGAAGTAGTATATAAGTCTAAGTGCTATTGCTGTTTCTCTATAATTCTACTAAAAGTTGTGGGGTGAAGGTGGAATCACATGCTGACTTTCAAAATCTTTCTGGTACTTCAGATACAGAAGTGCCAGTCCAAAGGCAGAAGCACCCTAATCTCTAGAGATTCTGCTCTGAATTCTCTGCCTTGAAGGCAAGTGCCTGTAATAGTTTTTTTCCCCTCATACTGTTGCTACCCATAAATCCTAACATAGGACATTTATGGGAAATTGGGAAATTATGGGGTTTATGGGAAATTGAAATGCTTGCTTCAATCAACATTCACTTGGCACCGATCAGAAATCTGCTGCTGGATTACCTGGCTTACTATAATCAGTTCTGAGCTATGTTTTGGATTTCAGGAATATGTTGAAACACATATTATGTATATTTTGTGGGTACTCTATTAATATTTGTTTATGTGTCATGTGGAAACTCAGTGAACTGATTGCACTGAGTACATTTTAGCTTATGAAACATTTGTCATAGATAACGGGGAAGCACTGATAATATATGACAACAAAGCAAACAAAAAGGTTGATAAAAAAATAAAACTAACCAACTTTATTAGGATATAAGCTTTTGTGAGTAGCTGCCATAGAAAAGGTTGACTAATCATGACTAATGACCAACCTTTGTGTCTGTTACTCTGCTTCAAGAAAGCATTGGTTTCTAAATGTACTTTTTCTTTTAATGTGCATCTGAGATACTCTGCTTTGTATGGTATATCATAGAATGTGGTGTGAAACAAAACCATTACAATTACTGTTTTAAAGGCTTTATCAGTTTCTGGAGTTCAACTACAGCTTGTTGAATTCATTGAGAAAGTGTCAGTGTTTTTTATTAACTGATTGTAGTCTGTATTAGTTCTTCTGAGGAGTTTCTGCTGAAGAAAATTTCTGAAACAAATCTCTGTACTTGAAGAAAAACTATATCAAATGTCCACATACTCATGAACATGAGATTTAGCACCACCTGCTGTTCTTCAGAGGGAATCTGGACAATGTCCCTCAGTATCCTATTTAGCATTGCAAAGGAAACTTAGTTCCCACAGATGTAGTTGTTCTGACAGTACATTTTGATCTAACCCTCTGCTAGTTCTGCTTGTCTGCTATGCTAAAGGTAAAGGTTTCCTCTGTCCAGTTGTGGATCTTCTACCCACTGGTTTCGTTCCAGTGCTTTCTCTGTGCAATATTCCTGGCAAATCCCATGTTGGGGTAGAGGAGTCTTGGAAGGGTGCTGAAGCAGAGAGAGTAGAAGAGGAGGAAACACCAGAGGAAAAAAAATGTGCTATCAGGTTTGTATAATTGAAGTGTATTTCTGAAAATCACAAGTTCACATGGCTTCCCATCTGCTCAAATATTGGCTAGAAAAACAACAATAAATATGAATTCATAAGTCACAAGCGCATCAAGCCTGGCAAAAACTTAAATGCAAGCAATACCTGCCCACCCCTACCATCATGTTATTTACAAAAGAAACAAAAGAGTTCATTTTATTTTAATAGTTTAAGCTTTTATTGCAGAAACAGATTGAATCCATATTTCCAGTGTCGTTAATTGTTTGATATATGTATTGTAAGATGGCTAATTTATGATGTTTCCTTTCACAAAAACTAAAAAGTTACATCTGCTTCTTTTTGGCACAACTGATATTGGAAGACACATCCTATAATGCTATTCAATGTAACTGTTGCTTTGAGGCAAATCTCTATGTGAAATCACAGTAATGAGTATTTCAGAGTACTTACAGATGTCATTATTAGATTGTAACAGCACATCACTTCCATTGCCCCAGTGAAGAACAAAAGCTAACCAAAGCCATTTCTACCTTGTGCCCAGGTCTGAAGCAAATCTGTCCAGAAAAATCTGCTCCCTAGAAGGGCTTGCAAAATGTCACTCAAATCATGTTACCAAATTCTATCCATCACTGAACAAAAGCAAGCTATATTACTTTCGAGCTACCTGTTTTCCTAAAAGGAAGGAGGTTAACACCAAATGTTTCCTCACTCTGATGAACCAAAATATTTTAAAAGCCCCCCACTTTTATACAGATGGTGACTGACTTTTTTTAAAATACGGATTAGCATGACATACAAAACAAACTGGGCAGTTTAAAATTGGAAAATTATCCCGGAAAAATGATTTGTCTGATAATGCAAATCTCAGCATTCATGCAATAAATGTTGGCATGAAATTTAAGTCCTGTCATTTAGCATAACTGATAAATGGACAATACTGCAGACCTCGATGATGTTATCCTGGCATAACATCAGAACATCTCTTCAAAATGTACTGTATAAACCATGTGTCTTTTGTCTGTCAAAAACTTACTCTTCCTTCACCCCCATTCTCAGCCAACTAAATAACCTGATTTATTGCTTTTCCTGGCAAAGATACAGTTTGGTATTATGGTTATAAATTCAGGAAGTCTGTGGCTATAGAAGGAACATTTTAGTGGCAAAACAAGAGCAAAGTATATTGGCCAACAAGAGTGGACATATTTTTAATAGCTGTACAGCTTGAAAGGGAATGAAAAGAACCAGGGGCGAATAGAATGAAACTGAACTCAAGTATGAAATCTGATTCATTCTCAACTTTCTTTTGCCTTTTCTGCACACCATTTTCTCCAGCTACACAGCAGGTGTGACCTTTTCCCCTTGATCCAGAGGGAACTTGAGATAAGACAAGTTGATAAACGCATATAAGATACTCTGGTTCCTAACATACATATCTCAAATGAAATAGTCACTGGAAACAGAAGCAGGGCTTGGAAATCTAAACTGTATGCTTTTCTTCTTTTTGAAGAAAGAACAGCATCTGTTCTCCTGCTTGTTATCAGGCTCTGTACAAATAAAGCAAACTCGGGAAATGGGCTCCTGTCCCATGTTCTGCTAGTCCATATCAACACCTTCCCTCCCACAACATCCTCACAACTACAGCATTTTCTCTCTCTCTCTCCTTCATCATCTCAGCCTTTGTCAAACAGTTATTTCAATGCAAGTCAAATGAATATACACAGATGCAAAGAATTTGGTATGGAAATCTACAGAAGAGCTGCATCTCCATGGAGAAGAAAGTTAGTAGATCAAGTTGACGCAAACATTCTTCTGTGATGTCAAGAGTTTTAAAATCTAGCAGCTTCTTAGTCCCTTTCCCTGCTTATTTGGCTCATTAGATTTCAGCTTCATTAATTTGACTTGGGAGATTGTAGCACCAAGTTAACCTTCTTAATATTTTATATTCCTTGAATCTTTGAACATTTTAACAGAGCAATCAAATTGAATACTTGATAGAAGTTCAACATCTCACCTTACATTTTATTCTATGAATGTTTTTCTACAAATGGATAATTGCTGCAATGTAAGCCATTTAAAATATCTTCCATCAGCGAAGAAACTGCATTTTGCTGCCTCTGAATTTCCAGACACCATACACTGGTGAGACACTTTGCAAAGTCAATAACCTTTTTATTATCCATCTACAATTTTAGCAAATGGGAGAAGAAGTTGCCTTTGAAAAAGCACCTTTGGTACAACCATGACCTGGATGACTGAGAATCTCCACAGACATGGAGGATACAAGATTAAACAGCTACGAGGGTCCATCTTACCCTATTAATTTGGACACTTTTCATCTTGTACACCTATCGGCAGAAATAATTCAGGTGGGGAGACCCGTGAAAAGCAGCTTACTAACTTACATGCTGATGGAAGCTTGTCACAGTCACCTGGATGCTTTGTATTGGAGGTTGAAAAATTCTGGGTGCACCTAACAGAATTCCTGAGAATGCAGATCTAACCTGATCAAAGCTTCGTGAAGCATACAGATAGTTCTCAAACTTATGACTAGTTGCTTACAAACCATTCAAAGTTATGGCGGGCTATTTACAACCCAGATTGAAGTTCTGACAGTCACCCCTCCCTGCAGTCACATGACTAAACCAGGTGCTTGGCAACACAGCCACATTTATAGCCATTTGCAGCATCCCGCAGTCACGTGACTGCTTCTTAGGAGAGTTTTCCTGAAAACTGGCACTTCCATTTTCCAGCAGAACCATGCCCAAGGTGAGCCATTGATTCACTTAATGACTGCAGTGTTCATTTAACGACTGCTGTGGGGGGAAAAATCATAAATTCTAGTTGGTCATGTGACTGACCCATTTTATAACCATAAAGACTTTGGTGGGCAGGTTCTGCTACGGCTGTAAGTCAAGAATGACTTGTATTTGGTTACTTATTTGTATTTGGTTACTCTCAGTGGATTGGTCAAGAAGTCCCTCCTTCACAAGAGGCCCTGCAGTGAAATATTCTTTGCGCCTATTTAAGGAAGGCTATTGTACAGAAACCACATGTCACCTGAACAGGATCGTTCTTTTAAATCAGAAGGGGGACCCAGGAATATCTCAACAAGCCAGCATGAAGCTGGGCAGCAGTCTTAATCCCTTCATCTATTCTGCATCTTTCTTGACTAAATATTTCAGACAATCTCCAAATTTGGTCTTTCCTCCATAGCTTAGGTACCTTTCTGATGGGTGCTGACAACATCATTTTCATGTCAGGGTTCTTCTGAAAACGTTTGTTACCAGGGCAACCATTCTTCCATAATATTGTGCTCTCTCTCAAGAGCAACAGATTGGTGTTTTTCTCTTGCTCTCACATACATGCAGTCCACTGACGTAAGTAGTGGAAGCACTCCAAGTTCCATTCACCACATAAAAATTTCACATCAGTCTTCTTAAAGGTACAATGTACCCCCTTTGCAGCAGTCAGGCTGAGCTTCGATTTGTGAGGGCAGCTTTGCACTTTAGCAACAAGGCAAAAAAAATATTTAAAATATTTGTTGGTTTACAACCTCGAATTTAACCCATAAACCATTTTGTAGTTGTTCTGAGTCAAGTCATTGCTTTGCACAATACCAAAATCCAAATCTGATCTATTCTAGCTTGTGGCAACTAGAAAAAAAACCACACCCAGCTTAAACCGGCTTTCAGGTGTTTCAACTTATACCAAGCCAGCTGTGTATGAGGCAGAACAAGAAACTGTACTGTACACAAACATCCATTTATTCTGTAAAGATTTGTGGCTTTCTGGATTCTTGATCAATACATAAAAACCTAAAGGTACACTTTCTCTCTCACACACAACTCATACATAAGCATGGGAAGGGGGAGAATGGTACAGGATCATGCCCACTGGTGCTGATATTCATATGTGCACACACACACACTAGCTTCGTCAGAGGCTCCATGTTTGACATTTGTGCAAAAAAGTAGAATTATTCCTACCAAAGGGGATTCCATTAAGCAAGAATTGAATTTTTATGTGTCTAGCTTTTTCTCACAAGTACCAAACGTATAGCCACTAAAGTGGTGATAAATAAAACATCAGCATAAAAAGTGTAATGGTATTTCTTAGGTTACAACCATTTATTCAACAACTGTTCAAAGTTACATCTGAAATGAATGAGAGGCTCTGTCATCGCCAGCTTGGGCTCTGACAAGGAATTTGACAATGAGCATCCAGTTCCAGAGTTGCTGGACAAACTGCCGCCTGAGGAGCTGAAGAGTTATACCCTGTGTAACTGGCTAATGAGGAAACACAGCTGCTGCCCATTCTTGAAGACGAGGAGACTGAACTACTACTTCTTCCCAGCTCAAGGGTTGGTGATGTAGAGAGGCAAGCAGAGCGAAGTCATTCTGCAAGGCTCATCACTAGAGAGGAACTTTGTCCTTCCAAATAAGCAACACTAGGGAACACTGAGCTCAAGTTTCTCTGTTGGCAACAAGTATTTGTTATCCTGACTCTGTGTGTGCCTTGACTTCTGACTGTGTGACTCTGACTCTGGGCCTGGACCAGGTGACAACCCTGAACAACTTTTGGACACTTGGACTTCTCTTAAACCATTCTTGTGCCTGCTGTTTTGGATCTGGGACTTTCTCAAGGCAAGCATGCTGGATTTTGAAGGACTTGAATTCTCTATTGTCTGTGCGCCTTTTGTACTCCTATTTCTTTTACTACTTGTTTATTTCTTTCCTAAGGTCCTCAGTAAATTTGCAACCATAAGCCGGTCAGATGATTGTGATTTCTGACATTCCCTGCTGGCTTCCCACAAGTAAAGTGGGGAAATCAACAGGAGACCACAAATTGCTTCTGCTCTTGCCACTTTCTCCCCCAATTAAGCTCCATAACATCTGCTCATGAACCAGCCCAGCCTACTAGCTGAGGCTCTGCTTCTTCCTGTTTAATGACTTGTGTGGTCCAGGACTGTTGGATTTCCTTTGCTAAGCAATGTGGTCACATAATGTCATGTTTTATGAGTACATTGCTTTAGCAATAGAAATTCCAGTCATAACTGGAGAACGACCAGAATAACTATATACTACAATTCTGCTCTCCTAATTCATAAGGCGCACAGCTGAAGACGTCTTCAGTAGATGCCTGCTGTATTTATTTACCTAGGAAGAACATTTATAACAATGGAGCAACAGGATCCCTAAGTGCCTAGCTGTAGCAATTCCTTAATTCAAAATCGCTGAATACTTCAGTGACCACCTCTTTCCTGTGGTAATGGTGACATTAAAATATGTATTATTTCCATGAAGTACTAAATAAAAATGTTCCTTGCTTGCAGGGCTAAATAAAAATGTTCCTTGCTTGCAGGGCTAAATTTATATTTGCTAGCCATCACGAGTGTGCTGAGATAGATTAATGCAAGTGACTGGCAAGTCAGAACTACCTCTGCATGTGGAATTAGAATTAACAGGAACTTTTTGACATTAAGAAGATACAGCCATGAAATTAGAAAGGTTTGGCTATTTTCAAAGAACTATAATAAATTTATATATAACAATGGTATGCAATTGCAGGGACACGTAGAAAATCTCCCTTTAAACCAAATCCCACTGGTTTTCTGTCTGCAAATCATCCCTGCTTCCCTCCATTTACTCTCTAAGTTAGAAAACAGTTTGAAGGCAGTTTGTACAAGTAACAGCTGTAAACATCACTAGCCTCAACCTAACAGAAACAGGGAGTTCCCAGATATCCAAATCACTAGAAAAAGTATGCTAGTTATTTGTATGGTTAGAGAGGAGGAATATTATCAAGAAAATGAGCAGGGGAGCTGTGTCATATATAGCTGCACAAGACAGCAAGAGAACCCAGCACAATAGTTTTTAAGTTTGGTGCGCAAGGAATGAGAGGCAGAGGCTGGTGAAAGGTTAACAGGCTTTATTGGCCACAATGTAACCCAGCCGGGTGTACCGCTGCTAACTTGGCACCCAGCTGATGGGGAACAGCTGAGCCCTCTTGACAGCTCCTTTTTATAGTGAGCTGCAAGAGGGCTCAACCAATCAACTATGGCTCCGGTTCCCTCTTAAGCAGTGGACCAGAGTGAAGACTGTCACTGGATATAACAGTCCTTCCCCCTGGCATTGCACATGTGTAGCGCTCCAGGTAGGTGGGGGCAATGCCTCACTCTCTTGGATCTCCTCAGTCTGGCTGGAGTCACTGACGGGGGATGATTGGCTGGGGTGCTGGTGTCCTCCACCGGGGCCAGTGTCGTCTCTCTCCCCTGGGTGGCCTCTGTGGGTGGCTGGATGGTTTCGCTGGGTGGCAGGAAAGCTTCAGTCAATGGTGGTATGTCCGGCTCTGATAAGTCCCTCACGCGCGACTGCTGTTTGGGTGTCAGCCAGTAGTATTCGTTTGGGTCTTCATTTTGCTCGATCTCTGTGGCCTTGGCGTTGTCTTGGGGTGGACCTGCAGGAGTACTCCAATGGCTCCTTAGCTGGTCCATGTGTCAGCGCCATAGTCTCCCATCGGCCATCAGCACCCTTTAGGACTTTGGGCCTGTTATTTTCTCCACCCAGCCTGGCAACCATAGGGGGTTCCCCACATAGTTGCGGGCGTAGACTGGGTCCCTTAGTCTGAATTCCCATGTTTTGCTATTGGAATCCAGGGGTGCTAGAAGCATAGGCTGGGTGGAGTCTGTCCAGGGTCGTTCTCAACCTCCTGTCCATTAGTAGTTCAGCTGGGGATAGGTTCGTCTGGGCATTTGGGGAGAGGAGGTAAACTGTGGGCTATTGTTTGATACCAGGGTGTCAGGATAACCATGGGTCCCAAACAGAGCGTCCAGAATGCCAGACACTTCCTCAGTTGTGGTTGATTTAAGGAGGGCTAGCTCGACCCATTTTGAGTAGGAGTCCACTACCACTAAAAGGGTTTTACCCTGCACCGGGCCTGCTATGTCAATGTGGACTCTGGACCATGGAGTCTTCATGTCCTCCCATTCACTCGTGGCAGCAGCAGGAGGTCTAGGTCTTGATAACTGACAAGCCTGGCAGCCTTGCACCTTCCTGGTGACTGCCTCACTGAGACCTGGCCACCAGACATAACTTCATGCTAAGGCCTTCATCCTAGTGATGCCTGGGTGCCCTTCATGTAATATAGATATAATACGGGGCCTCAGGTCTGGAGGAATGACCACCCTGTTTCAACAAACAGCCTTTCAGTACACTCAATTCCAAGTGGCATGCTTTAAAAGGGCTTGATCCACTGGAAAAGGGTCCCTGGGCCACCGCCTTCTGACCCAGTGCAAAACTTTATTCAATTGAGGGTCTTTGGAGGAGAATTGGGCAATGTCATTGGCATTCAAAGGTAATTGCAGATCTTCAATTAGAAAGGTGGTCATTGTAGGTGCAGGGTCATCAATCAAAATGGGTAAGGGGCATCTGCTAAAAGCATCAGCATAGGCTACTTGTGTCCCAGGTCTGTAAAGCAATTTGTAATTATAAGCAGACAGAAAAATTGTCCATCTTGTCATTCTGGGTGACATAATTTGAGGGTTGGGTTTGTCACCAGCCAGTATACCTAGGAGAGGCAGGTGGTCAGTAATGAGTTCGAAATGGTAGCCATATAAGTACTCGTGGAATTTTTTGACTGAAGCCACAGAAGCAAGGGCCTCCTTGTCAATTTGTGCATAATTTTGTTCTGTTTTTGACAGCATTCTGGAAAAATAAGTAATAGGGGCTTCTTGGCCATTAGGCAGTCTGTGGCCTAAGACTGCCCCAATGCCGAAAAGAGAAGCATCACAAGCAAGCACTAAAGCACTCTTTTCGGCATTGTTAAATTGCATTAATACAGAATCTGAAGTGAGTAGGGCTTTAACAGCCTTGAAAGAGGCCTGTTCATTTGGTCCCCAAGTCCAAGTAGCGGTAGAGTCCAAAAACCTATGCAATGGTTCAGCTATAGTGGCCTTGTGAGGCAAGAATGAACTGTAAAAGTTAAGTAAGCCCCAAAAGGCTTGCAGCTCTGTCTTATTTGTAGGAGCTAGAGCATCATGAATGGCTCTAACTTTGGGTTCAATGGGGTGAATCCCTGAAGAATCAATATGATAGCCCAAAAAATCAATTTGGGGAGTGGCAAAAATGCATTTTTTTGTTAAGTTTGAGTCCAGTATCTTTAAAACATTGCAGAACTCTTTGTAAACACTGTAAATGTTCCTGTGCACTATCTGAGGTGATGAGAATGCCATCAAAATAGGGGATGACTCCTGGTATGTTGTAAAGTAACTGCTCCATTATTGATTGGAAAATGCCAGGGGATATACTAACTCCAAATGGGAGACATTTACATTTAAAAGCGCCCCTGTGAGTTATGATGGTTTGTGCTCCTGCAGTTTGCTCATCTACAAGGAACTGTTAGTAAGCCTGTGTCATGTCAAGTTTTGTAAAAATGGAGCTTTTGCCCAGGCGTGTAGCAGGTGTTATATGATGGGCACAGAGTATGCGTTGGGTTGTAGACCTTTGTTTATGGTCAATTTATAGTCCAAATAAAGGCAGATTGAACCATCTTGTTTCAGAGGTATTACTATCGGTGTTTCCCATTTGGAGAAATCAATGGGTTCTAGAACCCCTTGGGCTAATAGTTTGTCCAGCTGGGCATCCACTTTTGTATGTAGAGCTAATGGGATTCTCCATGGCTTGAGCCTTATTGGAGCCACCTGTGGGTCTAAATTTAGGGTAATGGGTGTACCATTATAGCAGCCAAGCTTATTGTTGAAAACTTCTGAAAAGTTTGTAAGTAGTTGTTCTAAATTGCAAGTGTTGATGGAATTTATGCCAGTTACTTGCAACCCTAGGGAATTGAACCAACCTAGCTCTAATAAGTTTGGCAGGCACCCATTAACTATTACCAGAGGTAAAAGTCCATTAAAATGATGGAATTGAATGTGGAACTTGCCTGTCCCGATGACTGGAATAGTCTGGCCCTGGTATGACCTTCAAGGCCAGCTTGCAGGGTGTCAGCTGTTGCTTGGTGATGTCTGGAACCAGCTGCTTCAGAGTGTCCAAGGACAGGATGGAGAGGGAGGAACCAGTGTCCACCTCCATGTGGCATGGCTTTCCTTCCAAAAGAAGATCAGCATTAATCTTATTAATATTAAAGTATTGTGGTAGTGATGCAGCTCTGGGATCTGCTTTGGTAACTGCAAAGCAATCCTCTTTGGGTCTGAAAGATTTTGTCTGTGTTTGGTTGGGAAGTGGCTGATTCAGATTTGTGGCAGCTTGGCAAATTCTTGCCAAGTGCCCCTTCCTCTGGCACTTCAAGCAGATCATGTTTCTGAAATGACAGGTGGCTCTTGGATGGTTTCCCCCACAGCTGAGGCAGATGATTTGTGGCGTGTTTGGTCTTTTCTCAGCTGGGTTGCTTTTTCTTTGGGGTGTCAGAGGCATTCTTAGATGGTTCACTTCTTCTTTCCCCTTGAAGTACTTGGCTTTGAACGTGTCTTCGTAGTGTACTGCTGCGCTTTCCTTGACACCTGGAAGGCTGGCTAAGTTTTGGAGTTCAGCCATGGATAGATTTGACAGTTCCATGGCTTGAGCTTCTTCAGGTTACAGTCTGCTTTTGCTAAGAGGCGCCTCTGTAGTCAGAGGTCTCTTACCCCACAGACCAGTTGATCCAGTAGCATGTCGTCAAGTTGGTCTCTGAATCTGCAGTGAAGGGCAGCCGATCTGAGTGCCACCATGTACTCGCTGACAGATTCTCCCTCCGCTTGGGCTCTCCTCCGGAAAACATGGTGGCGGGCGATACGGGATGCTCTGGGAGTGTAGTGATTGCTGAGGACCTCCTGTAGCTCTTCCCAGGTTACAGCTTTCACCGTCTGTGGAACCAGTAGAGCTGTGGCAGTGTCAAAGACCGTAGCTCCTCAGAAGCTTAAGAAATAAGCTTTTGTTCTGTTCATGGGGATATCTGTCAGGTTGGCGGCATCCATCACACACTCAAAATGATTGATATATGATGTCCATGTTTCTGTAGCTGGGTGGAATGGTGGGAAGTTGGGAGGTGCTGCCGCCATCTGGGGTTAGCTTAGTGGCAGCCTTGTTAACCTTGTTAGCACTTTAGCTCTGTGACTTTTCAGCTCTCTTTGTCGCCTCAGAAATGCCTCACTTCGCTAACATCCCACCTTCATCGCCAGTTTTAAGTTTGGCATGCAAGGAATAAGAGGCAGAGGCTGGTGAAAGGTTAACAGGCTTTATTGGCCACAATGTAACCCAGCTCGATGTACCGCTGCTAACTCGGCAGCCGGCTGATGGGGAACAGCTGAGCCCTCTTGATGGCTCCCTTTTATAGCAAGCTGTCAAGTGGGCTCAACCAATCAACAATGGCTCCGGTTCCCGCTTAAGTAGCGGATCAGAATGAAGACTATAGCTGGATATAACAGTAGTTGTATTCTACCAGTTTGGTCCGATTCTGGCATATTGGTAGCGCTGAAGAGCAGCAGAGACTGAAGTGGTTCTCTAAAATGCTCTGCAGTTGGGCTGTCCCGCCCTCTCGGGCTCCTGTACTAACCTTTATGTCCTGCTTTTGAAGTGCAGCTGCTTTGCGCAGCACATATTCATATTATGTGAGATATTCCATATTTTTAATTTGATTTATCTTATAGTAATTCATATTATCATCCTAAATCCATTCCATAATTATAATATGATAACACATCTTTGTATATTCTATATAGTTCTATTCTAAAGTTCTACATATTTCATTACTGTATTTTATTTTCTAGCCATTGATAAAACAAATCCCAAATCTTATAAAATTGCTTATCTTCTTTTTCTCTAATTTCAAATGTCAATTTACTCATTTCAGCACATTCCATTATTTTCTTGATAACTTCCTCATGCGTTGGTATTTTCTCATTTTTCCAATTTTTGGCAAATACAATTCTAGCCGCTGTTAATACATTTACAATCAAATATTTCAATTCCCTACTGTATATTTCAGGTAAAATTCCCAATAAAAATATCTCTGGTTTCAAGTCTATGTGTTTTTTTGTCATTTTCTCCAGCCATGTGTGGATTTTATCTTTTAGTATCCACACACGTCCACCACCCATGGTAATATGAACCAGGTGTCTGATGACATTTCCAACATTTTTCAGATTTGTTCTTGAACATTCTTGCTATTCTTGTTGGGGGTAAGTGCCACCTATAAAACATCTTATACAAGTTTTCTTTATATGCTGTTGACATTGTCATTTTATAATTTTGAGACAACAATTTTTGCCATTTCTCTAAGTCAATCCCATATCCAAAATTTTCCCCCCAAGCTTGTTCTTAACTTGTTCTTCTTCTAGCTTAATTTCTAATAAATATCCATATGATTTTTTAATCACCTTATCATCAGTACCTGTCAAAATCTTATCTAAGTCAGTCATTTTATCATAAAAACCTTCTATTTTGGAATCTTTATCATATCTAGAGCGTATTTGCGCATATGAAAACAATTCATCTTTATATCTTGTTCTTCTAGTTTTTGCATAGATTTAAGTTCACCCTTTTCATTCAATATTTCACCATATCTAACTGTTTGTTCCTTTTTATATGTTATAGGATAAGAAAATGCTTCAATAGTTGATAGCCAGACTGGAATTTTCAAATAACATTGCCTTTTAGTCTTCTCCCAGTTTAACAACAAAGCCTCACATCTATAATGTCTTCTAAAATACCCCTGTGCTTTAGTTCCCTTGTACCATAAGAAGGCGTGCCAACCCAGCAACAAATCATGTCCTTCTAATGTCAACAATCTAGTATTTCTTAGTGTTATCCATTCCTTAACCCACATCAGATTTGTAGCTTGATAATATAACTCCCAATTAGGCAGGCCAAATCCGCCTCTTATTCTAGCTTCTTGCAACAGTTTTAATTTTATTCTCGCTTTCTTTCCCTGCCATATATACACTGCTCAAAAAAATAAAGGGAACACAAAAATAAGACATCCTAGATCTGAATGAATGAAATATTCTTATTAAATACTTCATTCATTACATAGTTGAATGTGCCAACAATAAAATCACACAAAATTTATCAATGGAAGTCAAATTTAGCAACCCATGGAGGTCTGGATTTGGAGTTTTACTCAAAATTAAAGTGGAAAAAACACTACAGGCTGATCCAACTTTGATGTAATGTCCTTAAAACAAGTCAAAATGAGGCTCAGTAGTGTGTGTGGCCTCCACATGCCTGTATGACCTCCCTACAATGCCTGGACATGCTCCTGATGAGGTGGCGGATGGTCTCCTGAGAGATCTCCTCTCAAACCTGGACTAAAGCATCCCCCAGCTCCTGGACATTCTGTGGTGCAACGTGGCGTTGGTGGATGGAACGAGACATGATGTCCCAGATGTGCTCAATTGGATTCAGGTCTGGGGAACAGGCGGGCCAGTCCATAGCATCAATGCCTTTGTCTTGCAGGAACTGCTGACACACTCCAGCCACATGAGGTCTAGCATTGTCTTGCATTAGGAAGAACCCAGGGCCAACCGCACCAGCATATGGTTTCACAACGGGTCTGAGGATCTCATCTCTGTACCTAATGGCAGCCAGGCTACCTCTGGTGAGCACAGGGAGGGCTGTGCGGCCCTCTAAAGAAATGCCACCCCACACTATTACTGACCCACTGCCAAACTGGTCATGCTGAAGGACGTTGCAGGCAGCAGAATGTTCTCCACAGTGTCTCCAGTCCCTGTCACGTCTGTCACATGTACTCAGTGTGAACCTGCTTTCATCTGTGAAGAGCACAGGGTGCCAGTGGCGAATTTGCCAATCTTGGTGTTCTCTGGCAAATGCCAAATGTCCTGCACGGTGTTAGGCTGTAAGCACAACCCCCACCTGTGGACATCGGGCCCTCATACCACCCTCATGGAGTCTGTTTCTGACCGTTTGAGCAGCCACATGCACATTTGTGGCCCGCTGGAGGTCATTTTGCAGGGCTATGGCAGTGCTCCTCCTGTCCCTCCTTGCACAAAGGCAGAGGTAGTGGTCCTGATGCTGGGTTGTTGCCCTCCTAGGGCCTCCTCCATGTCTCCTGATGTACTGGCCTGTCTCCTGGTAGCACCTCCATGCTCTGGACACTACGCTGACAGACACAGCAAACCTTCTTGCCACAGCTTGCATTATGTGCCATCATAGATGAGCTGCACTACCTGAACCACTTGTGTGGGTTGTAGACTCCATCTCATGCTACCACTAGAGTGAAAGCACCACCAGCATTCCAAAATGACCAAACCATCAGCCAGAAAGCATAGGAACTAAGAAGTGGTCTGTGGCCACCACCAGCAGAACCACTTCTTTATTGGGGATGTCTTACTAACTGCCTATGCTTTTCACCTGTTGTCTATTCCATTTGCACAACAGCATGTGAAATTGATTGTCAATCAGTGTTACTACCTAAGTGGACAGTTTGATTTCACAGAAGTGTGATTGACTTGGAGTTACATTGTGTTGTTTAAGTGTTCCCTTTATTTTTTTTGAGCAGTGTACTTCAGCACTTTTTTGTTTAAATCTTCAAAGTAGTCTTTCCCTAACCTAATTGGAATTGTTTGAAACAGATATAAAATTCTAGGTAATATATTCATCTTAATTGTTGATATTCTCCCTATTAATGATAACTATAAATTTTCCCATTTCGCCAAGTCTGTTGCAATCTGTTGTTTGAGTTTAATACAGTTATTCTCTTTAAGTGTGCTACACCTTGCTGTCAAATATATCCCCAAGTACTCCACCTTATTTGTGACCTGGATTTTCAAAACATCCACCAATTCTTCCTTTTGTCTTAATAACATATTCTTTGTCAAAATCTTTGTTTATCTTTATTTATTTTCAAACCAGCTACTTTTCCATATGCCTCTATCTTTTCTATCAGTTTAAATGATGTTTCTAATGGATCTTCTAAAATGAAAACCAGGTCATCTGCGGTAGCAGAAATTTTGAGTAGTTTGGAGAACCGGCAAATAATACCTCTGACTGGAGATTTTACAGTATCCTTCCCCTGCCACACCCATTAAGCCAACCCCTTAGAATCTGTAGTAAAAAAATTGAATCCCACCATTGCATGCGCACAAAGCGCACCCACCAAGCCATGCCCACCAAACTGGTGGTAAACTTTTTTGAAACACACCACTACCCCAGCACCAGATAAAACATTAGTGTTCATTCTCCTGCTGCAATTCTACTTTTAGAAAAGTTGTATTTAGGGGGTTGTTTACCTAATCTTTAGTGTTGTGAATTTATGAGAGACATTCATGATCTTTCTCTCCCTAACACAGGACTCTTCAAACTTGGCAAGTTTAAGATTTGTGGACTTCAACTCCCAGAATTCCTCCTCCAGTCATGTTAGCTTGGGAATTCTGGGAGTTGAAGTCCACAAGTCTTAAACTTGCCAAGTTTGAATACCCTTGTCCTAACATGTCACCTAATTCTTTAGTCTCTTTTAAGTCAACTGTTCAGGAAGGTCAGGGTGGAGGTAGGGAATTAAAAAGAATAATTCAGTTAAGGCAACTTATCTTGCAGATGGCTGATATCTGATATTAAGGAGAGAGTCAACCTGGAAATAAGGAGAAATTTTCTGACAGTGACAGCAATCGATCAATGGAACAGCTTGTCTTCCAAAGTTGTGGGAGCTTCATCATTAGAAGCTTTCAAGAAGGGACTGGACTGCCATCTTTCAGGAATGGTGTAGGGTCTGATTGGACTAGATGACCTGCAAGGTTCTTTCCAAGTCTGTTAATCTGTATCTGTATCTGTATCTCTTCCCCACTTTTTTCTTCCTTGACAAATTTTTCAGAATACCTTTGCCCTTGCCTTCTTCCTGCCAGAGAGTGATACCTTGAGGTTATCCAGTGGGCTTTGTACCTCTGGCAGAGCTAAAGCTCACTATCTTTCAGTTTCTATCCTGATGCCCTTAATCATTCCACCCAACTGGCTTTCTTTTCTCCCCTTAGTCAAAAAAAAAGGGGGGGGAACCACCCCAAATCTGACACATTGTTAGAATTGCACTCTCTTCCCTCTAGTTGCTTCCTGAGAGATATAAGTGTGGGAATTCAATAACCAGTCATTTCAGGATCCAAAGATCTCTGACCAAAGATGTGGTGTTTATTATTTTATACTATTTTTACAAACAAAGCAGAGTAGCATAGATAGAGTATTTGGATTGGAGAATAGATTCCACATGGGTGAAACCTCCCAACCACATTGGTACAACCTCCCAACCAATCCTTAAGACTAGTGGTGATGTTAGTAAATGAGATCAGGACTTTCCACCTTCATCAAGATATAGGGAATGAGATCATGCAAGTAGTCAAGAGGCCCTATATAGGTTCAAAACAATGCAGTTTGCTGCTAGCATCTAGCACCAGCCATAGGATCTCAGTAGCTACTATAATAAGCTGTTCATGCAACTATCAGGTGATCAGGTAAGGCTGATCAGTTGATGGTTCTGGGATGAAGAACCTGGAAATTGGGTAGAGTTGAAGACAGGTAAGACACCCTCTTCTTCACTACCTATGAACATTTTTATAGAAATAATTTTACGCTTTGCAAAAGAGGCAGAACGAGTAATGGACTCACACAGATGTGACAGGAAGAATCTCTTCTGGCTTTCTATGGGACTATGCAGTACAGGTAGCCCTCAACTTACAACCACAATTAAGACCAACATGTATGTTGCTAAGTGAGAAATTTGTTAAGTGCATTTTGCCGCATTTTACGACTTTTCTTGCCACACTTGTTAAATGAATCACTACAATTGTTAAATTAGTAGGACCGTTGTTAAGTGAATCTGGTTTTCCATTGACTTTGCTTGTCAGAAGGCCACAAAAGATGATTACATGACCTGGGGACACCCCAACTGTCATAAATATGAACCAATTGCCAAGCGCCCGAATTTTAATCAGATGATCATAGGGATGCTGCAATGGTTGTAAGTCTCAAAAATGTTCATGTAACTTTTTTCAGTGCCATTGTAACTTTGAACAGTCACTGAATGAACTGTTGTAAGTCCAAGATTATCTGTATAGTTTCTTCTTTATTTTTGATTTTTAAACCTAAGAGCGCTCCTAAGAGACAAACAAGTAAGATGTCTCCCCTTTACAGAGAAGAGTTCTTTATCCAAAGACCTAGAGTAGGGGTATCAGACTCAAAGCTTGATCCATGGGCTGGATCCACCTGCGGGATGCATAGATGTGACCCGTGGGGCTACCCTGGAAACAGTGAAGGACCGGCCCGTGGTGCCTCTGCCAGTGCGGCTCACCCAAGCTCTGTTTTTGCTGGCAGAGGGTTTCAGGAGGCCGTCACACAGAGGTAGTATTCAGCAGATTCTAACCAGTTCGGGAGAACTAGTAGAAGAAATTTTGAGTAGTTCAGAGAACCAGCAAATACCCTTTCTGACTGGAGATTTTACAGTATCCTTCCCCTGCCACACCCACCAAGCCACGCCCACAGAACCGGTAGTAAAAACAATTGAATCCCACCACTGCCATCACAGCCAAAAACGGAGCTTGCGAGGGCCATGCACAGTCCTCCTCACCTCCATTTTCTGTGGCACAGGGTTGCAGGAGGCTGTCACAGCCGAAAACAAAGCTTGAGAGCCCATTTTTCCTGGCAGTCCTTGGGCCACCATAGGCGCCACCGACATGAGTGATGTTGAGCTGGCCACACCCACACTGGCCATGCCCACACTGGCCCCCTGAGATCAAACACAACTTTGATGTGGCCCTCAATGAAATTGAGTTTGACACCCCTGGCCTAGAGAATGTAAATCTGTTTCTAACATACAAACAGATAGTAGGGGCCTTGACATTTTCCACCTGACGTGCATGTCTCGATAGTACACTGAGCAGGTACAAAAGAGCTGCACACCTACATCATAGGTAAGGTGAAGCTTATACCAAAGCATCACCTCTCAGCGATTTGCTTCAGCTTCCTTTCCTAGCCTCCATGCCCAATTCTGGGCATCCTGTATCCTGGCAGAATGACCGTCTTCCCTGCTATGAACTTTAAATACTCAGAATGCTTGTCTGAGGCTCAGCTTTTGCCAAGGGAGTCAGCAATTCCATTGCATAAGCTCCATAAATAATTTTCATTCATTTCAGCTGCCTGGGCAGGGAGGAATGGCTACTACGTCTTTGTTTATTCCACCTATCTCAATGGGAAGGAATAGCCAGAATGTCTGGCTAGAAAGAAAGAGGACCGAAGAATTTGAAGAGAAGTGAAAGAAGGAGATGGAATGCTTTAGCCTGTGCCAGCTTCTTGCTGGACTTATTGTACTGAGCTAGTTAACCTTTGCTTTCCTGGCTTAGTATCTTTCCATGACTTTTAGCATCTAGATGTTCCCAGCAGGGAGCCTGTTAAGAGGAGGGAGGAGGAGGAGGAGGAGGAGGAGGAGGAGGAGGAGGAAGATGGTCAGAGATTATGTTTCAGGGAAAGTGAAGAATAAAAGAAGTAATGATGAAAAAAAGGCTGTGATGCAGAAACAGGATCAGAATGTCCCATTAAAGAGCCTGGTACCTTGTAGGTATTTAGAACTCAATGAATAGGGTAAATAGAAGGCCTGCTCTTTAACACTCTTGACCAAGATGGTCTTTCTTGTCTTATACAAGTGCCAGATATTGCCATACAAATGGGCTTCTTCTGCCCTAATGAGGGGCCTTTGTACTGGTGGGGGCATAGCAAATACTAGAATCTCTCTCTGTGAGCAACAAAGCACGACACCCCAAAGGGTTTTTTTTTCAAGAAGCAACTGGACTTTCTGGTTTCTTCTTTGAAGATGTTTTGCTTCTGAGAAGCTTCTCAGAAGCAAAACATCTTCAAAGAAGAAACCAGAACGTCCAGTTGCCCCTTGAAAAAAGCACCTTTGGGACAACAATGACCTGGATGACAGAATCTCCATCCCACCATTAATTCCCTTAAGGTTCCTATTCCTGTGCTTTGTAAAGCTCCCTGCTCTCTACATCTAGCACAGGTTTGGTAGAATTAAAGAGATGGTCTTTCTCTGCGCATGTTTTAAATGACTACGTGTCGTTTCATTTGCTTATTCCAGGTAGGTAGTTATTTATTTATTTATCTATCAAACTTGTATATCTCACCAAAGATGACTCAAGAATTGAAAAGAACACAACATAAAAACAAAAAATGTACAATATAAAATAACTATTAATGGTACTTAGACTTATACACTGCTTCACAGTGCTTTTACAGCCCTCTCTAAGCAGTTTATAGAGTCAGCATATTGTCCCCAACGCGGGTCCTCATTTTACTAACCTCGGAAAGATGGAACATTGAGTTAACTTTGAGATGGTGGGAATCAAACTGCTGGCAGCAGACAGACAGCAGAAGTAGCCTGTAGTACTGCATTCTAACCACTGCACCACCACCATAAATTTTATAAATGGAAAAATACACATTATAGGAGAGGGAGGATAAAAAGTAGTCATTTCAATTGTGGAGCCACCTGAGCAGGTACCTGGTCACCTGGGAGCCCCAGATCTGACCACATAGCCTGGTCTTAAGGACTTTTTAGAATACCAAAAGGGATGGAACTAATTTAATTTCTAGGTCTGCATATTACATTTGCTCAATTGTGCTGGAAATGATAGTCACAAGTCTTATTCTTGTAATGTCCTTTCTGAGAATAATCAGGGCTTGTCCTAAGGAGCTTTTCCTAATGCTCCTGTTGAAATCTCACACTTCCTAGCTTTTTAATCCACAGCTTCTCCTTTTCACTACTGTAACGTAGTAATGGAATGTATGGGTAATCTTGAGAAAGGGGGAGTGGAGATGCTGCCAAGAAACCAGTAAACAAGAGAGATAGAAGCCTGCAATCATTCAACAGTTAAAGAAAAAAATTAGGAAAGACCCACCCTAATGAAGAGAGCAGTTAAAAATAGTGGGCAGGAAATCTGGATTTTTTTGACTTACAAGATTCTGTTAATGTAGCCTTACAATAAAGTAGATTTAGATCATCTAGTCATTTGTCTCTGGTTTACTCAAGAAGGCCAACATCTGCATTTCCCAGGAAGAAAAAGACATTTTCTGAACATACAATCAAACACCTGACACATCCATGGATCCTCTTAGAGCAAGATATCTCTCTCTGGCCCAGACTTTATGCTTTGTTTCTTGGGTCCCCATCCATTTTTAAATTCATAGGTTTTCTTGTGGTTTGCGCTCATTATTGTATTTCATCAATTTTATTGTGAATGGTTTTGAGTTGTGATTGCATGGCATGGGCATGGTTGTTGTGAGGAAAGAGAACAGGGAGAACAGAATGCTGTGTACACCACTCTGAGCTTCCGAATAAAAGGTGTGATGTGTATCTGATAGATGGATAGATAGAGATATATGTAATGTGTTGAACTTTCCACTGTGGTTGCCAATGGAATACCAAGTTTCTTAATAATTTTGGAGCATTAGCTGCATGCCAGCCCCTGATGGTAGATTCCCAAACACTATACGTTCAGAGGTTTATTTAGTACTATTCCAAATGCTGCATGCTCTTCATCTGGCTTTACTCTTTTAGACAATACACTGAAACTGCATGCATGATACAGTCATCTGGACTTACGTGTTTCAATCCATCCCAGTTATACATTACTACAATTTTTCATTTAGTTCCCAGAATTCTCCCAGCAAGCAACTTATTGTATACTGTATATAAAAAAAGATACTTTGCATCAGCAGTAGAATTAAATCATGAAACCTTCCCATCGAGAATGTCTTGGAGAGCCTTGCTGACATCTATCAGTGGAAAGCAATATTTATAAAACTAAAAACAAATTTTGTGGAAAGCTGACTTCTTCCGAGCATATTCTTTCATAACAAGGCTATCTGGCTCACATATTTTATTCTTGCACACAACATCCAAGGTATCGCCTTGCTTCTTTCTCTCCAAGGATAGTATTGTATTTTTTTAATTTTATTTTTAATACTTTTATTATTTGCTGTAGATAAAAAGCACAGTAAAAATATAAAAGAATGATAAAGTAGAAGAAAAAGAAAGGAAAATTCTTCCCTTTCTTTTGACAATATGTATGTTACATGTCATGTGTAGATTAATAAAATCAAGAAAGAAATGTTTGAGTATGTTGTCACCAGGGTGGCTCTGCATTACAGATTCCCGCCCCCCAAATATGGGACATCCAGTTATGACATAACAATGTTGTGTTAATTTAACATGCTGATGATATATACTCTCTAACACATTTTAGTTTGAAATACTTTTTGAAATAGCCTTGCATTTCTCCACTTTATCTCCTTTGGATGTTTTGAATTTCAACTATTGTAACTCCCAGTCACTATGCTTATACTGTATTAGTTGGGATAGGTAAATAAAACCATTGTATCTAAAAAGCACTGGAGTAAAGCAGAATAAAGCTATAAACTTCATAATTATTTCACAGAAGGAATGGTAGCACTGAGATGTCTTTTGTTGTCCAAAATACATTGTGTCTAATTTGTTCACAGTGTTATCATTTCTCAAATCTTCTTTAAACTATTGATTATTAAACATGCATGTCTACGTTTAACCTCTTGCTCCCCCTAGTAAAATGGGTTCTAAGAACCATAGCAAATTCATATTTACTCCTCCATAGTATGTGATTTATAGAATTCAAAACTTTGAATATGCTAGTGCACTCAGCCTGCACCTCCTGCACGATTCCAAAATAAGCTTCCCCAAAAGATGGAGACTCTACTTGTATCCATTCAGTGATATGGAGTCTACCACTTCTCTGTATAATTGGCTCCATTGACAAACAGCTCTTAACATTTATTGAGATGCTATTTTCCCATGTCTTAATGTCATCCTCTTGCTGTTTATTTGCTCCGCAACCATTGCCAGAGGCCAAAAATATGGAACAGGGAAATGGAACATTACAACATCAGAATAAGGTGTCAAGAGAGTTTATGTCTTAGTCATTTAATTTGCTCTAAGTGCTCCCAATTTCCCAGCTTTCTCTTAATAGGAAAAAATAAAAGAATTCAAGCAGTGAGTCCCTGAGCATACAGATAATTTACTCTGTATGATTTTATGACATTGAGGATATGCTGCTTTGTAGCTTACAAACTGGTCTGAACATTGACAACAAAGAAATAAAAATCACTCTGAAAGTTATTAAAACATAATTTTTCTTTAACTTGCCAGGACAATTAAATAATTTAATTACATGTGAACAGAATGGCAATGCATAATAAACTGATACTGATCTGTATGGTTAGCAATGCAGTATATCTTAAGGCATTTTGAACGCTCAGCTCTTATTCTCACCCTTTCTATTTCAGCAAAAATTCATCTCTCTTTCCCTAAGGTCCCAGGACTGAACCTTTCATTACCCTTAGATCATTCAAAAACTTGACAGTCAATCAGTAGCTTAGCCTCCTGCAGCTTGGCTCCATGACAAAAAAAAAAAAAAAAAGCAGAATGCAGAAAGATATTTTAGGAAAACTAATGATGACCATAAAACAACAATTTGTCGGCTCAAAGAGAACTTAATGAGATATCTCTAGCATAGATTTAGGGTTTTTTCAACAGAATAATGCAATTTAAGTCTAAGCTAAAAATAGATGGTGTGTGTTCAATTGCCTCTTATTAAACTCCTAGATTTACACAAGTTGACCAACCTTTGACTCCCAATGTTTCTAAATGTTAGTCATGGGATCCTTCACTATACACCTTGGTGATATGGGCTGCTGAGAACTATAATTCAACCTTGCCACTGGCAGTGCTGACTGGGAAGTATGGAAGTTGTAATCAAATATACTGAAAATGCTGAAAAAGAGATAGGAAAGTTTACATAAAAGAGAGAGCGGAGGAAAGAGATATGTGAGGTTATTATAATTGATGGCTGACTTTTGCCTTTTATTATAAGGCTTGTCTCTTTTCATGTGAAATTGATACTTCGCTTGCTGGCTTGTTATAGTCATCCCAAGTTGAAACTTTCAAATGCTGAATGCTCAGATTATTGCTGTTTATTAATGGTTTTCCCTAACAAAAACCAGAGTAAGCACTTTGGATGCACAAAACTAGCTTCCTGCCTTGTTAAAAAGAACAAAAATGAACAGTGATTTTTTTTTGTCACTCCTTCCAAGACAGCACAGAAAAGTTTGCATAATATTCAGGTATTTTAATTTTAAAAATGGGATAGTTTTGCATGAATTAAGCAGCTAGTCTAGGTCAGTTGAATTATTACAATGCTATGGGGAATGCAGACAAAGAAGTTACTGAAACTTCACTTGATAAAGTACAAGGGCTAGACAAATTCTTTAATTTCATGCCATTGATATCTAATATTTTTCACGATTAGCATATTGCTAAAGATTTCGTAACACCTTCAAAGTAACGTGGGGAAGATCAACCAACCATCTTACTTATAGCCTTCCACAGTTATGCTAAAGCCTTGGCTGGTATAAGATTTTCAAGGGTTCAGTTGGTTGGCTTGCTCCAATTATTTATTGAGAATGGCTGACAGCATCCCCTGATCCTTATTAATCTTTTAGACTTGTTCATCTTTTAACTTTGATTTCTTACTTTTAACTTGTAAATTTTAACCTTATTTAAATTTAAATTAAAAACTGTGCTTTTTAGTCAGGTGTTGTATTGTTTCATTATGTTTGCAAACCACCCAGAGTCTCTTAGGTGAGACGGGCAGTGTAGAAATTTGATACATAAATAAACAAATTCACTAGAAGCTCAAAACACTTAGAATAGTGCTGGATATTTTGCAGAAAAAAATGTTCTTTCTTGACACTTCCTGGAAAGAAAGAAAGAAACTTGCTAACTTGTCTTTCACATTTTTTTTTGTAAAGGAAGAACTCTATTTCTAGCTAGCTTTTCTTCTCATAGAAAAAAACATGTAAAAATTAATTTAAAAACATAAGAGAATTAAGATAGATGACAATAGAATTCCCATAAAGCTCTGTAAATAGCCAGGCTATGACAATGGCTTGGGTCTCTTATAATGTTGAACTAAACTTCTCATTCCCTAGAATATTTTCTGGATCCATGGCTGAGAGAGAATCTAAATATGCAGCCCTTCCCATTCCCCCTGTACTTTATATTATTAGCACAGAATAGTATTATAGCTGCTGTGAAGCACTGTGAAATCCCCATTGAGACGTTAAGTGAATACTCCAGTCACGTTCATTCATACTCAAGTGATGAACATATGACCACAGAGGAATAGGTACTAATCACACACTGAATAGAAGAAGGAGCCTCTTCAAGATGAAATTATGCAGATTAATATATTAGCTAATGAGTTTTTACATTATTCAACAAGGCTCCATTGGGAATGACAGACAGCAAAGCATTGGGGAGTTCCTCAAGTCACTTCATGTTGAGCATTCAAGAATCTGAGATCCAAATTGTTGCAGTTACAAAGAGCAGACTCAGTGATTGTTTCCCACTTTACAAACCAGCACATGATATCAGTTTAGATATCAGCAAAGGGACATGCCCAAATATGCCCAGGGCAGAGGCATCTACAAAGAGGATGAAAGCAAATGATGAAAGCAACATCACACCATCATAACCTTTTGTATGTGTGTTTTGATGACACCTGCATATTTGAAATGGTCAGCTCCTCAAAGTAAATCCAACCTGATAACAGGCACCATAAGAAATATAATATTTTATTAACAACAGGATTTTGGAGGCCCAACATTTCTCTTTACCTGTCTCCTAAACTAAACAGAATCAAGGTAGGCTGTGTTGGGTTTCTTTTTCATACCTTCCTGTTTTTGTGGGATTAATTCCTATTTTCTTAATGCCTGTTGTATTTTTTCTTTAAGGTTATCTTCATACTCCTCTACAGAAAGGGGCAGTGTTTGTGTGTACAAAAATAAAAAGTTAATAGTTAATGTGTCAATATTTTGGATGGGGCACAAGAGACTTTGACTCAATCCAGGCAAGTCTGAATGGCTTTGGGTGTTTGGGCTGTCTGGTATCAGGGCTTTTCTGTCTTTGGTTCTAGCTGGGAGGCACTGCCTTAGACAGACCCAGTAAGCAATGTAACAGCTTCCTTTCAAAGAGCAAATGGCCATGGCTAAGAGGGTCTTTGCACACCTTTGGGTTGTAAATCAACTGTGCTCATTCCTAGACTGGAAGGCCCTGCTTTTTGTTACCTCTGCTGTTATGATCTTCCATCTGGACAGTGGTGGGATTCAAAAAAATTTACTACTGGTTCTGTGGGTGTGGCTTGATGGGCATGGGTTGGTGGGCATGGCAGGGGAAGGATACTGCAAAATCTCCATTCCCTCCCCACTCCTGGGGGAAGGATACTGTAAAATCTCCATTCCCTCCCCATCCCACTAACCTGCTTTCCAGCTCCATTCTCCTGTACAGGGCAACAAAAGGAGACCCAGCTGATCAACTGGGACTCGGGAGGCCAAGAATAGATGGGGGCAGAGCCAGTCAGAGGTGGTATTTGCCAGTTCTCCAAACTACTCAGAATTTCCGCTACCAGTTCTCCAAAGTACTCAGAATTTCCACTACCAGTTCTCCAGAACTGGTCAGAACCTTCTGAATACCACCTCTTTATCTGGACCATGCAATGCCCTGTACATGGGCCTACTTGAAGAGCATTCAAAAACGTTAACTAATGCAGAATGTGACAATAGTCAGTGGTGCTACTTGCTTGATAGATGTTACACCATTACTTTGTGAATTGTGTTGGTTTTGTAGTGTGCTTCTAAATGCTGGTTATCACCTTTAAAACTCTTCATGGCTTAGGACCAGTCATCTGAGGGATGGTCTCCCTCTAGTTGTTTCTTCCTACCTGATCCAGTCTGATAGTATGGGATGTTCCAAATTCCATCAGCTATGGAATGCCAGTTGGCCAAGTAGGAGATATGCCTTTTTTGATGTGGAATCACCTCCCCCTGGAGATTAGGATGGTCCCCATCCTGCTGGCCTTTTGTAAGGCCCTAAATATTTGAATCTGTGCCTGGGCCACAGGCCCCAGGTGTGTGAAGAGATCAGTCTTCTGGCTACATTAGCAACTGTCAATTCTAATATCTTCCTCTGTTGCTATGCATTTTAATTTTTATACTTCTGGGTGTAATTGTTTTTAATCTTATTTCAATATTGTCTGCTGCCCAGAGTCACTTATTGAAATGGATAACTATATACATTGATTAAACAAATAAATACATGTTCAACTGTTGTGTTGAACTCCTGGAAATTTTCCTAACTTAGTGAAAATATATGAGCCGGTCACTCTACGGTTCCACAGAGCAGTTTGATAGTTGTAAAAGGCTCAATCAATTTATGTGGGGAGGGTATAATTTGCTCTATTTTTGGAATGTCATGAAAAAGACCAAATAATTGATGCTTTCAAAATGATAGCTTTCAGCTAAGATTGGCATATATAGCTGATACATTAAAACTTGAATACATAAACTTGAAGGCCCAAGGAACACATCATTGTTCATTACGATAGAATGCAGGCATCTGTGGGCATAGCTTTATACTGAATTGGTTTAAAAAAATTCTAAACTCTTCATTGTCTTTCAAGTCATTTGTCTCATTGAATCAGAACAGGTATAAGCATTTTCCCAGGTTGGAGGTATGGCAAGGGACCAGGAATCTACTAGTGTTTTTCAAACCAATATTTTGCCCAACTCCTCCCATGGAATTTGACACAACAGGATTCTGAAGCTGAAATTCCCTGGATGGCATAAATGCAGAAAAATCTGATGAAATGTCCCATCTCCAAAGTCATAGAATTACAGACTAAATTATTATACACAGAGAGCAACTGAAGGCCATTCTTCTTTATGAACCTGCCAGTTGCCAACATGGTGAAGTGCAATCAATAGTTATCTTAGATAGAAACTTCTCAAGAGCTACATCTCATTGATAAGATAAAAGTTCCTTTATCATTTTCTGATGCCAAAAGGTTTTCTTTCCTTTGGGTTTTTTTTTTAACTCTTAAGTACCAAAATGGCTCCTTGTCCTTGATGCTTTCTGAGCTTGGATTGCAAACATTTCATTATCTAAACTACCATAAGTACCATCATCAGTGCTAGTAAGGAATGCGGTTTGTTCTCAGTTTATAACTCCTTTTCTCTCCAGGCTCTGTTTTGAAAGACCCTGTTGATTTTACTTATATATTACGTGTTTTGCTACAGTATTACTGGGGATGTTAGCCTTACTTAACCTGGTACACCTTCCAGATGTCTTTGACAAAAACTAACATAATCCCCAGATGGCATGTACATACTGGCTGGGAATTATGGAGCTGTGATATCATAGATTTTGGAGTTTGGCCAGAGACTGATTTAAGCCACCCAAAACACATTTTGGAGAGCTGCACATATGCCATTAAGCCTGCAGCAGGGATGATTCTGTGAAGGGAGTGGGTCAGCTGTAGGCAATGAGAGGACAGATGGCAATTCCCTAGGGAATAACAAACTTAATCCAGGAGTAAATATCACACACATGAACAGCTGCATAAACCTTATGTTCTGGGGCAATGTTCTGTATTAAGATGATCCTCTCTGCCTTAAGCATGGATTTTATTTTTATTTAGGAAAAAAACCCACCATGAAAGACTCAACATATAAGTCAGAGCAAACCCCCTTTTGGAACTGTGGATTTTTTAAAAAATCTTGTCATGTTCATTTTGACTTCCTAAATAGCAGATCCTACTCCAAGGATAGGAAAGCCCAGAAGTTGTTGAACTCCGATTCCAATTAGACAGGAGAATCGTGGCTACTAGAAATTGCCTAAAACATCTGGAAGCCATTTAGCATTTCCCCTTGAACTAGGCAACATATCCCCTTGATTCTGGATCAACTTATGGTGTCAGTCACAGCATTAAAGGTGTCCCCTTAGGGGCTGGCATCATTAACTGCGAAGTGCTGTGTATAAGCATGAAGGGAGGTGCCCAGTTCTAGTGTGCCTCATTTCTCCCTTTCTTTCCTTGCCTCTTTGCCAGTTCTCTACATTCAAGCAGTAAAAAGTAAAATTCCATGAAGTAGTATTTTCCCTAAGTCCCACAAGTTAGCCATAAAAAATGAATGATTACATGGGATGGGATAAGAACAGAGGTGATATTCAGCCAGTTTTGACAGGTTCTGGAGAACCGGTAGCAGAAATTTTGAGTAGTTCGGAGAACTGGTAAATACCATCTCTGGTTGGCCCTGCCCCCATCTATTTGCTGCCTCCTGAGTCCCAGCTGTTGCCCTGCCCAGGAGCTGGAAAGCAGGTTAGTGGGGTGGGGTGGGAATGGGATTTTACAGTATTCTTCCCCTGAAGCGGGGTGGAAATGAGGATTTTACAGTATCCTTCCCCTGCCACGTTCACCAAGCCACGCCCACTCTCTCTCTCTCTCTCTCTCCCCACTCATATTTCCAATGATGGAACCAGCTAACAGTATTCAGTATAACCAGGAACTCTGTTCTGAAGAAACAAACAGTGAGTGAGGTCTCATCTACAGCTAAATAAAAAGTCTAGCATTTAAAAACTGAAACTCAGCCAAAAGTGCTAAAGAAATACCTGTTTGATATTCAAGATACAGTATCTCAATTTGTTGATAGCTGCATTATATTATTGCTAACTTGGCATGACCTTGACAATATCTTCACCACCTCCATCTTTCTTATAATTAAAAGCAACCTCTTGTTACTACTGTAAATACTATAAATATGGGACAAGTTCTAGAAGTCCATGTTGCTATGTTGCTAGCAAAACATAAGCAACTTTTCTTATACAAAGGCTTATAGAGAGAGACTTATAAATGCATGGGTGAGTAAAACCAATAATCGAATATGACATTACTGATATGCAAATGTATTTTATATTCAACATCCACAGAACTAATCCTAACAGTGAACATTACTGCAGCCATCTATTTAACAGGTTTCCCCTTCCATCTTATTAAAAAATGATAATTTTCAGGCTGCTGCTGGAAGATTTCTAAGGGGCATGTATTGTTCAGGGACCTGAGATTGACCACCTCTAATGGAAAACAGAAAACAACTCCTCTCTCTTAACTGTTGTGGAGCCAAATTTTGCATGTGGGCACTTTGCCTCTTGTGAGTGAATATAATCTCCCACTTAAACCTTGTTAAAGGAAATATTTTAACAGCTGTTAATGCTAAAGAACATTCCTCTTTAACCAAGACCTGAATTTTAAGATGCAGCCTTGTGGAAAATCTGCTTAGTATTAACAGTGGTCAAGGTTGGTGCCAACATTTCCCATGACTGAAAGTCAAAGAAGAGAAGTGAATTTGCTATAAAATAGGGAGGGAGGGGGCATGTAAGCATTGAGACATTACACAGCATAGTTAGGGCAAGAGAATAACATTGGCTGGTATCCAACCACCATATGCCCAGCCTAGGATAGATATGCTCCAAATATCTGCCCCCCACTTCTTTCATCATTAACATGTTTAGAGAATTAAAAGGCAAAGTGAGTACTTTAAGCCTTCTGAATAAGCAGCCTATTCAGCTCTAAAAAAAACCTTGAAAACTCCGAGCTGAAACTCCATCCAGCTTGCAGAGGGCTTCTGACATGTTATGCAAAGCCTGAGGCAGCTGTCTAATTGACAGGAGCTTCTAATTGACAGAAGTCTCTTTGGGGTCTATGACAATTTTCCATGGCCAATTCGCTGCAGGAGAACTTGCCACAGCCATCTTGCCACAGGACAACTCACTGTGGGACAAAAGTTACACTAATATCAAAGAAATGGAATAGAACCATTAAAGAAAGGATGCAAAAGGAGAAAGAGAATGAAATGTGAATGTCAAAAATTAAAATAATTTTTATTTATTTTAAATAATTAAATAAAATTGTTAAATTGTTCCACAATGAGTTGTCCCGCAGCGAGTTGGCTGTGGTGAGTTGATCATGGCAAGTTGGCTACAGCAAGATGTCTGTGGCAAGTTGTCCCATTCTCACCTCTTTATTATGATTAAGTTATACCTCTTGCTAGTGAGTTGAAAAAAAGACTTTGCCAAAAATAGCTTTGCCATTTTTTAAACCCGTCTCATTCAGTTTGATAAACAAGAATACCATTCTGTATTTATTTTTTTAAAGGCAGAGGACATTCCAATAAAATCTTCCTGAAATGATCAGAAATGCTTATACTCCTATCTCTGTGAAGTGGTTAAGGAACCTAAACATCTGGTCATTCTCGTCTCATTAGCACTCTGCACCTCCTTGACACTCCACCCCTGCTGTATCCCATTAAACCCTAAAAAAGCTACCCATAGGGAATGTATCTTGTGAAACTTTTCCAAGAGGGGCAGCCAGGGAGGCTGCAGGGTGATAGAACTTTCTCTGCCATTTTGTACCAACTCATAAGCTCAAAGGTTCAAAAGAAAATGTGTGGTGCTGCGGTGACACAATTGTTAAAATGCTGTATTGCAGGCTAACACTGCTGACTGCCAATCCTCATCGGCTCAAGATTGACTCATCCTTCCAGCCTTCTGAGGTTGGTAAAATAAGGATCCATTGTTGGGGTACAATATGCTGACTCTGCAAACTGCTGAGAGTGGGCTGTAAAGCATTGTGAAGCGGTATATAAGTCTAAGAGCTATTGCTATCTACAGACATTTTACAGGATCTAAAAAAAGGGGGGGTGTTAAACAAAAATCGAAAACATCAATCAAAGCTTATTTACAGGGTGGAAAAAAATTAGGAAACTGCAGGGTGGATTTTGATGCAATTCTTGTTGAAACTGCTCCTGGAAAGAGAAAAAAGCTGATTTTCCCAAGGTTTGTTCTAGTCTTCTAGTCACAGTTCAAGGAAAGTCAGTTACATATTTGCAACAGCCCAAATTTTAAAGTTGAGTTCAGTTGCAATGTAAGCTTTAGTCAACAAAGAAAAAAAAATCCACATTGGACTGGGGCAGATAAATCATCCATTATGTGGACTGTAATTAAAGGAGGGACAAAAAGGAAGAAAAATTAAGCCATGTCAGTGAGATCTAAAGAATGAAACAGGTACTGTGAGAAAAGGGTGGGGAAAGAAAAAGAAATTAAAAGTTCAATGCCAACAAATTGTGGAGCTGACAAAGCTCTTTCCTACACTCATAAATTTCATATTATCTTTGTTTAGGCTCAGCCTCTTACATGATATTTTTATTATTATTACAGATAAGGAGGGATTATGTTGGGTTAGATCAGCCAGATGGCTTTGACCTCAAAATACATTTCCACATAAATAAGACCAGAGAAAAGCCCTGTGTAGGACACCAATGTCACTAACCTCAGTGACAACTCATTGAGGTCAGCAGGAAAAGGCTACAAACCTTTGGCCTGACAAATACAACCTGGCTACAATAACTCTATTCTTTCCAGGTATAGAGAGGGAATCATAGAGTAAATATGTCACTGTCTGATTAAGCAACGTCTGGGGGTCAGAATTCTGTAAGTCAAATGGTTCTTGAACTTGGAGGCAATGCATGTCTCATAGAGAAGAGGACTTCATGACTCCTGGTGCCACCTGGGTGGAATGGAAAAAGTGGTGCTCCAATTCGTTCAGATTTTTCTCCTATATTGTGATTAATTTATTCTAAAGTGTATATTAGACCAATAGGAAGTTAAGATATATAGGCTGTGATCTGATTTTTTTTCATGAATTTGGAATGTAGGAAAAGACTCCTACAAAAAAACCTGGATATAAAACAAAGGAGAGGAAACTGCCTTTTCGCCATCCCAAGGACTTCAGATCTCATCACTACTACTTAGGGATGAAGGGGAATGTACTGTAGTTTAAGAACATTTGGAGAATTACAGATACCCTCAATATTGCTAGAGAAGATCAAAGTGTAGGTTCTATAATTAAAAATCACTGTCAGTTTATTGCAAATTGCCACATATTCTACATGCTGCTAGATCTTATCACATCTTTGACGATAAATCAGGTCAAGAAGCTAGTCTGCAATTCCCATCAATAATGTGAATTTAACAAAGAAGATGCTAGGAACTGCTTCAGTACTCTAGAAGTTAAATACTGCAAATGAAAGCAGAATTATCTATCTGGCCACATTTATGAAGTTTGAGTATCTTTCTTTTTAATCTCTGTCATATTGCAAATATTGCTGTTCTTCTCTTCTTGCCTCTTACCTTTGGTATCACCTTTCTATAAAACTTTAAAAACACCATAAAAGAATGAACACTAATTAAGGAATGTAAGCAAAATCTTTTCTATCATAAGTTCTACTTGATAATGTTGGCATTTCCTCTCATAAGATACTGTCTTTGTTTTGGAAGCACACCTGCATAGTCTTACAACTGTCTCCTATCATGCTGGGATAAAGGAACTGGCTAAATGCCCTTTATTTTCCGAAATGAGGCCTCAAATCTCGAGTTATTTTCATTTTCTTTGATGATATTCTACACCATTTCCAGCAGAAACATAGAAAAATGACACCTTCAAAGTACACTGAAAGTTCAAGCTCTTTTTGAAGAATTTTTAAATGGGATTTAAGGAGAACATTCTTTTCTAATAGATTAAAATGTACAGTGGAGGCTGAACTTAAAAACAAAGATACTGGGTCTGCAGGATTTGGCAGAACAAAAGAGTTCTTTTTTTGGAAACCAAGATCATTTAACACAATATTAAACAATTGTGTTTATCATTCCATGAATATCTAGAGTGACAATAATTCCAGATGGAGCCAGAATTTCTGATTTTTTTCCTCTTAACCTTCTAAGTTTAAAGATTCAGAAACATTGTTCAACTTATTGTGGAAACATAGAACTCTAAACAATCACAAGTCTGCAGAAAAATATTTTATAAGTCCCTGAGATATGTGAGGCCTGTTTTGTTTTGGTTTTGAGATTTCATTATAGTAGCCATGGACAACCCACAGCTTTAAATATTTTTCCCCTGCTTACTTATTTACTTCCAGATTATAATTCTGTTCCATATGGAAATAGCATGTTTCCATCATTTTCAGGAAGAAACACCAAAAACTGTAGTCAGTTCCAAAATGTACTCAGAATTTTTTTAAAAAAAGAAAATCCATTTCACATGCCCAGTTTGCATTTGTTAGAGTCACATATCATAGACTTTGACTCCCCAAAGCTAATACTGTAGCAGTACCCCCAAGATTACCAATCCCTGTCTCATTAAATCATACACCACTCCAGTAATAAGCAACAGTTTTGCATATGATCTTATAGTTACCTTTATTAAAATGCTACTTCTGAATGTTGATCTGTTTTGCACTCTGCAAGGGATCATTTAAGTCTCACCATTATGATAAACTGATCCCAGTCAGGCTAAACCTCCTAATCTACCTAGCCAGAGAGTTCTTAACACTTCTCCCTTTAATTCAGATCTAGGGAAAATGGAAAAGAAAGTGCTTTCCTTCAGAAAGTGCTTTTCCACAGAATTTAACAAAGACTGTGTCTGCTCGTAAACACACAACTGTTCTGTCTTGCACACAAAGAAGGTTTTATGGTGAGTTTCTTGTTGACGCAATTAAGCCAGATCTTTGGATGTAAAAACCTTACCAGGAAAAAGAAACTCAGAAAAACCAAAAGAAGACAACATTTACACAGAGAGAATTCTATGTAAAGCATGTGCTGTCAATTTAGTTAAAATATTGGGTAGCTTGGATAAAAAGCTTGGATAAAATATTGGGGTTCAGCACATGTTCCATTTCATTGCGGAGAGGATTATTAGAGAGAACATCTGAGTCGTCTGATTGTAAATTGTTAGGAAGGCCCTTTTTCTTTCTCAATTATATAAAATGTACTTGAAAATTGGAAATCATCCTTTGTGTAAAGAATGACTCTTGCTTTAGCCAGTGAAATAAAATGTTCCACCAAGAAGGTAAATCAGAAAATCATCTAACATCTAAACCCTGCAGTTGACTGATAAAATATTAATTCTGTCTGTTTTGGCCTTTCAGCGTGGTTTCTTTTGCTGTTGGAATAAATCTCACGACTTCTTATCAGTAATCTAGTGAAATCAAATCCCCTGTCAATTCAAACTGAGTGTTTCTGCATCCAGTTTTGGTCACCATGATATAAAAAAAGATGCTGAGGGAGACATGGCAATAGTTTCCCAATATCTAAAGGACTGATAAAGAAGAGGGAGTCAAGCTATGCTCCAAATCACCTGAAGGCAGAACAAACAATGGATGGGAATTTATGAAGGAGAGAAGGAGAAATTTCCCGACAGTGTGAACAATTGATCAGTGGAATGTCTTGCCTTCAGAAGTTGTGGGTGCTTCAACACTGGAGGTTTTTAAGAAGACATTGGACAATCATTTCTCTGAAATGATTGAGCAGGCAGTTGAATTAGATGATCTCTAACTCTGTTATTCTATCTGTGTGTGAGCCAGTAGCCATTTGTAGGCTATTCTTGCTCAAAATGTTACCCTTTCAGAACAGGATACAGATCATTCCAGAGGCATCTACACTCCTAAATGTGACAGTATTAAAAAAAAAATTGAACAAAGTAATAAAGAGCTGAGTTATTTAAAACATCCAAAAGGGGTCTTTCTTTCGGCTATAAGACTCACTGAGAAGTAATTTAAATCTTGTCCAGATTTCAATGTATTAATTTGAAATGTAAGAACCATAAGCAATTGCAAAAAATAACTATTTCTGGAGTTTATGCAAAATAATTTATTACACTGCAAAAATAAAAATAAAGGACTGGATAGGACTGAAATAATATTACAGAAGGATAAGCCGATTAACTTGCTAACTTGCTACATTAAAGAGATGCATGTACACATATTTAACTTGGAAACAGTTGAAACAGAGCTTTCTAAATTCTGTACTATGGATCAGGATTAGCAGATTGAAAGAGTAAATACAGTTAGCTATTAAGTGAAGTAAACATGCAGACAAAAATTCATTGTATGTGGCATAACATCAGGTAGCACAGCAAAGTCTCAAAACAGTATGTTATTTTATTACAAACAAGTTTGCAGCAAGTGTGCTTAACTGTTCGATCTGGCTCTGGGTAAAAATTAGTTGGGAGACTTAATGTCAAGGTACGGTCCTGGTTTGACCTAACATTCTCACCTGATATCTGTTCAAGTTTATCCCACCAGCAGCTTTTTGATACTGCAGACCAGATGTATCAAATGCAAGGTCCAGGGGCCGGATCCAGTCTGTGGGGTGCCTAGATCTGGCCTGTAGGGCCACCCTGGAAACAGCAAAGGACTGCCCCCCTCCCGAGCTCCATTTTCGTTGGCAGAGGGTTGCAGAATGCCATCCCAGCCAAAAATGGAGCTCGCAAAGGCCGCGTATTGGCCCCCCAAGCTCTGTTTTCTCTGGCAGAGGATTGCAGGAGGCTGTCACAGCCGAAAAGTGAGCTTGATTTTCATGGCAGAGCACTCCGGCCACCTTAGGTGCCCCCCAAACACAAGTGACATCATGCTGGCCACGGCCACCCTGGCCCTCGGAGGTCAAACACAATCCTGATGTGGCTCTCAATGAAATTGAGTCTGACATTCCTGCTGCAGACTCTGAATATAATATCCAGAAGAGGCAGAAATAACCATAAGAATACCTTCAAGATGGGAGCCCTTCATCTGCTTCCCTTCCAAAATAAGGGTGTTTTTTTCAAACTCCCAGATCATTTTCTGCACAGCTTGGCTAGCTGTCATTGCTAGCCTCTCATCTAATAATTTCCAGGGTGCAAGGGGACGATGGTGGCAGCCATTCCTACCCTTTTTACTTCTATTTACTCTGTTTACTTCTCTGTTTACTGATTTTCTTCTCCATTCTCTCTTTTTCTCTCTCATTACTTTCCAGCAGCCTTCTCTTTTCTCTCTTTCTCAACTGCTTTTCAGGCTCTAACCCTTCCCCCAAATTCTCTGTCCTTCACCCTCCTAAATAGAAGACTCTGGGAACAGATGCTTGTTTGTTATATTAATGAAATAGTATATAGAACTACCTTTTCCAGTTTTTCCTCAAAAGAGAAGTTGTATGAGGGAGGATAGGCTGGAAGAAAGGAGAATGGTTTAAAATAACCTTGTTAGCTCTCAGGGATGATATATCCTGGTCTAATATATTAACTGACAAATTATCCAGACATATAAGTAATTTCCCCTAAGTCCCATCACTAATTTCTTGTCCTAAATATTGAAGGGAAATCTAACATTAGACCAATCCCAGGACCCTAGCATAAGTGCCCAATCCAGGCCAGCAACTCTCAGGAGACTGGGAAACAATACATCTGAAGGGACAAAGTATCGCCAGATTCAATGAATAATTTGAATTCCTCACTGAAGGCATGTATTGTAGATGTGGGAAGTGATACAGTTGGAAAACACACACATACAAAGCCTCATTGTAGACAGAATACATTTGTTATGACTTCGCCTGCTACCTTCCTGAAACCATGTTTACTTTTTTTCTTGAGACCAACTGGAAGTGTCTGTCATAAATTCTAGCAGTGGTGGAAGCAATAGCCACATTCAATGGGACTGACATATGAGTAGCCTGGAACAATAGCCATGCCACAGTACTTGAGGTTGCCACCAAGGATTTCAGAATGCAGCTGAAACTGGATTCCGTTCATGTTTTTCATACTGGAGCCTTCATTCACTTCCTACACAACCTGGGGTGAATTCCAAAACTATATTTGAAATATATTGGATAGAAGTTGTAACCCACATATTTTGCATGAGTTTTGCCTTGCATTTCAACGCAACCAAGCCCACTCAATCTTAAAGAAGCTCTAATATTTTTTTTGCCAACTTTATTCAATATTGCCATCTTGTGGATTAAGCTAGGCACTACCAAATAACTCAGAGCTAACCCGCAAATTACTACAATATTTAACAAACAGTAGGAGTTTTCCATTGGACTCTTCTTCATTTCTTCATCTTCTGAAAACTCAAACTGTTTTCTCAAATGAAGATTATTATTCATATTTGCAGAGGGGACATCACTTAAATATGCAAGGCTTAAAATAAAATGACTAATTCTGGATTATTTCCTGATAAATCTAAATCTAATCTTAGTAGTAATTGCTTAACATTTCACAAGCTCTTACTTTTATATTATTATAAAAGTAATTTCCTCATTTGTTAAAAATCCACTCTCAAATTTTTCACATGATGTAATATAATAACAATAACAGTTTTGTCAAAGGTATTTCAAAACTGCTACAACATTTGGCAGGACAAACATCTTCCTGTTTTTGAGATGGGATGTTATTGTAACATCCTGATCAAAAGATTTAGCATGGAAAAGAGAATATTCTTGCAAGCGGCAAGTCTGGTTAAAAATGGCACAAAATCAAACATTAATCTTACAGACCACTTCAGAGAAATATATCATTTCAGAAAACTAGAAAATCAGATAAACACTCTATATTTTTAACTTGGGAAATCCATTTAAACCAAAAATGGGAAAGTATATATTTCTGATGACATTTGCAAAAGTTAGGAAAACTGTAGAAAAATATATAGCTATGGTAGGATTGTTTAAGAGTACTTTAAGAGTGATTCTCTACTTACAGTCAATTATCTTACAAACCACTTAAGGCACAAATGGCCAGTTCAAATTATCATATTTTAAACACTTTATGGAAAGACCCAACTGCCTTAAGATGTTCATAATGCTGAGAAAGATAGTAGGAAAGAGATGAAATGGACAACCCACAGTACCTATATCTCCACCATCTTGAGGAGGTATAAAGGTCATCATCTTGTTTGATTAGCAGGATTTCTCCAAGGAAAATCAAGTTTTTCATGATTATTCAGAAGGACTTTAATATGTAGATCAGAGGTGTTCTGATGTTCATTTACCTCTGTGATCGTTCTCATAGTAAATGTTAGCTGGAAAAATAGTTCATTACTGTCTATACTGTTTATTAATCTAACCTGTGTTGTATAAGGACTGTGCCTCCCTAGAAATGTGGCCTCTGCCCTAACCCTCAGAGCTCAGCGGAAGTTTGTGTATGGTGATTTGCTACCTGCTCAGTTTGTATATGACACAAAAACAGGTGATGGGCTGGATTTCCTCACAGGCCAAAGCTTGCTGAGCCATGCTGTAGATGATGGTGTATACAAAACCTTGTACATGAAGACACAAAATAAAGTAACATACTTATTGTCAACCCTGAAGCAAACCTGGCTGAAGCCATCTTGTCCTGCCTCACAGTTGCCACAAAGTGTGAGAAAGAAGGGGAGGGGGGAGTAGATAACCCAGTTTACAGTCAAAATAAAAAAAAATTCTTGTGGGAACCAAGGTCATTGTAACAGTTGGCTGGTGAAGGAGGAGATGAGTCTGCCAGCTGTATTCATTGGACAATGTGACTGATGATACCTAGGGGGGAAAGTATTAATCTTTGAATTGGGTGAAAACCATGGAAACCTTGAGAGTTGGTTTTTACCAGCTGTGCTGATATGATGTATCCAATAAACATGTTCTTAGAGGAATCTATCTGCTTTGTAGTTCTGTTTTCAATGGGTGCGTTACTCTGAACGTTGACGCTTGTCTTCCTGGTCTGAGTTCCTGCATACCCGCACCCTGTTTTTGCTCCAAGGAGGCTTCCCTGACGCCCACTAAGCCAAAAATGGGGCACCAGGGGGGTGCTGCTAAAGAAAAAAAGAAAAAGACTTTTAAACCTCCCTGTCATATGACCACCTAGCCACGCCCACCTAGTCATGCCTACAGAACTGGTAGAAAAAAAAATGAATCCGACCACTGCATAAAGCACCCTTGTCTTCCTGCTATGTTAGGCTGAATAGATGTAAAAGGAGAGAGGTGATTGTTGGGTATATGGATACACCAACTAGGTTTGGGTGAATAAATGTATAAACCTAGGTTTAAGTGTTTGTAGCTTTAAGCACCAAACTGCAATGTAATTAGATAATTAAGGGTGCGGTTGCAAGCAGCAATAAAAGGCAGTGAGAGTAACGTAACCCTTCCTGGTCGCTGGTCCTGGTCTTCTCTGCTGTCAGCTGCCTGCTGTTTACTGCTGTATGAGACGTCTGCTTGTTGGCTACTGTGCTCGATACCGTTTCTACTGAACAAAAGGACTGTTTACTTGGTTAGCTGATATCCTGTGAATACTCAGCGTTGTCTTCGAGAGAAAGGTATCGGAAGGAGAAGATTTACAAGCAGATAAAGACATTGTACTGACTAGTTAATGGACTAGGTTACTGGATGGATATATTGGATAATGACATATGGACTAAATGACACTGCTTAAACTCTGAATGAATTAAATTACTATTTAAAACTACAAACAGTGTTTTTGTCTCCAGTGTGTGTATACTCTTGGGCCCAGCCTCTCTCTCATTTGGCTGCCTGGCTTGACTGCTGCTGTGCACTCTGCTTGGGGGTTTGTCCCCAAACACTAACAGTGATCCTTCAAATAACCTGGCCCCCAAGCCATGTAGGGCTTTAAAGGTGGTAACCAGTACCTTGAATTGCACCTGGAAGAAAATTGGCAACCAGTGCAGTTCTATGCAAGCTGCTGCATTTTGAACCAAATGAAGCTACATTATGATTGCCAACTCTAAAACGACTATAGAAATTGGGGTAACTGCCAGAATCCTGACAATTATATTACAATCAACTGAAGCATTATTATCATCTCATTATAACCAACTGAAGCTTATTATTATTATTACTAGAGGTAGATGACAAGCATCTGACCAACCAGTCATCACAAATCAAACCTGACTTAATTGCACGCACTTATTGCTTAGAATTTGCAGGATAAGATAAGGGTATTTGGATGTTTGTACAGAAAGTGTTCAGAAGCAAATTCGTGGAAGATCAAATAAAGTTTGGTTAGGGACACAAAGTTATAATAGCATTAAATTTCCCCTTGAGTGTAAACAACTTGAGTATTGTTCCAGTTTTCATCAGCATTTTGAATGCTGGAGTATGTTGGCACACCTATGGGATTAATAGCACTTGCTTTCTATCTGAATGAGGTATTCAAGGGTTAATTGATTTTTGTAAACATGACTCCCAAGAGTTTTACTAACCACTGTTTTGGAATATCCAAAGATTGCTTCCAAGAATCTAAATGAGGCTCTGTGCTGAGCATGGCACCTGCAATATAGCTCTGCGGAAAACTAGGCCGTGTTCTGCTAAAGTCTTCTTTTACAGGTCTTTTTTTTCTGCAGATAAAACCCTGGGCTGTATAACACGGGTAAATAAGTACATAAATTTCTTCAAAAGATAAAGGCATGCCAAGGATAATTATAAATTATAATCTGAACACACCCACAATATTGTATTTGTATTTTTGGCAAATTCTGGGTAATTTCAAGACAAATTCTGGTGTGAAAAGAGGCATATAAACATCCCACCCTTCATGCTATCTATCTCCTTGGTATCCTCAGGATGAAACCTTATCCCAGATAATATCACAAGACTTTATATTTTATATAATCTCCAAAGATCCTGCTCATGTGAGTCTGAATATGAGTGACTTTGAAGGGTTGTATTAATGAAATATTGCCCTCAAATCTCCTGATAGTCTGTGGGAAGATCTTACTGACTCTAGCTACCCAACAGGAAAGAATCATTCTACACAATCTCTTTTGTCATTTTATTTGCTCAATTGTCCCCTTAGAATCAGCAAACAGGATTTTGAGGACAATCTCATCAAGCACTCTAGACATATCATGCTCTGCAATTTTATCAGACACACAAACGGGATTACCTACTAGAGCTTGGAAATTCACTTAGATCCACAAGACTTAATGAGTCTTTTTACCCTACAAGGTTTTGAAATAGGGACTAGCCTCTGGTGAATGGGGGAGTGATCTGACCATGGCAAAGAATTTCTCCATTTTGAGATTGCAAACCAATTGAAGACAAGGCAAAGTTTTGTGCCTGTTGTGAAATGAATTGCAGATTGCCTGCAATAAGCTCATGATTGCAAGGAAGGCCATGAATATTGAGATCTACTGAAGCAGCATTTCAAAGCATAGAAATTGAAATCTGCTAGCAGTATAAGTTGGGGTATGCCAAATGTAGCTTTATCATGAATTCCAAGAGCTCAAGACTCTGCCCTACAGCAAGAAAGGCAATATACAAGCAGTACTCCTAGCTCAATATTATATATAGGCACTGAGAAGCCTATGACACCAGCCTATGATTTAGGACTCCAAATCACCACTGATCTATCTGGGGACTATTGTTCCAATTTCTGTATAGTAAATACTCACGTCCTCTAGTTACCTGATTCAAAACTTTTAAGTGCATGGTAACAATCTTTTTTTTGAAAATTTTATTTGGGTTTTCACACAAAAAAAATAATACAAATAAAACATCTTTTTTAAAAATAGTATGGTCCCGGGTTATTACCTCTTCATACAGACACAAACTCAATTTCATGCTCATTTTTGTGTTCTATTCCATATCTTATTACTGTTTTAGATTTTCTACATAGTTTTCCCCCTCTTTTAATTTTCTCAACTTTATTTTGATTATCTCATCTCAATTCAAATCATTATATTTATACTTTTGTCTGTCCTGTTTCAATTTCGTATTATCTTTCCTCATTAAACAAATTTCCCCCTAGTATCCTAATGGGAGTATGACACCTTTATATCTTTTAATTTTATCAATTCAACTCTTATTTAAGCTTCAATGTATACCTTTAAGATTATAACATTCAATATAATACATAACTTCCAATTGAACTCTGCTTGGTACATTCTTAAAATACACAGTATATTCTTAAAAAAAGATTTTATTATATATATATATATATATATATATATATATATATATATATATATATATATATATATATATATATATATATATATATATATATATCATTCAGCTTTGTTCGGGTATTTTCCCACGTCATTGTAGTTGTGCTTTTAAAGTTGTAGCAACGTTTCGGCAGAATCTCATCTGCCATCATCAGGCTTCTGTATAGTGTTCATCTGTGAGTCAGGCTTTTACAGTAGTTTCAGATTTAAATTTGGGGCAGCCTATTGCTGTGCCAGAATGGTTTTTTCTTCATCCTGATTGGTTGGGAGTCTTGGTCTGTGTTTATTGGTCTTGGAGTTTGCTGTGTTCTGCTTGATTGGTGTTTCTAATATCTTCTGTCTGCTTTTTGGCTCTTTTTGTATCTTGATTGGCTGGCAACATTGTGTTACTTTATTGGAGGCCTTTAGTGCAGCTTGGCTCCGGGTAAATGGACGGCTATCATTAGTTAGGAAGCTAGGTTTCATCTGGGTGCCTGGTTGGGGTGTGTTTGAGCTGGAGGTATCAGGGGGGATCTGTTTGTGCCCAGGTGTTTGCCTGGCTTGTGGTGTGGAGATTTTTTTTGTTTGTGAGTGCAGACTTCCAAATGATTGACAGTCTGGTGGAATCATCTCTTCTGTTCATGCTTTCTGGTCTTTTTTTCAATCTCTATGGCTGCTTTGATGATTCTGTGGCTGGGGTTTTCTATGGTGGCTAGGGTTTTGGTGCCACTGAAGTTGATGCTATGACCTGTGGCTTCCATGTGTTGGACTAGTGAGGAAGTGTGTTCCAGCTTTTTGACTGCATTTTTGTGTTCATCCAGGCAGTCAAAAAGCTGGAACACACTTCCTCAGATGAACACTATACAGAAGCCTGATGATGGCAGATGAGATTCTGCCGAAACGTTGCTACAACTTTAAAAGCACAACTACAATGATGTGGGAAAATACCCGAACAAGCTGAAAGCTGAATGCCACGAAAACTTAAGAATATGATATATATATATATATATATATATATATATATATATATATATATATGTATGTATGTTTTCTGAGGTTCTCGCGGGTATTTGTATGTGGATCTTTGGTTATTCCGGTTTTCTCCCGCATAAGAATGGAAGTATCTAGGCAGCGTTTCAATGAAGTCTCATTCATCATCTTCAGGCTTGTGTCTTCGGCTCTGTGCTTCTCAGAGTGATGTGAGCTTGCAGCTGCTTCTTCCTTTTAACTGCTAGTGGGGGTGTGACTTGATTGGGTGGGGGCTTGGCTGTGTTCTGATTGGTTGGGGGGGCTGGCCGTGTTCTGATTGGCTGGAGGCGTGTTCTGTTCAGGTGGGGGCTTGGTTGTGCTCAGGTTAGTCTTAGTTGCTGGGGGATTTGAGCTGGTGAGCTGTGATGCTGCTGTTTGGCTCTTGTTGTTTCTCATAGTTCCAGATCTCCATTTTTAAGAGTTGAAATATGAAGCCAAAAGAACCTCTCCCTTCTTGTGCATCTTCTTTGTACTTTTTAAGTTCCATTTTCAGTTCTTCTAAGAGTGATACCATTTTAAAGACTTTTAAACAACCACCCGGTTAATTTTAGTCATTTAAATGCAATAACCAAAAATCCAAAGATCACCAAGTAATCCAAATAATCCAAAGCTGTTTCTTCTTGCTTCTTTTTTCCACTTTCTCTTCCTGGGGTTCTATTATTTTGTTGCCAAGTTTCAGTTAAAATGTATCTTTTAGGAATCTTGTTGAGGTTTCACTGTAAATTCCTTTTAGTTCCAGGCAGTCTCCTCCATTTTTCCAGATCCTGCCCTTTTATTCTTTTTCTCTCCTTTCCTGCTTTTAAAAGCTTTTAAGTATCCATAAATCTTTATTATCCCTTTGACATTTTATTTTCAGCTTAAATGCCTATTGATGTCAAAGTGGATTTTTTTTTCCAATTTCTTGCTTAAGTCTCTTAGCTGTCAGTATAGGGAAGGGAAGAAAAAAAAAACCAAATCCTTTCCCTTCCCTCTCTCCTTCGCTGCTTCAAAATCTTCTTTGGGAACAATGTTAATTTATTTATAGTTTAAATTCCAGGGTACCTTATGTTGTTGCTTTTACAGTTTAACCCAGTCAACCAAAACTTTCTCTTCTTATCTTCCTCCTGCACATTCTTTTTCGGTCGAGTTCTTCTTTGAGGTGGCCATTTCTGACCACCACTGCAACTGCCTTCAGGAAAGGGAGTGATGGCCAGCTGAGGAGGAGAGATGCAGCTATCCTCAACCCTGCTGGCAGTCTCCCCCCTCTTTACCACCTCTATGGGGTGGCTTAGCCCTAAAACCAGCCAGCTTGGGGCGCTCCAGCGGCGAGCACAGATCGAAACAGCGCACGATCGCGGTTTTGGTCTGTTGGTGAAGGAATTTGAACCAGAAGTCTCGTCAACAATCTTATCATCAATCCTTCTTGCTGATGTTGCCAGAAATTTATGCCGAGACTTTTTATATTTACTGTCTCTCTGCCTGCAAAATTTATGCCTTTATCACCATCTATATTTATATACAATCCCTATGTGTCACTCATGTGTCCCATCTGAAACTTCCTTAAAGATAGGAGTTACTACCCCATGGTCACTCAATTTGAGCCTCTTTATAGCCAAAGAGTCATTGAAACTCATTTTCCCCCTTTGACACTAACACAATTATTACTCTACAATTGGCTCTGGTGACTATTCTAAACTAATATTAAGGTGTATTTTTTTTCAACTAAAAGTAACTGACAGTTTATATATCAACACATTTTCACAATGATGTTATATATCTAGGCCTAACAGGGTCTGTGACAGCATCAAAATTCAGAATAAGATTTTATTATAGTAGTCAATTCTTTGGATTAATCCACACACAAGCTGAAACTTTAAAAAACTTGGGAATAGACTTTTTTTCTCTGCAGGCATGAGAAAAATCTAGCTGTACCTTATTTACTAGAACTTTTGGATGATTCCTCATCCTAAAGATTCAATTTACACAAATGTATTTGCCTTGATTGCTGTATTCTCAGGCCATTTACAAATATAAACTCTCCATTTTAAAAAATAAGTTATTATTTAAATAATAAATAAAAATAAGTGGGTGAGGGTTTTGGGGTAACAATGTACTTTTCAGATAAATTCACTTTCAGAATCTTTTTAATGTAAATGCAAAGTTTGTTTCTCTAGATCTGTACAATGCCCATAAAGAATCCCAGAGAGATAACCAATAAGCATTCATTGTAGATGCATTTTCTAGATGCATTTTTGCCTCTTGATAAGAACTGAGATACTGTCAAAGATATTGTTGCATCATCTCTCTCTCTCTCTCTCTCTCTCTCTCTCTCCCTCCCTCCCTCTTTCTCTCTCTCTCTCTCTAATATGTGTATGTATGTATGTGTGTGTGTGTGTGTATGTATATATATATATATATATATATATGTATATTCTTAAGTTTTCACGGGTATTTATATGTATGGTATTCTACTCTGTTTGGGTATTTTCCCACATCATTATAGTTGTGCTTTTATAATGACGTGAGAAAATACCCGAACAGAGCAGAATATCATACATACATACATACACACATACATACATACATACATACATACATACACACCTTATGCCACTAGACTTGAAATTTTAGACCTAGACAACCTAGAACTACGCCGCCTTTGGTTCGATCTAAGTATGGTACATAAAATTATATATTGCAATGTCCTACCTGTTAATGAATACTTCAGCTTCAACCACAACAATACAAGAGCACACAATAGATACAAACTCAAGGTAAACCGCACTAAATTTGATTGCAGGAAATACGACTTCAGCAACAGAGTGGTCAATGTCTGGAAAGTCTACCTGACTCTGTGGTTTCTTCTCCAAATCCCAAAAACTTTAACCTTAGACTGTCTACTATTGACCTCATCCCTTTCCTGAAAGATCTGTAGGGGGTGTGCATAAGCACGTCAGAAAGATGTGCATCAAATTTTTGCTTACTTTTCAAAGGTTCATTGAATCCTAATCAGATAAGACAGCTCTGGTCTTTGAAATGGGAATCCATGATCTGTTCTGCTACATTATACAAATAGCTGCAGCTTAATTTATCCCCACAGGGCAATTCAGTGAGAAAGACTGCAATAGGACTGCCTTGTATGGTATACCAATTTAGTCTAAGAAGCAGCAACTCCAAATCCTGGGTTTTAGCAGCATGGAGAGGAATTTCTTGCAGCAACAGACAAAACAGTGCCAAATGAAAAGCATAAAGAGGTAAAGCCATGGAACAGTGAAGCTATTTGCTTTGAGAAATCTGTTATGATAAATCATTGGCCGGCAAGTTAAATTCCCAAGACTTGATATGCAGAAAAAGTTTGCTAAGACAACCTTTCCTGACATACAGGACAGGAACCCCAATTGGGACTGGCAACTCATTTGTTAGGTGAAGTGATTACTAAATGAAACCGCAGCTGTGCTTATGATCTTCAACTTTCTTTGCTTTACAGACCTGTGAACATCGTAAAAGTGAGGATTGGTTTGTAAAGTTATTTTTTCATCACCATAACTAAAAGTTGTCGTGCTGGCTGGGGAATTCAGGAATTGAAGTCCACAAGTCTTAAAGTCGCCAAGGTTGGCCACCCCTGCTCTAGAGCAAGTACATGGAACCCAAAGGAAAAGATTTGTTTTCTGTGAAGAGGAGGGAAAGGCCACTTAAAAAAAAAATTAATAGGTGCTTATGTCACAATTTAGACGAAAGAGATCTTTCTTATGTCAGAATTGATGCCTTTATTGACTCAAAGTCATTGACTTTGTCAAGAACCTTGGAGTACTCATCTCTAATGATCTAAGTGCTAGAGCCCACTGTAACTACATAGCCAAAAAGGCATTAAGAGCAGTCTGGAACCCATATCATGTATCTGATATTAACACAATTGGAAAAGTCCAGAAATATTTCACAAGAAGAGTTCTCCACTCCTCTACTCGTTGCAGAATACCTTATGCCACCAGACTTGAAACTCTAGACCTAGAAAACCTAGAACTACGCCTCCTCCGGTCCGATCTAAATATAGTATATAAAATCATGCATTGCAATGTCCTACCTGTCAATGTCACACCAAACTTGATTGCAGGAAATACAACTTCAGCAACAGAGTGGTCAATGTTTGGAATACTCTATCTGACTCTGTGGTTTCTTCCCCAAACCCCAAAAACTGTAACCTTAGACTGTCTACTATTGACCTCATCCCCTTCCTAAGAGGCTTGTAGGGGCATGCATAAGCGCACCAATCGTACCTACCGTCTCTGTCCTATTGTTTCTTTTTATTTTTCTTATAAGTATCTATCTCATGTATTCAAAACCATGTTTATTCTTATACCTGTATCTTGTCAGCGATTGACAAATCAAATAAATACTAAAAAAATACATTCAAGCCCCAGGATGAGGAATAGTGCCAAAATATTTCTTCCCCATTTCTATACTAGGTTGAACCATTGGAAATCCACAGGAAACACTTATATTGCAAGACCCCATTCTTCCCTTAAAAGTTCAAAGCCAATCCTTCCTACATATTGTTTTGTATCGTCCTCCAAAAAGTATGAACCATGACAAAAGTTGGCAAAAGTCGTCACCCTCCCTAGCAATCCCTTGTGTTTCTTTCATTTACTTCTCCAGCTACTTATCCACATCAGTGAATATTTACAGTAATATTATTCCAGGCAGTATAGCATTAGAAAAACAACAAGTGTTAAAGTTACTCATTGTATCTTTCTTGGGAAAGCTTCTAGTATTTAGTGTGTTCGTTAAGCATTATTGCACAGAATGCTACAACTTTCCACTTGAGGGTGCTTATTACGGCAGATACACAGACATACAAACACATCCTTTATATTTTTTATAAATAACTCAAGGGGACAAACATATCTAATACTCCTTCCCTTCCTCCTCTTATTTTCCTCATAACAACCACCCTTGTGAGGTGAGTTCAACTGAGAGAAAGTAACTGGCCCAAAGTCACCCAGCCAGCTTTCATGCCTGAGGAGAGACTAGAACTCAATCAAGACTAGAACTCAATCTCCTAGTTTCTCTAGCTTGGTGCCTTAACCAGAAATTCAAACTGGTTCTTAATTATTAAACAAAATGAAAATACTTAGCCAGTGTGTTACCTTATGATAATCATCAAGCAGTGTGCACATTTGCTGTAAGCAAAGCAAGCAGCACCATCTAGTGTTCAGGCAAGGGGATCTGTAAAGGGGAAGTGAAAAGGCAAAATTCCTAGATAGTAACTAGGCAAATAGGATGGTTTGGAGAATAAGCTCTCGTGGAAAGTTTAACTGGATATCCCAAAAGCCTGAACAGGATACTTGCATGCTCATACAAAAACTCTAGACTGTTCTGTCATTATTCTGTCATTCCATCCCAATATACTAAAACAGAAGAATTATTAACCACTACCCAGTTTTGACTTATTTATTTTATTTATTTTATTTATTTGTCAAGCAAGTATTAGATAACAGGTATAAGTATAAACATGGTTATGAATACATGAAATGGATACAAATAAAAAGAAATATTAGGAAGGGACAGTAGGCACACTGGTGTGCTTATGCACGCCCCCTGCATTTTTAGACACTTCATGTAAAGTTTGGAAGAAGCCTGTTGAAGGCTACTCAAATTGGCTCCCTTCACTACTTGATCCCCATATGCACCCGTCTTTCAATACAAAATCATATGAGCAAGGAGCAGGGCTGTATCAGTAGTAGTTTCTGAAAAAAAGATAATTCTGGTCTGAGGTGCCAATTTTAGGCACCTTGCTTTAAGGCACTTGAAGAAAACAAAAATGTTGCTGTACAAAGAAAGGCAACTAGGATGAGCAGGAGATAACAAACTAAATCTTACAGTGAGAAACTAAGAAAGTTAAGTAAATTTGATGCTGTATTGTGAAAGTGCTAAGAAAATATATAGAATAATGATCTGAACTTACAGGAAGCTAGACTTCAGTTCTGTATCAGTTACATATCTAGCTATTCATCCCGTCAGAGCAGATAAGGTGGACATGCTCTAATGTTCCTTCCCTTAAACATTGACATCTTGTAGATCCTTGGAAGTGTGCCTTTTCCATTGCAGTCCCTACCTTATGGAACACCCTCCCTCCCGATATTTGGTAGGCCCCTGTCCATCTTTCAGAGAGCACTTAAAGACTGGTTCTTTCCCTAGAAGTTAGGATACAGAGAGGCCAGAGTGAGATGAGACTGTGGAATAAGAAAAACTGTAGGTATGGCTCCAGGTTTTTCTGGTTTTAGTTTTATTGTTGTTGGTTTTATACTGTTTTTATTGGTTGCAAGTTGCCCAGAGTTGTTGTAAAATGGACAGTTATGTAAATTTAAAAAAATGAAATGAAATGAAAAAACTCATTTACTTTCAATACACAAGCAGAAAAAAGCTTATTCTACTACATATTGTTTTGCTTTAATTTTCCTCTTATATCTAGTTTATTACTTTGCTTTCTTTTAATATGTAGATTTTAATTATTTCAGGTGGGAATATGGTAGATATTGCTTACATTTATCATTTGTACTATAGATGTATATATGTGCTCTAGATACTGCATATACCAATCCCCATACAAGTTGCTATAGATGTGCAAAGCTCACCAATCAGAATCATTTCATTCCCCATCTGGATTATGTTATCTTCCTCCATTGCCCAACCATCCATGCCATTCTAGGGATAGTTGGGCAATTTCTGATAGTAAATTCTAATTCCTCCAAATTAGAAGTGATTTGACATTTCTAGTGGAAAACCAGGCATATTTCATTCAAGATTCCCTGAATGAATTCTGAGGATTTCTGGAGCACATCGATTCAAAAAGGGAACCAAACAGGTTCAGAACATTCTGTTTCTGAATTAGTAAGTTTTGCACATGTGTGGAAATGGCACTGCTCCAATTCAAAATCTTAACATTTATTCCCACAATTTTCTGTTCCTTAGCTACTTACCAATCTTTAAGATGACTTTTGACATGACTAAATTTGCAGGCAACATAGCAAAACATATTTGAAATTGCAAGTAAATAATATTAACTAATACTATATAATTAGTTGGATTCTCAAAAATCTGGGAATTTAGCAAGATATTGTGGAAAATATCCTCAATGTATATTTCTGCAACGTACTTCTCAGTATCTGATCATTTAAATTGATTTTAAAAAGTTAAATAGGCAATAGTGAGTAGAACATTAAATTGGTGTATTGTTCCCTGGATTTCCATGAACCCTTTTCTAGACACTGATATTAAATACATTTCATATAAGTAGAAATAATCAGTTCTATTTTTATTATATGCAGCATTTTTACATTAGATATTTCAGAATATTCAAATGAATACCATCTAGACTCTGTTTTCCATATTAGGTAAGGGCAAAGCATATTTTGGAAAAAAATGTTCTGCTTCTCTTCTAAACCAGTGGTCGCTAACTGGTGGACCACAGCCCACTGGTGGTTCGCGAGAAAATTTTGGTGGTCCGCAGAGAAATATCATCCCCAGAGAACCTCCCAAAGCAATTTAATCCGGGATTTAAAATTGAGTTTGGTGGTTCCTGAGGTAGAAAAGGTTGGTGACTCCTGCTCTAAACCATGACATGTTGATTATTCCAAGGTGCCTTACAAGGTTTTCTTAGAACTGAACCAGATTGTAATGTTTAAATGAAATAAGCCACTTTAGAGTGACCCTATGCCCTGAACACTGCAAATTGCATATACAGTGGAACTTTGGGTTGCGAACATTTCTGACCACAACCAAACTGGGCGATGACCAAAAATTTTGGAAATTTTTTTGCATCTGGTCATGAACACATCCTCGGGTGGCAATCAAACTCAGTTGTGGCGATTTTCCCTGCCACGGCAATTTCCCCTTCCATGCCATTTTTTTTTTGTCTGCACATGCACAGCCAGTCTTGCTTCTGGTCATGACCAAATCAGGTTGCAACCGAAGTCCTGGAATGGATTACAGTTGTGACCGGAGGTTCCACTGTAGACTTTCTAGAAAATTGCTGACAATCTAAGTGCCAGGACTGGCTTACTGCAGAGGAATAATTTGCACATCTGTACTTAACACAATCAGAAATTTAATCTTCTGTCACTATTATTTCAGTTTTTCAAATTCCACTTCTTTGAAAACAAAATCTGTTCAAAGCATTCATACTTTCCTCCATTATGTACAATGAAAACAGACACAAATGGCTCATTCAGCTTCTCTACATTCTCATCCTCCTGCTTTTTTTCTGATTTTTCTAGATCACTACATGACATTTTAGCAAATTACATTTACATATTTTGTATTTTTTACAGCAACAGGTTCCCTATTTTTTTTGTGCCATTTTAATTTTTCTTCATTTGGAGAAGACTTCCATTTTCTAATAGCTTTATTTTCAAATGTTTCTTTATTAACTATACTGCAATTTCACTAACAATATTTCTTTCCATAGTTTTATTAACAATAGACACAAACACATACAAATATTTCATTCATAAGAATATTGAATGAACTGGATAATTCCTTAATACTCTGGACAAAATGTTCCCTTTCTTAACCCAAAGTGTTACTGGATTAGGCTTTTATGGCTATTTTCCATTTAAATATAAATCAAATTTGATGACATTTATGATTTTTTTCCAGATGTTTTTAAACTATGCATTTCAATTAATGACAGAGTAGCATTTACCCAAGCAAACAAAAATATTGATGTGTAGGAACTACATCGAACTGGAAAAGCATGAATACCATTCATAGATACAAATATACAAAATAAGTGAATTGATTTATTTTAAAATGTACATAGGTAACACAGGTATTAACTAAACAAGAAAATCCACTGATTTGATGAAATTGTTTAATTGCTCCAAGAGGAAGAAAATGAGTCTTATTTGCCAAATAAACTTTGGGAATACATAATCAGGATTGGGAATTCTGCAAAACATTGGATAGTCCTAATATTTAAAGGGAGTGAGAGTTAACGTCTTGGAAGTCCAATAACCCAAAGTGAAGGAGCGACAGTGTTAGCCAACCCGCAGTGGAGGAGCAACCAATACAACTCCATCTCCTCTGACAAACAGCATTGGAATATTCCTCTTGGTAGACTGTGGAAAGAAAAAGCAACAAGGCTGAGACTATGTTCAAGAATACCAAACAACCATTACCATTACCATTTTTGTTTTGAATTTATGTTTTACTGACAAAGAAATAAAGGGAGACTAGAATAGATCTATTTCAAGCTATTTAGCTCTCATCAGTAGAAGCAATATGCTTCATCCCATAACTGGATAGATCAGGTTGCCCAGATAGACCAGTCCCACCTGAAAAAAACACTTTACCATTCCTATTATCATTTCTATTCCATTCCATTCTTAAATAGAACCAGTTTAAGAACTAGTTCTATTTAAAGTGGTTTAGTGGTTAAGACACCAAGCAAGTAGCCTCACAATAAGAGACTGTGAATTCTAGTCCACCTTAGGTATGAAAGCTTAGATATAAAGCTTTAGTTAAATCACTAGTTTAAGAACTAGTTCTATTTAAGGTGGTTTAGTGGTTAAGACATCAAGCAAGTAGCCTCACAGCAAGAGTCCACCTTAGGTATGAAAGCTTAGGTATGAAGCTTTAGTCAAGTCACTCGCTATCAGCCCAACTCACCTCACATGGTTGTTGTGGGCAAAATAGGAAAGAATAGTGTGTGTGTTTGTTACCTTATTTATTAAAAAAATAAAGGCAGGATATAACTAAATACAATTCATACATTTGGAAACAAGATTATTCCATTAAAATGTATTTGCACAATGAATACTAGATATATTTAATTTTTCATCCAACTATGTTTTGAACTGAATGGGTATTATACAATGATTTGATTAGTAAAGTTTAAGATAGTACTTAAATTTATGTACCTGGCCCTTTTAATATTTAAACATTATCAGTGATATTAGAAATTCTCACCTTATAAATCTCTTCATAAGTTTCTTCATCGATTTCTATTGTGGTCACAGTCTCTTCAACATCACCCAAAATCATATTTAAATGCTGGTCATATGCCTTTGAAAGTGAAACAAATTCATAAACATTGTTCTGGTGGCATCATTTATTGTGGCACAAATAGAAAAAAATAAAAAATTCCAACTTTAACATGTAGTAATTAGTTTTAATTTTCCAGTTTGCTGAACCTAGCTCTTTTATCATGCAAACTGATTTATATATTCCATGCATAATTGTTGGAAATGCTATAATCAGGCTGAATGATTCTTATATATGTATACTGGTAGTAATGGTATAAAACCCAGCAATCTGGAAAATGATTTATTATAGAATAAAGCAAATATTAAAAGCTGATTTTTCTTTCCTACTAATTGCTTTTCTGTTCAATATATTTTATCAAAACTTTGATTTCTAAATCTATTCTAAGGTAGCTCTTACATAACAGGTGTCAGGACTTTGTGCCTTTATTGAAGTACATTCAAGTCAAATCTAAGTTCATATTTAAAAGCAAATTTGGCACAGAATTTTAATTTCAATTTGGAAACCTTTTCTGGATTATAATTCTACATATGGACCAGTACTTTATTCAAAATTTGGATAGTTCTTAGCATAAGCATTTAACATACTAGCTTCTATTTGAATTGTTAAATAAGCACTTGAATTCTTATATTTGACAGTTACTTTCACTAATAGGTTTTGACTTATAATTAATTATACTAAGCACTTTAGTTAATTATGGGATATGGATTTATGTTTTTCAGATCTTAAATACAAAAGTCTTTAATATGCAGTACTGATCTAATGATATCTCAAAATTTTAATGTTCACTTTGTAAAATTCTTTTCTATTTTTCCCCTTATTTTTATACTATATTTTTTCTTGGTGTCATTAAATATATATTGAAATAAATGTTCTATGCATACAATACACATTGCCAAACTTTAATGAAAAGTTTACAAGCAGGAAACTAAGTGAGCAGCATCCTTCTGTTCACCCACTGGACAGTTCTGAACAATATTCACTGACTAGTTGCTAATACTATAATTATGAGTAGAAAACCTAATTCTATAATTTATATATAATCTATAATTTTATGCATTCACAAGGATGGACCTTGCTATTTGGGTCAGGAGATGCAGTCTAACTTAATAACCGCAGATGAGTCCATGCAGAAATATACTTTATGGATGTAATAAAACTCAACCATTCTTTAATGGGTGCATCTAATGTAAAAAACCACTTCAAACACCACTATGTGCCAAAAACATGGATGTACAAAATTGTACATAACAAAGTTGGAGATAAGAGGATAATCTCTACCACTTTGCAAAAGGTTTCTCTTGTTATGCTGTCTAGATAAAAAATGAATATACTTTCAACTTTTTCTCCACTGAAATAATACTGATGATCAACATTTCAGCTCTCAAAGTATTCTTCTATGTCATGCATAATGCTACTGTAACAAAAAAACTTTAAACTTTGAACATCAACCATTATATTTTGCTTTTACAACCAGGTAAAGCAGTCCAGTTTTTAAAAACAAAAAAAGCATGATTTACTGATGCAATTGCCTAAGAAAAGGATAAAATACCACCTTACTCAATGAAAAACTAGTATGGCATAATACATGCATACAGATCCTTAATAAACCATACACTGAATCTCTATTTGTTTTGCTAACTAATTGCGACTGTGGTGTAAAGCTGTGACTTTAAAAATGGGGATTCAAGATCTAGACATGTTTTTAACTTATTTGTGCTTGTATCAAAGCTCTAATAAATCCAGAGATAGAACAGAAATAAAGATTTAGAAAGGAAAATAGAAATCAGGAATAGGCTAAACAAACCATAATTATTTTGATCAACTGAATTTGTTTTTGCTTGTATGACCAACTAACTGGCTTATGGGTGGCATATAAATTTAATAATAAATTATAACTTAACTAATTTTCTCTACAATGATCTATTACTAAATAAGCATTGTTCATAATTTGTTTTACTTTAAGGGAAAAAAAAAACCTTTCAACCAGAAATATAAAACTGCAGAAAAAAGGTAACCTAAGCCTGCCAGAGGCATTTCACCCCTTTATAACAACTTACAAATGAGTCCTAGTTATATCTATGCTTGCAGTGTGGTTCACAAAAGCCTCTTGCAGTCCTTGAGCTTAACAAAAATGTACAACTCTAAAATTTCAGCCACTTCCCCATTTCTATGTAATTTTACTTACATGTAACCTGCCTCGAAGTTCTCGGTCATTCCTCATTTTTACATAAATCCGTTCATCAAGACTTAGTCTGATGAGATCCAAAGGCTCTTCTACAGTGTTGGTGGTTTGTTGCTACAAAATATAAAAGTAGAGATATAGAGATATACTTTAGCAAACAAACCTGAGATGATTTGATTTAGTAGTTAAGGCATCAGGCTAAGAACGAGAAGATCATGAGAAGCCTCACTTTAGGCATCAAATCCAGCTGCGTGACTTTGGGCTGGTCTCTCTCTCTCAGCCTAACCCACCTCATTAGATATGTTTGTTTCCTTGAATTAGTTATAAAAATAATAAAGCAGGTTGTATATAAATAAATAGTAAATGTTGGCTACTGATACTTACTCATTTCTTCTAAAAAAATCCTAATCTGATGACAACTAATGTTTACGGTATAGTTTGTAATATAATATGGTGAATTTTCATCAGCTTTCAGAAGGATAAGAATTCACTTGTGATGACAGGATCAACAGGAAAATGCAAATAAAATTAGAGAAAATATATACTGCTTCCCTCAACCTAGTCCACATTAATAGCTGTTTTGATATATTAATATTTGCTTTTGAAAAATCTTAGAAAAGACCGCCTCTTTCTTAAACAAAAGACTAGATGTACATTTCACTAGAAAGACTCAGTATATCTTGTCAAACGTTATAATAATGTCTGCATTTTGCTTACAGTTTGAGTCAATGTTCTTCAAATAAAAGTATTACATATATTTACATTTTTCTTTGACCATAATACTTACAAATCCCAAACAAAAAGACAATAGTGTCATATATTATTTTTCTGTTTTATATTCAAAGTTCATAATAACTTATTTTCCAATATTGAAAAAGGTCACTAATTGCAATAGTTATCAAATAATTAAAAGTTACACATCAAGAAATGCCTGTGCAATTGAGAGTTTATAGCCTAAGCTTTCCTATTTGTAGACAGCATATCTATATCAACTTGCTACCGGCTTCAACAAGTAACAGAATATATTATTTTTACACACAAAAGGCTTTCAACAGCCACACAAATATGTACACCCAGATCACAGCAACACACTAGTGGTATACCTGCTTTGAAAAACCCTGCCTGTTGGGTTTAATCCAGGGGTCGCTCAAGGTTTAAGGATCAATATTGCAATAGAGAATGATCTAAGGCAACATTTGCTTAAACTTTTTTCCCTTAGGATCCCTTGCCACTTTTAAAAATTATAGCGGACCCCAAAATTGTTTGTACAGGTTACATTTATCAATATTCACATCAAAAATTAAAACTGACACTTGGGTGAGCAGCAAAACGTTTTAAAGCAAAAAGAAAATTAGTCCGGTTACCCTGACTGAACTTCCAAACCGGATGACTGAGAATCTTCATCGACTTCTCAATATAGCGTGGTAAGATTTTAATACTGCATTATTTTATAACACCGAGTGGCAAATCATTTTGATTTTGCGGACTTTCTGGGACGCCACATTTTGAGAATTTAAGGCATTTTATCAGAAACCATGAAGTAGCATTTCATCCACTGCAGACCCTTAATATTGTCTTATGTTTTATCAGTTAAGACTTTGAAAAAGGAAAATAAAAGCAGCTTATAGGAGTCCTGTCGGTATTTGAGATGAGCGGCCGATTATAAATCGATTAATAAACCTCAAGAGGCAGGTCGCTATAGGAAACACTAACGCCCACCAGCAGCCGTTTACTGGGACTTTGCAAAACTCAAAGCGAGAGCTTAGAAACTGAAGCTCTAGTTAACCATCCCGCAGGTTTGCCACGTTGTCCACCACAACAGGGTCAAATCCCTAGAAGATTCGGCGGCCGCCAAACCGCCAAACCGGCCGTTTCACCCACCTGATCCACCTCGTCCGCCATTTTTTTCAAATACCAGACCGCTTTCTTCTCGCGAGATTTTAAATCAAGCCTGATACGGCCCTACCGAACGCTTAGCGGAGTACGTAAAGCTGCGAAAGTAGATGCTCGTGTAACGTCCAGCTTGCGGGTTAGTTAATAGAAATCGCCATTCTTTTGCTTTTTCCAGTTCTGCAATTTCTTTTGGACTCTGCTCGGGTTGGACTGAACCATATTTTTTTTCCAACCTGGGCCAATTTTAAGACGTGTGGATTTCAATTCCTATCCATTTCAAACTTGCCCCGGTTGAGAAACGCTGGGTTAGATTATCCCAAAGGTGCTTTTCCAAGAGGCAACTGGACAAAAAGTATTTAGGATAAGCTGGACAAGCTTCTTTGGGATAACAACCACGACCTGGATGCCTGAGAAGCTGCACAGACGCGGGGTTTAGATCAAGGGCTCCCAAACTGGGTAACTTTAAGACTTGTGGACTTCAACTCCCAGAATTCCTCAGCACAGCATAGCTGGCTGAGGAATTCCGGGAATTGAAGTCCACAAGTCTTAAAGTTGCCAAGTGTGGGGACCCCTGGTTTAGATGAGCAGGCTGACTTCGCACACAAGCAAGGCTGGGGGAAATCAAGCCGCCTCCGTCTGTGGTTTTCCTCAGCCCGTGCTTTAAATGCGTCTCCCTTTGAACCGATTCAATACCGCGCCGTGTGAATGAATATTCATACATCGGGCGTGAAGCTTGAGCGCTTTTACGCTTCCTCTTCGAGAGAGCCGAAGGGAGAGATGCGAAGCGCAGCCAGGCAGCTCGATCCAGAGTAATCCAGCGGTTCACAAGGACAAGGATTCCCCACCTCCCTCCCACCTGCCTTGAACCTCTCCGATCCGCCGCAGCGCAGCTTCTCCGGAGCCGCCGGCACGGAAGGGACGTCAAGGGGAGGAGGCGCCACGGAAAGCCGGGAGCTCCCGGCGTGTGGCTCTGTCTTGTTTGCCTCCTGCGAGAAGCGGGGGAAAGAACGGAGGGTGGCTCTAAGACGCGGCCGCTCAGCAGCCCTGCTAAAGAGACGCTTCGCTCTTCTTTGACACCTTCGGGGCTCGGCCGCGCCTGGCGTGGAGGCGGATCGGGCTGTTTCCTTTTGCGGAGTAGCGGCCGGGATGGTCGGGAAGCGTAAAGGGGTCCCGCAGGTGCAGCGGTCCTGCAAGAAAGTCAAGGCAGAGGCTCCAGCCGCCGCTGCCGCCTCTTCCTCCTCTTCCGCGGGTCTGAAAACCTGTGAGCAGCGAAACGGTAAAAAGGCAGTCAAATCTCGGGCAGGAGTCGTAGGCTGGTAGCATCGGGGATGGTGGTGGATGGGGAGCTGGGAGATAGCCTGGAGAGTTATACTTCAGAGCCGGAAAGGAGTAACTGTAAATAAATAAATAATAAATAATAAACTGTAAATAAATAATAAAGCAGCTTTTTCTGCTGCTCCCGGCAGATTTCACGCCTCCTTTAGTCTCTTGTGGAATAGTTTTCATTGCCTTTCCTGAGCGACGCGAAGTTAGCAACTTGGACCGCTTCGGGCGGAATTCTCTCTTATGCAACGCTTATGTAAAAATGTTATGAGAAAGTTCCCCAGTACTGTTGCTCAGCCCTTTCAGTTTTTTTCCCCTTTAAAATAAGTGTTTCTGCAAGTTCCATATTTAAAACGCGTTTCTGGGTGTGTGGGGTGTGTGTGTGTGCAATAAACGCTGGGGACGAGACTAAAGTACAATACTGTGAGCAGAATGAAGTTGTGAATGAAGCTCGAGTTGTGCCACGTGATTAAAGGACACTTTGAATGGCGCTCTCCTTTTCTTTGTAGAGTTACTCTTGTGGTTACATAAGTGCGCAGTTCTTTGTCGCCAATATGTGCTTAGAAATTACTAAATGTTTCATGGAAAGGACTTTGTATAATTTATTTTTTCCCTCTTGTTTCCCGAAGAATGAAAACAAAAGCTGACTTCAGTTCTTTATTCTGTCAGAATGGGATACAACTTTCTGCTGATTAGGTTAATGCACCATGGATATTCAGTAAAGTTTAAGGAGAGTTTTTTTTAAAAAAATGTCATTAATAGAAAGTTGTCGAGTTCATTTATAATGCTGACTGTATTGAATTGAATAAAAATGTATCTGCTTATCTACACAATTAAGGAGAAGCATCAGTTTACAAACCCATGCAGCTTAATTTTGAATAGATAATTGGAAATTAAGTGGGCTTTTGCTTAAAAGGTTCCTTTAAAAATCTGCAATCTACTTTTCCCCAGTGTTTTGGGTTTTTTTGCAATTTTCTCCATTTTTGATACAGACAATTTTGAAGATGAAAAGCCTGAAAAGAAAACTAGGCCCAAATTGTCATCTGGAAAAAAGAAAGAAAAAGAACATGTCCCTCAGACACTTTGTAAAAATTCCAATGAAAAAAGACCAAAATCCAAAGTCAAAGAAGAAATGAATAGAAGTATAGAAAGCCAAGAGTTCCTTCCAAAAGCAGGGAAATGCAGGTGAGCAACTTTAATGCTTTTTGTAGACATTTTCAATGTACGCATACAAATTATTCGAATTGAAAGAGTCCATCAATGCTACCTACTGCAACCCTCTACTTAGTGTGGGAATATCCAGAATAAATTTTGATGGATTTCAAAGACCAGTCATTGTGCAGGATGCCAAGATGTCTGACCACATATGTGGCGTTTATTACTTTTATACCATTTTTACAAGCAAGGAAGAGTAGCAGAAATACAATGTTTGGATTAGAGAATAGATCCCACATGGGTGCAACCTCCCAACCACATTGGTATAACCTCCCAACCAATCCTTAATACTAGTGGTGATGTTAGTAAAATGAGGTCACCTAAGTCCGGAAAGTCTGGGACTTTCCACCTTCACCAAGATATAGGGAATGAGATCATGCAAGTAGCCAAGAAGCCTCATATAGGTTTTTAGACACTGCAGTTTGCTGCTAGCATCGAGCACCATCTATAGGATCTCAGTGGCCACTACAAAATTTTAGCTTCTGCTTGAATACAGAAAACAGGAGCCCAGCAGGTGCTGTTAAACTGCTCTTACTGTTTTTTGACTTAAACGTTTCCTAAAAAGTAACCAGAATCTCATTTTTTTCTGGAATTACAGACCACTGGAAAGATAGATAATAGCAATATACTTGATATGCTGAAGAGGTATGGCATCTCTTCAGATACTTGGAAAGTGCCATTACATCCCCTCTCAATTGCCATTTTTCAGGACTAATGTACCTAGTCCCTTCAGTTGCTTCTCATAAGACGTAATTTCTTATTACCTTATCATCTTTTCTCTGAACAGAGTATTCAGAGTATTCCAAAGCAGATGACCAATGCAAAATATACAGGTAGTCCTCAATTTACAATCACAATTGAGCCCAAAATTTATTTTGTTAAGTGAGAAGTTTGTGAAGTGAGTTTTGCCCCAATTTACGACTTTTCTTGACACATTTCTTAAGTGAATCACTGCAACTGTTAAATTAGTAACACCGTTGTTAATGAATCTGGCTGCCCCATTGACTTTGCTTGTCAGAAGGTTTCAAAAGGTGATGACATGACCCTGGGCACTGCAACCGTCATAAATATGAAACAGTTCTCAAACATCTGAAGGTAAATCATCTGACCATGGGGATACTGCAACGATCATAACTCTGAAAAATAGTCGTAAATAAAATGCCCGCTGTAACTTTGAATGGTCTTTAAGTTGTAAGTCGAGGACTATCTGTATCAGAACTTTTATTTGCCAGAGTTGAAACTGCTGTAGTTTTTTCAGACTAAATGTTATCAAAGCAGATATCTCCTAAACTTATGCCTGTGAATTAGGCTTGTTTTTTCTAAGTGTGGAGTACAGCATTTGTAACTATTAAGTTTCATGCAGTTTTCTTCCCATTTAACCTGTAAAGATTCTTTGGAGGTGTATTTATGTCTCCTGAAGCCTTAGTTATCTCATCTGAGTTTGTACCTTTTTCCATTTTGCAATGACTATAAGGAATTTAGATGTTTTTTATTTTTTGCTTTGGTTACACACGGTTTGTTATGTTGTCTAAAGTAAACAGTGGTTAATATTACTGTAAGTTTGAATCATATCAGGGAAAGCAAAGCAGAGTAGATGAGACAAGGGGAAAAATCATAGTATATTTCTTTTTGAATTCAGTAGCCATTTGCAGAGAACTCCTTTAAAGAAAAAAACTGATGCAAAAAAAGAATTAATTTTTACAAAGAAAGAAGAAGATGAGGATGAGGAAAGTGAGGAAGAATGGGAAGATGTGGAAGGTAATACATTCTTCATTTTCTGCTATATAAGCCATTTGTCTCATTTTCTGATGGCTTTTTGTGGTTTATGCTTATTTTCATACTGAAGTCATCCAAAGATTATCACAGATCTATTGAATGTTGTGTTTCTTTTTTGCCTGTCTGAGCTTGATGGACTTTTTTTTTAAACTTCCCAGGTGATGCAGAGTAACTAATTAAATAAGTAAATGATAGAGCAACTATATTGTTTCTTCAGTTTCAAATAAGATGAAGGAACTATCTGGAAGTTGATTGGCTGAAACTTTCCTTTAGTGTGTCATCTCTCTCTTTCACAAAGAACATCCTTAGATTTAAGTAGTGAAAACACAGCACTATTTTAAATAATTTTAAATCAACTTTATTTATTTGTTTGTTTGTTTATTTAAGACTCCCAAGAGAGATGGGCAGTTAAAAATGTGAAAAATAACTAAGTACAAATAATTTAAATCCCACCTTTTATTCAGGAGCTCAAGACAATTTGCATAACAATCCTACCACCCACTTTTTCCCCCTTACAATAACCACTTTGTGATTTGTTTCCACTAGTTGTAGTTTATCTGAGCTAAGGTGGTACAATAAATTGATTGATTAAAAGTGAAAAAGATGGTAAAAAGGGGTGTTAGAACATAAGGAAATAGCAATAGCATTTAGACAACCCTCTCTAAGCAGTTTAGAGAATCAACATATTGTGCCCCACCAATCTGGGTACTCATTTTACTGACCTTGGAAGGATGGAAGGCTGAGTCAACCTTGAGCCAGTGAGTATCGAACTGTTGGCAGTTGGCAGTCAGCAGAATTAGCCTGCAATACTGCATTCTAACCACTGTGCCACTACGGCTCATATATTGCATTAAGTAATAGATTTCCAATATAATATGGAATATGTGCCATAATAGACATTTATAAATTTCTTCTCCAATCTGATGTCTTACAGATAAGTTGGAAATATAGCTTCCTAAAAGTCAAACCAGCAAAGACAGTAGTGTCCATTAGAACACCCAGTTGGAGAAGAGTGACTCATAAAAGAATGTGATATTTGCCTGAATGATATGTGCCTAGATTGATGGGCACATATTGTTTAGCTTGTTGCCAAAATGTGATTCAGAAATACTCATGAATTGTCATATCTTATGCCTTCATGTATCTTAATTTTCTGACTTTGAAACCATATGGGAAGCAGCGCTGAATTGGAACTGTTCGATTCTGTTTGAAACACACTGGTTAGATTTAGACCTTTATTTCCAGAACTTTGTGAACCTGAGATCGAGATGCTGAAAGAAGTTAAGGCACCAAAGCAGCCCAACCCAACTGTTGAGATAGAAATTGAAACACCTGAACAAGCAAAGAAAAGAGAGAAAAGGTAGGCAGACATCCATGTGGGGTGGAGTCCCAATGGAATTGGGTGGCCAATAAATTTAATAATAATAAATAATGTAATAATATTTGGGGTTTTCACAATTGATTTGGCTTTTAGAGGGAAAGAGTCTGTATAAAAGATTTTCAGACATTTTGCTGTGGTCTCTTTTTCCAATTTGGTCCCCAAGTTTGTAAATATAGTACCTTTGCTATTTATCATTATTAATCGTTATTTTTAAGAGAAAACAGTTTTTTTGCTTAGGATTTTGGTAACCTTCATTGATATTTTGTTTGTGCTGTCCTTAATTTTGGCTATTACAACCATATAATAGACATTGTTATATTTTGCTTTGTATTGTCTTCACATTTGATTAGAATTAGGATCAGAGTTTTCGTTGCTTAGCAATGCGTTTGTTAAGCAAGTCATCATATGGCAAGACCAAATTTTACAACCATTTTTACTGTGGTCATTAAGCAAATTCAGCTTCCCCAATTAATTTTACTTGTCAGAAATCAACTGGGAAGATCACAAGTTGTAATCTTGTGGCTGCAAGATGATGCAACTATTATAAATGCAAGTTGGTTGCTAAGCACCCACATTGTGATCACGTGATCATGAGAGTGATGTGATGATTATAATTTTGAGGAGAGGTCATAAGTCACTTTTTCCAAAGCTGTTGTAACTTCCAACTGTTGTTAAACAGACAGTTGTAAGTCTTAGGACTACCTGTAATTGACTCCTGCATCATTAGGAAGCAATTTAGATATTGCCAAATAAAAGAAAGGAATTCACACAACCAGTAGTCACATATAGCGTATAGCTTCTGACAAATTGTAATATGTTACGTGATCCTTGCGTTTTCTTGCTATAAATGACTGTTCAAAATCTAGATTGGGGTGGGCACTGTGCACTTTTAAGAGGGTGATGAGAAATGGAGAACTGCTTTATGCACTTAATCAGAGCTGTGACTTTTTTTCCCCTGGAGTTTTGCTGTTCTTTTCATGTATTTCTGGCCTGAAGTGAATAAGATTCCCAGCAACCACTTTTGAAAGAGCTTTCAAGGACAACAAAATGGGATTTGTTTAGAAAGAGAGATCCTAAAGACATTATAGCATACAGTCAGTTTGGTCTAGTGGTTAAGGCAACTGTAAGCTAACTCACAGGATTGTTGTTATGGGGAAAATAGGAGGAGGAAGGAGTGTTAAACCGGTAGTGGAAATTTTGAGAAGTTCGGAGAACCAGCAAACACCATCTCTGACAGGCCCCGCCCCCATCTATTCTCTGCCTCCCAAATCCCAGCTGATCAGCTGGATCTTCTTTTGTTGCCCTGCACAGGAGAACAGAGCTGGAAAACAGATTAATAGGATGGGGAGGGAATGGAGATTTTGTAGTATCCTTCCCCTGCCACACCCACCAAGCCACACCATGCCCACCAAGCCATTCCCACAGAACCAGTAGTAAACATGTTTGAATCCCACCAGTGACCGTTATGTATGTTGGACATCTTGAGTTATTTCTAAAAACAATAAAGGCTTGATGTAAGTAAAATAAAATAATTAAATAGAACTCATTGTTTTACATGAAATCTTGCAGAGAGAAACGGCAAGCTGAGTTTGAGATATATCTCCGTCGAATGCTGAAACGTTTCAGCAAAGAAGTCCGTGAAGATACTCATAAGGTTTGATCTTAAGTTGTCAGAAAATTGGGAGACTTCTAGGAGCAGAGTTCATTATCTGAAGTATTACATTTATCAATTTACCCTGGCAATTAAACTAATTGAATTTGAACGTACTTTAGAGTTAGGATCATCTACTCAAGCCCCTGCTCAGTGCAAGACTTACAATGCAGTATGCCGTTAAAATATTCCTGATCTGTAATCTTCCAGGCTTGGCATAATCAAATTTCTGAAAGGTGAGCTCATTACTATACAAATGTTTCACCACTTTTGAGCAGTTTTTACTAGTGGAGGATCATTAATGGAGGAAACATAAGAGAATCACTTTGGTCCAGTGGTTATGCAGAGTCTGTGAGATTAAAAGTCTCACCTTAACCATGAAAGCCAGCTGGGTGACTTTGAGCCTGTCATTCTCTCTCTCAGTCCCTCCCACCTCATAGGGTTGTTGTTGTGGGGGAAATAGAAGGAGGAATGCGCATTGGATATGTTTGCTGGCTTGAGTTATTTGTAAAAATAATAAAGAGGGGATACAAATAAATAAATACTACACATCTGGATCGTTAGTGATGTCCAAAAAAGTAATTCAATGTATATTTACTGGGAAAACAGCATCCTGAATTTTGGGAGGAGTGCATATAAGAATATTTTAAGTTAGCACTCAATAAACATAACTCAAAGAATTAATTTATTTTGTACATTTTGTAATAAAACTGAATTTTATTTGAAAAACCTGTTAGTGCAGCTGCTGTGCTCAGAGTGGCATATGCTCTGTAAATGCAAATTTAAAACCACACTTTCAAATTCAACTGCCACGTGTATCTTAAAAATAAACTGAGCAGTTGAAATACTAGCAGATGTAAATACAGCCTTAAAAAGATACCAACTGTCAAACTGATACTCAGTTAAAATTTACCTCTGTGACACTGGAAACATCATAAGTCTTGAGGCAGAGAATATTAACTTCCTGTGGTCTCTCACAATACATCTTGATATAATTAGAACAATGCAGGAAAACCCTTCTTGGTCAGCACATACTTTAATGCTGCAAATTTAAAAGGTGGGCTTGGCCTGGAATATGTATGAGCTAAGAGTTGAGGGTTAAATTACCATCTACCATCCATATTAGAAGTTTATGAAATTCATATAAAATATGAATTTATATAATCCAAGGAGAGAAGAGAAATAAGGCTATTTCACCCCTTGGTTGAAAGCAAAACATTCACTCTAATTGGTCATGAAAGAACTGTAATTCTACAAATGGTTTCCTAAATATGCCTTTTTATTTTTTCTTCTCCCTCTTCTTCTTCTCCCCCTCCCTCCACCCCCAGGTCTTGGAAAGTAGGATGTGCAAAGACCTCAGAGTCAAAACAGCTCCCCAAAACCTTGGCCCTGGGAGCTCCTTCAAATGCTGCCATTTAATTCTAATGTTTAATGGGGATGAGAAGAAATTGTTAAATGTATGAGGAACAATGACTTTACTTGTGATAATTAATTGATTATGTATAAAATTGAGGTGTACATTTATAGTTTGCCCTACTCACTGCCTATTTTGGGGAAGTTTAGCCCCAGCATACCATTGAAAGCCCAAATGTGGGTCTTGTTCCACGAAATGATGATGGATGCCTAGGCTAAAGAATGGAACAAGATACTTTTTAACAGGAATTAACCGGTACAGTGACATGGATGATGGGAATGCTTAAAATTTATGTTTCTTGTGGCTTCTCTGAGGTGCTGTGAGGGGAGCAGAGCTGGATCTAACTGACTGGATCTGGCCCATATGGGGCCTACCCCCTGAATTGTAAAAATCACTTCAGTATCTCTGAGGTACCTTAAGGCTGCTTGTTTCCTTAGGATCCATGTCCTTTTCCCAACAGGTTCACTTACTGTGCCTGTTGGCCAACGGTTTCCACAGGAACAGGATCTGCCTTCAGCCAGATCTTCAAGCGGTTGGCCTTTCTATCATTCCAATTCGTTTCACCAAGGACCCTGTAGATCGCATCAACCGTCTGTTTCTGTCAAATCTTGTGAACTGGTAAGGTTTTTCTTTTCTTTTCCATTTCTTTTTTTAATTGAATTTAGGATCCAGGAGTGAAAAACTGGCTTTCTGTGACTTTGATCAGTCCAAGGATAAGGAAGTAAGTGTGAGGGAGTCTTCTTTTTACTTTAACTGTAAGACTGAGATAGTTTTCCCTACCGTCCATTCCAGCTCCCATGGGAGAGATGGGGCAAATAAATAAATTATGGTTTTCTTGTTTTTAAAATAAAGGTTTTCTGCAACTTTTACTATTAACAATCAGCTCTCCGACAGTGAAGATTGGCAGGTTACTCTAGAGAGGCGTTTTGCTGTCTATGCTGCACGAGATGAGGCGGAACTGGTGCAGGTAAGTGATAGAAGGCTTTGCAAGGCATGCTGGATCCCTGCTATGTTATAATCATAGTAAGGATAATATGAGGGAGGTAGAGGCTAGAAGTTTGTATTTTTCACATACAAAGAGAAAGACAGACCACCAGATATTTCTATACACCTCTTGCTCCTTTAGCTATTGATGTCATCATTGGAAATTCTGTTTTTATGCTGAGCATAGCATACAAGGAATTTATCGGACATTATACATGTGTGAACCTGAGTATATGTCTGTACAAACACATATGTGCAAAGACGTGCAGCAGTTTTAGCATTCATGGCACTAGAGAAAAAGATTAAAGCTTTAATTGTCATAATTGTAGGGGAGGAGAACCTGCTTTACATATTATATATAAATTATATATTTGTTTGATTTCAAAACATTTGCAGCAATTGTCCTGTGGGTAAACAGTGTCAACGCTGAATGGGGGAAGGAGAGGTACAAAAATCAGATTCCAAACTGTTGTTTTTTTCCTGATAGATATTTTTACTTATTCTTCGAGCACTGCATCTAATGTGCCGACTTGTATTATCTTTACAACCCATTCCTCTCAAAGAGCCACCGAGGAAGGTAAGTATAGCAAAATTGTTGCTGTCTGGTTTTTTTTCCAGAAGATGGTCCTTCCCGAACAACCTGAGACTTACTTTGTAGTAAATCTATTTGGTGTCTCTTTTTAATATTTTTGCTTGTGTTTATGAATGTGCTTTGGTTTGTTTTCCTGAATATCTTCAAGTGTTTGTTAATTCCTTATTATTCTGAAAATAAAGGAAAATGTATACATTTAAGATGATTTTGAAGTGAGATAACTACAGTTATTGAGTAGGCCAGACTACCTCCTCGACTTATGACTGTGTTTAGTAACTGCCCATCATGGTTGTAAGTTGTGATGGTTTTTGAACTGTGGTTGCTAAGGTGTTTGCCAATGGTTTGCTATGGGCTGAAGTAAATGCTTGCTTTTCACAAAACTATTGTAAAACATGATCATGTGACTGTGGGATACTGCAAGCAGCCATAAATATGAGCCAGTTACTGAGCTCCTGCCATGCAGTCATATGAATAAGGTCATAAGTTCAATTGGGAGGTCCATTATAAATTTGAACGATCACTAAGGTAGCCTTTGTAAATCATGAATTACATGTATATAACTCCTTGGGTTGAATTTATGCTGCTTTCTTCGGTATCTCTTGATTCAATATCTGCCGAATGTATAAACTGGGGCTGAGAAACGATATGGCAGTAGCCTACGGGTGGGAAGCAAGTAGAGTAAGTCATACCCTATAGAGAGATGCAATTACAAATATTATAGATGGGAAGTGCACTGGCAAAGTTGTTGTCTGAACAATAGAGCTGGTTTACATATGTAAATAATGTATTGTTTTTAAAGGGAAGCAGTCTAACGATAAATGTGTTTCTAGTCCTTATGACTAAGAGAGAGAAAGAACTAAAAGGTGTCCAGATTTGTAGTCCTTCGTCGTCATAAAGGCCACAGAAGATGAGAAATGGGGGTGGTGGAGTTTTGTTACACAGACTCCCTATGCCAGTGAAACAAACAGCACAATCCAGAGATCCAGCATCTCCACCAATAACACTGTAATTCATGTTGGGTTGTAAAAAGTGAACAGCCAATATAATCTAAGAGCAGGTCATTTTCTAAAGTCAACAATTTGAATTTTAATGCAGAGGAGCTCTCCATTATTATTTTGTTGTTGTTGTTCTGCTTTTGCCTCTCAAAATCTTCCTCTCTCCTTCATATTTGTTTCAGGGAAAATCCTCCAAGAAAAGCTCTGTTTTGGTAGCTTCTGGGACATTGCCTGATTCTGCCAAAAGCACAAGACAATGCACAAGAGCAGATACTGCTAAGAAGCCAAGCCTCTCCAGGGCCAAAAGACTAAGGAAAAAATCTCCAACACAGGAAGATATTTGGAAAGATATAAAATCTGAGAACGATGAGAAGATCTTAAGGGCAGAACAAGCGCTGGGCAGGCCTAAAAATGACCGACGACGGCAAGTGGCATCAAAAGTGTCCTATAAAGAAGAGAGTGGAGACAGTGAGGATAATGATTCTGAATTCTGTCCTACAGAGGAAAATGATGATACTAGCATATCTGATGAGGATTTTGAAATTCCCAGAAAAAAACTGAAGTCACCACTAGGAACCCCTAAAACAACGCTAGGAACCCTGAAAACAAAAGCAATGGTTAACAGGAAACGATCCGTGCCTTCTGTGTCAAAAAGACACAAGGACTCCGAGATAATGGGTAGTTCGGTAGACAAAACAGTCAGCCCATGTTCTTCAAACTCATCCAAGAAGAAAAACAAAATAATTTCTAGTGATGAAGAAGAAGAGCAGAGGGCAGTTGTATCAAGAGGTACGGACCATTGGGTAGAGGTTTTTCTTGAACGAGAAGATCGATGGGTATGCGTGGACTGTATTCATGGCAACGTTGGACACCCTCTGGAATGTTTCAAGTATGCCTCAAAGCCAGTGTGCTACATCATTGGCATTGATAACAGTGGATTTGTAAAGGATGTAACGCAGAGATACGACCCAGGATGGATGACTGCAACAAGGAAGTGTCGTGTGGATGCCCAGTGGTGGGAAGAGACCTTGGAGCCATACAAAAGTTCCTTTGTGGAACGAGATGCAAAAGAAGAAAGAGAGGTAAATAAAATGGAACTGGAGGATATTTTTCCAGTAACCAAAATTGCATCTAGAAGGACTCGATTTTTTTCTTTATTCTTTTCTGATAGGTTTGCAAAAACATGGAGCTCTCTTCTTTTATCTTGGTCTGCTTTTCATCCAAGATGTCAACTAATCTGTTCCTCTGAGTTTACCCACTAACTCAGATGTTGTGTGTTTATTCAGTTTCCCTTCAAGTCAGTTCTTGGCTGAATGACAGCCAAGCTTGTGAACTGTCCTCTTTAAATGTCCCTCAGTATGTCTGGCTATTTAGCTCGTATAACCATTAAGAGGCAAATGCTTAGACAGTCTCAAGTTTCAAAGACATCTTCCCATTGATGAAAATGAGAAATGTTCAGACCTCAGAAATTGTATATAATAATCAAATGAGCAACATTCTTTACTTTGTATTTATTTCTTTGTTTTTCAGTTTGGATGTCACCCAACATGTATGTTCTACCTTCAAAAAAACTAGTGAATTGATACTTTAATTCAATTGTACTGCATCTGATTGATTAAATTTATTTCCCACCTTTCTGTTTGTATAAATACTGTATAAGCTGAAATTAACTGGAATAAAACTATGAAGTATACAAAAGATGATATTAGAATAAATCTAATTAAATGAATTAACAAGCTTGGGAGAAGAAATGCATTTTTACATTTTCCTAACTTCTGGAAAGTGGCGGCCAAATGCACATCTTCAGGGAGACCAATTCATAATCTGGAACCACATAGAAGAAGGCCTCTAGTATGTCAATATTTGGGCAAGTTCATACCAGAAATAGTTTTAGTTGACTTGGCCTTTGAACCAAAACTCCTTACTGTACTTTCCAGCATAATCAACATAGTGAAAATCCCTTCCAGGAAAAGGGTTGCCAATGATACTTAGATAATGTCTATAATACCGATAGTTATTTACTGGTAAATACAAAGCTTTGGACTAAGGGAGGGTTAATATATCAGGCCACAATATTGTCTTTTATCTAGTCTTCCAAAAGCTGAAGAATATGTTTGTAATTGCTTTCCTATATATTCTACTGGTAATAACATGATTCCCAGTTTCTAGCTAAACTTCAAGATCAGCCTTTGCCAAAATCCATCAGTGAATACAAGAATCATCCGCTTTATGCCTTGAAGAGGCATCTTCTTAAGTATGAGGCCATATATCCTGAGACAGCTTCAATTCTAGGATATTGCCGAGGAGAGGCTGTCTATTCCAGGTGAGACATTTCTCAGGTGTATGCTATAAAACACGGCTTCATTTGGTACTCATCGCATTGTACCACTAGCAATTCCTTACTATTTTTAACATTTAAACAAGGATCTATGTTTGCACAACCCGCAATAATTGTTACTCTTCCATCGAAGTACAGAGAGTTGCCTTATCTAACATGGCAAAGGACAATTATTCCCAAACTTGACTGAACTTCAAGGGTGCAGTTCAGCACAGAAGAAATTTCCATCTACTCAGCTTCATTGAATAAGTGAGGCCTGAGTTGGCTGTTTGAGGCCCAAGAGGGCCTTGGCTGTCCATCACTAGAAGCCATAGCTTGTTTATACGAGGTACATAGGAAGGACAAATCCAGTGTTCATGGGTACGAAGCCAATATCCCTTTCATCCTTTGGCTTTTCTCTTCAAAAATGAATCTGTTTTTTCCTTTTCCCCTCTGTAACAAGGTTTGAGTTGGATACTAGGGGTAGATGGAGCTACTCCGAGTGTATCCATGAAACCTGTTTTTCTGCTTGAAAAGTCCACCTATGCTTATTTTTTCCCCCAGTCTTTCCCATTCCTACATTAAACAGTATGGGGATTTTATTCAAGTAAGCATTCAGAGGAAAGTGAGCCATTTGGTATAGTGTTCTTTATTGTATATTGTGTATATTATCTGATACATAGTTTATTGTGAATATTACCTATATGAAGCTATATTATTTACCAAGAATGGTGTTTGGGTAATTTCAGAGACTGTATCCATACCTTGCACTCCAAGGACACCTGGTTGAAACAAGCTCGAGTGGTGAGGATTGGGGAAGTGCCTTATAAGGTAGAGTGATACCAACGATATTTTCAGGGGAATGTTGAAATTTGTGGCAGGAAATATTTATGTATAAAACTTTTGAAGCTGAATAACTTTCTTTTAAAAAAAATGTTCTTTGGGGACAGATTAAAGGATTTTCCTGCCTGTCTTTTATGCTTTGTTTTATTTTGTTTTTGGTGGCTTATACCACACAATTCCCACAAGTGGGCTACTACACAGTTCCCACAAGTGGGCTACTACACAGTTCCCACAGGTAGATACTACACAATTCCCACAGGTGGGCTGAAATAGTGATAGCATTATCCTGGTGTTGCCATTAGAGGCATGATTCTCAAACCAAAAGGCAGACCAGAGTAATAAGCAGAATCTGTCAGACTTATTAGTACTGACAGACTCAGTGCTACCTAACCTGGTTTAATGGACTTCTGTGGCAAAATACTGCGAGGGGGATGTTGGGAGATTAAGTAATTCTTACTCCTAAAGAAATGGGCAAACTCCTGGTGCACAACCAAGTCCTACATGTTTCCCCATGAGGAAAAGGCTGTGATCGTTATTATGAGAATTATGAGCAAGAAGGAATTATGACGACACTCTAAATTCATCATGTTTGCACAGATGGTGAAAGGTTATTCTAACCAAGCAAGAAAAGCACGAATGGCAGAACCTGCAAATCGGGACAAAATGGACTTGCCATTGTTTGGTCTCTGGCAGACCGAGAAATACCAGCCACCTCTGGCTGTTGATGGAAGGGTAAGCTGGCAATTAGGTAGACTGGATAGGTTTTCAACTCTATTCTCCCACAGAATTTATTTCAGTGTAAGTTGTTCCAATTTCTTTCCCATTCCATTTCTCTTTTAGGTTCCTCGGAATGAATTTGGGAATGTCTACCTCTTCCAACCCTGCATGTTACCAATAGGCTGTGTGCAGCTAAACCTTCCTAGTCTTCACAGAGTGGCCCGTAAACTGGATATTGACTGTGTTCCAGCTGTTACAGGATTTGATTTTCATGGTGGCTACTCTCATCCTGTGTAAGTTATAAACTTATGATTTGGTTTTACTAGGATATACAATGGTCCTATGTGCTACCTAGTAATGCTGTTGGATTTACTTTGCGTACCTGGTTAGTGATAGCATTGCAGAAAAGCAGAATTAGCAGCTTAGTTTGAAATAGTAAGAGCTCAGCATGTGCTCCCTTCCTTACCACCCACTTTCACAAAGATGGATTAACTTGGTTTCTCTTTTACCTTTGCTTATTTAATATTTTTATATCCATATCATTCAGATGAGAATGCTAAAGCAATTAGTATTCCGTCCTATCTTTGTTAGGTAAAATTTTATGAATAAAGCTATACCCCTTCATAAGTTCTTGGGTACTTTCCATATCTAGTTTTCCAAATGTTGTTGAACGGCCTGACGTTAAATCTATTGGAGGGATGGGGAATTTGGGGCCATCCGGATGTTGAAATGTAAGTCTCAGCATCCCTGACAGTTGCCCATCCAAGGATAAATGGGAATTCGGCAACATTTGAAAAGCCAACAGTTGTTGCCCAGCCCTAAGCCTGTATAAACACAAATCCCTGAATTGTGTTTTGTTCTAAATGACAACCTGGATTTTTTTTCACAGCACAGAAGGCTATATAATCTGTGAAGAGTACAAAGAAGTGCTTGTTGCAGCCTGGGAGAATGAAGAATCAGAAAGGGAAAAGAAGGAAAAGGAGGTAAATAAGGAGAAACGTTCTGACAGTGGGAACAATCAACCAATGGAACAGCTTGCCCTCGGAAGTTGTGGGAGCGCCATCACTTGAAACTTTCAAGAAGAGATTGGACTGCCATCTGTCAGAAATGGTGTAGGGTCTCCTGCTTGGGCAGTGGGTTGGACTAGATGACCTACAAGGTCCCTTTCAACTCTGATTATCTGTTATCTGTTAGGTGAGAATCACTTGAAGTCTTTATTAGGGAGAGGGGAGAGGTGTGGACTGCTAACAGTCAGCACTCAGCAGCATCACAAACTAAATGAATGATGAATATAATTACAGATCTAGCAGACTGATAATTCCTTTGCAGCTTTTGTTAGTTTTTCTAGCCTGGTGTCATCCAAACGTGTAAAGATTACACTAAGGGAGCTTGTCCAGAACTAAGGGAGTTGTCCAGCTCAACTGGAGAGCATTATAAATTTATATCATTTACCATTTCAACTTTGAAGGTCATCCATTCTTATTAGACTCTTATAAAGCTGTCCTCAGTGATTCAGTCCTGGAAACATTTCTCTGCTTACCACATCTAACCATGTGCATGCAGAATTCATCCCTCCTTCCTCATTAAGGCTCAGAAGATTATATTTTGAAAATTTGATGTAATTTTGGATTCCCATAGATGCTATTTGATGTTGCCACAGATACTGTAATGTGTAGAGATGCTACTTTGCCAACCGCAGCGTTAATGAATATGTGCCGTTTGGTTTTAATTCTGGGTGAACTTTAAAAACAGAAGCGGGAGAAGAGAGTGCTGGGAAATTGGAAACTGATGGTGAAAGGACTTCTGATCAAAGAGAGATTAAAGAAGCGCTACTCTACCAAGGTAACAAAACATTGGTGTAATATATGGATCACAAATCTGAAGTTATTCAAGGCCGTCTAGACACTAGGGTTCATGCCCAGATAGGAGAAAGAACAAAATGTTAGTACAGATTTCTTAAAATTGAAGGTATAGTCTGAAGTAAAATACTTCTTAAGAAATATATGTAAACATACTTTGCATTTGAACATACTTTGCCTTTGAACAAGTAGAAATAATGCGTTTTTATTACTTTTGAACTGACAAGTGATGGCATTATTTCTTGATGCATAAATATTAAATTGAATAATTTGCGTGTTTATCTGAAGTTATCTGAAAGAAAGGGATAATTGGGTGTTTAGAATACGTTTGAATAGGACTGCGGGTATGCTTAACAGTGGATTCAATCATTAATTCCGTCAACAGTATGAATATCAACAATACTTTCTTATGATAATGTTAAGTGGCTTTTGACAGTCAAGCATATGTTATTTGTTGAAAAAGTATGGTCATCCATTTCAGACAGTGGGTTCTTTGGGGCCAAATAATAGAAAAAAAGTTTTGATAATGTTTGCATTCTGCTGGTTATTTTTTTTTCCTTAGATGCAGTAGGATTGTTGAAAACTGAAAACAAATTCTATTATTTGAATTTGTAAAACATTTATAATGTCAATTACTAGTTTTGTTGCAATGCCCTCCGTTAAAAGGAGAATTGTTCCACAGCATCAGTGAAATATTTTAACTCTTTCTCTTCCAGAATGAGACAAGAGTCATGATGGAAGGGGAGTCTGGTTTCTCATCTGATGATGAAGAAGGACCAAACTCAGAAACACCTGCTGAAGATGTGGCTGTTTCTTGGCCCCAAAATCGACAAGCTGAGGAACAGGGTGGGAAAGGACAAACAACCAAAAGGAGCAAGAGAGAAAAGAAAGGAGAAGCAAAACATTTGTTTCCGTTTGAGAAATTGTGACAAGGAGTTTTGGGGCTGGCTTGGATCCTGACTTAGCATAAACAAGGAAGCATTTTTGTGTTCCTCGAGTGTACATTCACGTTGAACCTTTCCTGCCAGTAGGAACAGCTAAAACAACTCAGGAAACTTCCAAACAGTTTTTCTAATATTGCATTCCTAGATGTATGCAGGCCTTGAAACAGGAAAATTGGTCTGGACTCATTGCTGGATGCCTACTATACCTTTATATTGACCAATGGCACCTACTTTTCCTAGATACTTGATAGACACATTTTCTTTAAGGTGCTGCTGATAGGTAAAGCAAGAACACCGATGTTGGAGCAAAGTAACTTTCAATGACAGATCTTAATACCTGTGAATGTATTCCTTTTCTTGGAAATTTTGCATTATTTTATTGCAAAGTAGTTAACAAGCTAGACACATGAGCTTTCGGGAAGAGTTATGAAAGGAGCATGTACACATACATGTACTCACATACATGTATGTGTACTCACAGCATTCATGTTGTGTTAGTAAAGCTGGGCTTAAGTTGTATTATATATGTAAAAAAACTTCGGGTGGGAATAAGTGAGGGGATTGATAGGAATTGTCTGTAACTTTAATAGCTTCTATTCAACTTTCAGAGGAAGCCAATGTGAGCAGTAGGCTAGTATAATTCATGGGTGTAGGACATTTGAGCAGAAGATACCTAGTTTTTAGCTGAATTTATTCCTTTCCCCTTTTCTATATCGTCACAGAAAACTCTCATGAGTCTTACCTCTTAGTGTATTGATCCTGTGACAGATTCCCATTGTAGACATTGTATAATGGTGCAGTCTGTGTGGGGCTTATTACAAAAATGGCTTGCAGTCTGCCACATGATCAGTCATACTGCAATTACTTAATTGCCTGATGTGCTATTTTGAATGTTTATATTTTGTCATGATAAGCTTAATCTATTTGACTTGACCAGACCTAATTTGGGCACTTTAAATTCAGATAAAAAATGTATACTGAATCTTGGGTAAAAAATAAAAACTTAAGTTCTGAGCACCAGTCCTTTTCCTAAGATTGTCATTTCCTTATTTAGACACTTGAACGTTGTTAGATTCCCATCTCACATGAACAATGTAGATCTTATCCTGGAAAAGGGATATACTAGCCTTCCAGTCTCCCTACAAGCCAGTCTCTCTGAAATAACAGATTTTAAAGACCTTTCAAAATATAAGGGTGGTCAGGCCAGGTATCACTCTGAGGCATGTTCCAAAATGTGAAGGACATTACTAAGAAGCCCTGTCTTGGGAGCCTATACTTCGTTTACCTCTCATGCAGAAGGAATCTTAACAGGCCCACTCAATATGTGAATTATGCTTGATCAAATTGTCCATGATAGAGCCCAATCCACTGCTGTGGTGGATTTTTATACAATAACTAGCACTTGTAACTTGTTCTGGAAGTTGAAATAGCAATATATTGAGTTTATTTCAAGCTGGGTTTTTTTCCCCCCAGTAAATGCTAATAACTTACCTAATTATACACAAATATAAAAACAGGAACTTTTAAAACAAAGCTTTATTTTTAGTTGCTGAAGTAATGTTTTCAAAGATCTTAACATTTTAAGTGTTTTTCACCTCCTTTTCACCTTTTCACAGTCCCAGTAGTTGTGACATTTGCTCTGGAATTAGCTTCAGTTATACTCTGGGTCAAGAAAGTTGAAAAGCCAAGTAATCTCTTATAAGCAGCAATATTCCTGTCAGAAGTCTGCCTCCCTTGCAAGGAGGGCCTTAAGTTATTAGACTAAAATGTTCTAAATCTAGGGTAGATTTCTTCTAAAAAAAATAACCTGGAAAAATACAGGAATATTTCAGTTTATCCTTCTTTAGTCAGGCCTCTGCCTCAAGTACTTTGTCCAGTTCTGGGTATCACATTTGAAGGATTCACATTGGAAGAGGAACAGAGAAGGCTAAAAAGACTAGAAACTAAGTCCTGTGAACAGACCTTAATACAGGTGGTTGTTCGTAAGATAAAAGATTGAAGGGGAAAAATTATTGCACTCTTCAAAAATTTAAAAGGATGTCACATATAGAATGGTCTTGTTCTTGAATATAGGATATAGAATACCTTATTTTAAATTGGGAAAATTGATTCCAACTGAATGCTAGAAGATAGCTTCCTAGCAATAGAACATTTTATGGATAAAACTTAACACAGATGACAGATGTTCCTTTGCTGGATGTGTTGAAACAGACATGTATCTGTTTGGGATACTTTATAATGGATTCCTGTATTAAACATGAGCTTGTACTTGGTGATCTAAGTCAATCCCCAACCTTTCCTGCTTGGTAGCTGTGGCCCAGGAATTAAGGAACCCTGACCTAAATGGTACCTTACCTTTAATACTGAACTGTGATTTCAAAACACATGTACAAATCATATATTTTTCTTGAAGTTTTATTCATAAAATAGAAAATAGGCATTTCCATCCATATAAACTTTTACATATGATATTCTAAAAATAAAGAATACAAACTTAGATTTTAATTGGAAGCAGCCACCATGCTTCATTCTGCACCAGTGATATAACTGACATTTTAACAAAATGACTCCATGGCAAATTGTAGTTGGACTTTAGTGAAATGACATTAGATAGCCCCAGAACAATGAATCCAAATTTAAGTTTGGGGTCCTAAATTCAAGAAAAAGGCAGGTCCAGGATGATGCTAATGAACTTTTATTTACTCCTAGGGTTTTAGTTTAGTTGTTTCTCTTAGACTAATTGATGTATCTCCAATGAGCTGAGAATAATACTGACAATTATTTTAGATATAAAGTATCGGAGCCTATCTTTATCACCTTGGCAGATTGCATCCATATAAAAGGTTTCTATCTAATCCATGTTTTTGGATCATCTCATTGCTGGCAATAATGGCTTGCAATGGGGAGTCTGTAAATTATCCAATTGAATTGAAGGTTGTGTGCACAATTTACAGTTCTGAACCCAGAAAAAGCAATGACTGAAGCTTTAGAAATCAAAAACTTTGGGTATGAGCAGTTAACATATTATTTCAGTCTTAGATTTAAAGAAATTAATTGGCTTTTATAATATGTAAGTTAACCATTTTAGCTTAGCATTATATACAAAGCACATGTCTTGTCTGGACAAAATCAACGAAGTTCTGTACAAATCTGTTGTACAAAATCAACAATTTGAAACACCCAGTTCTAAAGTGTTGCACTTTTTATTTTTTCCTGAAATCGGGCAGGCTTCAAATAAAACTTTTGTCATAGTACCATCAATACATTGAGTACCTGACCTGCTCTTCATAATTTTTCAGTAAAAAACAAACATATTAATTTGCCCATGGAGCAAGTTATATGAACAGCAGAAAGTCTCTTCTCCCTCGGGATATATCTTTGGTTTTATCTTTAAAAGTCATAATTCTTCATGAAACTATCAGTAAATTACTGAGTTGGGTCAGGAAACAATTCTCAAGTCGAAGGTAAAAAAAAGTCCACCTGAGATCATAAATTATTTTACTTACTGAAAAAAATGAAGCATGGGATAAGAATAAATCATAAGATTGAGATATAGCAATCCTGAATATATAATATGAAAATAAACAGCATCACAGCAATACCAGAGTGGTGCAGGATACTTTGATCCACATATAATTCAAGATGTTAGAGATAAGGTAAGTTACCTACATGGGAATTCAGACAGAATAGTAACAACAAAAATGAAGAAAAGTGAAATATGACAAAAACTTCACAAAGTTGCATGCAGTAAAATTATAATACATGAAGTTATAGATAAGGAATAGATTAATCTTATGATTTACCCACTCTTCAAAGCCTCGTATGGTTCCCATTGAGTCCATATACCTATTATTCTGTGAAGATTGGAAGACATTTTACATACATTGCATAGGAAGCCTAATTTGCTTAGCCTTGTTACATTTCATTCAACTTTCTATTTCCACAAATTGGGGCAGTTGCACATTTTTGTTTTGTTTTCATTTGATATGTAACCTGTCAATGTGTAGACAACATCTGATTAGCTCAGCAGCCTCATGCCGCATTCCAGCATTTTTTAAAAAAGTCAATAAATTCACTGCCACTCTGAAAGACATGCTACTGAGCACCTGCAGGCCTCACTGCCTCTTCCAACACTGTCACCAAAGAGCTAATTGGCGCATCACAGATCCCTTTGAGTTGTGGCAGTGGCTAGAATGCAGTATTGTGGGCCAGGGATCCCCAATCCGTTGCATTCCAGCAACCAGGCTGCACAAACAAGCAAACCCCCATCCGCAGGATGCAGGCAAAACCACAGAAAAAACTTTCTCTGCAGATTTGGTCCCTGGTGACCAAAAGATTGGGGGCCACTGTTGTGGGCTAACTCTGCCCACAGTCCTTGCTCCTGATGGAATCAAGGTTTACTCAGCCTTCCAAGGTCAGTAAAACGAGGATCCAGACTTTTGGTAATATGCTGACTAAACCACCCAGAGATGTTGTAAAGCACTATGGAGTGGTATATAAGTCTAAGTGCTATTGCTATTTGTGCAATATTTTAAATTTATCAATGTGGTCTTTTTTACCAGCTGTGCAGGACTGGTCTAAATATATATGGATCTTAGTACCCCTGATCATGGTTTTGGACTCCTGGGAGATCTAATTCAGAAATGCTTAGTTCCTTACCCCGGGATTGCATAATGAAAATAGCATATCTAAAATGATTACAGAACGCGCTGATGTTGCATTTTCTGTACTGCAATATAAAGAAGTGTTTTGTTTTGAGCAAAAATATCCGTGATGGTATTTTCTTCAAATAAAATAAAAGCATTGAGTGTATGAAGTGTCCAAAGAAATGTGGGTACAAAGAAGATGCTTCTTCCATGATGTCACTGCTGTTTCTTTGGTGGAACCCAAGATCTTGCAATCAGAATGGGAACTACAGCCAACAAAGCAGTCAATAGTGCCCAGAAGGGCCTATAGAAGAGCCAGCCCACCGAAATGGTCAGCAATGAGAGAGAAGTGGCTAAGCAAAAGGCAAATGCTTTCAAACCAATGTTAACCAGATCCCGGACAACTGGAAACCAATCCACTGGAATAAGGAAAAATAACAATTAATAAATAAATTTCATTGGCAAGCTTACAAAAGCAAACTAAATCTACTTTAAATCTAATCCAATGCCTACCAAATTCATTGAAATTTTGTCTCTACAGACTATGGACCATTCAAAGAAGAAAAAAACAAACTTTTACTTAAATATGTTTTCAGTACTCAATAATAAAGAATAGCATTAGTATTCAATTCTCACATTAACCACAGGCTTTAATTAGCTTTGATTAGTACTTGGTTTTCATAGCTTATAGAAACACTTCCTTTACTGTAACACTGAAATAACTAATTGCTTTCCCTCACATTCCTATGAATTATCATATCTAGAGAATTGAGCCTACTGAAATGCCTCTTCAATTCTATCCCTTGGACTATTCATTTAATACAAGCACGAGAAAGGAAAATCTTTATTTCCTCAGTCAACATTTGAGTCCAGGAACAATATTCAGCTTCACAGTAATTATTAATATTCTTTATCATGTTAGATTACTATGTTTCTTAGACCTGAAGGTATTTCGGTACAACTTTTAATTAATGCTTTATTTATAAATCATACTAAGAGGATAGTGGCAACACTTACCCAGGGTATAAATAATTCTTGTCATAAGGCTGATGCCTAAAAACATAGACAACCATCCAGCTGCACGTAGGCCCCAGGTCTTCATGCTATTACTCTCATGTTCTTTCTGAAATACTTCCTGAAATATATTTGATATTTAGTTAGCACTTCCAGTCATATACTTGGAATTTTATCAGCATCCAATTATGCTAACTCTTTTGATCAGCAGGATACACGATGCAAGTAGACACCATGCCAAGGCTTAATCTAACATAATTGGTCTGAACCTATTCCCCTCCCCTCCATAATCTGCTATCATATCCTAAGAGAAATGCTGGTTTGAACAACAACTCCTTGAACAACCCTAGGTTACAATTTGAAATTGTTTTGACAAATCATGCTTAAAATTAACTAATTTGATTAGTTGAAAATGAAAGAAATATTGTCAATTTTGTTCTCATGGCATCATCAGAGCATTTATGATGATTTTTCAACTGCAACTAAACTTCAGGTCAATATTTTTAAGACAGGATAAGAAGGATGAAAGAGTGAGGTACAGGCAAGATCAGTTTATGAATAGGTAGAATTTTAAGAAAAACAGATTTTACTTAGAACATACTAATTTTCCTCTTGATCCATCCTGCAAACAATCCCTGATAAGATCTTCAAGGCCCATGTGCCATTCTTGACATGCAAAACATTATACATTCATGCCTTTTCCTTGTCTATAAGCATTACTGTTTTTTTCTGCAGAAACTGAAAACACTTTTTAATCCATCAAAATGATCTATGCTGCTAAACAAGAAAGCAAGGCCATGCATTCATTTTTTTGAACTGGAAAAATGTCTACAAATGAAGCATCTACACTGATCAGGACTAAATTCTAACAGCAGAACTGGAGAAAAGTTAGCTTTATAGGAAGTTAACCCACACCAATTTAAGTTAGCTATTTAGGTTTTCAGATAAGAGTCTCACCATCAGGCACTATATCAGCCAGAAACCGACTCAGAGTTGTTTTATTTGTAATGATGAGCTTCAACTCTGAGCTACAGCCCTTCCATTAAGTGATAATTCAAGTGGATGTTGGGGGGGGGGGGAGAGATTTATTTACACATGTTGTGTTTGCTTTATTTAAGCAAACAGAACACGTATAACCCTTTTCTACTATTCTCCCTCTGCTAATTTGTAACCCTTACCTCAGCCGTGAGCTCTCCAAGATAGAGAATATTTAAGACATCCCCCGATTTGGTTTGGTATGGAACCAAGTGATCCTCTTGCTGACGAGCAACTATGGTCACCTGAAAAGGGGCCGAGGTGAGAAATTAAAGAAATTTGTACATTGACATTGTAGAGCTTTATCTAATTACATGAGAAGGTCTTGAAAAGATATGGAACACTTACCATATCTGGTAGAACCGTGTGTGAGAAGGCCTCACTCAAACCTGCATAGAAGAATGAAACACGAAGATCCCCAACCTGAAAAGAGACGGAAAAAAACACAAAACTGTTGGGCAACTAAAGACTCCCAATGAAGATTTTAGATCTGATTGTCATTATTCTCTGAGCTCAGGTTTATCACATCCTCAAAGGATATATAAAAGTGTATGTTGAGCGGGGGCGGGGAGGAAACAGATGGACAATTGTTTATTCTCCTCTTCCATTCTTACTTCTGGACGTCGTGGATTCTCACTGTGAAAGAAGTAATCCCCTGAGCGGATCACATCGGCGTGAGGATCTTCCAATTTTGACAGGCTCATCTGCTTGAAATTATTAATCTTCTCAATGAGACCTAAAAGTAAAAGTGGGGATAAGAAATCATTTTTGACTGAGACTTATGGAGTCATTTCAGAAACTTCAATGAAGCCATGTTCTTTCAGGAGGTAGGGCCATAACATAAATTGGGCATGGCCAGAGCCTGGAACAAATAAAGCCATCCTTCATGGTGTCATGCCAGAAATTTCCTTATTCTATTCCATCTAATAAACTTTCCAAGTTCTTCCTATGAAGAAAATGGACACCAAGAAGGAATATGATAGCATTTCAAGTACCCAAATGAATGCCACATAGACGAAGATTAAGAATGTATTTTCTATCATCCCACAACATCAGATATGGAACAACTGCCTTAAATTCCACAATGACAGATTCTTGGTTAATGTTAGAAAAATGTTCCTGATGATAAATATAATTCAACTGCAGAAACAACCACCCAGAAATATAGTGGATGTGAATGTGTTCTTGAATAGCCCTAAAAGTCCATTTGTCACAGGTGCCTGTTTTTTGCACTGAGCAGGAATTCAATTCAACAGCTTAAAAATAGCTTTTAATTCTACCATTTCTTAATTCTCCTGTCTCACCATGCAAAATTAAAAAGGAAAAAGCAGGCATGGTGATGGGGAACAGCATGCCTGACCACAAGAACTTACAGGCAGACTTAGCTAACTTCCAGATAAGAATGCCAAATATCTCATAGATAGAATAACTATACTGTGCTTTAGATTTAGAACGTGATACCTATTCCAAAAATCCATGAGATACTGTCTCATGGTCTGCTCCATAAAATTTAAACCACAGGAATTAGAAAAGTGTGATTTAAATTAAAATTTTATTTAGCTACTCTTCCAAATCTTAAAAAGTTGGAAGGATTTTCCCCTTATGTGCCTTATATCTTAGTATGCATATATTTAGACATATCTCAGATCCAAACTTCATACCCCTGGAAAGGAAGAACGTGCCGACTTGAACATCAGAGGCAACTGCAGTGAAAGATTCAACAGCCATGGCACTGCACAGACAAAAAGAATTACCAGAAGAATTTTAGCATGGTGGACACCAAGTCACAAAAAAGTTAGTGAGTCTTCTAGCTATCAACCACCACAAAGATGTACTCCAGTGTTTCCAAACACAACAACTAGCATAAAAGTATACCCACCAAGAAAACAGTTGGTGGGTATATATAACAGTTGCTATCCTGCTACTTTGTTTAACTTCCAGAATACAATCCCATGAATCAGTTAGAAATCTTACTCAGATTCTTAATTTAGAATCCTAAGGGCCGTATCGGAAGAGCCATAATAAAGAATACTATCAAGTTTACCTAGGGTTTTTATGTCCAATTTCTCGATCAAAATTTCTGCTATTCACAACTTCGGATTTCCATTCTGTATCTAAAAGAAATAAGAATATTAAGAATAGTATCCTGATTCCTTGAAAACATCCCAGGAGTCACAGATCATGGATAGTTCCACTGTCCCTATTATTTTTCATGCATTTACATGGGAATGGATATTGATGAACATCACAAGCAGAATTCTTCTCTAAGTACATGCTAATTATGGGTTTTTTTCAGATTCTACTGTTTACGAACAGACACAAATACAGGACAAATTCTATTTCGAGATTTATTAACTGAAGCATAGAATCCAGATCATGAAAAATAATATTCCCACTCTATATTTCCCAATGTTGACTCTGGTTCTGGACACCACAGTCTAAAAAGAACAATAACAAAGTAGAGTGAAGATGGGAAAAGGTTTGGAAACTGAATCTGATGATGAACAGTTAAAGGGACTAAGTAAATATAGCCTGCAGAAGAGAAGACCGAGAAAAAGTAAAATAGTATATATCTTCTACAGGAAGGCAGCATCTCTTCCCCTACACCATCATCTTCCAAGGTTATTCTCAGATTCCTTTACACTTGGAGATTTTCAAATAGAGATAACCACTGTTTGAAGCAGGTCGTTTCCAAAGAAGAGGCTTGGACTGGATAACTATCAAGCCACCTTTCAATTCTATGATCTTATGAAGAAAATCCAATGAAAACTTGCTTTCTGTGGTCTGCAAGCACTGAAGATCAGCTTAACTCATCATAAGATAAACATAAGTAATGTGGATGCAACATCCTGGCTAAAAAGGAAAATATATGTTTGTTTCCTTCAGCATTTTGGAGTCAATTAAAAAGATTAACTGCTTAGTTCATTTTAAGAATGCAAATACAATAAAAAATGCAAATGCAATAAAAGAGAATGCAAAAGCAATAAAAACAATGTTCCAAGTTCAAAATGCCATACTGCAGTGTCCAGAACCAGAGTCAATATTAAGAAATATAGTGGGAATATTACAGTATTTTTTATGATCTGGATTCCATGCTTCTGTTATAGATAAAATTAGTAACTTCTCTTTCAGTGGCTCTCCCTTATAACAGCAACATGACAGTAAAAATTCAACAGACACCTTTCATCATCATTTTTTGTAGCTGCAAGGACAGCTCTTTCCTAGCTGGAGAAGAGGAGCCTGATATTAAAGCCATACCCAGCAATTGTTTTATGAGACAAAATTTTCTACTAGCAAACCTACTGTAAGAATATCTTGTTTCTTTCTTTACTTCACCATTTTCTTCATATTCTCTATGAGAAGGGAGAAAAAACATCATCAGATAAGCATAAAGTACTGAAAAGTACAATTTTACTATAAATAATAATTTAAATTTAAATTAGCCAAATTTTTAACTAATTTGTGTGAATGTGAATGCCCTCATATGGTGGGCCCCCCATTACTATTATTTTAAAAGATTTTGTAGAGCTTTAGTAAATCATTTCCAAGTCATAAATGTATCAACTTTTGAAACTTTGTATCTCACAGTTCACTAAAAAACGTAGGCCTTCTTTCCAGAGAAGGAACTTTATAATTAGTTCATTGTTTGATGTTTTTTTGCCTACCCTTCTATGTTCTTGCATCTTACTATAGCACAATCTCTCTCTTGTCTAAAGCTTAAATAATAACCCTTTCCAAATAAGAGAACTAATCTGAATGCATGAGGATATATATTTGGATTTGAGATTAATGAAACTAGACAAAGATGATTATTTATCTAAAAGACAAGTTACATTTCTTCTGCCTCTTTTCCTTCTGGGACTTGCTAGTTCAAACCTTCACTGAAAATTTCTCATCTACATAGGCTATCTAATAAATACACCTATCCTTGTTGGGCCTGAGAAATCTGAAAGAGAGCCAAAAGTCCAAGTTTCATGCTACATAATGCTTCGCTGTAGCACAGTTTGGCATCACACCCAAGATGAGATATGGAGGCTGCTGTAGGCATGACAACCGTTGGTTATTTTCCTATCACCTCTCAGATGCTCATTCTTTCCAGCCCAGAAACCAACTATAAACAAATGACTCATAATTCTGTATTCATTCTCTCTTTATAGCTTTGAATCACTACAGTAGTTATTATAGGGGGGAGGGGGGGATAGATACCAGGTTAAATCAAGCGATTATTATATTTCCCATGGATAAAAAAAAAGTCAGCCAGGAAAAATAATAATAAATACGCCAATATTGTTTTTAATCCTAAACTGGATTATATAAAATTCTAAAATTCACACAAATCTGTTCCACTGTCACCATCCTTAGAAACACGCACAGTTTAAGACAGAGAAAACATGGATACGGTAAGCATCTTACTTGGAATCTTCATATTCAACCCACTGATACATCTCCACCTGACGTTTGAGCTTGACTGCCCGGATAGAAACCCCATAGCTGGGATCATATAGAGGCTAGCAAATGCAAATAAACATCAGTTATAAAGCTATTTTCTACAACGACTTCCTTAGATATTCAGCATGCACAGTAGGGAGGAAAAAGATACATTTTTTTCTCCACAAGTCATTTAATCTAGCAGAACAGAGGATTGCTTGATTATGTGTCATCAAGTTGTTTTCTATTGCTAGCAACCATACAGATAGCTTTCCTCCATGGCAATCTGTCCCTAACCTGCTCTTTCACATGCCCCAATGTTGCACTCATCGCCACTGTAACTGAGTCCAGCCATCCTTTTCTTGGTTTATCATTGCCTTTTCCAATGTAGTATTAATTGACGCCTCATCTATCTCTGGCATCTTTTTATATTTTCTCGCATGAGAAAAGTGTACCTTCTTTCCCCTGTCCTTACCACTTTCCATGGAGGGACAATCGAGAGCATCCTGTCCTATTGCATTACAGTCTGGTTTGGAAGCATGACTGCTTCAGACAGGTAGGCAGTGCAGGGAGTGGTGAGGATGGCAGAAAAGATTGTTGGTACTTCACTCCCTTCTATCCAGGGCATATAGCATATAAGCGATGCTTGAGCAGTGGCCACAAGATTGTCTGGGACGCTACACATTCTCTTCACAATCGGTTTTCCTTGTTACCTTCTGGGAGGAGGCAGGATCCGAAGCAGAACCTCCAGATTCAGCCACAGTTTTGTTCCATACTATATCAACCTTGAATACTCTCAAGCTTCCTTTTTCCGCTATGTATTCAAGATGGGCAGTGATTAATATTTATATGTATTTATATGTTAGGGTGTAGGTATATACATATGCATGTATGTATGTAGCATATCTATATGTAATTGTGAAAGCAGCCACAGAATTTCATTTTTAATGTTTTGTCAGAGTGCCCACAGAAAAGAATGACAATAAAGGTCATATTGCTATTGTCCATTTACTGGTGCCATTTTGCTTTAGCTCAGCACCTGGGATGATCTTCGTGGCTTAGGTGGCTTTGCTGGGAATATATATACTCTTGACATACACTCCCAACATCCTTTGCTTATCCCGCTCAGAAACAACACCCCCACCCCCCAGCAACACAATGAGTCAGCACAGCAAGACTTGGGGGCGGGGATGGGGGAGAAAGAGACAGAAGAAGCAATGCATTTAAAAAAATCTTTAATGTGAAAAGATGAAGCAAGTTTTGGACTAAGGAAATTTACCTTTGATGTTCTAAGGACACCAGATAAGTGCACAAGTTTCTTGTCATTCTCATGGGATACAATCTGGATGTTGTCAAGTGGGACAACTAGAGAAAGACCCTCAGCCAAAGAGGAGGCTGTTTTCAAAGCTCGCCCCTAGGAATGATGAAATGAGAAATAAAGTGGTTCAAGTAGACCTTTGAAGTAAGGACTTGTCCCTACAGCATCATGCTGAAATCATCACACAGATGAGATTTTCTTTTAATGAAAATTCATTTATACAAGAAAAAAATAAAGTACTTTGCTTGCAGGAACTCAACGATCAACTTTTCTTCTTTAAATAATCTAATCCACTAATAATATCTAGGAAGACAGGAAGCATACAGGGTTTATGCACTGATTGTGCAAAACAGCTTACAAAAACTATTTTGTAACTATTTGGCAAAAGGAACCATTGAATTAAAATTCTGAGTTTGATGCCAAATATTAAAATGTGAACTATACATATATACAGGATTGTAGATTTCCTTGAAACTGCATTTTAAAAAGGTTAGTAGTCTTCATCCCAAAGGTGCTTTTTCAAAAGGCAACTGGACTTTCTATTGTTTTCCTTTGAAGACGTTTCACTTCTCATTCGTTTCTTCAGTTCTGAGAATTGTTGAGAACTGAAGAAGCTTCTTGGATGAGAAGCAAAATGTCTTCAAAAAAACAAAAACAAAGAAAGTCCAGCTGTCTTTTGAAAAAACACCTTTGGGACATCCATGACCTGGATGACTGAGAGTCTCCATCGTCAGAACTATTCATTGCTTCATTCATAAAAGAACATGCCGTAAGCATTTTGCAAGAGAAGTGTTTCAGCCTTGAAACAGCTGAAATCTGACATTTTGACTCATTCTCTCTCACCTCATTGGTGAAAAGAATGTAGAAAGACAGGGCAAAGGTGGCGAGGCCAACAAGCATCCCTCCAGAAGTCTCACTCAGGCGCTCCAGAAACCCAGGCTTATGCTCAGTTGTGGTCTTCACATGCTCATTCTTTCCACCCATTTCAGAGAACTACTGGAAAGAACAAAAAGAGTTATTGAACAGCACATCTGTTTCCACCAGCTGTTATAACTCAAGTACATGTAGTGCTCAACTTACTAGCGTTTGTTTAGTAACCGTTTGAACTGTTTGAAGTTACAACGGCACTGAGGTCATGTGATCACCATTTGTAACCTTCCCAGCCGGTTTCTGACAAGCAAAGCTGTTGGGGAAGCCAGGTTTGATGAATGATTACATGATTTGCTTAACAACTGCAGTGATTCTCTTCACAACTATAGCAAAAAAAAAAGTCGCAACATGGAGCAAAACTTACTTCATAACTGCCTTCCTTAGCAATGGGAAGTTTGGGCTCAGGTGTGGCGTAAGTCAAGGACTACTGTAGAAATTGGCAGAGTAGCAGCAGCTACAAGAAATTCTCTAACTAGGAAATCTACCAATAATGAAAAACATAGCTGCACTTACTGGTCTTACTAGTGACGGTAAGGAGGCAATGGTGATTTCTCAAGGACAAGAGGTAAGGTCAGAACATACGGTACATTTTCACCTGATGAGCAAAAATACAACTGCATCAACTGGGACCTATTTTGGAGGGCAGAAACTCAGCTGTAGTGCTATCCACAGATGGAAAAAGACTAACTTCTCTATTTTCTTGGAAGTACTCTTTCAATCCAATTTTCCTTCTGCAGAACCACAATTGGCATTAATTAGCTTCACTTACATCACTGATTTCTGTGACTTAGAATGAACATCATTTCAGAGGCCTTCCAAGTCTCTGTGGCATCTTTGGAAAAGGTATGCCCAAAACTAGTCTATTTAGTTGCTGATTTTTGTAGTGTAATCTCAAAATGCTGGAGTGGATTTAGGGATGACACGCAGCCCACAAGCTATGTTTGTCTACCTCTGACTACATTGCATGAATCTTGCCATTAATATTTCTTGCTACTGTCTAGTGTGTGCACAAAGATTTCTTCAATAAACCATAGAAAAAAACACAAATTCAGCTAACCGAAGAGCCAGATACCATATGCTTTCACATACCATCCCAAACCAAAACTGAATAAATTGCATAATGCTTATTGTAATGCATGACTTTCCAGTATAAAGCCATAATATTTATAGAAGCTTCTTCTCAAAATTAGCAGGTTATAGGTTTACACAGTACAATTTAAAATTTGCATTAAGGAAACAATAAGGCTATACTAATAAATATTTATTACATATAAATAAATAAGGCATGCTGTGGACCATGGGATCACAAAGAGTCAGACAAAACTTAGCAACTGAAGCACAACAAAAGCAATAACAAAATTCCTATCATCCAATTTAAAGATATTTGTAGGTGTGTCTATGCCATAATATTTTGTAATAGTTGCTTAGAGCAACATGTATGGAACAAAGATACGTAATTTTTGACAGAGCAACAGCAAAGTAATCTGTGAAAAGAAAATCTGCACAAACTTTGGATTCAATTAGAAGAGGCTCTTCAGAACTTTCAGAAGTAGAATACAACATCTACCTACAACTCTTTGAAAAAATACAGATTTGTTCCCAAGAATATCTTGGTTGCCATGAAAGCCTCTTTACAGCAGTCACACTATGCTTGAAAAAGACATGGGTGTTTTAATGAGTCATAGTACTCAGGTGTTGCTCCCATGCTTACAGAAACTCCTCTTCCAAGGTTAATCTGAAGTAAAGATGTTATTGTAGTGATCCATATATATATCCTATGCCATGGCAAACAGAACAGGATCAAGTCTAAATATCAAAACACAAACAGAAGAAACAAGGGCAGTCTTCTGCAGGAAGCATATTTTTCTTTTTCTTTCTTTTATTCTCAGATTATGTGCCTTCTGAACTAAATCAGCTAGAAATAACATTAAATTAGTTCTTTATTAGCCAATTCCTTACTAGCACAAAAACTTTTTAATAGCTTAATAAGAAAACTTCTGCAGATTTTTGAGTTATATTAATCATCACTTTTAATATACTCAGACATGACTTTTTTAGAAATATAATTTTATGCATGCCTTCTTAGAAATAAGTCTCATTCAGTTCAAGAAGTTACTTTCAGTTAAATACAGTAATACAACGCTGTAATACAGCTGCTGTCCACAGTCTCAATCGTGTCATTTGTTTACCCAGGGGTGGACATTGTTATGGTGAGTAGAAAGTGAAAGCCCAGACACTTCAAAAGGTAGTAGCAACTACTAAACCCAATCAGAAAAGTTTGTGCCAGAATGCAAACATCGGAATGCATTAGGCCCATTTTAAACACTGCAAGTGACAACACTCCAGAACAATTTACAAGACGACGCCCTTTTCCATGGGAATGTATGTGCATATTGGAAGCAGCATGAAATCAAGCAGAAACCCTTACATGCAAGCTCATTCTGTCAAATCATTCAGCAGCAACCACCTTATCCTTGTGCAGAATTTGGTCCGAAGGGAAAAACTATTCATTTTTCATGCTTGCTAACCAAAAATAGCGAGATCCTATCACCATCCCTTGGATATAGCAACTGTGTTTCTCCTAAAAATAAAAAGAAAGCCTTGACTGACTGATTTGCCAGTTACCCTGCCTCTTTCCTCTGAAATCAGGTGCGGTGGATTGCAGTCCTGGCTGTCCACACCCATGAAGAGATTACTTGTTTCTTACTGGTTGTATACTTTTATTTATTAGTATTTCTATGCTACAGAATAACAGAATATCTCAGTGGGCAGGGACTTTGGACGTCTTTTAGTCTACCCCACTGCTCAGGCAGGAAACCCTACCATTCCAGACAAGTGGCTGGTTTTAAAAACTTCCAATATTGGAGCATTCACAACTTCTGGTGGCAAGTCGTTCCGCTGATTAATTGTTCTCACTGTCAGGAAATTTCTCCTTAATTCCAAGCTGATTCTCTCCCTGATTAGTTTCCATCCATTGCTTCTTGTTCTGCCTTCGGGTGCTTTGCAGAAGAGGCTGATGACCCCTTCTTCTTCCCATTGCCGCTTCCTATGGCAAGGAACTTCCAAACTTTTTTTCTTAATACAAATAGAGTGGGAAAAAGCCCATACTTACATATATCGGCGCGCTTGGAGCTTTTGTTAAAAAATGCACCAACTCCTTGAGCTATACTTAAAAGTGGAAGGAAGAGATCTGATGCCCGAAGGAGATGTAACGCCCAAAAAAAGATATCTACAGATCTCTCTCTCTCTCTCTCTCTCTCTTTCTAGCACTCGCAGCGAGCTCCGCCCTCCTTCACAAACCCGGGATGGCCCGTGCGCGCGCGTGCGTGCAGAGGCGAAATGTGGGGTGGGGATATAATGTGGAGCCCAGAGGGAAATTAAGTCTCTGACCCCGCCTATCCTTCGCAAAGCATTGCTGGGAATATCATTGAACTTTCTAGGCGGGAAGGAGACGCGAAACTGAGAACCAGTCAAGGTCGCAAAGCCTGTCGGGAAAACGGCGGAAGGACCGTTTCTTCCGCACAGCCTCTTGGAACATGTAGTCCGTTATGAATAACGGCTCTTAGCCGGTGTTCCCCGTTTGTTTTCTCTCTCCCCGCCTCCCCAATTCTACTTCGGGCCACTCAGGAGAAGAAGAAAAAAGCGCGCTCTAAGCTGTCGCGTAGGCCTCCCGATTCGTGGGTTCTTCTGCGGATGTGAACAGCCGGGCGGGGAGGAGAGAAGCGCTCAGGCGGCTTCAGGGCTTCTCTTTTGGGTCCTTTCTCCTATCGGTCTAGAGGTTGCCGCGAGGGGGACTTGCGAGCGCGTGTGGAGGAGAGAGGAGCGCGTTTAGCTAGGCTGCAGCCGGGCAGCCGCGACGGATTAAGCGGGTCGTTCCGTGGGTCACTTCGGAGTCGCTCCCAGCTCGGCCCAGATATGTCCTACTGCAGGCAAGAAGGTACCGGGGACGCGGGAGGAAGGGGAGGTGGGGAACGGTCGGTCGGGCTCCTGGGCGCAGCCGAGCAGAGCCGGCAAACGGGTCTATGCCCCAGCTGGATCTTTAGAGAGCCCAATAGGAACGGTGGGCCGGGCGAAAGGAGCGTGGAGGCTGGCATGAGAGACGGCTGGGTGACTTTGAGCCGGTCATTCTCTCTCAGAAATGGTGTAGGGTCTCCCGCTTTTTTTGGGGGGGAGGTGGGTGTTGGACTAGATGACCTATAAGGTCCCTTCCAACTCTGATTATCTGTTAGCCCAACCCACCTCACAGGGTTGTTGTTAACGGGGGGAATAGGAGGAGGGAAAAGTATTACAGGTAGTCCACGACTTACAACGGTTCGTTAAAGTGACCAAGTTACAACAGCACTGAAAACAAGTGACTTGTGACTCTTTTTCCCACAGTGAACTACCTTTCCAGCATCCCCCTGATCCTGCGATCAAAATTCAGAGGCTTGGCAACAAGTTCATATTTATGACCGTCACTGTCTCCTGAAGTCACGCGGTCCTGTTTTGCGACCTTCTGACAAGGAAAGTGGATGGGGAAGCCAGATTCACTTGGTTGCTAACTGATCAACTGCAGTGATTCACTTAAGAACTCAGGCAAGAAAGGTCATTCACTTAACAAATGTCTCATTCAACCACCGAAATGTTGGGCTCAATTGTGATCGCAAGCTGAGGACTACCTGTATTACCTATATTACAGGTAGTCCTCAACTTATGACCCAAATTTCAGTTGCTAAGTGAAACATTTGTTAAGTGAATTTTGGTCCCCTTTACAACTTTTCTTGCCACAGTTGTTAAATGAATCCCTGCAATTGTTAAATTAGTAACACGATTGTTAACTGAATCTGGATTCCCCATGGACTTTGCTTATCAGAAACTTATCATAAAAGCTGATCGCATGAACATTATAATTGTCAGTTGCCATGTGTCTCAATTTTGACCCCGTGATCATGGGGAGTACAATGCTCGTAAGTATGAAAAAGTTATAAGTCACTTTTTTCAGTGCTGTTGTAACTGTGAACAGTCATTAAATGAACTGTTGAAAGTCTATGTCTACCAATATATATTATCACCACCTTGAATTGCCCCAGATAGATAAAATGTGTCCTTGACTTTAGTGACCGTTCAAAGTTACAATGGCACTGAAAAAAGTGACTTATGACCATTTTTCACAGTTATGACTTTTGCAACGTCCCCATGATCCAGGGGTAGAATGCTACCAGTTCTGCCCGGTTCTAAAGAACTGGTAGCTCTGAAGAGCAGCAGACACTGAACCCATTCTGTGTTTGCTGCTGTTTGGCCCACCCACCCATCCAGGATATTACCTGTCCTTTATTTCCTGCTTTTTCAACCTCAACTGCTTTGCATGGCACAGCTGAGGTTGAAAAAGCAGGGAAAAAGAGGCTTTTCGAATGCTGCGCACCTGTGCACAGTGCTTTTCCGCCGTCCGGGTGGCACAGCCTAAGGTTGTTTTACACATGTGTGCATGCGCACGCAAATGTAGTTACCGAACCAGTAGTAACACTAGTTGAATCCCGCCCCTGCCATGATCACATGATCAAAAATTCAGATGCTTGGCAACTGGCTCATGTTTATGATGGTTGCAGTGTCCCAAGATCATGTGATCACCTTTTGCAACCTTCTGACAAGCAAAGTCAATGGGGCAGCCAGATTCATTTAACAATCATGTTACTAATTCAACAACTGCAGTGATTCATTTAACAACTGATAAAGATCGTAAAATGGGGCAAAATTCACTTAACAAATATCTCATTTAACAACTGAAATTTTGAGCTCAATTGTGGTCGTAAATTGAGGACTACCTGTAATATTAATAAATAATCCACATCCTGTGAGGATACCCTTTTACATCATTGGAGAAAGAACACCTACCTATCCCAGGTCTTTGGGAAGGATTCTATAGGTGGATAAAACTAACCATTCCGGAGTTGCGCAGTGGTTAGAATGAAGTTCCGCAGGCTAATTCTGATGACTGCAAGCTGCCTGCAATTTGGCAGTTCAAATCTCACCAGGCTAAGGTTGACTCAGCCTTACATCCTTCCAGGGTGGGTAAAATGAGGCTGACTCTATAAATCGCTTAGAGAGAACTGTAAAGCACTGTGAAGCCATATATAAGCCTAACTGCTATTAATATTGCTATTCCAGTCTGAGTGACTGACTGCTACTCCAGTCTGAATTACTGATATATCAATTTTCTGGCCAGAAGAAAAATGAATGTAGGTGCTTCATTAGTACATTCCTGCAGCAGCAAGATTGTGAAGTTGGATCTGAATCATCATCTCCTAGAAATCATCTGGCTCTGCAGGTCCTGGCATTGTCTTCCTGCCTCCTTTTGGTGGTGGCACCATCTTCTTTCCTCCCACCAACCCTAGCATGTGTGTGAGAAAGAGATGGCTTTCACAGTCTGTGCACCTTATCTGCAAATAAAAAAAAAATCTAAATGACACTTGGGAAATAACTTCTATAGTGCAATCTCCTGCCTCAGGATGTGCAACTAGGGAAATTGGCAACAACACACATCTCTTTGAGGTAGATCATTCTCACCCTAAAGATAATCCTTAGAGTACAACCTCTCATTTAGCATTTGCTCTTGGCAATTACTGGTGTACTTCCTCCCACGTATACTAGTTGCAGCTATATCATTGACATTTGTGACCTTCCCTGCCAGTTTCTCACAAGCAAAATCAATGGGGAGACCGACAGAGTCACAAACCATTCCCATAATTGCTCCTGCAACTTATGTTTCTCCTGTAGAGCTCTACCATGGAGTATGACAACCCCTTCCCCCATTTGTGTGCACCAGCATGTCCATGCTTCCTAGCATTACTCTGCCATCCCCTCCGGCCTTCCTGCAGCCCTTACCAGCCCATCTGCATTCCTAGCACCTGTTTAGCCCCTGCCTGTATTCCTAGAGCCCACCCCCACACCCCGCCAGCCCACCCTTACTTGCGGCACCCCTTCCCCTGCCGTGACATCTACATACCCCCTGTGATTCTTCTCACTGAAGTGCCTGCACAATTCTGAGGATACAATGGCAACAGGCTTCTGGAATTGCTGTCGTTAAGTGATGTGGTCATATGATATCACTCTTGATTGTATTTCTTAGTGATAGTAATCCCAATCCCAAATTGCTATTATAACCTGAGGACTACCTATAAACATGCTCCTTATTTAAAAATAATAAGAACAAAAAAGATCATTTTAGTTGTCATTTATTTTCTTATTTATATTTATATAAATAATATATTTATCATATTATATATTTATCAAGTCTTGTAAGGTACTTGATGGCAAAAGAGATACTGTAACATGTAGAACTATTCAAATAAAGGGTGAAATTTAAAAAGTATTCCCAATAGAACCTTATATAGGAAAGGATACTAAGTGCTGGGCATACTCAACTCAGATCCAAGTCTGGTAGGAAGTGGTACCATCTTAGATAAAGGCTGAGAGTATATACTGACAATTATCCGACAAAGTAAACATATGCAGGAAAGAAAATTAAACTTAGCATGATTCTTTGCCATCTTTCTATTTTTTTTCTCTGGGGAGTAAACTAAATAATACAATCAATAAACTGGAGTAGATGTTAATTTAATTTAATGTCAAGATATACACGGCTTACATTGACGTATCTCCAGGGCCCAGTGTCATCTGCTAATGAACTTGTTCAGAAGCTTATGGTAGATCATACATTTACCTGCTCTTCTAATATTGTGTATGCTTTCCTCCTCCTCCCCCACCACCCAATTTTTAGGAAAGGACAGAATTATATTTGTGACCAAAGAAGACCATGAAACTCCAAGCAATGCTGAATTGGTGGCAGATGATCCCAATGATCCTTATGAAGATCATGGTCAGTGGAATGTAAATAACGTGTTTTGTGTCTCATTGAATAATGTTGAGATTTGCATTTGACTGCATTGCTTAGTGATGATAATCCAGGCAGTCCTCCTTGTGTATGTGTGGACACAGTGAGGTAAAGCAGAAAGGGCGCAGGATACATGTATGTATGTTTACAGTCACAGGGAAGCCAAGGAAAAAGGAACCATGATACATGTGTGTGATCACAAGGAGGCCAGGGAAAGAGCACAGAGTACATAGGTGCCATTGCAGGACAAAGAAAGTTGTAGTGTGTGTGAAGGATCACAAGGAGGCCAAGGAAAATAGATGTGGGAGTTCGTGCGAAGGAAAGAGGGCGCGCAAAGGAAGGCCTGTAGAAGTGACAGTTATCCATTGGTTTGGCTTGGGAAAGCCAGCAGGAAAGGTCACAGATGATTATGTGACTGCAGGATACTGCATCTAGTCATAAGTGGGATCTTTTTGCCAGGCCCTTGAATTGTATTCACGTGACCACAGGGCTACTGTAATAGCTGAATATAATACCAGCTGTAAGTCCCTTTGTTCAATACCATTGTCATTTCAAACAGTTATAATTCAAAGACTACATGTATTGCACATCTCATTGTAAAAAATAGCAGGCAATCATTTAAATCATCTTTTGAAACAAAGACATAATCTAAATAACTCTTGGCTATACAGAGTAATCTCTTTGGTATTTTAACTCTTCCATGTTTGATATGAATACAATAGAACCTCAGGTGACGACCGTAACCTGTTCTGAGAATTTGGTTGTCACTGGAAGTGCATGCACGTAAAAAAAAAGGTGCAACGTGGAAGGGCAAGTCACCGCAGCTGTGTTTGGTTGCCACTCAAGTACCTATTTGCGACCAGAGGTAAAAAATGTTGGTCGTGAACAGAAGCATTCGCGACCAGAGGTTCTACTGTATATGCAAATTGTGTGGATGATACTGAGTATATAGCAGTTTTCCTTAATTATGCTTGAGAAAGCATAATTTGCAACAAAATGACTTGCAGCCTATTGAGGTATAATAGTAACCTATGTTTCCATTTCATGAGAATGAGTTTTCACTTACATACCTTGTGTGCTAAGACTATTACCATTTGTTCCAATTTATTTACATTTTATTCAAAAAAGGAGTTCTGATTGTGGGTGAATCTAGAGGTATAAAATACATCTCATCCTCATTAACCTGGAATAAGATAGAAGTAGACACTTATAATGTATGGAGAATATTCATTATGACAAAGTTGGAGAGCCTCTGTATAGCAGTATTAAAAAAACATGCAGATTGTCATTTTGCATTTTCAAAGAAAAACAAAAACAGATTTTTTTATCAATTAAGAAATACATTTACTGTTTTTAATTAGTTATATTTAACATGTGTTTCTATATGATTGACATATTTCCTACAATCTAATGTGCAAAAGTCATTTTTGAATTGAGTTCATTCATAGTCGGGTGGCACACAAGTAATATTTGAAAATGTTAGTGAGAAATCTGTATTTCAGTCTTATCGCTAGAGGGCAACATTTTCTCACTCTTAAGAGTTCAAACATAGCTATGTTGGCTGTATTCTAGGTAAGATCCTGTTTGAGCCTTATTTCCTAGCATATACTTCAGTCACATGGATTTGGCTGGTAATGGACACTGTTTTATGTATTGTCCAGAGCTAAGCACCTTATATATTAAACTTATAAATAGATATAATGAAGGGTATACATTATTGAAAAGGATTATATAACATTCTTTGCTTTTGTAAATAGAATCAAGCCCCTGAATTAAATCAGATATTTCAAACTTTAAAAGCCTAGAAAGTATTTCATAGAAAAACACTGGATTCATTTGAATTAATACTGAACACCAGTTTTTCCTTGACTATATCTCTGAAGCTATGTAGCTCCTAGGGGGCAGTGCTCATCTCTTGCTTCTTAGCCGAGAGAGAGCCACAGTTGTCCAAATACACTTCCATGGTCATGGGGCCAACACAGGGATGGGATTCTACCAGTTCGCACCTATTCACTAGAACTGGTTGTTAACATTCTAAGCAGTTCAGAGAACCGGCTGTTAGAAGAAATTACTGGCCTAATCCTGTAAGGAAAGCAGGAAGGAAACATTCTGGTGTTGCTTACAAAAACTGCCTCTCCGTTAACCCTTATTACATTCTTGGCAGGACTAGACTTCCTATCTCAGGAACTTCTCTGAAGTTTTTTTCCCCTCCTTTGCTGGTACTTTGCTTGTGTGGAGTGACCATTCAAACTTACAATGGCACTGAAAAAAGTGACTTATGACCATTTTTCACACTTAGGACTGTTGCAGCATCCCCACAGTCATGAGAGGCCAGGCGAGGAGATGCATGCCTCAATGTGAGTGATGTTGAGTTGGCCAGGCCCAGCCAATATAACATGACCACCAAGCCATGTCCACCCAGTCACATGACCACCAAGCCATGCCCACCAACTAAGCCACACCCACAGAACCAGTTGTTAAAAATTTGAATCTCACCCCTGGGCCAACATGACTATATGCAGAAGCACATGGAATGCTATTAGCTTCCCACTGAAGTGATACTACTTTATCTACTTGCATTTGCATGCTTTCAAACTGCTAGACGGGCAGAAGCTGGGGCAAGTATGCTGTGCTCAGATCTTGAACCTGGGCTATCAGCTTTCCACCTGACAAACACAGTGTATTTGACAGCTGAAAACAGCTAAAAAGCAATATAAAAGCAGGTAAAAAACCAGTTAAGGGCTTGAGAAGAGGGGATTTCACAAGCCATCTCTCAGGTAGCCAGCCCTCTCATGGAACCCTCCAGGGATAGTTTAAAGCAATACAGGTAGTTCTTCCTTAATGACTCCTATGCCTTTTCGGGACATAGCTAATCTAAGTTTTATACAAACAATATTAGGATAGTGAAAAAGTCATTTTTTCTGTAATAACAAGGCATTTATAATGCATTTAATCCAACTCATGCTTAGCACCTTGACAGGCATAAAAAGGAGATGTTGTAAGAAAGATGAGCAAAACATTTTGAGCCCAAAATGGCCATTTTGAATGAAAAAAAAGATATGCACCGAGACTTTCATTTTGAGGTTGAAACAAAGGACTCCGTTTTATTTTGGTCCTAGACAAAGATTTGGGTGATTGTGTTTTGAGAGTTTTGCAGCTAAAAAAACAAACTTAAAATGGGATGTTCCAGTTTCGGTGTTTGAGTGTTTCAGGGTTGAAATAAAACATAGTCATGTTCCAGGAATTTTGCTTTAATGTGAGAACAAAACACTTCAAATTTTGTTTTGACAGAAGACAGTGGAGTCTGCTCAGACAGACAATATTTAAAGTGGGACTGTTTTGTTTGGAATTCTTAATAAAATACATTTCCTATTTTGTGCATGTGTAAGCTGTGGCATATTTTGCAGCAGAATATAAAACTTTTCAATAATTGTTTTTATTATACCACTCAATTTTATTTCCTGTGTTTGTAAATTTCTTTCATGCTTTCATTATTTTTGTGTTTTGTTATTTCTCATCCTGAGCTCTTATTTCTGAATCATTAATATTATCACATGAAACAGTATGTTTAAGTGCTGCCTACTAAATGAGGTTATTGCAAGGGCTGCTACGTCAGGAAGATACAATAAAATGATATAAGATACTAGCGAAGATGTTTAGTCAGAAGCATAATTTTAGTTATATAATTGGAAGCAGCCATTCTTAGAGCATGCTAGCCAATATACTTCAGAGCAAGACACTGAAAATGACTTTCAGCCTTGACGTGATTGAAGTTAACCTTGCACCCTTCTTGAGATGAAAAGAAATTGCTAGTCCCTTTCCCCCAGCTCTTAGACCTTAAGTGCCATCTGTATATTATAGCCAAAGGATGTGCAGAAATCCATCTTTCAGCTTTTCTAATTTCAGACAGGCTGTGTTGCTGGCCAGGAGCCAGGACTGAGCATTTAGAATGGATAGAAATGATCTCTGCTTTGTGACTCCTGCCACAGCTTCTAAAGGTTTGAAGTAAAATTGCTTATTGGCCATGAATACACATATAAACACAAAGAATGAATGAAACTTCCCTCCCAACCCTTCTATTCGCCTTTGTGAAAAGCAGGTCTGTCCAGAGGAAAAACAACATGAAAAGCTGAATGCAATTTTTTAAAGAAGCAATTCCTTGTTTCCAAATAGAAGTGCCAATTGACTTTATAGAAATGGAAACCAAATTAATCCTATAAATCTACTTGCAGCTGTGTGTCACAAGTGACTATAAGAACCCATTTTCAGCTTTCCTGGGGCATCATTGCTCTTCTGAACCATCTGGGTGTCCTCCCCCACCCCTTACTACATTAGAGAACCAAGTAGATTTTATGTTTGTTACCATTTGACTTGTTGAAATGGTAGCTGAGGAATGCTTTGGTTTGTACTCTATGAAAAACTAACTTAACATACCAATGTGAAGCTCACTCAGCAAGCCAAAACTAGTAATTATTTTTCCTATAGTTGTGATGTGCCTCTTCAATGGTCATACCTATAAAATATGTCAATTAGAAAAAATCTGTACAAAAATTAGAGGTTAGGAGTGATGGGTTTTATAATGGACTGAACTTTTGTTCATATAAGTTTTCTTTTTATCATACTAGAACAAACTAAGTTAAAACTTTTAAAACAAACTACAAAAATGAACAAAACTACTTACTGAAAGAAAGAAATATTTTTCCTTTCGTATATGTTAATATACAAATATTACTTGGAAAATGTTGCTATTACCTTCATGTAATCTTAATATTTAATATGGAAAATAGTTTATTTAAGTTAACAGACAATTGAAAGTACAATGAAAACAGAAAAAGAAATAAAGGAGCAAAAAGAAAAGTAATTTACAAGCTGTATTAAATTGAATAAACTTTTTGAAGTAATGTTAGGTTAGTACTGTAAGTTTTGTGTAAATTTAGCACTTCAAAATCATTATTAAAATCAAATGAGTATTCAATAATTAATAAATCATTCAGCATAATCAGTCTTAGTGGATAATTAATATCTAATGTGAGATAGTACCTTTTTGGTAACAAATTAGATAAGATCTAATAATTTAAATCTTTATATTAAGATCCCCCAATTCTTTCAAAAGCATAGACACAAGCAGGATGATATATTGGTAGAAATCTGTGGCTCCATAATACTGAATCCTTTAAAATATGTGTGTCACAGGCAGCCCTTGCTATTCATGGGAATTATTTTGTAGCCAAACAAAAGAATGGATAACAAAACAGCAAAAAAAAATGGATAGCATGGACAACAAAACTGCAAAAAAATGCTTTTTGCATATCATGTGCAAAAATCCATCTGCCATTCTGCATATGCATAAAGTACACAAAAAGCTTGCCAATAACAGCAGATATAATAAACAAATAATAAGGTTTGGTTTATATTTTTCAAGCACTATAAAAAAAAGGATAATAAGTGCCACTTGTCTGCTTCTATAGTTTGTCTGTGATATATTGGCAACCCTGGGGAGAAAAAAAAAAAGAACCAACTCAGGTTATATGCAGTAGTTTCCCTGACATAACCAACCAGTTTTTTCTATTTTGCCATTAAACCAAGAGTTGACTGCTCCTTCCCCCTAATGCTAAACTGGAGAGTTGTGTTTTCTGAATGAGCTTCATGTTCGTTCATGTTCCCCTTCCCTTTTTGGTACTGCCACAAAAGGAAACAAAAAGCTCTTGCTGTGTCCCTATGTCTGCACCTGAACATGATAATGATCATGATGTATGACATCATGTATCCTTATTTTGAAAATAAGCCAATTTCAAATTATGGTTTACAAAGCTAGCTTGTATATTATATACTGTATATTATTAATCTCCCAAAGATGCTTGTCCAAAAGGCAACTGGACTTTCTTTTCTTTAAAAATGTTTTGCTTCTCATCCAAGAAGTTTCTTCAGTTCTAATGGAATGGAAGGATTTATATTCTTTGCAGTCGTCTGGTTGTTAGTACTTGGAGGGTCATTAGCTCTCTGAGTATCACTGAGCCACTTGGAGGGTTATCTGTATCCCCAGAGTCACCTCAATCCGAATGCAAGAAAAGTGTGGAATCTTCTCACAATTAACAGTCCCAAGAAGGGTACACACCAGTTAAATCCTTCCCTTTCCCCTCCTCTCCAGTGAGTTAAAACTGAAGAAGCTTCTTGGATGAGAATCAAAATGTTTTCAAGGAAAAAGAAAAACGCCTTTGGAACAACTATGACCTGGACGATGGAGAATCTACATAGATATACTATTAACCAATTCCAGGTTCAAATAAACAATCAGAATGGATTGTTTTGAAACAATGTTTTTACATAACAGATATAACAAAATGGATAATTTTAAAAAAACTTTTAATATCTTCTTTACAGCATACCGATTGCCAAGGGGTGTGTGGCAGTAAAATATCTGAGTTTATGCATAAAGTGAAGAACTATTGTTTTTATACAAATATGATATGTGCAAACATTTCTATGAATTAAACAGATGTCTTTTCTCTTTCCTTTCCTCATTTTCTTCTTTTCTTTCCTTTTCTTTTCTTGCCATACACTTAAAAACAAAGTTGCTCTTATCTTTTGTTTTCCTATGTCACCACTAAGGTTTTTTAGGAAGATCGAAAATATGTTAATCACTAAATACGTTGATATAGAATTTATTACTTAGGCTGCTATAGACTATGAATCTTAATGATTTAGATCACTCATAATGCTCAGTAAAATGTAATTTGTTTGGTTCAGGGTATGATAAGCATGTCTGCAGAGAACAGTAGCTTATAAAAACTGAAATTAATAAACATTTCAATTCAGCCACTGTAATTAATTTTTGGCTTGACTTAACTGTATTGACTAAACTTTGACTCTGAATATAGTTAAAGAATCAATGTTGTGCTGTGCATGAACCCAGCCATTATGTCAGTCCCAATATAAAATAGTTTTGTAATTGACTACCTTTTTCCCCCTCTTCTTCTTAAGGTTTGATATTGCCTAATGGAGATATCAACTGGAATTGTCCATGCCTTGGTGGAATGGCTAGTGGTCCTTGTGGGGAACAATTCAAGTCAGCTTTTTCCTGCTTTCATTATAGCAAGGAAGAAATTAAGGGATCAGATTGTGTGGACCAGTTTCGCGCAATGCAAGAATGCATGCAGAAATACCCGGATCTTTATCCTCAAGAAAATGATGATGATGATGATGATGATAAAGAAGAAGATAATCAAAGCAAAGATTTAGAAGCTACTCCTTCAGCGGGCAAAGAAAAGGATGGGTCTAGCTAATGAATGAGCACGGAGGCTATGGTCTCCTTTCCATATTCAGAGACATTTAGACAAGCAGAGGATCTTCTCTCCTTTCTTTCCTTCCGCCCCACTGATCCCGCAAGGAATACACTTCTGTACACTGTATCATGTGAACTCACTCACTGTGAAGAAACAGCTTTAGCCCTATGGTTTTAACACAGAAATGTTGCAGTAGAGTCAGTATAGAAGAAATGTAGACACCACCAGTGCTTTATTACTTTTCTTCTCCAGTTATGTTCAGTCTATAGGTTGGCTTGAAGAACAGAGGTGGTTAATGCTGTTTTGGGAAAGCAAAATATCTTCAAGGTTTTATATGATGAAAATTAATACAAATTTCTCAGAACAACCAGAAAGATTCAGAAATCTGGGTAAAATTTTCTGTAAGTCAGCCTTATGTGCTTGATGGCACAGGAAGTTTGCATGTATAATTAATTTCTAATAATAGAAAATTAATGCTAGTATATTGATTTTCCATTTTAAAATAAATGTTGATCAGGCCTAGCCGTTACTGAGCAGTTAGAGAAAAAACATTGGTCACATTTAGGAACATTCTTAGCGTTCCTAACAATTCCTGTTTTGAGGGGTTTCCTTTGTTCAAACCCCTCTCCCAGCAGGTTGCTGATCCTAATAGACTTGCAATGTTACCTGGTGTAACAAACCTCTGCATAGGTATTGTGATTTGACTATATATTAAAAGTGAATTCCTTTTACCTTACACAGGCCCCTGTGTCTTTTGTTAATGCTAATGACTCTTCCCTGTGACAGGCTACCTTGATTTGTTCAACATGGGCAAACAGGCAGTCCTCACTTAATGACCAATCATTCAGCGACCATTTATAGTTACGATCAGTCTTTAAAATTGAGGCTACAGCACCACCACATGGTCACATGATCAAAATAGGGCATTTGATAACTAGCCCACATTTATGGCCAGACTATGCACTTCAAGTCCCCCCACCCACTTATCTCTACTTATCTCTGCCCTTTTGGCCACCCTGTACTTTACTGTCTGCTCCTGCTACCCCCCAAATGACATTTGCTGTCTTCTTCCCTGGACAAGGTAACAACTGTCAGTGCTGAGCAAGCCATCCGCACTGCTCCCTCGCCTCTCATGGTCTCTGTGCCCAGCTCTATCCTGCTGCTTCTTCCCCACGCTTGGCATGTTCCCTTCAACAGGTGAGGATCTGCTATGCACATCCCGGGTCTGCGCCCTCACCCAGGACATGGCTTCCAGGAGGAAAAGATGGTGAAGGTCAGCTGGGGGCAGCAAGGTACAAGTCATCCAAAAACTGGGCAGAGAGGGAGAGGTAGATAGACAAGTAGAGGGAGTTGAACCAGAGGCAAGTGCAGCAGTGGCAGAGCTCATCTGCCAAAGGGAGCTTGTCAGGCTTCTGCTGGAGATGACAGTTTGCACAGAGTAGAAGTTTGTGGTCCTTGTCTAATGACTGCAACTGGGTTAGGATTAGACTGCCGGAACTGCCATTGTTAAGCAGTATGGTCATGTGATATTCCACCTAACAGCCATTTTGCTTAGCAGTGAAAAATCCTTTCTCAGTTAGGGTCTTTGAACAAGGACTACTTGGAGCCTTCTCATCTGAGGAGAATTCTGGCATCCTGTGATCTGAATTCCGGGTCAAAGTGGCTCTGGAATCATCAAGGGATACTGGTAGATGTTCTTTGTGTTAAGCCAACCTATCCAATCATTTAACTTAACCCTGAGGTTTTCAATGTACATATCCCATGTAGCCATGGTGATTGAGTCATATTTAAAGTAGATTTTATACAAAATATTGCAGGAGTGTGATAAACATGTAAATCTTTGAGATTATAATCCTTCCATTCAAGCAAAGGCTTGATCAACTAGATAGGAGTGTGGGTGGAAAGGAAAGAGGTGATTTTGCTGATTTTCTTAGGTCTGATGTCCTGCACCTGCCAAAATGTGGGTACTTGAACTTAAGGGACATTTAATAAATGTGGGGTCAACAAGGTTTTGTTAAAAACAAAGATATTGTAGAATAAAATTTGTTTTCTCATGGATCCCTCTATCTTTGAATAGAAGCACACAGTACTATAAACCCCATCCATCCATCTGCTCACTTTGATTAACTCATGCTCTGTTTTTATGTCTTGACAGGATCAGAATATATGTGACATTTTTTTTACATACATACATTTTTCATTTACTGAAGTAAAATGCAAGTACCAGTTTGACTCTTTCAGAAAAAGTGTCAAGAAAACTTCTTAGGCCTGCATATAGTGTCAGTGAAACAGCTACCCATGGAGAACAGGTCCTGAGGAATCAGATGGAGTGCATTTGTGAATAGGACTTTAACCAGGCCAGGTCAAAAGAAAATCAGTGGTTGGTTATCAGAAGCTGGTGCCTCCTCATCGTGTTTAAAGATTTATTATATAATCAATTTTGTAGCATCTGGTTAATAAGACATCCCTGGCACGAATGCTATTGGAAACTGCTTTTGGGTAATGCTGTCAGCCATTACAACAGGACTCTTAAGATGCGTCTATTCACCATAGAATTCTTACAGGGCCACCTTAGCATCCAAAAGGCATCACTACTAGGTCTGCGTTTGAATATTGTAGCGGGCTAAATTTCTTTAAGGTGAGTTCATTTGAAATCACTGCAGCAAATAAGCCATACATTCTTTTTGCAAGCAATAGGACTGAAATTCAAGCGATTCCGTCATTTTTAGCTTGCCTTTTTGTAGAAAGTCATTTTCACCACGTTAACATCACTAGTGCTTATCTGAATGAGATACACCTCAACTGCATCTCAAGATGATAAGCTTAGTCTTGTCATGCTTTTGTTTCCATTTCCTGTGCCTAATTGCATATTTTGTTTTCCTTTGGCATTCAAATTAGCGCACATGAGTCTACCCCAGTTTTATCCTTGGAACAATTCTGTGAAGTAGGTTGTTCCGATTCAGTGAATTCTCTGAGTAGGTAGAAATTTGGACCTGGGAGTCCCAATCCATACACTTCATGCCCAAATGCAATTATTTGAAAATGCTGGTAAAAATGGAGCAAGCACCATTCTCTGGTTCCCACTTCTGCTGCTGTTACTTTTCTTCATATCCCATTCTACCATTTTTTCCTCTTTAGTCTCTTCATTTAAATTTTGGATATTTGAATTGCCCTTTCACTTACAAGCAGCTATAAACGCAGAGCTTCTAACTTATGTTTTATATAAATAAAATCCCTTGGGTTTAGCAATAAACCATCTAGCTCTTTATCTGACAGAAAACTCATCAGACAAAATATGAAAAAATGCAGGCAATATAATATAAACATAGTTTATACAGTGTGTCCAAAATGATTTTAACATTTTAATAGAAACTGTGATGAACTAAATAAAAGTCCTGTATCCATAAATTAACTGACATGCATAACAGATTATACATTAAAAGGGCAGTAAGATTTATAATGCCTTGGCCAAAGCTTAAGTAAAAGACATTTAACTATAAATTCAAAATTAAGCTTCTTCCCTTAACCTATTGCCCATATTTTAGGAGAGATTATTTTTTTAGTGCAAACACTTTAGTGCCTTTCAAAAGAAATTCCATAATCTAGAACAAGAAATGGTATAAACAATTACATTAGTCATATTCCAGCACAAGTTATATGGAAATGTCTGGGTTTTAACAGCTGTCTTATAATAGAAGACTTCTTTACTCTGCATTGGTAGCTAATGTCTCAAACCACAACTATGTTTTGCACAGTATATAACAATGAAGTACAAATTATTGCTAGGGAGCTGAGGAGTCACTCTCATCCTTCTGCAGCACAGACTACTTTTCTGACTAGTCTCTGAGCAAAGGGCAGCAATGTTAGTGGTGTTTATCTGTATCCACCTGTTCATCTGGAGCACTGCTTGTTAGAAGAATCTTGGCTAGTAGTAAATAATAAATATGAATAGAAGCATCTGTTCTTTGAGATGTCTTGAACACCCATACAGTATGAAAAGGGCAAGTGACTGAGGCTACAAAGTGGCAATATGAAGCATTTTAGGTGAAATGAACACAACGGAAATTGAAAATCAAATATTAACTTGGAAAAAAAAAAAGGACCATGTGAGGGTTTCAAGAGGCAATCGGTCTTTAAATCACCAATTTGGTGTGTCTTCTATGCAATTCAGTAGTAAATCTGATAACCCCAAAAGCAAATTCCAATATTTCTGCTGATGAATACAAACTTTGAGTTCTTGCCTCATTGTTCTCCTAAGAGAACTTGGTAGGCTCCTAAAGTCCATCATAGCAGTGGTCTTTCTGCATTTGTTTTGATGCAACAGATGCTAAATTTGGGACAAAACAGAAAAACGCTGTTGGTGAGAACAGGTGAAACCCAGAACAGTATTGTGGGAATAACACTATAGAAAATAAATCTTTGGAATCTGGTGGTAATCAAGTTTTGGATCACCAGCTATTTTTATTCTAATGTGTAGATTGCCAGCCATTTTCTTTTCCCATGAATGTTGTCAGGAAGTTTAGGGGGACACCCACAGAAGGAACAGGGACCTCCACTTCCCAGAATGAATCCTTGCAGCTCTGAGTCCTTTCAGGCTGCCTTCCAGATTTCCAATAACTTTGCTGTTTGCTTCTCTATGAAGTAGACACAAAGACACTTAAATCTACAATACCTTCTCAATTCCAGTGCAAATTTCAATAGAAAACATAGACATAGAACCCAAAAGCTACGAAAGGTACCTTAAAATAACAGCTTTTTAAACAGGCCTCTCAAATATAAGCAAGACTCATGTGACGAATGATGTTGTGTAGCCCTGTAACAACAAATTTTTGCTCTTCCTTCATAGTTACTGTAAAAAAACAAAACCCAGCTCCAGAAAAATAAATAGTGCAGGAGCTCTAGTTTTCTGTTAGTAATGACTGTTCATCAATGACATAATATAATCTTGGCCTCAGTTACAAATATATGTATTGATGAAATTTGAAAGCTATAGATACTGTAATCCTAAAGTAAGCTACATGCCAGGCTCTATGTGAGCCTAGATACATGAGGTTAATTCAGCAGTCTTTTTTTTTTTACAAATATGTGAAAGAGAGAGAAGATTGTTGTCTTGAAAAACAACAACAACAGATTCCTGCAGAAAGCACTTAATGGAATGGAGGAAAGACAGTTTGCTTTTAAATTTTCCTTAATTATAAAAGTAACGATTAACATTAGAGAGCTAACTAGACTTTTCACTGACATATTATTAATGTGTACATATTTGTGACTTGACTTGAGAAAAATAAATAAATTATCTGCATCCAGTTCGTAGTATATCTGCAACAAACTTCCCCCAGTGAGCTTTCCAGGGCTTCACCAGACTGTTCATGTTCACAAGAAGTCTGTTCGTCCGTGCGTCTTCTTGTCCTGCTATTAAATAGTCTATACCTGGTTTGAAAAAGGATTACATATTGTAAGAATCAATTCTCAATATTAATTAAATTACAGAATCAAAGATTTCCCAGAAGACTTTACAGGGATAATTTTAATTAAGATCATTAATTTTTCCTCTCCTCTCTTTCCATCTGAACACGGTGCTCCGGATGACTTAAAATGCAAATTACTTAATTACAAAGTTCATGAGTTTGCTTGCGTAGCAAGATTGGTACTTAACATAGACTGAGAAATTAAAAATCCTGGAAAATAGTAATAGCAAATTGATTTCATGGTGCCAAGATGATACTTGGGCGTGTTCATGAAGTTCTCAAGAGTCAAACTGAATACTTTATTTTCAAGCACACTTGTGGCCCAATACGGAGCATGTAGCTTTAGGTTGGAGAAAACATTTTAAAAAGTGAATGCAAATGAATTAATTTGATATGCAATTTGAAATGATACAATAGGTTGTAGGGATGATTAGAGCTGCCAACTGAATTGTGAAAAAGCAATATTACTAGTTCTCTAGAATAAGACCAGCAAACATTTGGAGAGAAGTGTGAAACAAAATGCCGGAGACATAATTAGGCCTATGCAGTGAAGAATTAAAGAATAAGAAGACAGCACAATCTGCATATCAGTCCATGCACATGTCTCTTAGGCACTTTTATAACCCACAGCCTTCAGAATGACGAGTCATTCTTCAGTCAATGTGCAGGTATTAAAATATATCTTACCCAAAGGCATCAGGCTGTGAAGAATGTTTCCAAACATAGACATTAATCCCTAACTTTGCTCCTGTATCACAAGATACCACATTAATATCCAGTCTTATGGTGGCTCACAGTGTGTTAGTTGACACATTGTGCTAAGGCATAATTGGATTAACTAATAGTTTACTGAATATACCATGATTGTTGAAGTGCATATAATATAGCAAAGTGTGAACTGGAGTTGAAAAACCATAGCAGATGGGTTCACATGTCATTCTACCCCAAGCCCAAAAAAACCATTCTTGTTTTGCATATACCAAGCCCCCAAAGATCAACGATGAGGCTACTGAAATTCGCTGACATATCACTAGAATTCAGAAGTCAGACCTGCACTTTTTATTAAAGGAGTAGTAAATATAATGCTGTAGATAAGCTACGTCTCCATTGTGCTTAATGTACCTATGTGACTTCCATGAAAATTACATAAAACGGAAAATATACAAACCCACCTATTGAGGATACTTCTGCTTCACAGCCATGCCATCTGTAACCCTTGTACCCACTCACCCACATGGATATAAATAAATACAGACCCCAAATGGAGGGTAGAAGTGGCCATACAGATTAACAGAAATAATGTGATCTGTTGTTTTGGGCTTAGCAGTTCTAAGTATGTCCTCTTTAGTGAAAAGAAGGAATAGGGGAGACATGATAGCAGGGTTCCAATATTTGAGGGGCTGACCCAAAAATGAGGAGGTCAAACTGTTTTCCAAAGCACCAGAAGGCAAGACAAGAAACAATGGATCAAGAAACTCATCAAGGAGAGAGGCAACCTGGAATTAAGGAGAAATTTTCTAACGATTAGAACAACCAGTGGAATGGCTTACCTTCAGAAGTTGTGGGTGTCCCATAATTGGAGCCTTTCAAGAAGAGATTGGACAACCATTGGTCTGAAATGGTATAGGATCTCCTGCTTGAGCAGGTGATTGGACTAAATCATCTCCAAGGTCCCTTCCAACTGTTATTATGTGTTATTCTATGTTCTATGATTGTAGCCATCATGGTTTGTTTCACTAAGTTTATTGCACGAACCCTGACTTCAGCAAACTGTTGTTAAGCAAACCTGGTAAGCTGCAGTGGTGCAGTGGTTAGAGTGCAGGACTGCAGGCTACTTCTGCTGACTGCTGGCTGCCTGCAATTTGGCAGTTCAAATCTCACCGGGCTCAAGGTTGACTCTGCCTTCCATCGTTTGGAGGTGGGTAAAATTGTTGAGGGCAATATGCTGACTCTGTAAACACTTAGAAAGGGCTGTAAAGCACTGTAAAGCCAGCGGTAGGATTCTACTGGTTTGGACTGGTTCGGATGAACCCCTTGCTCCGAAGATGACAGTAAACCATTCTCTGTGACAAGCACGTGGGTCTGCCTGCCCGCCCCTGTTCTTTCCTGTGCTTTATTTTCTTTTGATAAACCATAGCTGATTTGTGCGCCAGAGTGGTTTGCTGTGCCTCAGCTGTTTTATTCACAGGGACTGCTGTAAAAGGTAAGTATTAGAGCTTTTTAAAATGCAGAGCGTGCAAACACCGAACCAGTTGTTATACCGGTGGAATCCCATCCCTGTGTAAAGCGATAGATAAGTCTAAGTGCTATTGATATTTAGCGTGTGTGAACCCATGAATCTTGTGTTGACAGCAATTCTCGGAGAAAAGAAATTTCCTTCTTCGAGCTGAGCTTTTTAATCATTACAGGTAGAAATGCGTTCTACTACATGCTAACACTATGCTCCAGCAATGAACAAAGGGATCTCTAGGAGTTTCATCATAGTGTGTTAAAGATGTGACAGTGACCCTCAGCTTACTAGCATAGTGTGGGGCAGAATACTTACCAGGATTTAGAATAGGACATGTACACCCTCGGTTGGTCCAAGAATCTGGATATATACTGCGGTTATTCCTGGTGATTTTTACTTTGCCTGATTTCAGAACCTTCTTTATCTTCACAATTACTTCCGCATGGGTTCCTTTGTCATGAGCAGATAGAACTTTCGCTCTTAAAACTGCAAGACAGCATAATGCACTTGTATAATAATTTCAAGTCTTCTTTGAACCAAGCTGGACTACATAGATGCTGTTTCCTGGCAAGAATATGGACATGACCAGTTTTTGCCTTCTTTTCCCCCACTTGCTGGTCTACTCTACAGACCTAGAGTTGGCTACTGGTTTCCTGATTATGCTTCATTGGTCTGATTCCACTTAGTTTTTATCAAGATTATCCCCAGCTCAGTTAGGATGCTGTAGCAGAGTTAACCAAAAAGTCCTGCCTATTTTTCCTGAGTTCTGAGAAACAAGATAACATGGGAAACCGCTTAGGCAGATGCCTTTCTAATCAACTGGGGTATAGGAAGAGGAAGTATAGCACATTCTGACTTGCAGGATTCTGTTATTGATAATTTCAATGAGAATAGCCTTCCGGCAGAGTTGATTTCCTGTTTGATCTACCTAGTGAGGCTAGCATCCAAATAAGGTTTGCATCCCAAATACAGAAGAAAAGTTGCACCCCCTTTAAGGAGGGAAGAGCATATAATTATGATTGGCCAAATGTGTGCATGGATCAGCCCATTCTGTGCATAAAAAAGGAAATACTTATAAGGTTTTACTATGCCTCTTTGGCATTTAGTGCCTCATTTTTATTTCAGAGGAAGCCTAGAACCTCAGGTTCTTTGACCCCAAAGCATTTTTATTCAGAGTTCAGATTTTTGGAAGATGGAAAAAGCAATAAGAAAATTATGCTGCATTTCCAATTTTTAAAAAGTAATTTCTTTCACTTACCGTAGGCGTATTTCATCTGACAAAAATTGCTAACGCTTCCTAGGATCCTCTCTTTGCACACACACTTTTCTAGCCAGGAAATCATAAACCAATGTGTCAAAGAAGATGGGTTGCATTAAAAAAAAAGAGAGAGAAGGAGAAACCAGTCACCCCGATTTTCATAAATGCTTGTAATAAATTAATACTTAGGAAACTTAGCTGTAGAGTATAAGTTCCCGAGCTGAGATATTGTGTAAATGTTTCAAGTTGTGTAAAATAATTACATGTAAGCATTCACTTTCTCCAATCTGTTTAAATTTTATCTGCTAAAAGAATTTAGAACAATGGATTATAAATGTGCCTTCTCCCCCTTTTTGGAGAACTTTCTCTCCCAAAATGACTCTAGTGATATTTTTTATACAATTAATAAGATGCCTGATTTCAAACAATTCTGGGCAGGTTATAATTTAAAGATTTGGGAATTCCACCAATTTTTAAAGATGTTAGGCAATATATAGAATAGGATATTCTTTATTGGCCAAGTGTGATTGGATACACAAAGAAATTTGTCTCCAGTGCATAAGTTCTTAGTGTACATGCAAGAAACAAGTAATAAATCATAAGATACAGTCATAGATCATAAGATACAACCAACAGAGTGATGGTCATAAGGTAGGAGCAGGTAATAGGAAAGACGATAAGGATAATAGTAATACTGTCCTACTACATGTTAGGCATAAGACAGTGTTGTGGGAATTATGTGTTTAGCAGAGTGATGGCATGAGGGGGGCGGGGAAACTGTGTCTAGTTGTTTTGGCATGCAATGCCCTATAGCGGCATCTTGAGGGAAGAAGTTGAAACTGTTTATGTCCAGGATGTGAGGGGTCTGTCTGTAGATATATTCTCAGCCCCCTTTCTTCCTCATACAGTATACAGTCCTCAATGGAAGGCAAGCTGGTTGCAACTGTTTTTTTCTGCAGTCCTAACTATCCACTGAAGTCTGCGCCTGTCTTGTTTGGTTGCTGTACCAGAACCAGACAGCTATAGAGGTACAAATGACACTCAATAATTCCTCTGTAGAACTATATCAGCAGCGCCTTCAGTATTCAACAAAGAATTTGCTGCCACAAAAGTTCCTAGAACTTTTATCCTTTTTAGTCAATGCTTTGTAAGTCATATGATAAATATTTCTAAGTAATCTGAAATGTTCTCATACCTTATCAACATTGTAATTTGTCTCAGTCTATTTATTGGCAGAAATGAGGGAAGTGAGGCAGAAATCATACCTGGGAATCTTAAAGCCGAAAAACCCTGCTTGCGATCATTCCATTGCCATTCATTTTCGCTTTCGTTGGCTGAGATTTGGAGAAAGTCAGGGATCCTGCCACCAATAGGAATATTTAAAAAAGCTGAATTGTCATAACTGGAAAGAGAAGAGCAGACAAAGAATGAGATTAAAGAATGTTTTATTTAACTATCTGTTTAATCTGTTTCAATAATGCAAAAGTAGGGCCAATGAACCAATTAAACATGGAACGTTTAACCAACTGTTAGCAGTTGCTACACAAACAGATAAAATGCTTCTTGGAAAATAATTCTTTCATTTCCAACTGCCTGGAAGCTCTGCTGATCAATTGGGGGCTTCTGAGGGTGCTGACTAGAAAGCTGGAATAAACTAGGACTAGGCCCTTCTCTGTGGTAACCCCTTTGCTATGGAATCTAATTCCCTTCACCCTCTTTTTGTTTTAAAAATAATTGGAAAACTTTTTTAAAAAACATAATTTTCTTCCTGATGTATACTTTATGTTAGGCACTGAAAGCCATTCTAAGAATCAAATATAGTGGTTTATCTTATCTTATTGCTCTTCCGAAGCTCCGCTAATTAATCCTGCAGACGGCTGTAATGGTATTCTTTAATTCAGGCACTGGAGCCAATCTGATGCCATCTTGTGCCTTGCCAAGGAAAGCACTAGAGTAGTGATAGGGCCCTCTCATAGCTAATTGCCTAAAGGTTTCCTTAGGACTGAGTTCCCCAATCTTTCTGACTTTGTGGACCAGTGGGGAGGAGAGAGGGGATGCTTCTGTGTGAGCAGTGGACAAGTGTGTAAGCGTGTGCAGGTTCATTTGCACAAGTGGCAAGCGTGCGCACCAGCCACTCTCATGAATGGAGTGCATGCAAATGGGGATGTGTACACATGCATGCTCACCCATCACTTCTGCAACCCAGTTCCAAACAGCTCAAGGCCCGGTAATGGGCCATGGACCGGGGTGGGAGGCCCTGTTCTAGGCAATATCTTATCCGTTGAATTGTCTATGCTTGATAGCCTGTGGGTTTGTTGTGTTTAAAATGACAATTCCAAAGGTCCTTTCCCAAAAGGCTTTCTTGTTTTTTTCTTTGAAAATGTTTTGCTTCTCATCCAAGAAGCTTCTTCAAGAACTGAAGAAGCTTCTTGGATGAAAAGTGAAACATTTTCAAAGGAAAAAAAACAAAACAAGAAAGTCCAGGTGCCTTTTGGAAAAAACATCTTTGAGACAACCATGACCTGGATGATTGAGAACATCCATAGACATTTAAAAAGACAAGTAGCTTTTTGGGTGGCATAGGCGCTCCTGCCAACAAGAGGAATTACTAGCAGAAGCAAGGGCAGGAGGAAGCAGGAAGAGACATTTCCGGGGGGGTGGGGGGGGAAGCAGGATGGGGAGACCCAAAATGAATTTTCAGAAAAAAACTATCCTGCAATTTGCAACTCTGACACTGCAAAAACCTATGGACAACACAACTCGATCAGGGCAAAGCAATAGACACAATCTACATAGACTTCTGTAAAGCCTTTGATTCAGTTGCACACGACAAACTACTCCTAAAACTAAAATCTTATGTTATCTCTGGACACCTGCATAACTGGATAGAAGCATTCCTGTCAAACAGACAACAAATGGTCAAAATTGGGAGCATCCTATCAAATTCTGTACCTGTCAACAGTGGTGTCCCCCAAGGCAGTGTTCTAGGACCAACTCTCTTCATACTCTACATAAATGACCTCTGTGATCATATGAAGAGCAGCGGCATTCTCTTAGCTGATGATGTAAAGCTATTCAACACCACAGACAATACTGCTACCCTTCAAAAAGACCTCAACTATGTATCAGAATGGTCAAACAAATGGCAACTTCAAATCTCAACATATTGGCCAAAAAAAAATCAGAAAATAAAATACAGGCTGAATAGTCAAGACCTTGTTGATGATCCAAGCTCTGTCAAGGATCTTGGAGTACTCATCTCTAATGATCTAAGTGCCAAAGCCCACTGAAACTATATAGCCAAAAAGGCATTAAGAGTTGTTAACCTAATCTTACATAGCTTTTTCTCTGTTAATATTACACTACTAACTAGAGCATACAAAACATTTGCTAGACCAATACTCGAATATAGCTCATCAGTCTGGAACCCACATTACGTATATGATATTAACACAGTTGAGAAAGTCCAGAAATGTTTCACAAGAGTTCTACACTCCTCTACTTGTTGCAGAATACCTTATGCCACCAGACTTGAAATTCTAGACCTAGACAACCTAGAACTACTCTGCCTTCAGTCCGATCTAAGTATAGTATATAAAATCATACATTGCAATATCCTACCTGTCAATGAATACTTCAGCTTCAACCATAACAATACAAGAGCAAACAATAGATACAAACTCAAGGTTAATCACACCAAACTCGACTGCAGGAAATATGACTTCAGCAACAGAGTGGTCAATGTCTGGAATACTCTACCTGACTCTGTGGTTTCTTCCCCAAAAACTTTAACCTTAGATTTTCTACTATTGACCTCACCCCTTTCCTAAGAGGTCTGTAGGGGGCGTGCATAAACGCACCAACGTGCCTACCGTCCTTGTCCTATTGTTTCTTTTATTTTTTTATTTTTCTTATATGTATCCATGTATTCATAACTATGTTTTTATTTATACCTATTATCTTGTAAGCAGTTGACAAACCAAATAAAATAAAAATAAAATAAAATAAAAAATGAATTGCTCTGGGGAGCCTTCCCAAGAACACTCTTAAGTTCCCAAATTCCTTCTGTTTCCACTACAGAGGGCTGGCTTACCTGTGGAGACATTCTCCAGTATGCTTGTTACAGTCTCTAGCACAGGCACAGGGCTGGCAGCCATTTTCTCCAAAGCCCCAATACCCCAATAGACACCAGTCACATTTGGGTCCTGCAACACCTGGCTTGCAGTAGCAGAAGCCTGTCTTTGGGTGACATTTTTGGGCTTGGTTCAATGTGATGTTCAGTGAGCCCACGGGATGGCAGGAGCAAGCTAGAAAAGAAAGAAAAAATAATAATTGACCTTATGGGGTTTTTCCCCTTGAAAATTTTCAAGTTAGAACTCTAGGTCAGGAAGTGGTTATGTCAACTGAGTTTTAAACTCATGTTGCAATACTGGTGTGACTATTTATTGCTGTGTAGCCCTGTAATTACGATGAAATATCATTAGCTTTCTATACCAACTATTGACTAGGTACAGCTGTTACTGATGAATCTCTGCATGCATTTCCTCTTATACATCCGAAAATTCAGAGAATGTGAAAGTTGAAGGATAATTGTATTCTGATTCCTGAAATATGTCAGGAAATAGGAATCGGTCAGTTCTGTTTAAATGGAAACCAAATGTCTGTCTCTATTGTTAGCCATGAATAACATGCTCATAAAGTATTTGGATTTCTGTAGGGAATGAACATTCTGCCTATTTACTTTTCTGCCTGCTTACTTAAGATTTTCGACTGCTTTCCTATTCCTAGTATTGCATTTTTAGATTTGATTTTATGAATAAAATGTTCTAAACTGGTCAAACTGGGAGATGGTAAGCCTAAATTATAATCCTGTGAAGTTGAATTGAATAAATCCTATTAAAACATAAATTGCAATTCATTTACCTATCAATAGAAACAAATATTTAAGAGGCTGTCACAGAGAAGAGGGAGACAACCTATTCTCAAAGCACTGGATGATAAGACAAGAAATAACAAATGGAAACTTATTAAGGAGACTCTGTAGAGATTCTCAATCATCCAGATAATGGTTGTCCCAAAGGTGCTTTTTCAGGAAGCAACTGGACTCTCTGGAGAAGTGGAGAAAAAACCATCCAGTTGCCTCCTGAAAAATCACCTTTGGGACAACCATGATTTAGATGACTGAGAATTTCTATAGACGTTTAGCTATACAATTTGGGATGAACACCCTTTGAATGGTGTGGGAGTAGGAATAGATTTCCAGAAGAAAAAATGCAGACTACAGGAACCAGGAGCACTACTAAGGTGACTCTGAGGACACAGATAAACCTCCAAGTGCTTCAAGGACCCTCTAAAAGGATGGATGCAAATGACCAGCCATCTGCAAGGAATATAAATCCTTCCATTCCCCACTATCCTTCAGAGGGGGGAAAGATGAGAAGTCAAACGTCTTCAAAATAAAAAAAATAAAAAAACAAGAAAGCCAAGTTGCCTCCTGAAAAAGCACCTTTGGGATTATCAAGGAGAGATCCAATCTAGAATTAAGGAGAAATTTTCTGACAGCGAGAATAATTAATCAGCTTGTCTTCAGAAGTTGAGGGTGCTCTAACACTGGAAGTTTTTAGGGACAGCCATTTATCCAGAATGTTATAGGGCCTGTTGCTTGGGTAGGAGACTGGACTAGAAGACCTCCAAGGTCCCTTCCAACTCTGTTATTCTATTCTATTCTATTCTATTCTACTCTACTCTACTCTACTCTACTCTACTCTACTCTACTCTACTCTACTCTACTCTATTCTTCATTGGTGCCCATTTTTCATAGGAAGAACTTGGGAAGTTTGTTAGATGGAATAGAATGAGGAGATTTCTTGTATGACACCATGAAGGATGGTCCTATTTATTTATTCCAAGCTCTGGCCATGCCCATTTTATGCTGTGGCCTTACCTCCAGAAAGAACATGGCTTCATTGAAATTTCCGAAATGACTCCATAAGTTTCAGGAAAAAAATGATTTCTTATTCCTACCTCTACTTTCAGTCCTCATTGAGAAGATTAATTTAATCTACTGGAGTAACTGGAAATTTCAAATATAGCTTCATAGTTAGCTATTACATTTTGGCTAAGGCATTCCATATTTTGAAGGGATGTTTAATCATTACTCAGAGGAGGTCAGTAAAGAAGGATTTGACTAATGTTTGAATATTTGAACTTGCTATCCCCGATGCTGGTGATCAAGTGAGAACATGTTTGATCATGACAACAAAAGCAGAGGGATATCTTCACATCTGAATCCTGTTCCTTTCTTTTCTCCTGGGAGCCTGAGGATTTATCCTTGAGGACAAGCACAAGGACTTGTCTCTGAATAGAAGACTTCTTTGAAACAGGCTCTCAACTAAGGGATTAATGAGGTATTTCATTCAGACTTTTCATCTGTCTTCACTCCAAAACTTGCTGCCCACTGGGAGGATAGGGTGGAGGGAGGGAGAGACAGGATGGTTTTCTCATAAAGAAGCTGAGAACTGCGTTGCTCATCCCACAAACATCTGTGCTATCTGCTGTGACAAATTTGTTGTTTTCTTCTTTGGTATTTCACAGCAATTTTTATCATGGTTGTTTTCCCAGTGAAAAGAAGCAGATACAGGAGTTATTACTGGAACATGATATCAAACCCTTAGGCATTTTGCTTCATTAAGATCCAATGGACAAAGTGTGGCACAAAAGAAGGCTCAAAAGCTGTGGAGCTCTGTGGAGGATTAGCTACTGACCATGAAATCTGATTAAAGGACAGCCAGTTTGACTGTCGACATGTCATCTTCTGGTTTTATCTTCAATGTACATAACGAGGGAAGATCACATTATCCCCATCCATCAACTTCTGCAATACTTGAGAAGGAGCCTCCATCGATGAAAGAACCCACCTGTATAGATAGGCTCAGATTGTACGATGAGAAACCTTATTCTTTTACAATTTGTTCACAGTCTTTGTCAGAATTATTCTGAGTATCCTATACAGGGATCAGAGAGCCTGAGGTGTAATCTCATCTCCTCCATTACAGTTCTTTGGATTTCAAAGCAGGCAAATCAGGTTGGAAACCTGGACTGTTTTCTGGCATGGTAACAGTCTTCATGTTTAGTTTATTCAAATGTTGTCTTAGGATTTAATTTCTCTTCAATTCTTCTTTGTTCCATCACACAGACTTCTTCAGAATCCGATAAAAATAGATTTGCAGGTCTTTTGCTCGATTTCTCATTCCTCTTTAACTTTTAAACTTTAGCCAGTTTATTTTATATATCCAGTAAAGCATCCTTTCCCAAATCAGCCTGTCATTTATAGTGCAACTTTTATTATTCAATACTGTCTTTCTAGACAAAATTTGCTTTACTTCTGTCATTCCTTTGTTCTGTCCATATTGGACAGAATCTAATCCAAAGAATCATTACTGAAAATCATTACTGAAACATTACTGAAAAATGTTGATATTACTAATTTCTAGTCCAATTCTTCAAATATCTCTTTTAATATTTCCAAAGTTATGACATTTTGTGTCATTTTACAAATCTCAATTAACCAATATCAGAAGCTGGAAGCGTTCGCATTTTTTTTTTCATTTCTATTTAGAAACTTTAACCCTATCTAGAGTCCAGTTTCTAAAATTATAGTTACTTATTTTTATTAAGAGCCAATAATAAATAAATCTGTTTCCCATGAGAAACTGATAAAGTAATCATAAAACTTTTTATCGTTAATTCAAAAATCTGATAGTAAAATCACTATTCTAAATTCATCTGGAACCTTAATCTGTTTATAACTCTCTTTGATCAAAATCTTGTTTAGCTTTTTGATTTGAATTTAATTTCAAACTCTTTAATTCTTGAGCTTGTGATTATTATTTTTTGTTTAGTTGAGACTAAACTCTGTGACTTTTCACACTTGTCACACTGAAGGTCTCTAATAACTTCTAATCTAGATGTTAACGGACAATTTCCAAAAGATATTAGACAGTGGGATCTACTGTATTTGCAAACAAGATGGCCGATCCCTTTCTCCCCTAGTGCTCAAACCTGCAGAAGATTGCTGTTCTATGGTTTCCCCATGAGAAGCAGCCAACTAGAGCACATGTAGATGATCTCCCAACCTCTACTTATCAAGACAGTTCTGAAGAACCACTCTGCCCACTGGCTCTTTGGTCTTTGCCACAGTTGCCAGCTCTGTTTCCACAGATATTTCTTTAGTTCACCTTGGCTTCTCTAGAAGTCCCTAGCTAACAGACTTCACAATAAACATGAAGAGAAGTACCAACTCTCCAGAAACACAAATCTGCATTCAGTAACAGCAGAAACTTCACAGACTTAACATGACTAGATAAGTAGCTGTATTCCAGATAAGAAAAAAGATACACAGACGAACACACACACACACACACACACAAACTTACTACATGTATGTATGTATAATATATGTTTTTCAGGCAGTAAAATGTTTTTGCTAGTTCTCAAACTAGTTGGGCAATGTGGGTCTTGTGAAATCACCTACCAATGGGGAAACCAAGAAGCATGAAACACTAATTAAAAACTTCTATTGATGCTAGACAGATATTTAAAGCAATTTTACAGACACAACACTGGCAACACATGGCATGTTTTCCCAGTAATTTTTTAGAATAAATACTGGTACCAAAAGAGAGATCATGCATTCTGTTCCATTTTCTAAAGGTAATCAGCAATCATACCAAGCATATGCAAACATTGCAAGAAAGAAACATCAGGTGTTTTTAGCCTGTAGCCTCATGTAGATATTTTCTTAGCATCACTCAAATGACTCATAATATAACTAAACACTACAAGTGTTGTCTTTATGCATAGGGTATATGCACAGTTTCAGGAGAATAAAAGCAAAGGGATCCACAAACGTCATTAGCCTTGGTACATGAGCCAAAAAGTTGCCAGAATTTCTCATGAAAGGCACAGCTGCTGTATTCCAAGCATCTTCAAAGTTTAATGTGATTGGGGTACTGAATCTCTGCCTTTTGTATGTGACTAATGTCAGATAAAAAAAAAACAACCCTAAGAATGATTGGATTGGGAAGCACACTTTTTACTGAAGGAGCTCCATACAATACTTGGCAATAAAAGTTTCAGCATCTGATGCAAGGTAGACCAGATGGGAAACATGGCAGGATTAGCTAATTCTACTTTACTGTAACATTACACTAAGAGAATCTTGCAAGTCTGAAAGGATTTCAGTAAAGCCAATTTGGTCTGATCTAGTCTCTCTCTCTCTTTCTCCCTCCCTCCCTCCCTCTCCCTCTCTGTCTTCTCTCTTTCTCTGTGTCTCTTACGTCTCTCTGTGTGTGTCTCTCTCTTTCCCACTCCCTCCCTCCGCCCTCTCTCTGACTCCTCTCCCTCTCTGTCTTCTCTTTCTCTTTCTCTGTCTCTTTTCTCTCTTTCTGTCTCTGTGTGTGTCTCTCTCTCACACACACACACACCGGTCTCCTCTCCCTCTCTCTTTCTTCTGTGTCTCTTCTCTCTCTTTCTCTGTGTCTCTTCTTTCTCTTACTCTCTGTCTCTGTCTCTCCCTCTCTCCCTCCTTCTCTCTCTTTCTCCTCTCCCTCTCCGTGTCTTCTCTCTTTCTCTGTGTCTTTTCTCTCTCTTTTTCTGTCTCTGTGTGTGTCTCTCTCTGTTTGCCACCTTGAGTTGCTTCTTAAAAAATGTTGGATAAAACTAAATATGTCTCTGCCCACATCCCTTTGCCAGAAACTAGGGAGGGTCTCTTCTGAGCCTCTGGCCCTGTGCACATTTCCAGGGCAGGTTCAGGTGCCTTTTATCTACTCTTGGCTGCATCTCTTTGCCCAGTCTCCCAAGGTCATTCCCATCTACAGGTAACCATTCCTAGTGACATAGGGATGAATACTGATTGTCACTCTACATAAGCATATTCAATTCAACTTATGTTACTATAAGTGGGAAACAAGCATCTCTCCTTATGCAACGCAGTTAATTTGGAAAGTGTATTTTTGTGATGCAAGGACCTCATCTCATACCTGAAATGAATGATGCTTGGAACGTAGCTCAGATTTACCAAAGACATTCCAAGTTATGTATCCTCCTTTGGGAGGTGGGCAGTGACAATGTAGGCCCATAGAAGAAAGAAAACACTACAAGAGTCACATGACTATAAATCTAGCTGCACTTAAGTTGTTTTTGCATTCTTCAGGTAGCCTACCAACTCTTCTTTGTTCTTTCTTTTTGGCCAGATTTTGGCAAAACTAGAAAAAAATGTTAAACGTGATGAAGTTTCTGATTGTTACAAATAAGGCATGATTATAGTATGTGGTGTATATGCAATAGAAGGGCAGGCTTAATCCTTAAAAAAGATAATGTAATTAAAAATTAAACGGAGAATCTGAAATATTACACCTGAAATTTAATTTCAAACTTATTTGTCTCTTTTACCTATTTGTCTGCTTTACCCCTTTTCACATCTAATTTGTTCTGCCATTTATAGTTGGGAATTATGATATCTCATAACCCATTAAGTATTAATTTCCGTATCATATGGTCAATACTATGGGGGGGCATAAGACAAAGGATTCAAAAGATAAAAACATCACTGAATACCCAGGTAACCAATGCTGTCAAATACAACATCCAATATAGCTAGTAATTTTCAAAGAGGCTTATTTGATGAGAATAATTTGGTGAGTTGCCGATGCTAATACTCACAGAGGTGAATTTAAAACACAGACTAAGTGGGGGGGCAGGGAATTGCCTTCCCTGTACTGGGCAGTCACTGGCCAGATCAGATCAAAGAGCCCTGGAAAATACTGAGATACAGTTTCATTCATACAGTGCAGTCTTTAGTAAAGTTTCCACAGCTTATAATGGTTATACTTCTAAGTTGTTCCCATCCAAGTGACTCTCTAATAATACTTCTTTCTGATTAGCGAGTGTTGGCAGCACGACTGGGCTTTAGAGCAAGGATGCAAACTCTTTCAACTACCCTAAGTCTTGAAATTTAATCTGGTGCAACAAGGATTTTACAAAGCTTCCTTTTTAGCAAAACTTCTGAAAACAGGAGAAAGAGCCACAAGAGAAGTCATTTCGTGTCATGCACCACGGCTGGGCATATCAGTAGGTTATGTAGATCCTTGATCCATGTGCTTTCACAAAAGGTTACAAATAGGTGAAGGCTGGGGGAGGGGGTGGATGGTATGAAGGCTGAGCCACAACTGGCATTCAAGAAAGGCAAACACAAAAGGGCACAAACAGAGGAAGTGTTGTGAACTGGAGGTCACTTGAGCAACATCAGAGGCCTGGCAATCCAGGCCAGTGTGAAAAGCATATGTAACCTGAATTTAAAGGCAACCTTGATCTAGTCTATCAAAGCAGCAGGAGAAACCCCAGAAGTCAGTCAGTAACTTGATTCAACAAATGTTGGAGGGACAGCAGCGTAATAGGAAAAAGAAATCCTGGCTTTGCAATTGAAAAGCTTACGTCTAATAACAAGCTAGACTTTAGCCCTATCTCCCCTTGATATGTATGAAAGGTGCTTTTTCAAGAGTCAAGAGGACTTTCTGGTTTTTCTTTGAAGACATTTCTCTTCTCATCCTCTTGAAAAAAGCACCTTTGAGACAACTATGACCTGGATGACTGAGAATCTCCACAGACAATTACATATGAAATGAACACAAATGCCTTAGAGCAGGAGTGTCACACTCACGTCATCACGAAGGCGTCATGTGACATATCAGGACTTTTTTTCCCCTTTGCTAAACCAGGCAGGGGTGGGGCCAGCATGTGACACATCCGTCCCATGGGCCATGAATTTGACACCCCTGCCTTAGAGGAAATGCAGGTTGTAAATATAAGAAACAAAGATGAAAAGCTACATTTTTTATGACTAATGCAATCCAGGATTCTTTGAATGTTAGTTGTCATCTAGTCTTATTTAAAAGCCCTGGGCACTCTGTACACCCTTTTCTCTTCCCACAGGACTTCTGGTGTGATCCATTCTGCATGATAAAAAGTTGACCTGCAGCAGTTTTCACACCAAAGCCACAACTATAATAATTTCAGGATATAATTTCGTCCCACTAACCTGCACTCTAAGCTTCCAGAATATGGTTTTGAAATCTGAAACTGGGATTAAAGTATTATGATCTCATGAGATGCAAAGCCCCACAATAGTAAAATTAGCAAATCATTCTTGGCTAAGGAAATTGATGGTTGGAAGATGTAATAGATTCAGGTTGCTTGCAAGTCTTCAGTATGGATAGACTAATCTATCAATGGTGATTTCTTCAGCAACCCATTTTTGTAGCAATGTCAAGTTCAAATTTGATTTCTTAATTAATTTTTTAAAATGCACATACATATTAAAATACCTACGCAGTTTGATGGATATTTGTCTAAGCATGCATTTTGCTTTGCAATTTTGCATCATTTTCTAAAATAAATTTCTCTTATGGAATACACTTTTCTACATTATTTTCACAAATACATGCACAGTTATCCTGGTTTCGTTGATAAAGGCATTAAATAGATAAATCTGAAGGGTATTTCATTTTGTGCTGATACACCTTTTATTATTGGTAAATTACATTGCAAAATTCAAAGAACTGAAAAATCTTTGAATGTTAGTTCATGGATTAGTAAAAAGTATAAAATGTGTTTGCATTCAACTGCTAACTAAATGAATATATCTATTTTTAAGTGACAGAAACCTTCCAAAATAAAAGCATCTTTAAAGAAATAAAGACATTTTCCTTTTGATAGCTACAAAGATGTTCTGTGGGTTCCTTGGTGCTCTTTGAATGTGGTTGCTTTCTTGCAGACATTTTATTACCCAACTAGGTAACATCATCACTAACTAGTCTGATAATGAAATATATGCAAGAAAACAGCAAAGCTCAGAGAGCACTAAGGAACTCACAATTCAACCCTGTGCAACAAATATTATCTTCTATCAGTGCCCCATAAGAGTATCAAATGCTTCAGAAAATACACAAAGGGGAGAAATGTGCATGTAGGGACACTTTCACCATTAGCACTGATGATGTTATCTAGTTTGGTAATGAAACGTTTGCAAGAAAATAACCAAGCTGAGAGAGCTCCAAGGAACCTACAGTTCAATCCTGAGCTAAAGTATTTTATTGATAAACATGTCCCTTGTGCATTTCTCAGTATTACATTTAGCAAAACAAAGCTACTTACGTTTGCAAATGTCCGGGGAAGTCATAGATTTGTCTTTGTCTCGGTAAAACCCAGGCTTGCACCGTTGGCACCGGAAACCCTCAGTGTTGTGCTTGCAGTTATCACAGATCCCTCCACTCTTCTTCCCAGAGGCCAGCCAGACCCTCTGATCAAAATGACAGCTATCTGCATGATGGTGACAGCGGCACCCTGTAGTGGGGAGAGGGGAAATTGAGAGTGGGAGAATAAAGAGAAAAAGAAGGCAAAGCACAAGTTGAGGTTCAGGGAAAGTAAAGCACGGCTTTTTCTTACAGTTGAAGGAAAGTGAGTTTGCCTGTGCATGCGTGTGTCTGTCTGCTATCATCCATCTGAAAAAAAAATTTATACCTTGAATAAAGGAATGTAAGAGTGATTTCGGTATCTGTTCTAAGAGCAGCTAAGTTTTCACAAAAATAATAATTGAATAATGTAACATTTCAGTTGATTCTTTTATGTTCTTAATTAAGCTATTAATATGATCTGTGAATGAGCTGGCTGCCTTGTGGTTTTTTAACTATTAAACAAATATGAAAGATACAGAATTCCTTCCCCTTTAATTCTTATAAAACCCTTGGGATATAAAATAAAATTTGTTTGTTGCTGCACTTGACCTTAATAACCATTGTCCAATCTTAAGCTGTCCCTCTTCTGACTAGTTTCAACTTGATTCTCTTTGGAGTACTGACCATCTGTTTATTTAAAAAATTGCCAGAAAAACAAGGAGAAATCAGAGGTGGCTTGTAACATACCTCTAAAACCAAAGGATTCTGATAGTTGGAGGTTTTATAAAGAGAAATCATTGACCCCAATGTGAAGAACTTCACTATGGCTAAAGTTTTGTTTTATCCAGCTTATTCTTACCAAAGATTATTCCAGCTTGATATCCTTACCATATTTTGCCTAGTAACAATAAACAGCAGCAAACAAGAGTGTTGCCATTTTCTTTATTCTTAATTCAATGAAAATAAATGTTTACTTCCATATAATACTAAGAACTGGTAAATTTTAAAAATCCTACTGTGTATTGTCACCTGCTTTATTAGACAAGTCTTTTTAAAACTAGAAAGTTATTTTATTGTATAATATATATAAATGTACAATATAGCAAGTAGGCCAAATATTATTTTCAAAAGACTTTCAAGAAGAGATTGGACTGTCATGTGTCAGAAATGATGTAGTGTCTCCTGCTTGGGGGAGGGGGCATTGGACTAGATGACCTACAAGGTCCCTTCCAACTCTGTTAATCTAATCTATTTATTTATATCTGTATTCATGAATATATGGTTCAATGTTCTACATGGAAACACACTTGCTAGTAAATGTAGGATTTATATAACAGCAGCTAAGGAAATCACAAACTATTCTGCTTTTAAATGTTAATATTTCTGCCTTGTCCATCCTTCTAGTCAATTTATTCTTATCATATTAGCTGAAGTTTGCTGGGGTATGGAACATGGCTGATATCTCTCTGTATGTATGCAAAGAGCAAAAGAGAGGAGGTCTTGAAAGCTTTTTCATACCATTTTCTACTTAGACCATTCTCCATCTGCTGCTAAAGCATCATAAATCCAGATTTAGTCACCCAGGGCGTGGCTCCTGGGTTGGAAAAATTCATTATTGTGTTGCTCCCTCCTTCCCTCTCTCCCCGAGACCCACATACTTCTGCATTCATTTGCTGCCCCAGTTTTTCCATTGCCCGGCTCCCATGGCTGGTCATTGTATAAGGGCGCACACTTCTCACAATGGTGTCCTGCAGTGTTATGTCTGCACATGCACTTCCCATGGACCTATCAAAGGAAAAAAAATCATTTAAAAAAAGTAATACTTGGAAACAGTGGCTGCAAGCACGAAAAGGACTGGAGTGATCTGAACAAAAGCTGCAGGCAGGCAAGAATTTTAAAAGAAAGGGTCTTATAAGGCTTGGGCATATGTTCACTGCATTCCAAAGAATTGTTCAGTTGGAACCTTTGTTTTGACATGCCTCACAAGGAAAGGCAAGGAGGAACTCTGCCTTCTATTTCCTGTCTTCCCAGAACTTATATCCTACTTCCTATCTTAAGAATATTTTAACTTACTGCACCTGTGTATGGTTTGCCATTTGCACAGTGGCAGATAGGACAGCACTCCAGAGGGTTAATGTCATTGCACGGAAGATCATTGGTTGCCCCCTCCCCTCTTTGGAAGAGCTTTATAGCTCCTGCTGCCTTAAGAAAGTTCAAAACATTCTGAAAGATCCATCTCATCCTGGGCACCCTTTTTTTGAACTATTACCATCTGGCAGATGGTACAGAATAATAAAAACAAGGGCAAATAGGCTGAAAAACAACTTCTATCCCAGAGCAGTAACTATTGAATTCTGCTGTATAGTGCAATATTAATTCAATACCAGGGGTTTTCAATTCAATGTACAGAATGTGAAGGATGTGTGTTTGTGTTTATTTTCATAGTCATAATGTATACTGAAGATGGTATTTAATTTCATTGTACAAGGTGCAATGACAATAAACTAAACTAAACTAAACTAAACTAAACTAAACTAAACTAAACTAAACTAAACTAAACTAAACTATTCTTCTTTTCAGCAATTCCAAGATTTATGCCAAGGGTTAGTTTTGACAACAACCCAATTAGTTGCATTGGGGAAAGGCTTAAATATGGAGATGATGGGCTCTAAGAATTTTGGACTTGTAGCTCCTTCTGAGTAGCAACATCAAATACCCGAAGCAGGGCTGATTTTCTGATGAAAATAGGCAGGGAGATGTTAGACTAGCCTTACTTTAATTGGTGCAGACTGTAAAACAGTTCCTTAAAGTTCCACAGCTACCAAGAATTGCTGGAGGATTCCCTTCGCTTTCAAACCATCTCTAGGTATTTTCCCTAGGAACCTGGTCATGCAAAATTTTGAACTGACTAGAACAAAAGAATGACTTTTTTAAGAGATGGGGACAGAAAACAATGAAATATTGTGGCTTTAGCCTTTAGCATTTCAGACTCCCTGTTTAACTCACAAAGGGTATATAGACAAGTGCAGGACTGAAAGAAACATTTGACAGGATATAGCAGGGACAGCAGTACTCTGTCTTCAAGACTGACCCATGAAAAGTTGCTGCCTGAGGGAAAGGATGGAGACTTCTTTCCATCTCATATACTGCCTTTTTCTTCCACTGAGTTGAAGTTCTTCTCTCCACTTCTCCTGGAGTTGGAGGAAAAGTTGCTGCCCCCACTGCCAATCTCTTTCCTGCCTCTATTGCCTTTCTTCCCAGTCACTGCCAATCATCTAACTTCCAACTAAAGCAAAGCCTAACAGACTTTATCTACTTTAAGCCTATCTTAACACTCATATAGCTGAGGGTGGCTGAAATCTGTCACACTTATGGATTGGGGCAAGATGGGTCATGGGGACAGAGCAAATGTGCAAATGCTGGCACATTTATGTTTCAATTAGATCTGTATGAAGGAAAGCTCATAAAGAAGGTGGACATTCATGAGTCGTGGTGGTGCAGTGGTTAGAGTGCAGTACTGCAGGCTATTTCTGCTGACTGCTGGCTACCTGCAATTTACTAGTTCGAATCTCACCAGGCTCAAGGTTGACTCAGCCTTCCATCCTTCCAAGGTGGGTAAAATTAGGACCCAAATTGTTGGGGGCAATATGCTGATTGTGTAAACTGCTTAGAGTGGGCTGTAAAGCACTGTAAAGCAGTATATAAGTCTAAGTGCTATTGCTATTCAGCACTTATACTTCATCATACTGCAGGGCAGTGTCAGAAGAGAGGAAAAGCTAGAGGAAAAAATTGTGAAGTTGGCTGTGCTGCTGCTATTCAAGACTGCCAGCTCTCTTTTCCAAGGAAAGGTCAGCCTTAATACTAATCCATGAAATTCAAACAGCATAAGTAAGAGAAGGCTAAGGGGAGACAGCCTTCCAAAAGCTGTAAAGTTCTCACAGGGAAGAGGCTATGGTTTTATTTTCTATTGTGACCCAGCTTTGTACCACCATTTGAATTTCACTTCATTCTTCCTTCTTATTTGTTTACTCCATTCATTCCCCTTTCATCCTCTTGTTGGTAGTTACTGCTGACGATAGTATTGGCTGTGACTTCCTGGCCATCATCAGTATATTTGGTGAACAAGTTTCCTCTTTCCCCCAATTCCTGCTCACCCCATTTGAATGAGGGCTTTGGAATTGTTTGAGAACTGGACAACAGTCACTCATTTACCAAAATTATTTCTCTTTGGGGTGCATGTTCACTTTGTAGTGATTCCAAATGCAATTTGGCCTCAGAGAGATTTGCCTGTAATTAGCAAAACTTGCCCTAGGAAGGGAAAACTCTTCCTTCTGGGTTTGTTGCAAAATACATCCCTGAAAAATACATATTCAGGATGTATGGAGGAAAGTATTTCATACGCTGCTTTTTTTATAATGCATAGGAATGCATATTCTAGATTTGAAGATTAACTAAAAATATGTAAGCATTCAGGGAATGGTGGGACTGGGAGCAGAATAGAAATTTATTCTGTTTTATGTGTTCCTGTCCTTCATACAAACTAAAGCCTCCTTTCTTCAAGGATCTTTGAAACAAGATTATAACTTTCGTTTTATTGTGAGTTTTGGGGAGAATAGACAATTTCTCTACCAGCTACCTCCTTTCAGATTCAGATCTTGACACAACTCAACATCCTTGGACCATTTCTCTCTCTCTCTCTCTCTCTCTCTCTCTCTCCTGCTCTTATATAACTCTAAATTGTGATTATAATTAATTAAGTGAGCAATGTCATTTATGTTCATTGTTAATTTCAGGTATAACATTATTATTTTAGTTTATACTTCTGCATTATATCATCACATCTAAATGTTTTAATTATCAAACAGAGAAGAAGCTGAGACATATCTGGCATTATTTTCAGAAAGGACAACAAGCAATTTATTTACTTAAGTAAAAACAGGGGATGAAACCTGAAGTTTATGGCCTTTATATTTTAATACTCTACTAGACTGCTGTACAGCAATATAGCTTTGTACTTACATTGAAGCATTTCTTGCTGTTCTCACTGTCTTTAAATGTGAGCTGGCACTCCAGTTCTTCTCTACTGTTTCTACTTTTCCTCTTCTCTTGTCTTTCATGTAATTTGGTCTACTATCTTTATCCCAGCCCCCTTCTCTTCTATAATATTTTACTAAATTGTACCTACATCTGGTCTATGACTGTAATAAAAGATTTAATTTGATCTGAAACTAACAAGAAGGTTAGCAACCTGAAGCCTCAGTGAAAAAACCACAAAGGTTTTTTTCCGTCATACCCTAGAGCCCTCTCATATCACAAATGCCCAAAAGCCAGTGGCCTAAGTTTCCTAAAATTTTGAGGCAGGAGGCACCTGTCCTCAGAAACATTGATTTATAAGCATGATAATGTCTTCTACTTGAAAGTTTCACAATTACAAGGAGATAAACAGTGTAGTCATCAAATGTTATACATGTTTATAACAATGCCACTCATTATATATCTCTCCTTAGCTTTCTATCCTAGCAAATCTTTCTATGTAGTAGAATTCTACTACGTGCATTCATTATTATTGTTATCTCAAATTTCTCTGTTTTGAGGATTTCAGCCTTAATTTCCTTGATCTCATCTCCTTTCAATTAATTCAGCCCTCCTTCATGTTTGTTCTGCAATCAGTTCCTCATTCATTCTTTTACTTCCTCATCCATTCTTTTAAACTTTAATGTTCTTTTGTTCTACAGACCAGTCACTTTTGTATTCGAAGTACATTCATTCAACAGACATTCATTCCTGGCCCTTTTACAGCTTGCACTTAAGTAACCCATTGCTATCTTATTCAATTTGTATTTCTCCAATTCTCACATTCATTCCACACAGACTGCCACATACAAAGCACTCCTGATATGTTTATATATATGAACACTTTAGAGAGCTAGAGACCATCACACATCCTTGTCTTACTCCCTGCTCAGTGTTGAATCATTCATTAACATTGCTTTATTCTTTTGCATGGTTTACCATCATCATGTACCACTCTTCATTCAGCAACTAACCTTCAATTTTAAATTTACACCAATCTCCCTGAAGCTTTTTCAGATCAGGAAGAGGGCACCCATAGAAGCATCCATAACCATTTTAAATCCCTGTCAAAAGAAGTTCTAAAGAAAGCTTAAGCTTCAAAGCAACCCAATGTTTTCATGGATAGGAACTTAGGCACTGTAATAATTTATATTAATGAAACCATGAAGGTTCTGATAGTTAAAAGTGTTTGGTATGTTAAGAAAAGTTTTTCTGTACATCGCCAAAGTTATTCTGATGCAAAAGTGTCCACAGGATCTGATGTTTTTGTCAAAAACATGAAAGTAGTGTTGGAATGCTATAACACGAGTTCTCAGAATCTATATGTGACAATGCAGTGTTGCTTTTTTCATATGTACACACATACCCATTTGACCTTAACCATGCATGTCTCTTTTTATCCCCTTCAAATGGCAACTGACTTCTATGAACCTAAATTGTACAACTTCCTGAGATTGCTTGAACAGAGAAGAAGCTAAGCCATGCCTAAGAAGAAGTTAAGCCATACCTTTTTCCGGCATTATTTTCAGAAAGGACAGCAGGCAATTTATTTACATCTTCCTTAAATGAAAACAGGGCATGAATTAATCCCAAAGCCACCCCCTCACCTTTGTATCTTTTCATCACAGGTACTATATCAGTCTAGAGAATACATTAGATGAATTTTTCTGCTTACTTTTGACATTTACCAGCTGTGAAGAAAAGAGGCTATTCATTCAGATATTGGCAGAACATAATGTTTGAGTTAAATTTGACAAATGATAGACAGAACCAACTATTAGTTGTCATTGGACAAAAAGGGAAGGAACATATTTGAGAACAATTCTCGTTTGCAGTTGATCAAGTTAATGGTTCCTTTAAAAAGGAATCCAGTGGCATGTACTTAATAGCAAAATAGGTATTATTTTGGGAAAATGTAGTGTCACTTTGAGGAGTTACTGAATACTAATTGTTAGTACTTTTATATATATATATTTCTAATCAAAAGACTCAGTTGGCATATTTTCCCTATAGGAAATAATAGTAAAAGAAGACTAATAGCTACAGTTGTGATATCTAATCTACAAAAACCCAGGCAACCACTAGATGCAGCAACAAGAATTAGAAAAGTCTAATTTTTCTCCCATCTTATGGTCATTTTGAATTTTGCAGCTCAGATTTGACAGACGTACCACAATTAAAATAAAATTAATTCAACAAGTGGCTAAGCAATTAAAAATCAAATCAGCCTCCTTTTAAATGTCTTTAAGCGTTTCTTCTAAGAAATTTATTTTAATCCATATGCTCCTAAAAGTTAAGTAGGAAAGAAACTGAAATTGAATAAATCATATTAAAATATTATTCTGCCTAACTCCCAACAACTCTGGGCATTCACAAGGAAAACCATTAAAAAAATTAAATATGCAATAAGAAACAAAAATAAAGAACAAAAGATGACAAAGATGTCAAAATCTGAATGTTCTATAATTAGTGAGGAATTTAGTCTATATGTTGCTTAACTACAATTCCCAGCATTCTTCACTGTTGGCCTTTCTAGCTAGATTATGTTGGAAGTTATAATTCACCAGTACTTGGATAACAACAGATTTCCCTGGACTTTATTGAACAATACAAGTCTAACTTTGTGGGTTGATTTCTCTAGCTTTCAACAATACATAAACACACACACACAAATATACCCCAGCAGTTATGAAATCTAATGATGTATTTTGAATTTCAGCTCCCATTGAATCAACATCAAAAGGCTGAGGGAGTTAAAGTCCAAAGCCACTGAAGGAGCCCTGCTTTGACAATTAGGAACAGCACCAGGTGTTACCCCAAATCTAGCATGAGATTAGCAGGTTCCTATTGAGAACACTTTCCAGCTGCTGCTTCTCTCTCCACCCCACTCCAATGTGGAATTCCAGATGCTCTGCACATGTACAAAGGTAAACATAAATCTAACTTCCTGCGGGAGGAAAAAAATTCCTCGGACAAAGATGGGTTAGATGGGAAGACCAGCAAATAGGGAAGGCCTGCTTTCTCTCCCCAACTAGCGCATCTGCAGTCTAATTTCTGCCATCTGAAGTAGCTTTTCCAGACAACCAAAACTTCACTGGGGGATTTCATGCTAATTTTACTTTCAACACAAAGTCGTCTCCAAATGAACAAATTCTCCCCAGCAAAAGCTGATCTCCAGGGTTCCTCCAGGCTACGGCAAATAATTCTTTTGATGGTTTTTTTGTAGGTTAAGCGGCTTTGTGACTAAGATCATTGTTCTGAAAAGAAAATGGTAACAAATTGAGTATTAATACTGCTATTGCTGCTGCTACTGATGCCACAGCTACTGCTTGTACTAACCACAATATGTAATCTTACTTACTGTGTGATCTCTCCAGCACACACTTGGAAAGTAGAAGTAATATAGGGCAAAAGTACTTAGGAAAAGATAAATGTTCTAGGAAAAAAGTGATCATAAGGTGTAGACCAGATAATAGCTGCACTGGAAGCTTTCAAGAAGAGACTGGACTGCCATCTGACAGGAATGATGTAGAGCAGTGGCCCCCAACCTTTTTTGTACCACGGCCCGGTACCGGCATCACAAAATGATCCATGGACCAGTACCGGCATCAGCACGCACAACCAAGGCAAGGCGAGCCGAGCGACCGGCCAGCCAGCCATCCCCCGCTTCTTCCCACCACCTTCAACGCCTCCTTTGTACCTTTTTTGTGCTTTTCGGGCTCTTTCTTAATCTCCTCCTGAGTAACGCGAGACTCCACCACCATCAGGATGGCTCTTCATTCAAAGCCGCCCTCCCCCTTCAATGAAACTCCGACAAGCTCACCCGGAAGCACTCTCAAGTGCCGTCGAAACAAGATGGCGGCGCCCAAGCAAACCGGCGGCCTGGTAAAAAATGATCCATGGTCCAGTACCGGTCCGGGGCCCGGTGGTTGGGGACCACTGGTGTAGAGTCTCCTGCTTGGGTGGGGGTGGGTGGGGGGTTGGACTATATGACCTCCAAGGTCCCTTCCAACTCTGTCAATTAATCTGTTATTCTAGTAGCAGACTTTATCCTCTATCATCCAGATTTCTGTGCTGCTTTATAGATGCATGAGATTGCATATGCTCCCACTGTCCCCATTCCCCATTTTCTTGAGAAGTTTACAAAGTTAAAACCTGGCACCCATTGGGCTCAGAAGCTCATGGGAAGTGGGTCCTACTTCCCCAATGCAACCAGGGAGCCTCCTGTGCCTCCTGTAGGAGAGCCTGCTGAGTGGGGTTCAAGGTAACAGAGATCACAGGATTGTGTTTGAGGGCCATATAACAGCATGAAACGACTGGCAGAATTCAGATCAGGGCAAGACTGATGCAACAGATGGAGCTGATAAACTGTCTTCCTGAAGACTGTTGATAAATTGTGTTCCTAGACAGGATAAAATAAGAATCCAGGAAGACCCACAAGTCTGAAACCTGACCCCAAAGCACCAGGAAGGATTATTTCATCTATCACAAGAAAGATCATTGCCCGGAGCATCGCTATTACAAACTAGCATTCTTGCAGATTGTTTAAATGTTTTAAAAGAGGCATTTGAGCTTCTTGGCTTTTAATAAATGATGCTCTGCTTGGGAATCAATTGATCAATTGATGATTAGTGCAGTGTATAAATGGAATGGAATGATATGAAATACCTTTGTTTGACTTCCTTTTCTCATTTCTCTTTGATGTTAACAAAACAAAGGGAAAAAAAGTGAGAAAACAGTACAGTTTGTAATAAGAACTGATTATATGAAATGTGATAGTGCTGTTTAGAACTTGGGATATGAATCCCTTTCCTTTTTGGGCTGTCCCTAGTTGCCGGGCTCCATTAGGAGATCCTGCACTGAGAACCCAATTTAGCAAATGCATAATACACACTAAATTGCTACTTATTACTATAAGGTTCAGAATGTCTATCCTACGGATATATTTTCCTGGTGGTCAAACTGCAATACAATGTTTTGAAGAAGCTATTATTCCCAGTAAGCCATTAGTGCCTTCATTAAAATCCAATACAATTAACAAACCTGTCTTGTTAACAACGGGAGATTCCTTCTTAAAGGTTCCCTTTTCAAAGCACCCAAGGCAAACTCACTTGGTTCAAATCAAAATATGCCTGTGGTGATATTTTGACAGAAACATCACTCTCATACACTTAACCCTTAACTTGGTGGGTTTTTTTAACATGATTACCGTGATGCACATTTTATCATGCACATCACAGGCCAATCCCTGGATGGCCCTGCATTCCAAGACTTCTCTTCTGACAAGCAAAGGATGGTCTTCTGCTCAGGCTATGTAATGGGATATTGTGAAAAACTGTGTTTGGATCTCATTTTCTTGTTTAAAAATCTGTAGAACCCACATTTCTTCTACCAATCTTTAAATAGTGAGCTGATTTCAGCACTGATTTTATTATTGCTATTATTACTATTACCAAATTCTTTCTTTCTTTCTTTCTTTCTTTCTTTCTTTCTTTCTTTCTTTCTTTCTTTCTATCTATCTATCTATCTATCTATCTTTAAAAAAAAGCAAATAAAACATTTGTTATCTGTCTTTGAAAGTGCATCAGAGCAGAAAGTTTGCAAATACATCAATAACAAGAATAAAAGAAAAATGCAGAAAGTAATGGTGGCTCAAAGGTACATGGCTATACATATCAGCAATGAGATTAAAAAGAGAGTTGTAGAAACAAAATTCCCATAGAACCCTGCTCTAGGGGGAAGGATCGAACACTCAGAAAGTGTAAACCTAAGAGGGGAACAACAAATAAAAGACTATAAATCTGATAAGCTGGAAGTGTTATATACAAACATCAGAAATTTGTTGTAGAAAGAAAACATTTCCAAAATGGCAATGAAGGCTATTGTTTCACAAAGAAATGTCTATGTTGCATTGACATTTTATTCCAATATTACTAGAACTGAAGAAAGTTTGGGTATTTACAATCTTAAGATCCCACAATGGATGAATATTGACTGTGAACAATTCGTGTATCTATCAAGCAACTAAGTTACAGCTGGATTGGTCCTGTACAACTTTACTCTCCCTCAGTTCCTAACTGATACAGTCCATCAACAGATGCATACCATGGTAGTATAACTTGGTTCTTCAATTTTATTTTATTCCCACAGCTAATGCTTTGTCATCTTGACTATCAGTTTCCTGGATTTCATTTGCTTTCACTGCTAATTCAGTCCTGTTGGCTGTGTTTGCTTCCAAGATTGTGTTTACGTGCCTGTGGTATCATCATGCCATCTGCAAAGCCACAGCAGCACCCACAAAATCAAAACAGTTACTAAAACATTAATTTACCATGTTTAATGTTTGCAGATGAGAACTTGATAATAAAGGAGGAGGAGAGGAAGCAACCTAAATTAAATTACTCAAAATGGAATGTACTTTTCCACGGTCATAAAACAAACATCTAATGTGAAAAGGAGGAACAGTCCATCGAGTTTATTCTCAGAAGAATAAAACTTTGTTAATGTGTCAGTACACATTCCAGGATGCATTCTTCTTTCCATTGAAGTCTGAGAAATGAGTAACTTATGAATTTTGGTTAAACAAAACAATTTAATTTTCTGCTGCTAGATGAAGTCATTTAATGGCACAACAGGCAGTGGAAAATAAATAAAATTCAAAAAAATCTAGTGATGGTTTACACTCCCTATGCCAATAGTGTGGGGCGTATTATGTTTTTTTTTTCCTCTTGTGATGGGCAGCTTGTTTATTCTTCTACCAGCTGTATTAATTTAATGTATTATTCATCTGATGAGACCACTAGAATATTTAGAAGTTTATTTTCTTCTTGTGTTGTTTCTTAAGTGGATCCATATTTGTCCTAGGTGGAGTATAACAACATCCTTTGTTGCTGGGATACTATGATTCTACAATAATTTATTATTTTTTAACCAATGATTAAGATGTGGTAGCCTAGAATTTCAGTTAACAATTTCATGAACTGAGTGCAGTTGTTGAGTCTGTCAAGCAATCAATGAAAGGGAAATCAGGAATTTCCTTTCAGAGGGAAGCAAATCAAAATGACAAAAATCTAGAGAGATGTGAAATTAGTTTATGAAAAGAGCCTTTGACTTTTTAATGTCAAGCTCTGCCAAGATTAGAGCATTTCAAACTGTTTTGGCTTTAGCGAGCCAAATAACCAAACAAAGATATTGGCTGCCTTCAGTAGTTAGTTGACTGGTGTTGCTTGTTTAGAATTGAAAGAGTCAATTTCTGTTTTTAGTCCTGAATCTGGACTCCACAAGCATCCCCAATATGGAAACTTCTTCACAGAAGGAAATTTTATTCAGTTTCCCCCACCCCTATGCAATGATTCAAAGACTTTTTGCATCTTTGGTTTTATGTAGCCAAATATTCAATATACTCATCAGGAACCTTGTTATAATGGAATCACACAAAATGTTTGTTTCTGAAAGTAAAGAGCAAAATAATAATAATAATAATAATAATAATAATAATAATAATAATAATAATAATAATAATCCCTGAATCTCCTTACTTTTTTTCTAAATAGAAGACATTGTTCCAGAATAAGATTACTGAGCTTTAAGACAAAAACAGCCAAATCCATTTAGATTTGTCATTGGAAGAAAAAATCTGTCACAAACTGCTCTCTAAAATGAAAGTTCTCTACTTTCACAAGCCTTTTTTTTTCATCTTCTCTACATGGGAAACTTCTGTCTCACACAGGAGAATTCCAAAATCGGTCATGTCCCCAAACCACATATGAAACACTCTCAAGCAATTGGAAGAAACAAGGACCTGTGTCAGGGAAATCCCTTACAAAGGATTTCCTGAAAGTTAAACTAGTACTGAGCTCTGTTGAAAAACTTAACGCAACTTTGCTTTCTTCTCATGGTGTTGGAATCTGTGTTAAAGGATCACTATTTTTTTTTCACTGATTTTCCTTGCTCCAGGATTAGTTGTACTGAATTAATGTTGTACTAGCACTTTGTGTAGGAAAGGTGTCAACTGTAGGCACACTGGGCTGAGGGATCTTTAGTGATTTCTGAGCTTGGTTGCTTTCTTGCAGGGGAGCAGGGGATGGGGTGCAGTTTTCATCACAGTTCACGACTCCCTTTGTGAATTAGAGTAGAGTAGAGTAGTGTAGAGTAGAGGTGAATGGAGTAGAGTCGAATCGAGTAGAGTGAAATGGAATGGAATGGAATAGAATATAGAATATAGCAGAACAGAATAACAGAGTTGGAAGGGAACATAGAGGTCTTCTAGTCCGACCTTCTTAAGCAGGAAACCTACCCTCCCCACAACAAAGTGGCAGGCAGGTCCATGGGTCAGTTATTATTTTGAAATTTTTAGCTATTTTAATGAATGTAAATTCGTTTTGCCTCCTTTTTTATTTCTTTATTTCCTTGTAAAATTAATACATCTGTTATAAAAGAAGAAAATTGGTTAAAGAAGTTTTTAGGAGAATTATAATATTGAAATCAATATTTGTCATAATATCTCTCCGTTCTGCATTGGTCAACCTAGATATAGAATATTGTGTCTAGATCTTGTTACATTTTAGGAAGGATACTGACCAAGTGCAGTGTGTCTGGAGGAAGACAACTAACGCAAAAAAATCGTAGAAGGAAAAGAAAAATAAGGGGAATAGTTGGAAGTATTGTATGTCAAGTCAATTTGTTGACTAAATAAATAAAGGCTAAATAAATATACAGTAGTCAATCTATCGTTTTTCTTTAGATTAGAGAAGTGGAGAATTGGGAAAAACACAGTATTATTTTTAAATATCTGAAGGACTGTTATCGAAACGATCAATTATTCAGAGTTGTTTGAACAAAAATAAGAAGTTAATGGGTTTAAAATACAAAGAATTAGATCTAAGTTGAAAATCTAGTTTGGTGTTGAATTAAAGGTATTATGCTAGAAAGGAGAAAACTAAGTTCCATTGCCTTAGACAAAATCCAACTGAGTGATTGTTTTAGCCCTAAGAAGTGGTTAGCAGTGGAAAATCATTTCTAAAAAATATTGTGTCAAGAGTTCATGCAGTTGCTAGGAGTCAAAACTGACTCAAAGACACACACAAAAAAGCAGCTGGTCATCAGGAAAAATATTTTCAATCAATAAAAAATATATTCAAAAATACTTTAGGAAGATGATACTTTGATGGAGATTCTGGGATATATATATATATATATATATATATTATTTATTGAATTTATATTGCTGCCTATTCACCCATGGTGAGTCAAGGCAGCTTACAGAATATAAAACCACATTTAAAACAATAAAACTAACAAAAAGAATCAAATAAATTAATATAGTGCAACATAATAATATCACCCCCAACCTCCCACTGTTCCTTAAAGTGCTGGGGCACTGCCCCCTCCTGTAGGGAAGCATTACTCACCACCAGAGTTCACCTGCCTGTCACCTCCTGGGAAGCTTGCACAAGCCAGGAGGGATATGAGTCTAAAAATATTATGGTAGTATAGTCTTCAACTGTGTGATGACTGCAACTGTTTGGAGTAGAAGTGGTCCAGATACCTATCAATTCTTACTTTCTGTGATAATACAAAATGTATGGGATCCTATCATGCATGTACTAGACCTAAACCTATGTTTTTCCAAAGTCGGGGAAGAATGTCCTTCCATTTTGAAGGATGCTAAGCCAATGTTAGTGTGTCTCACATCTTTACTGTCCTCCGATGACTGGGAATCATGCTACTGAATGTCTGCAATCATAATACCAACATTTAAGAAAAAAAGTAGTTGTGGGGTCACTTGAAAATTGGCACAGAGATTTCCAAGTACTGGCCTATACCTTCAAAAAGTTCACAAATAGTAAAGTTTACTCCCTTGGATCCAACTATATAAAATTGCTTTATATTTTATGATCTTGGGAAAAGAAACTGAGCACAAAGAATGTGTGGGGGGGTCAAGTGATTTGATATAAGGACCACTGTTTTCCCTTCTATTTTATAATCAGCATTTTCCAGATCCTGTCAACATGTGCCAGTCTCTTTGTATTAAATCTCAGTTTATTCCACTGGGAAAGATAAAAGCTAAGAAAAAAATGTGCACATGGTTTTGTCTACGTATGAATCACAAAATTAAAATGTGCTTTGCAGTTTTGCTCTCATTCTGCAATTCTATTTTAGATATATTTTTATTTATTTCTTATAAGGACCCATAAGTATGTAATCATGAATTTGTTCTAGTTATCCTTCTCCCTGCAAAAAACCTCCAAGGAATTCTCAGATTCCTTGCAAATATGGATTTTTTCAGAGATCAAACTAATGTTAGAATTAAAAATGGTGATTAAACAGTAGCAAACTTAACTATTAAAACAGTTTAAGGAAGGAAGATTTACCATACTTAGAACATTATTCAGTACCATTTTTTTGTAATTTTTGTATTTTTATGATGACTATGATCATGATTTATCACTTATAGCTTGTTTGTACACTGGGAGCTTATGCACTGAAGACAAATTCCTTGTGTGTCCAATCACATTTGGCTAATAAAGAATTCTATTCTATTCTATTCTATTCTATTCTATTCTATTCTATTCTATTCTATCCTATCCTATCCTATCCTATCCTATATTCTAGAGTGCTGAATAATAGGAATGAATAAACCTTTGTATAACCCCTTTTAGATTCAAATGGGCAAAAGTGATAGGTAGAATATAAGATCATGCTCATACAGTAGCTGTTCTCTTGCACAAATAGCATTAATTGAACACCATTAAGCAAAGCCTTTTGGCCTCCAAAATTGCATTAAAATTACATTGAAAATATAAAATCTACATAACGTCAGCTACATGGATAAAATTAATGCGACCATGAAGGCATCAGTGATTCAAAAGCATTCATTTTTTCCTTGCTTAATGTAAGAAAGGGTAGCATTGATACTCACCCTATTGCTGCCAACACCTGGCCCATTGGCAAACTGACATTCTTCTGCATGGCCGTTACAGAAGCAACTGCCACGGACAATTAGGTCATAGATGGCATAATGGGCAAATCTGTGCGGTTTCTCCAGCAGTCCCGAGCCTTGGCAAGGACACTCTTGCCTCTTTAATAAAAGGAGCCGCAAATTGGTGAGCTTCAAGACCGCTTGTGCTTCAGGACTGTATGGATCTTCAATCTTGTTAGTAGGTGTTAAAGCACGGAAGATCACCTGAAAAGGGAAAGAGAATGGTGAGATAGATAGATAGATAGATAGATAGATAGATAGATAGATAGATAGATAGATAGATAGATAGACAGACAGACAGACAGACTGACTGACTGACTGACTGACTGACTTCTTTAGGACTGTATGGATCTTTGATCTTGTCAGTATGTGTTAAAACATGGAAGATCACCTGAAAAGGGAAAGAGAATGGTGAACACACACACACACACACACTGTTAGGAATGTAAGTAACCTAGCAGCTATTTGGAATGGAAATATAGAAAACCAGGATAGACATTTTAATACTGTCTCTTTAAGAGCATGCTAAAAACTGCAATTGGGTGTGTTACTCAAACAGCCATAAGATGGAGCCAGAAATCTGGATTGTTTAGTTTTAGTCTGAGTCTCAGAAGAGAGTGTGAGTAAGTCTCTGTTTCCTTCTGTTGGAAAGTATTGTTGTTCCTCCATTTTTCCTAATTGATATTCCTGGATTTAATGTAAGTCTGATACAGAACTATTTTTGACACTGGAATTTGTTATTGGATTATCCCTGGATTGAAAACTGACTGATTTACCTGTGAATGACTTTGGATTGCTTGTTTGGACTTTGCTTAACGTTTCTGGAAGTAAAAACCTACTTTTACTGTATAGTGTATCTGTGTGCTGTGTGTGTGTATTATTCAAACACTACTCTCAAATATGTCTCCATGTATGCGCTCATTCTCCTAACAGGGAATTACCTCAACACACACACACACACACACACACACACACACACACACACACACATTCATTGTGTTTCCCTGAAAATACAATGTACCCCAAAAGTTCTAGCTTGATTTTTACACATGTGCCCATTACAAGCCCTACCCCCCAAAATAACCCCTAATTAAGACCCTGCCCACTCTGGGGTGCAGGGGGTGGGTTGAGGCGCACAGGTAAAAATTAAGGTAGAGTGGGGATCAATTCAGAACTCTGTTATCAGCTGCAGAGGCCTTTCCTGACAGTGAAAGGGAGGCCAGGGCTTACGCACGCAAGCGGTGACAAGCGGCCACAGAAGAAGTGGACCAGCAGTGGGCTCCGTCGGTGCCACCGCTGCAAGGTGAGTCAGTGGAAGACACCCCCCCAAAAAATAAGAGCTGGTGCTTTTTTTGGTGGCAAAAAATATAAGACCAGGTCTTATTTTCAGGGAAATATGGTACACACACACCCCTGATAGAAATCATCCAAGCATAGTTCACTTCCATGGGTTCGGTAAAGTCAGCTCATGATTCACTGTGACAAACCCAGAAAAATGGGCTATTTCAGTAGAAATTTAAAATGTGTAACTTCTGCTTTAGACATCCCCCACAAACCATGATGATGAAAGAACGATGTAACGTGTTGTACATCATGAAATCGCATTTCAAAGCCACCCTTTCATACTGGGATCTTGATGTTAGATGGAGGCATGTAATTTGCATCCATCACCCTGCCCACATATAAATACAATTATGGATTATGAAAACACAGCCATTGTTTTTGTTCAGGTGATATGGTTTCGGAGGATATTCCAGTAAATTCACTGCGGCTTTATCCCAATATTCAAGATAATCGAGCAAGAGTCTCTAGACTCAATATCACTCGCTGAAGAAATGTTTCAGAATAACAAATCTCATGAATTACAATTTGGGATGCCAGCAAAAGTACCGTGAGCTCTCTCACTTGCTCTGTATTTTGTGTAGCAGCTATTTCTTGAGCAGTGAAGTTGGAATATTTCTATAAACACTGCAACTTACTCAAGCCATTTTTATGGACTGGTATATTTTTTATAAACAACCTTCCTTCCCAGATATGCTCTGTCTGAAAATATCTCCCTATTTCTTGTTTTACAGATTAAGGAAAAATATTCTGGAATTATCCTTGGGGTATATTTCCAGGATGCAGCAATGGGATCCTAGGAGATGAACCTTGTCAAGGGAACACAAGTCAGCTGTCTAACTTGAGAGCTGCAGAAGCATCCATGCCTGACAAAGAAATGACAGAAAAGCCAACAGTGCACGTGTTTCTTCTGCTACTCTGAGTTAAGCCTTGCTCCCTTCCACCTTCTTTCCATTTCTTTCTTTAGGGGACATGGACTTGCAGATGGCCTAGGGTTCAAACCAGAGATATCTCTTGCTCATGGGAGCAATGGGCAACTTGCCCAGTCTATGCAAGCGGTGCAGGTGCTTGCACTTTCTCTGATCAATGAAAGCATGAGAAAACAACCCAGCCTCTTTCCGGCCAGCTGCCTGCATTCCCCTAATGAATGAAACCCTGCGCAAATAGCCCATTTTGTTTAGCACAGGTGCCCAGCATTCCTTCCACCCAGGGAATTAAGGGCCAGTGACCAAGTTTACTCAATGCACATGCCTGCTTTGGTTTGGGTAATGGAAACAAAGACTCACAGACCAGCTTATTCAGATCACACCAATTCACTGTTGATGAAAAAAAACCAGTGTACATAAATTCAAAATCTCTAAATCCGTGACTGTTTCATTTCACTGAAGTCCAATATTCTGAGGTCCAAAGATCTGAATTTGTTAGTTAACTGCTGAATGGTGTGTTTCTGCATAACATCATTTTCTGTTGTTGATGATGGTGAATCTAAGAGGTCACACGAGTGGCAATATATCTCCTGTACAGAAGACAAGTCCCTGAATGGACAAGCTTCCTCTGAAGGCATCCTCTGTTGGAATGATGTCCAGCTTAAAAATAATCTTAAATATAATCTTAAGAGGAAAAGATATTGAAGATGCACAACAACAGTAACACCAGGACACTACCTCAGGGATTTTTTCAAGTATTTTTGTTTTCTGTCATCCCTTTAAGTACAATGCATATCTGCTATTAGTAGATAGATATCACTTTATATTTGTCCACTAGCATCAAGCCATCTTGTCTTCATATTATTCAATCTCTTGCATCCAATCAATCCTATCTCCACCTGGATTTCACACTTGACTGCTGGTTTCCTTTTGACAGCAGCCAGAGCACCAATGCTCCATCCATCTTTCTTCCCATCTTATTTCAAAGGCCTGTCTCTGAAGGTAATTTACCACAAAGAAATGGAGGGAAAATGAGACCAGAAGAGATGAGGTGAGACCAGAAAATATTCATCCTGATCTCCTGACCTTCCTGCCATTTCTTATATACCACTTTCTCTCATCATAACCACAGGCTTCCAGTATAAACTGGGAAGGTGAAAAATGGAGAAGCATCCATTGCCATGTGGCAATGCAAACCAACCATTCATATTTGCATCTGCACATTTTTTTCATTTGCCCCTTGGCCTCCCATGAATTCCTCACTGCTAAGCAGGAAACACACCTCCAAGAGTGACACTTACTAGAAGGAAGGTTAAGGATACAACAAAAGAATTCCATCGAGCACCTTATTGTTGAAAGAGGCAAAGTCACTCACTCACATTATCTCACACACATCGTGGAAAGCAGCCTCTTTTGCTAAAAATGGGGGGGACATGCAGCTGTTGACTGTTTTTGCAACTGCTGGTCTTATCAGGCTGAGAATTAACTCTCACATCACTTTTAGCAGCTACTTTATCCTCCCTAATAGCAAAGTTGGCCTTATTCCAATGAGATCTTCCTTTCTTTACAGTTCAATCTTCTGTATCAAAGAGGGGTTTGCCGATTCATTTGTGGCATCTTCCTGAAAGAGAACCAACCTTTACAGAGAGCAAAAACATGCTGAATTTTTCTGGCTGGAAAGGAGCAGTGGTCAACTGTAAAAATGAGTTCTGAAAGGAAAGGCAGGAATGTCAGTGACTCATAACAACCAGAGGCATTGGGCAAGCACCCAGAGGAATACCAGTCAAGGCAGACTAATTTGCTATGATTTGGTTTCTCAGCCTGCTCGCCTATAATGTGCATGACTGCTTTTGGTTTTGTGGTTCTCCAAAGTGGTTTCTCTTGTGTTTGAGGCAGCTACACTTGCAACTTCTTAACTTTCCCTCAGCTATTGTTATATATGAACATTGAGTTTCCTCCAGAACAGGTGGGCCAGGTAAAGAGTCCAATCCAGGCAAGCTAAGAGCTTAACCTCAGATCCAGTTAGGAGTCCTTCATGCAGCTTCAGTTCCATTTGAACTCTAACTTCTATTGATTGCCTCCAGTGTTGGCCTGCAACCAGTTTAACAACCGGTTCTGTAAGTGTGTGCTTCACACACCTAACGTGCTTGCGCGCAGCATTTCAAAATACAGCAGTTTGAAGCTCAGCTGCTTACCTTCTAGGGCAGCCTGGGTAAGTAGAACAGCTGAGACACAGAAATCAGCTGTGTTGCATGACTCAGCTGAGCCAGAAAGAAGGAAATATAGGACAGGATAGGGTGGGGCCAGCTAATGGTCGGAACTACTGGTTCACTAGAACCGGTTCGAACCGGCAGAAGCCCACCACTGGTTGCCTCTCTTCATGATTAATAGAACAAAAGCATCTTTTTATATTATTGTGGACATTTCCAGACTTGCATAAAAAGGTCCCTCTAAACCCTGTCTGTTATAATCAGAATGATGCTGGGGCAGAGGGTGGATTATGTTGCTGGAATTTTCATTCTTACCTCCCAAAAGCTTTTGTTTCCAAACTCATGGCTGCAATTCATAATAAAACAGAATATTGGTATCTCTGTCCCTGACCTTTAACAAACATAGACAAATCTGGGTGTGCCCCAAGCTACATAAAAACTGAAGCTGACAACAATCAAAAGAATGCTCTCTCTCTTCCCAATTTATTTCCAGCAACTGACATTTTTTTCATCTTGTTCTTATTTTATCTTTCTCGGAGAGGTCAGCTTTATCCTAGAGACAATGCCTCTGATTTTGTATTTCCTGCCATCCATGGCTCCAGGTTGCAATTCTTTAACCTCAATGCCAAGAATTCTGTTCTTACAATCGGATATCTCAGTCTGATGTTTGAGATATCTTACGCATTACCTCCTATTGGCCATATGCAACAGAAGAACTGCAGCTTTCTTAAAGACATTACTCAGGCATAAGATTAATGGAGGGGAAATGTGTCCTATATGAACTGAGGTGTTTCTTATATCTTCCCCCCATTTTTCCATCAGCATGTCCTTGGTGATTAATAGAAATCAAAATTCCTTAAAACAGAATCATTTATTTTCCTTCCTAGTATTTTCCCACTGTTTTTACTGGGCATGTAAAAGATGGATGGTGTCCTAATTATTAGATCTGCCAATCCCAATTGCACTAAATAGTAAATGGACTATGTGTCCAATATATGTATGTATGTATGTATGTATGTATGTATGTATGTATATAGATATAGATATATAGATATAGATATTTGTTTTCTTAAGTTTTCGCGGGTACTTACATGTATGGCATTTGGCTTTGTTCGGGTATTTTCCCACGTCATAGTAGTTGTGCTTTTAAAGTTGTAGTGACGTTTCAGCAGAATCTCATCTGCCATCATCAGGCTTCTGTATAGTGTTCATCTGGATGAACAGATAGATACAGATACAGAAGCCTGATGATGGCAGATGAGATTCTGCTGAAACGTCGCTACAACTTTAAAAGCACAACTATTATGACGTGGGAAAATACCCGAACAAAGCCGAATGCCATACATATATAGATATAAAGATATATATGAAGATATATATATGAAGATGATGATGATGATGATAGATAGATAGATAGATTAAAAAAAACCACTCCATATGTCTTATCCTTACACCATCTGAAGATGTGCAAGTCAAAGACAGAATCTGAAAACCTAATCTTTTTCTCCAGCTATTCCCTAACTGGGACCAGTGTCCTAAAAGGCAGACAAGAAATGGACTTGAGTATGGCATTATCATTTGTTCAACATATAAATGAGTGTATTGTTAGATTTCAGATGTTTTTTTTTTTAATCATGTTTTTATTATTTTTTATAAATAACTCAAGAGGGTGAACATATATAATGCTTCTTCCTCCTCCTATTTTCCCTACAACTATAAAACTGTGAGATAAGTTGGGCTGAGAAAGAGTGACTGGCCCTCAGTCACCCAGCCAGCTTTACATGCCTAAAGGAGGAGTAGAATTCATGGTCCCCTGATTTCTAGGCCAACACTTTCAACGGATCAAACTGGCTCTCTTTTTTTGGAAAAAGAACAGACACATGCTCATGAGATGGTGAAAGGCAACTTAAAACTCCTAATGTTTATAAAATACATGTTTCACAAAATGTGATGGTCTGCTTATATTATTAATTCCACCAGACCATAATGTACTATGTTTCAGAAACAGTTTCTTAAAACAATAACACACTGAATGATAAACATGTGTTTATGTTTAATAGCAATTTGATTCAAAATGATCCACTGTGGCTATTCTTTCACTCTCTTTTACTTATTGAAAAATACTACATTCAAAAACAAACCATAAACTAGTAGTGAGCTTCTGAATGAATATAGACAATCATCTCTCCAGAACAAGTCATTATTAGATGGGTTTAGACCAATTGATATGTCTCTAACAGATTCTTCTAGACTGGAGGTATTACTGGAAATGTTCACTATATAACCCTAATTCTACAGAAATTCTTTGGGCACTCCAGAATCAGCTTAGAACCTTTGTTCTCACATCATTATCTGAGGTCAGCAGCTGCAATTTGTTTCTAGATAAACAGCAGTGTTTCTAACACACACATACACAAGCGTGTGCACATATATGCCTTTCTATTTTGCCTTCTAAACTCTGGTGGAGATATTTGTCTACATCTACAGATATCTAAGGGACGCAATGGCTCAGTGGCGAAGATGCTGAGCTTGTCGATCAGAAAGGTCGGCAGTTTGGCAATTCGAATCCCTAGCTACACGTAACAGAGTGAGCTCCCGTCACTTGTCCCAGCTTCTGCCAACCTAGCAGTTCGAAAGCAAGTAAAAATGCAAGTAGAAAAATAGGGATCACTTTGGTGGGCAGGTAACAGCACACCGTGTGCCTTCGGTGTTTAATCATGCCAGCCATATGACCACGGAGACGTCTTCGGACGGCGCTGGCTCTTTGGCTTTGTAACAGAGATGAGCACTGTCTCCTAGAACCGGAAACAACTAGCACGTATATGTGAGAGGAACCTTTACCTTTACCTTACAGCTATCTCTATGACCTATCCTTATCTATCTATCTATCTATCTATCTATCTATCTATCTATCTATCTATCTATCTATCTATCACTGTGTTTGTGCGTTTGTGTATGTGTATACACACAAGCATTTCAAATGCAAATAATGTAAACAGTTTTTTTTATAAAAAAAATCTCCTTAGATCAGGGGTGTCCAACCTTTCACCTTCCCTGGGCCACATTAGAAGATGAAAATTTGGTTTGGGCCGCACATAAAATAAAATAACAGTAACGATACCTGATCATCCAAAAAAAACCATAGAAAACATAGTTAACATATTAAATTTATTTGGAAATGAAGTTAGTGAGATGTTTTTATTATTTATTATTTATTAAAAATTATTTATTTTTTATCACGGTTTTTTTATCACAGTTTTTTTATCATGGTTTATTTTCCGGCCAAATTTTGCGGTGGTGGGGGGAGAAAGCTTGCCTGCCTCGTGCCTACCTCTCCTCCTGCAAATGGCCCGGCTGGATGAGACAGGACTGAAAGGCAGAAGCAGCAGCAGCGGCGGGGGCAGAAGCTTTCCCCTGCCACTGCTGCTGTCACTGCCACCGCCGCTGCCGCTTCTTCCCCTGCCACCACCGCCACTTCTGCCCCCGCCGCAGGGGCAGTGGTGGTGGGGGAAGAAGTGGTGGCGGGGGCAGAAGCGGCGGCGGGAGAAGAAGCGGCGGCAGCCGCGGCGGGGCAGCAGTGGTGGCGGGGGCAGAAGTGGCAGTGGGGGCAGAAGCGGCAGCGGGGGCAGAAGCGGCGGTGGTGGTGGCGGCGGCAACAGCAGGAGGTGGCACTCTTACGGCGCCTGCCGTTTCTTTTGCTGCTTGGCCTGGCGCTCGCCTTGCCCCGCCTCGCGCCTGCCTCTCCTCCTCCTCGCTGGCTCTGGCACAAAGGTTGGGGTGGGCACTGGGCCGCATTATGAGGTGACCTGGGCCGCATGCGGCCCCTGGGCCGCGGGTTGGACAAGCCTGCCTTAGATCTTTTAAAATGCATTTCTACATTTTTATCCCACCCATTGTACAGGAGCTCAAGGTGGTCTCTCCTCCTATTTTACCCCTTGAAATGGATTGGAGTAAAAGAGAATGACTGGCCCAAAACCACACAGTGAGGTTCCACAGCTGCAGGGGATCAGAATTTAGATCTTTTTGGAGCCAGTTCAACACCTTCACCACCACACCACACAACCTAATGGGGTGTTCATTTTTGTTCTAATGCCCTTTTAATATCTTTGCTTGTAACTTTTTAAAAAAGTTAATGTTCATCACTGTACATTTACTTTCTGAAGTTTTTAAGATGCACTAGTATCAATCTTTGTCTCTATCTAAATATTTCCGCTACATCTTAACAAAAGTGCTATGGCAAATTAGCACTTGCCTGGGGTGTTTTTAGATATATTTACATATTTTTCATATATATTTACCCATACTTTGGAGAAAGTATGGGTGGACATACAGTGGACATAAAATCCAACATAAAATGGCAATATGTAAACAACTAATTGCTCTGCAAATTTGCTTTCACACAGTAGCAAGTGTATCTTCTGAAGGTCACTGTACTAATAATGTGGCATGAATAGTTGGGACAGTAAATTATCAAGGTCACTTCACACACAAACACGTGCACAGCACACATTGCCACGGCAGCGTAATTCATTACTTTCATTGCTTGCCAACTGCGCTGAGATTTGAACTAGTTAACTCAGATGAACTTAGCTGCGGGGTGGGGGGGCGGAGGGAAGAAAGCTTATACAGTACACCAATGGTCTAAAGAGAGATACTCTGAGATAGAGTCCTGAAATGGCTTTGCAAACCTCCGGTACCGTAATACAATGCATTCTAAGTAAAAACCCTTCTGATTAACATTAACATTTTCAGCGGTGAGATTCAAATTTTTTTACTACCGGTTCTGTGGGCGCGGCTTGATAGGCGTGGCAGGGGAAGGACACTGTAAAATATCCAGTCAGAGGTGGTATTTGCCGGTTTTCCAAACTACTCAACATTTCCACTACCGGTTCTCCAGAACTGGTCAGAACCTGCCGAATACCCACCTCTGCATGGGAGATCATTGAGGGCCCCTATGAATAGCCTCCCCCAGTTTTTCAAAAGCGGATGGAACCATAAGCCTAGCAACAATAAGTTCTGGAAGAAAAAGAAGGAAGAGGAAGGAGGAGGAGATGGAGAAAGTTCAAGTTCAGTTAAGAACATCTCCATGGTCCTTTTTCTGTTAGGGTTCAACAAAAGCTGCCTAGTGTTAGCTCAACTATATATATAAATAAAATAAATAAATTATAAACAGCAGCAGCACCAGGCATTTTGATCACAATGCAAGGATGAGGAATCTAATTTAATATATGCATGTGAAAAAGTACAGAAATTACACTAGGAAAACTAGGACTTCTTCCTAGCTGATTTCAAGTCAAAAGAAAAAAGGGCCGGTGGGGGATGCCAGCCTGCTGTTGATGTGGCTCATTAAAATGCTGGTTGAAAAGATACGATTCTTTTTGCATTGGAGCAGCAATAAACTGAGCCTCTGTTCTGTCTTTTTTGCACAAGACCGTATTCTCTGTTTACACTCCCGTTCCTTACTACCACTCAAAAGCACATAAGGCACACTATAAGCCTTTCCCCCGGGGAAGCAGAACCTGCCTGTGCTGTCTGTGTGTTTATTCTGTGGAGGTTCACTGCTTCCCCCACCTCTGCCTCTGTATTTTATCTCTTCTGCAGCTCAAGTTCAGTGACATACTGAACAGACAACCCTAGTCATAACATTTGGGCACTTGCCTTTCACAGTGACTAATCCCCGGATTGATCTTTTCCAGCTGGAAGCTGAAATAACTACAGAATTGCAATGAACTTTCTTTGGCACGACGTCCAAAGCGGAAATGCTGAGTCGAAGACTTGTTATTCAAGAGGTGACCCTGAAGTTGCAACTTGGCCCTCGTGGGGGTCTGGCTTAACCTGTTGAGTTTTTCCCTAGTCCAGCTTTTCAATGGAAAAATATGCTGCCCTGCCCTGTGTGTGTGTATATAAATCAGCACGTGGCAGCAGCTGGATGACCTGTCTGGGCTCAGAAGCTAAGCATGGTCAAGTTGGTTATCTTTTCAAAGGGAGCCAACCAGGAAATACTTAGGCAATGGCTAAACTGGAAAGTTGGGGGTGTGAAAAATCAGAAATTGCTGCCACATTATTGCAAAAAAACAAAAAACAAACCCTGAATGGATTTGTCCCTAAAGTCACCAGCAAGTTTGATCAGTAGGAGATGCTATGTCCAGGCCAGTTTTAACTTCTTCTTTCCCAGCATTCTAATGGATGCTTCCCTCTTTATCTCTCTCTCTTTTTTAATCCTCTTTAACCTTATAGCCAGTGATCCAGTCAGCATCCCAAAATAGTCAATCTAATTGGCCATCTCACTTTGTCACAAGTCACCATCTCAGATCAGTATTTCAGGAGCTTCATAAGCAGAGAAAAAGGATATTGTAGCCTTGAAGGCCCTTCCTTCTAATTCCCAGTATATTTGTCCTTTTAGATACATTTTTGTTCTTCCTTATAGGCGTGACCCCCATGAGCCAACATTCTCTCCTGAAATCATTTCTGGCCTTACCTGTTTGCTATGTCTTGAAGACCAGGTACCTGCTTCAGCTTATGATGATTCTTGGGAGAACAGTGAATGGAAGTTTGATTTTATTTTTTTTCTTTTACAAAACTCATTTTTGTTATTTTTCAATAAGTATATGGAAAGTGTGTATGTTGACATCTAAGCAGTTATAGATCATGGGGAGTCCATATTCAATTTTGACAGAAGTCCCTCCTTGTGGCTTTGATGCTGGGAGAAGAACGCAATTTCTAGACATCTTTTTATGATGCCATTTTAAAAAGCACAGTCCAAAGCTAGTCCAAATTAGGTGTTGCGGTCCTAAATTTGGGGCTTTTTCCAAAGACAATTTCTGTCAGAATCATGTTTACCAGTTCAGTAACAAGATGAACAGAATAGATTGGATCCTCTTTCTGTTTTGAAATATTTTTCAAACATTCTAAAAACATATTTGGTTGCATTTTATTTTAACTATTACCCGCCCTCCTCCCAAGTTGGGCAGGATATGGCTTGAACTATAGAGCTTAAACTAGTCTGCCAAGCAAGGCATGTTTAACATGCTACCATAGCAACAGGTTATCTTATTCAAGCAGACACAATTCTTCTTTTCCTAGTGAATTCCAGTAATGGGCTCATTCTAGCACACTTCATTGGTGTCATCTGTCACACAAGCTCTTGTCTAAAATGAATAGCCTTTTGATAGTTTAACTTTCTCTACATTCTAATGGAAGTGTAAATAAACAAGCAAGGAAACAAGCAAGTATTTGTACTCTTTGTTAGAAGAATAGTTTGACATATAGCTCCAGTGACATTAAAGTAGAAAGTTGTAATGAGCTGTTTTTCATTACTCCAAGATCCTTCTTCCAAAGAGACTCTTATCTTCATTTCCGCATGCTCTGTTTTATTAAAAAATGTGCTTCTCATTTTCCAGATCCCTTGGCTGTACAAGTGGACAGGATGAAAAAAGAAACTTCATTTCTATAACTACTTCTGTCTCATTTGGAACCTTAAGCGGAATGCATCAATACCTTAACATAAGCTTCTCCTTTTGATCATAACTTCTATTCAATGTAGGTGAAGTTAGAGGATGGCTTGTATCATATCAACATAGTAGCAAAAATGAAGTAAGCTATAGAAATCAAATATGAATGTTTATATCAGCACTACTATCCACCAGCAGTACTTGCTGAATTAGAATGTCCTGGGAAAATCATCCTCTACAAACTGCATTATGATGTAATTTCTCATATTTTTCATCTCTTAAGATGAAGGTTAAGTTGTGACCAACCCAAGGGTGTAGTGCTCATCTCCAATTTTCAGTCGAGGGTGCCTGAAGACTTTCCATCATCATGTGGTCAGCATGAAAATATGAAATACTGCTACTTTCCCACCGAAGTGGTACCCACTGTATTTATCTACTCTCATTTGCATGCATTTGAACTGCTAGGTTGGCAGGAGCTGGGGCAAGTAACGGGAACTCACCCTGTTGTGTGGCAGTCATGTCTCGAACCTGGACTGTCAGCTTTCCAGTTGACAGGCACAGTGTCTTTATTTCCCAATGTGGTACCCTACAGTTGTGTTGCATTCAAAATAAGATAGCACTACTACGTAGAATCTTAGAAAATAATGAATATATAAAGATGTATTTCTTTTCCTTTTTTATTATTATATCTATAAAATGTTTCTAGGATAGATTTGGGAGGATTATATGAATTGTTACAAAATAAACTAAGTAAATTATAGTTATCTTGCAAGGTATGAATGAACAAAATTATAGTCAAATGACTGATTAATAATGATACTAGGGTATTTAATTTTTGATTGATGATATGAATTATTATGCAGTGTAACTGTAATTGAGACTATGAAATGGATGCACAAAAAATTTGTAAACCAACTGACACACTGCTTGTACATTTATAGAAGAAAGTTGGATGTTTTTATGTTTTGTTTGTTTTTGTTTGTCTTTAAAAATCAATAAAATTGACAAAAAAAAATAAGATAGCACTACTGTTAAGGCTGTCGCCTTATGTATATAATTTGTGCGTAAACCCATTAAACACCCTTAGGGAAGAATTTCTGAATAGGTCTGGGCTATATCACTGGGCTATGGAACTGGGCTATAGAACTGTGTTATACTGAGACACACCAGTTATTTGTTTACTCAATATTATTAACAGGAATTGTAGGTTTCCAGAGTTTCAGAAAGGGCTTTTCTATATGAAAGCCCATGCTCTACCTCTAAATTCCTCCCTGGCTGAAGGAGACCTTGGATGATGCTAAAAAGAAAAGGGAATATTAACCCAAATAAAATCCAAATCTAGAAATGTTGCTATCTTGGTTTGGCCACTTCTCTACAGCCATACTTATAGTGTATGTGGAGTGATGCAACATACACTCAGATTGTTCACAATCCATTCCAAACAAAGTAGACTGGTTAAACTCCTTTCACATAAAAGTAATAGATAGAGTTTCATTTTCCTTTTTTCTTTGGCAATATTTTTAGGAAGTTTAGAAGAGAATTTTGGCTCAGCATTATTTTAACTAACATGACTTCACTACCTATCCCCTAGAGCCAGAAACGACTAGCACGTATGTGCGAGGGGAACCTTTATCTTTACCTACTCAAATCTGCTGTCCAGGTGCTGTTGACAGGCAACTTCAAAGCCACTTAAATGCTTAGAACTGATGGTCAATCCTTCCAACAGAGCATGCTTTCAAACAGAGAATTACTCTTTCAAAATCTCTCAAAGGAGGGCCATCCTCAATAAAATAGGATAAGTGTCAACAGTTGTGTGAATGACCAGGGCTAATATCCTTAGTAGGACTCTGCAATTTTACTAAGCATAAGATCAAGGTGACTTTTGAAAAGTATATCCTTTTTTCAGTTACCATAGCTTACCTCTCCTCGGGTGCAAGGAACCACATCGGAATATCTGGAAGTACAAAGAGATCCTTCTTCACTGTTATCATCTGGAAGCCCAAATGTAGCTGTACAATTGACAGCAAAATATTTGTAAGGTCTCCAGGTCTGCCCATAGTCCTGGGACCTCTCTAGTACCATGGCTGCTGGCCGGGGTGACTTAAAGACTACAATGACATGAGTGAGGTAGAACTCTGTTTCCAGATCCAGCCTGATTTCTTCTCTGTGCACCCCTTGGGCGGACTGCCACCAGGAACCAGGATGCAGGAAGAAGTCATCAGTCATTTCTTCAGGATGATGGGAGTTATTAGGCTGGTTGGCATTGCATTTGGTACACTTGGGCATTCCGCAGGAGCCATGGTGCAGGTTGTGCTCTGGATAAAAACAGTAGAGTTCTGTGCTGTTCTGTCCACAAGTGGTAAGTGTAGTTGGTATCCTGCCTGTCGCAAGATTTCCCACTGCAGGATTGCAGGAATGCCCATCACAACGGAAAGTCCGCGGCTTCATTGAACCTGCAAGGACAGAGGGATGACAAACCAATTCACTCCACTGTTCTGTTCCACCTGCTTCCTCAAACGCTTCCTGAACACTTAAGGTCATACTATTTCATGGCTCCCTATCCTGCCTGCCTGCCTATCTTTCATGTTGATGGGTGGCTATTAAAGACAGTGGTTGGTTGATATTGGGTTTTTGAAAATGCTGAGCTATTTGAAATCCTTTATTTTAGAAGCAGGGTCCATGATGTGAAATCGGTGGAGATATCTAATGAGAGTTACTGAGCAGAAACAATGGGAGTAAGAGAATAAAACAAGTGTAAAAAATCTGCAAGGTGTGAACAACTCTTTGAGGGAAAGTTGCTAATTGGGTGCTAGCACTCAACTTTGGAGGATCCTGGATGAAGTGAATTATCTGGACCCTTTTCGGTAAGAATTAATGTCATGTTATAGCACTGAGGTAGCATTGGTTGTGCTTGTGGATGACCTGGGATGAAAATGATGAATCCACCCTGCCATCCTGAATGTTTTAGAAATGTTGAATGGTTTCCTCTTGGACTGGTTCTGGAGATTGGGAGTGGAGGATGTGTTTTGTGTTGATTCTTCTTCTTCTGGGGCTAGGTCCAGGGGTGGGATTCTACCAGTTCAGACTGGTTCAGTCCGAACTCCTTGCCCCGAAGATCAGCTGTCTCTGAACCAGTTCACTGCAACGAGCATGTAGGCCCACCCACCCACCCTGCTCATTCCTGTCCTTTACTTCCTTTGTTTAGAACACATCTGATTCATGCAGCAGAGCAGTTTGCCCGTGCCTGAGCTGTTTTCTTCACAGGGACTGCTGTAGAAGGTAAGTATTAGAGCTGTTTGTAGTGCGGAGCATGCGCGCAAAATGCCCATTTGACGTGAAGAGTGCGAGCGCTGAACCGGTTGTTATAGCGGTGGAATCCCACCCCTGTCTAGTTCCAGTCAGTGTTCCTGGGCTGAAGAGAGGAGAGGGTCAAGCCCAAGGCTTCTAATGTTATGGGGGTACTCAGAGCTTGGGTCCTTTGCCTCTCCACCTTGGAAAAGAAAGGAATCGAAGCAGGGGTGTGAAACTGGTGGTACGTGGGCCGGATGGGTCATGCACAGGCCACACCCATCCCAGCTCTGTGATGGGAAAAAACATCACGAAATGTCATGCGATGGCAATGTGAGGCCACGAGTTTGACACCTATGAACTAAAGGGGACAAAAGCAGACCACAGATTTGGGTTGTATATATCTATCTCTCTGTCTCTCTCTATCAGTCTACTTCTCTATATATTGAACCGAATCTGTGGTTTTTTTTCTTTTAGTTTCTGTAAATGTGTGCGTGTGTGAGAGAGAGGGGGAGAGAGGGAGAGGTGCAGTAAAACATTTAACCTGGGGGCCAATCAAAATTGGCAGCAATGTATTGATGTTCATTCAGATTACTTCTGCTAAATTGTGTTGAGCATGAAACACCAGTCAGTTCTGTGATGTTTCTTATTCCTTATATGGAGGAATGGAGAGAGAGAAGAGGTAACAAATTAGGACATATTACTGATTCCAATAAAGGAGAATATTTGTAGTTCAGGTTTGAAATAAGGGGTCCTTGATGTTCTCTGACCTCGATTGTTTTCTTGCAGACATTTCATTACCCAAACTAGGGAACATCATCAGTGCTAGTGATTAGACTAGATAGTGCTAGACTACTCTACCTTAGATTAGCGTTGATGTTACCTGGTTTGGGTAACGAAATGTCTGCAAAAAAAAAAAAAAAAGCTCAGACAGCACCAAAAACCTCTGGTTTAAATCTACTCATTTCCAGAAATCAATAAGCCTATTGTATTTACAAAAGATTGCTTGAGAAAACAGTAAAGAAGCACCTTAAGAGTAGAAGATTGGGGGGAAATGTACATGGAGAAGAGCAGATTCTATACTTCGGCTTGTGCAAATGGAAATCTTCTTTGTGATCCTCTGATTTAAGGTGTAAAGCCACTATGGGTGAGTAAGATGCATTCCAGATGCATAAGGTTCTAACCCAACAGAAACTTTTGCACGAAAACTTTGTTTCGCAAGGAAACCTGCCTAGGTACTAATAAGAATGACCAAGGGCAAGAGATGAATGGAGGTAAAAGTGATGAAGGTACATGTTTCACCACTTAAACCAGCAAACCAGCCAACAAGCAAGCCAACTTTCCACCACCACCCATTCTTATGGATGAGATCTCTCTTAAGTTTCCTAGTTTTTACCTCGTACAACAGAATCAGAGTCAGTTTGGTTTAGTTAAGCACCAGGCTAGAAATCAGGAAACTCTGAATTCAGGTCCCACCTTAGCTATGAAAGCCATCTGGGTGACCCTGAACCAGCCCCTCAAGAAGGCAAGGGGCAAATGCCTTCTGAAAAAAAGGTGTCAAGAAAACTGCAAGGACTAGCCCCATGATGGCGAACCTATGGCACGCGTGCCACAGGTGGCACGCAGAGCCATTTGTGCAGGCACGCAAGCTCCTGGCAAACTTACCTCACTGCGCATGTGCACGTCTCCCAGCTGATTTTCAGGCCTTTTTCAGCCTGCCAGAGGCTTGAGGGAAGCCTCTGCAGGCTTTGCAGGATGAAAAATAGGCCCATTTCATCACTTCCTGTATTTCCGGAAATAGCGGAAGTGACAAAACGGGCCCATTTTTCAGCCAGCAAAAGCCTGCAGAGGCTTCCCTCAAGCCTCTGGCAGGCAAAAAGGCCTCAAACAGGCCGAAAATCAGCTGGAAGGTACAGTGCGGATAAGGGGGCAGCAGCGGGGGGAAATCATGCATGCATACACAGGGGGCATGGTGGGGCGTGTGCATTGCCTTCTCGGTGCTGGCACACGAGCACACACGCGAGCGCACTATTTTGGGCACAGGAGCCCAAAAAGGTTAGCCACCACTGGACTAGTCCAAGCATCACCACAAGTCAAAAACTGACTTAAAGACACAGGACAGGACAAGAAATAAATAAGTAAACAGTTCCTGTTGAACCCTTGCATGGCTAAGAACAGAAGTAGAATACAGGGAAAAGATGGTTGTGGGGGAAGGGTTGGTTCAAATGATGGGGTTAAGAGCCTCACATTGGAAAAAAATCGATGTGATTGCTTGGCTTCCCAATCAGGCAGCCCATCCATCACTCACTTATTCCCTGAAATGTGGGGTCACAGTCATGGGGCAGTATGGATGAAGGGATAGAAGCAACTTGGGACCTAGCCTGAATACCAAATGGGGCTCTTTGAATAATTCATAGAAAGGATAAACAATCAAGATTGTAGCGTATTTTTCTTCTCTGGGCCCCAGGTGCTGCATGTCATTGAGAATTTGGCTCTTGATTGATGGCTTGTTCAATAATCCCTGCTCCTTGGCTATTTATGTATTTATTCCACAGTCTCCAGGGGGCTGTTCAGAGGGGTGGCTGCTTGCTGGAGGTGGCTTGATTAAAGAGAGGCTCCACTGAGGGTGAGTCACACAGCTGGAAAAGCAAAACTGGGCAACCTCGTCCATGGGTGATGGCTGAAAGAAATAGACAATTCCAATGATGGACATTAAAGTGTTAACTAGTAAATAGGTGGTTTGTTATCCTTTTGGAAATCATATGTTGCACGCAAACAATTGGAAAAGAAAGCTGAAGTGTTCATACTGAATTCAGCTGCCTATACGTACATTCAGGAAGAAAGATGTTTGCAATCATCACTGGTGTAGGACCCTACAGATTTTCAGCAGTCAAGTGTGCTTTACTTTATTTTTCTTCAATGAAAAACCATTTAGTTTTGTGGGTTTGTTCATTGTTAAGTACATTTCTCCAGATGATGCAGGAAAATGATTTAAAAAGCAAAAACAAAGGGTGGCCTGACTATTATTGTATGGTCTGTGTTCTTTTGTGTTGGTTTTCATGAGAATTTCTATTGACAGTATGTTTTAAATTTATTTATTTTTTAAATCTTCCAGGTAACTCTAGTTGGATTTGCACTGTAGGTTTAGAACTTGGGTGTTGTTTTAAAAACCCTGCCTTTATAATGTTCTAGACTTGCTAGGTTTTGGAGAAACTGATAGACTATATACAGCAATAACAATAGCACTTAGACTTATATACCGCTACATAATGCTTCACAGCTCTCTCTGGGTGGTTTACAGAGTCAGCATGTTTCCTCCAACAATCTGACTCCTCATTTTACCGACCTTGGAAGGATGGAAGGCTGAGTCAACCTTGAGCCAATCAGGACTGAACCGTTGGCAGGATCAAACTGCTTGACAGTGAGCAGTGAGTTAGCCTGCATTCTAATCACTGTGCCACCACATATAAGGATGACAGCACAATGTTAAACATTTCAGAGGATAGTATTCTCTTGAATTGGATATCCAGTACATGGAACTTAATAACTGGACAATATAAATGGTTTCTCTGAACTATTACTGTAACTAAAAGACTGATATTGCAACATTAGAAAGATAAATATATGTCCTCATTATTCAATGGATTGAAGGATTGATTTTGCTTGCTCCTTGGAAGCAGATTGCCTAGAGGTTGACTTTGTATGGCTAAACATATGGAATATGGGATTCATTTATACAAAATAGTAGGTTTAAAAAAGCATGATAATTATATAAGTGTACCAGAAGTCTGTGTGTTTGTGTGTGTGTGTGTGTGTGTGTGTGTGTGTGTGTATGTATTTACAGAATGTTTGCATTAATTATATACAGAATTGTAAGTGTATAATTCTGTATATAATTAATAATGTTACAATATGTAGCATGTTATATTCTGTTTTTTTTTTCCTGTTATTTTTTTTACTTTTTAAGCACCTGTTATGCATTTTCTATTATGTCTGTACTTTTGCTTTGAAACTTGTTTCCTTGTTATTACTCTTAAAAGCAATAACATTTATATTAAAAAGTAAGCCCACTTATAAGTACTGTTGTATTTTGGATCTGCTTCCTTGATTGTCCTATCCTTGCTATTTAATACCGTATATTTCAACTGTATCAATGCACTGAAGTTAATTTAAAATTTAAAAGAATAACCTAAAGGGAACTACATCAGAAGGCAAAGTGGGTATAATATGAAGGTATGGTAGGTATGGTAAGTACTATGTGTAAATCAGATCTTGTAAAGGAGAAAAAAAATGTCAGGTGGGTCCAATCAGGCAAATGGAAAGGTTACACTCTCTCACTCACTTGTCCATCAAGAATGCACAGGTGAGAGGTGGACAGATTAACAGATTAAGTTGGAAGGGACCTTGTAGGTCATGTAGTCCAACCCCCCACCCAAGCAGATGGTAGTCCAGTCTCTTCTTGAAAGCTTCCAGTGATGAAGCTGGAATTGCCAGTGAGGGAAACAGTCCAAGATGGGAAGAAGCATGTAACAGTGTAGAATCACAATGACACAGATCTAGTTGGGGAGAAGAGCAGAGACAGATGTGACATACAGCTAGAATGCCAACTTTTTAATTCTTATCCACTGAAGGCAAATGTTTGAGAAAATAAATGTGATACTTCAAAGCTGCTTGTATGAGATTTCAGTTTCTATGTATAATTATATCTACTTGGGAGACAGAGAGTTCCGGGATCACTTATCAAAATAAAAACTGCTTGCCCTGGATGTGCCATACATAACATTTGGCAAATAAACACCCCTCCCACAGAGGTAAGCATTGTTTTATAGAGCTTTCCCCCTGTAGAAATAAGCTCTCTTCAGAAATAAGCAGCACTTGTTAATGTTTAGAAAAGGAGTGGAAAGTTTTTATTATTTAAAGAGGCATTCAGGATGAGATATGGAAGATGCATGTGCCTAGGAAGTACAGGGGTGCTGTTCACGAAGTGGTCACATTTATTGTTATCGTCTTCATTGTGTTAATTAGATTTTCATGTAGAGTGGTGTTTACTGCAGACCACTTATATAAGCAGCTTCAATTTTTTTTAATTGAAATGGTACAAAAACACTGGTAATAAAAGGGGACTAGAAAACTTCCTAGAGAATAAGGTTATCACGGGCTTCTCATCGCGATGGTTTTATTGTGTAATAATGTTGGTGGGAAAACGTGAGGGACAATTATGTCCTCATGTCCTATCTATGAGCTTCCTACTGGCAGAGCTTTACAGAAAACAAAATTGTTGGCCTGAACCTGCACTGCTTTGCTTGTTTTCCTATGTACTCTGATTAAACCACACTCTCTGCTCCAATCTAATTTGGTTTTCAACTGTGTCCAGCAGAACTTTTCATATATCTCATTGGCCCCCTTCTGTGTTCCTAATTGGGATGGGAAGGAGAATATAAAACACTGTAACTAAACTATTTTGACTATCTTGAGACAGCAATGTGACTTAGCTTTCTGTAAAAAGTTGCCGTGTTATAGTGGGGGCCCATTCATATCATCCCACTGAATTTAATCTACTTCTGTCAAGCAAACTATCAGTGCTTTAGTATTACTCTTCCTCACTATTATTAACAAATAAACAAACCAAGTTCTCCAGCTGAGGCTTAGTGAGATCAGGAAACAGAACCCCAATGAAAAGGTGAGCATACAGCATATTAAGCATCACAAACACCCACATCATATTTAGAAACATCATGTGCTGTCCACTCTGAAAAGTGTACCCTGCACTTGCAGGAAAACACTAGGAAGAGAAAAATGCTGTCCTTTCTATTAAAGCAATAATAATTTCAGCAATAATTTTGCTGGATCAGTATGATATGGAGCTCCACTGAATGTGGTTTACGGCTTAGCATTTATATAGAAACCAGTCAACCACAGCTTTATTCAAAGTACCACAACATTGTTCTGTATATAAATCCAGTTAATGAATGATATTAATGGGGTCACCAGAGACCCCACAGAATTCTATCCCCCTAAATTTTAACCCAGGATTAAAACTGTCCACCAGCTTTGTCTAGCAAAGTTTCCCTTCTGTACCCATGTAATCCTATCTTTATATTTGCTATTAAAGAAATTAGAACAGCTTCATTTTGCATGATTTTTGCAGGAATGGGATCCACTTGTCATTTTGTTCTTATTGTTACAAGTATGAGAATCTTGTGATACACACACAAACATACATACACCAGTATGGTGTATGTATGTATATATATATAGTAAGGACTCCTGTGTCCACAAATTTGTTTTGAATTACACACCTGAACAGAGCTTGTACTCCCTTCATAGAAATACCCATATAGGTTATTCTGAACTGTTGAGCAATGTAAAATAGTGAGGAGCGGTGGTATTTTATTTAAATAGATACCTGTTGGAAATCTTCTCTGCGTATCAGGTAGATATATAGCAAGAGTTCCAGATTTACTTTCCACCCTGACTTTGTTATGAGATGATAATAGGGAAAGATTTCAAGTGAGTCAATATAACTTGGGCTTCTTGCTTTTTTTCAAATCATTCACCATTACCCAAGTAGAGATTGATGGGCAACACGAACAATTTTTAAGGATTCTTCAGACTGAGACATCAAGGAAGATGAAGTCTGCTTTATTTTTGCAGAAGCTGTCTACAGTGCATGCAGACTAAACACTGACCTTTGCTCCAAGAGGACCCTGAATGAGGCAAGGGGCTATGAAGGACACCTGTGCTGTCAAAACATAGACTGCCTCCATTGCCTCTTCTTCCACAATATTTTGCTTTCATGACACCTCAAAATCAGGTGCTAAGAGGGGAGAAGGAGAAAGGAAAGAATCAAAGGCAGATTCTCTCTTTAGATGCCAGGTCTTCCTGGGTTAGCTGTACATTGTAATTCATCACAAGATGATTTTACATGAACTCCAAGACAAACAATCAATTTTTAAATTTGCTTCCCATCACAAAATGGGAAGTCATGTCCATGGGGTTCTTAGTCATGCCGAACAATAAAGCTACATTCAGCCGATTATATAGCCTTCCAGTTTTTCATATCGGTGTGGGATAGTTGAACATAGATAGGCAGAGACAAAACAAGATTCCTCCTTCCTTGCTTGGAATTTTGCAATGCTTTAACAAAAAAGAATGTGTGAACATCTGGACTGGCAGCAGGAAGAGGAATAAAAAAAAAGAAGAAGCAACAACATCTTAATTTTGTCAGAAATTAAGCAGTTTCAAAGAAATCAAGCTAAATATTTGCTAGGTTTTTTCTATTGCAGTAATATCCAGACTACATTAAACTGGGTATCTGTTGTTTTATTGAACAAATGTAAGGGATAGCCAGAGACTATGATTTTCTATAGCTATTGGACCAAAATTGTTATTGAAACTTATTGAGAGCTATCGTGATGGAAAGAACAAAGAGCAAGACACAAATCTGGATGAAACTATTGAACTGAAATGGAACTTGCATATTACATATTTGCAGTGTGCTGTGTAGGCTTTTGGATGACGATGTAGGCTTTTGGATCTGAGAGTCAACAGTTCCCTCCAGCCATTTTTTCAATGCTTTCATTATTATTTGATTAGTAGGGAATCTTTAAAAATCATATTCGAATCATTAGACAGGCTCTATGGCTTTCTGGGGTGACAGATCTTTGGCTGCCATTCAAAGGAACTAGTACATTGTATTTTGACATTTTTTTTTTATAACAGGGCCAGAAAATCCTGGTCTGAAATCTGTGGCATTATCCAGCTATTATTACGTGAAGGTGTATCCTGAGAAGGGGTTTTGCTCTGTCAATGGCAGCAATATACCTAGCAGTGTTCATCAGCCTCCATAGGATTCCTCAACAATCTGGCCTTACAAAACCGTTTTCTTGTAATCTCAAGGGATCACAAGTTGTTTTTTTTTTTGTGAAAGTTTAGTATTCTTGTGTGAAGTCTCACAAGATTTTGGCCATGGGCCACTGCAGTCATTCCACAACATTCCCTGAAGCTGGAAAAAGCTGCTGATTTAGGTATCCAGCTGCCCATTCCTTCTCAAACAGGAAGAATGTTGCAGGATGGAATTCTAAGAGGAACATGTTACTAGATGATGTGTTACATCATTGGGAACTGGCAACCCTCATTGAAGGCAACCCTCAGCCCAATGAAAGCACACCCATGTGCAGATTGCAGGGGGGAAAGGTTCTGTATCTATGGAGATGACCTATCTTTGGTTCCCACCCACCTCAGTTTCAATGGATAGCATTACTGGTAAGTTTGGAAAACTGCTGCCAGCCAGCAGAAGAAATGGAATGGGTTTTCCTTATGGCTGTTTCCTTAGGTAAGCACATGTTTTCCATGCAGGCAACTTCCCATTCAGCTCCAATGTTGTAAGCTACACTTGGGAAAGATTCTTATGCAAAACCTGGAAAAGACTTTGCCAGTCTGCTGCTCAACCATAAGGTCACTTGTTTGGTTTGGCTTGATGTAATGTGTGAATCCAGCTATTATGCCTCGTAAACCATAATTTGCAGCTTAGCATGTTGCATGAACATAGGCAATCATGATTAAGTTAATGGTTAGGTAATCCATGGCTGAACAATGTCTTTTTAAGCCTGACGTGTCTTCTAAATCAGTGTCTTCTATCAAAGGGGAATTTCTGTCTCAAGAAATGAAGCCTTATGCTTCAGCGACACTAGGGGGCTGTCTAAATGAAGAAGGCTTTGCCTCAATTCCCTGTTACAAACCCATCTCTAATCCTTATGCCGGGAGATCGTTTAGAATATAAAACTTTTCTTCTAAATGTCTCTCTGAAGGTATTTTTGCTGAAAAACCAAGGAGCCCCTTTTACATAAGTGAACACCTTGATTCAGATGTAGTACCTCCATCCCATTCTTCCATGTTCTTATCATTCCTTACTCCGCTTAAACTTTGTGTCAGGTGCTTGCTGTACAGAAATTCTGAGCTTACAGTTGCATACACATAACCACCCCAAAATTACATATTCGGTGCATGAAATAAAGTAGCTCGTTTGCAGAATATGAAATGTTAACATCCAAACCGGCATTGCCATCATACATTCCCCTCTCTCCTGAAAATTAGGCAAAAGTAAACATTCTTTTCCATGACACTTTACATCAAATTGTAAGAACGGGAAATTTCTGGCTCACTTTTCGGCTTTTAAAATGAGGACAAGAGCTATTATAATAAGTAAATTCCAACAGTTTGTAAAACGTATAGATCTAAATAATGAGCCTTTTTAACTGATTTACTAAACTCCCAATGAATACGAACAGCTTTTAAAGAGTCGTCTGAAGCGTCTGCAGCTTAAACGCCTATTTATTGCTTATTTCTGCTTACCTGCTCCAAGCTGGGCAAAAAGAACATACTCCAGGAATACGATCAGCGTTAAGCTTTTATGTTGCGTGACTCCGTCTAGGAAATCCATCTTCGGCACCGACGTGAGGTCGAAAACAGTAATTAAGGCTATTTTACATGTCTGGTGCCCACTCAACCTTTGGCAGGAAAAAGAAAAGAAAACTCCAAGCCCTCGTAATTTATTCTGGGACTGCCGGGTTTTCGCCCTGTCATTCCTCTTTAAGCTCCCCCTTCCTTTTCCCCAAGGGGGTCGCGTTTCCCAAGCCGCCGCGCTCTCTCGCTGCGTGTCACTCCCGGCCGTCCATCGCCGCCAAGTAGCTCAAGCCCCGCTGACGGGGCTTAGAGGGGAGACAAACGCCCCCCCGCCCTTTCTCCCCGGCTCGCCCCTCCGGAGACTCGGCGAAAGTCGCGCGGGATTGGCAAAGGCAGCCGCGCAGCGAGCAGGCGCCAAAATCACTGCTGTTGCTTGCTGCTGCTTCTTCTCAGCAGCAGCAGCAGCAGATCTTTTGGGTCCAAAACACGAGGTGCCGTCAATCGGTCTCCGGGTCCGGAGTTCCCGAATCCACCCCGGGAATCCTTGATCCTGGGCTGGTTCTTTCGTCTGCCCCCCCCCCCACATCTACCTCGGATCTCCTACCGAGAGTGCATTCCGGGGCAAAACCGCCTTCGTGTTTGGCGCCGCCTTCAACTCCGAGGCAGCAGGCCGGTGGGGGGGGGGGGAGGGAAAGGGAGGTGGTTGCTTAGAGGGGAATCCCAGGACGGTTGTTTGCTGGACGATCCGACGTGCGAGGTCGGGCGCTTGTCTTGAGCAAAATCCGACATCTATCACGTCCTCACCCTTCGTGGTCTCTCCCTTCCTATCCCACACACACCCCTCGCCTTCCTCGCTTTCGGCTTAGTCGACTGGGGAGAATTCCGCGACCGCATCCTACGCTCCATTCCCCTCGGTGGGGATCCCACCCGACCAAGCTTGCGGTTTAGATCCCTTTCCTCGCCCTGTCCCTCCAAAATCGGGGCTTAATCGTGGGCCTCGGGCGACAGTCTCGCGTACGTTAAAGGCGGGCGTTTTCTCTGGGTGTGAGTGGGCTTGGGGGGGACATATTTCCCGCCTTCAACTCTTGGAGGCTTTCATCTGACTCGAGGAGGGGGCCGAGGAGGAGGAAGAACGAGCCCACCCAAACGCAACGGCGACGGGAAAGGGGTGCTCTCCACTCAACCCCGTCGAGCTTCCTTCCCATCGCTTATGGACGCGGTTTCGGGTGTGCTTAAACTCGGGTTTTTTTTTTCCACAGAGAGTTGAGCAAGGATTTCCCTTGTCGACCACAGGGAGAGGGGAGGCTGGACGGCACCGCATCCTTTGCGCTTGGCCCAGGTCCCTGTCTCTTGCCCCGCCGCCGCTGACTGGGGATGTTTTTCCGCGCCTGTCTCTGCAGCGCCCGCTCTCTCGGACCACACGGCCCATCACTCCCAATCGCGAGCTCTTTATTGCGTTGCTAGAATTATGGGCCTCTCTCCCCAGTCCCGGATAGGGACTTCGACCAGTTAAGGATGGTGCTGATTAAAGGGAAAATTGCAATGAGAGAAATTGGTAGATTTCCAACTCTTTTTGTCCGTTGATCTACATGGTCATCAGTACAGAATAGAGGGAATATTGGTTTGGGGCCTCAGATGCCCTGCAAAAATACAAGGGGAAAAATTCCTGGCGTTTTGTTTCTCTGATTCGACTATAACTCATTTCCTGTTAAGATTTTTTTAAGGGGTTGGGCATTTCGCTTTCAGTTGGTCTCCCTTGGTTTCCCTTTAATTAGCATCATCCTTAAGCGATTCAGTTCTATTATATTTTTAAAAATATTTTTAAATTTGCTTTTCTACTTACCAAAATATTTAGTAGTACAGTTTTAACGTTACAAATAATAACTGAAATTTAGTAAAGGCCAAAAATTTTATTCTGTATATTCAAAAGTGCAACTAACTACAGAATGCAGATATCAATACTGTTCATGGCAGGATCTTTTGAAAGTTCAATGCCAATTCTTGCACAACTTCACTGATTTTACTTCTGAATTTTGTTTTGAGTTTTTGCAAGCCTCATGTGACCTGAACCCATCAGACCTGAATCCAAACAGAGGCCCTTCTAATTCCAGATTTTGCAGTGTTAGTTGCATACTCTACCCACCATGAGCCAAATGCATTTAGGTACTTCACTAGAGAGCAGCAATTTCCATGTGGTTATATTTCCTAATATAACTAGGATTCAAGGTAATCTGCCTATGATTCAAGGATACTTTGTAGAACTTCCATCAATTTTAACAGAATACTAGAGTGGGAAGGGACTTTGGAGGTGTTTTAGCCGGTGGTGAGATTCCAATTTTTTTTACTACCAGTTCTATGGCCATGGCTTGGTGGGTGTGGTGTGGCTTTGTGGCTGTGGCTTGGTGGGCATGGCAGGGGAAGGATACTGTAAAATCTCCATTTCCTCCCCACTCCTGGGGGAAGATTACTGCAAAATCCCATTCCCTCCCCACCCCACTGCTTTCCAGCTCTGTTCTCCTGTGCAGGGCAACAAAAGAAGACCCAGCCGATTAGCTGGGACTCGGGAGGCAGAGAATAGATGGGGGCGGGGCCAGTCAGAGGTGGTATTTTCCGGTTCTCTGAACTACTCAAAATTTCCTCTATCGGTTCTCCAGAACTGGTCAGAACCTGCTGAATATCACCTTGGTTTTAGCCCACCCCACTCTCTGCTCTAGCAAGAGACTCTGTACCATTCTGGATAAAAGGCTGTCCAATCTTTTCTTAAAACCCTCCAGTTTTGAAAACAAGCCGTTCCACTGAATAATTGTTCTCCCTGCCTGGAAATTCACCTTAATTCTAGGTTGGATCACTCCTTAATAACTTTCCATCCTTTACTTCTTGTCCTACCCTCAGATGCTTTGGCGAATAGATTGACCGCTGTGACAGCCTCTCAAATATTGGAAGTCTGCTATCATGTCATTCCTAGTTTTTCTCTTCATTAGATGAGACATATCCAGTTCCTGAAACCATTCATCGTAGGCTTTAGCCTCCATCTCCCTAATTATCTTTGTTGCTCTTATCTGCACTCTTTCCAGAGTCTCAACACCTCTTTATATAGTGGTGACAAAACTGATTGCAGTATTCCAAGTATAGTGTTACAAGAGCAATATAAAGCAATACTATCACATTCATGTGATCTTGATACTACCTTTGCCTAGGACTGTATTGGCCTTTTTGGCAGCTGCAGCATGCTGCTGGCTCGTATTCAAGTTGTTGTCCACTAGGACTCCTTGACCCCTCTCACAATGATTTTAGTAGCCTTAAACATCCAGATTCTCCAGGAGGTTGTTCAATATTGTTTTGAAGCATGCAGTCCGACTGCCCTAGACAGCTCCCAGAGAAGTCCACAACTGGGCCTCTGCAGCATGTTTTTATTGAAGTCACTTGAAGATATGTTAGTTATGTCTTCTCCAGGAGGGTCATCCATGAGAGCTTGGATATCCTCACCAATATTAATATGAAGAATGAATTCATTATTACAACATTTAAAAATCAACTTGTTAAGTAGGTGCACTGGAATTCACATTTCTTTCCTAGCCAGCCAGCATGGACTTTTATGGTGGTCTCCAAATGCCTAAAATGAGTTTTAACTTTACTTACAGGGCCTTGAGATTGCCTGACACATTATTGGTTCTATTTATAGTTTCAGCATATAAATATTTTATTGTTGGGTTGTTGGTTTAGAATATTGTTTAATATTCCATTGATGATCATACTTTAAATGTCATTAAAATGTTTTGAGATTTCTGGAATGAAAGAGAGAGGCATACATATTGCATTAAAAAGACATGGAGAGAAAAGTGGAAAAGGATCACGTTAATGTTATGCTCACAAATAAAAATAATTGAATATTTGAATGTTTGCTTATATATAGTAAGATGGTTGTGGTTTGCCAAATTTCCAATTAAAGCCTGCAAAATATCTGCGTCCTGTATTGGATAAAGAACCTTCCCATGTCTCCATACAAAGTACAGGAACAAATCAACTGATTCAGTGCAAAAGAGCAACCAAATGTGAAGAACCAGCTTGGAGAATAAACAGTAGACCTGTCAATGATTCCTCAGGAGGAGGCAGCAGGACAAACCAATAGGATGATGAGGGCTATCATATTGGCCGTTTTCCTCCAGAGGATTGGAGGAAAAGCCAAACGTTGACCTGCTTTTGTCAAAGGTCACCTTAGCTGCAGTGGGACCTCAACTCTCTTCTAAGTCCTGTCCTTCAGCCACGGCTGTCTGTCAGGCACCAGCCTTCCCTTACAAGCTATGTCTACTCTGAAAGCAATTTGTGCTGGTCTCCCTCTCCATCCTCTTCCAGAGAACAGAGGCCGAAAGAGTGGAATCCCTCACGCTCCTGTGAGAAGGCCAAATCTCACCGCAAATGAAGAAAAAGTAAGAGTTTGTACAATTATTCTTTTTGGACATCAAGGGATTTTTCAAGGAAAAATCTTTCCATTAACTAGAACTACAAGCTCTGCATTCCTAAAATGTTCCCTAGAACTGAGTTGGGTGTATCACCCCAATAGAGTTAGCTCTGTTTCTTAAAGCAGGTCTGCTGGTCTGTGACCAGCTCTATTATTGATAGCTACCAATTGTGAATATAAACACTGCACAGTTCTATTCTATATTGCCCTTAATGTCTTTCTATGTGGTCACACTATCGAAGTGCACGCTCACCAAACCAGTTGTTACACTGGTTGAATCGCACCCCTGAGTAGCACTTTTCCATCTAACATATTTTATGTAAAGGCATACTAAAAAGCTGCTGCCTTAATAGCATTGGTTAGTTGGAAAAGGTGCTACCAGACTACATTGTTTGCCATCAGAGACTAACACAGCTCTCTTAATAAAAATGAAAGCCAATTTTGTATCTAGTTCACCTTCTGATAAGGGTAGCTTTGCCTTATCTGTATTTGTTCCTATATTTTTAAGACAATGTAAACTGTGTGAATAATATTGTCTCTACTGTGGCTTTTATCACATTATTCTTAGGGCTTGGCTTCAGGAGAATCTCTCTTTATTGGCTCTTCGTTGTAAACCAACTCTTCTGACAAAAATGTGAGGTTCTAGTCTTACAGATGTAGACAGTTGCTACTGCTTTGAACTCTGTTCTTTTGTCTTTTAAGTGCCAACAATTTTTGTAAGGTCAGCTATTCTGAGCTGGATGTCCTCCTGAGGTGTGAGGACTGCAGGGCCAACACATTTGAAAAATCCAAGTTGGGTAGCCTACCTGGTTGAGATTTCAATAATCATATACAGTATATTCTACGTGTCTCTCACAAACACATATATATTTACTTTCTCACATATACAATGAGAAGGCTCTTCCTGCCACATTAAAGATCACCTGTTTCCTTGGACTTAACTGTATGTTTTTATTCAATTTAAATAAAAATCCAAACAATATTCTTTAAATTAATATTCTTCTGTATTTATCCCTGGACACCACCCAGAATCCACTCTAAGAGTGCGATGAGCATCATCTACATTTGACAAACAAACAAATGTCTCGAGCATTGGCTCAGCATTTGATGTATATATCTTTGTGTGCATTTATTTTGATATCCCAACATTTGATATTGGAAATAATCTCTTTGGTCTGAAATCACTCTCTCTCTTTGATACAGCATTTGTTTATTTGTTATATTTATTTCCAGTTTGTTTCTCCAAGAGCTAAAGGTGGCTTACTAGGAGATGTCCCTCATTTGATGCTCACAATACCTGTGTGAGGCATGTTGGGGTTGAAAGAACGACTGGCCCAAAATCATTCAGTGAGACTGGACTTGAAATTGGATCTCTTCTGTCTGCTATCAGAGATCACATTGTTTTTATACAACAGTAACTCCTGAATTCAATAGGAATGTATGCAGTCTCATTCTCAATCCTTCTGTCACCCAACAATTGGGTTGGGTGTTTTTTAAAGAAAACTTAATCCCTGAGCATATTCACGTAGTTCATTAACCTTAGTTGTGCTTCAAGTCTCATGGAATAGTTTCCATAGGGCAATGCATTTTCATCACCCTGGTACATGTAGCCTGTGCTACTCAATCCCCTTCATCCAGCTTTCATTCTTAGCATTCAGAGAAAGATCCCCTCCAATGCCTCCTTGGTCAGGGTCCTCTGGGAGAAACTTTGAATGGTACTGACCAATGCATTCTAAGTAGCTCCCTCTCTCTCTCCCCCTCTCTCCTGCCCACCTGCCTGCTGGATACATCAGACAGAGTGGAGCTTATGTAGCCTACCCTGTACTTCCTCATGCATACTTTGGCACAGATATCCATATGTTCACAAGCAGCAACCATGTAGAGAAATGCACGGTGCAAACAAATCGTTTGGTTCCCTGAAGATAAGCAATTTATTCTAATACCCCAGGCCGTTACATCCTTGGAAAAAAAAAAAAAAAACTACTGTAAACCTCCTTAAAGTGGTAATGCTTTTCCTGCTCTCTGTCTCTCCCCCCTCTTGGACTTTAATTCTTATGTGCTGCTGCTTCTGTGAATGCTGTGGTCCTTTTTGTTTGGGTTCTCTATTGATTTACTTTCTGTCCGTGAATTTCAAACTCGGTGTAAACACTGCAGCAGAACAAAGGGATTTTTTTTTAAATGAAACATTTAAAAAATAAACAAAAATGGAATAAATTATGAAAGTATGCATCTCAGATGTTAGCATTTTTTTTCTTTGTTTTAAATCGTGATTTTTGGTACAGATTTTGGAGTACATCAAAGTCAGCAGAGATCTTATTTCCTCCTTGACCTAGAGGAGTGGTACTTACAGAGCATGGCACAAACTATTCTTGAATGCATGCCACTTTTCTTTATAAAGAGAGGGATTCTTCCTGGATGTGTGGCCATTGTGTGAAGATTTTAGGAAAATTCCAGATATGTATTTTTTTTGATACTTAAGACGGGTTCATACCATGCTAAACTATGGATTGTTTCACCATATTGATTAAATCATATTTTGCTGGGATTGTGTAACATGGAAAACTAAAAACACACCTGCTGCAGCACTCAACCCATGTATATTAGCAGGAGAAACTATAAATTTTGAATTATTTTTCTCCCTGACTTCACTTCACCACCTCCCTTTCAGCAATCATCCATAGCCATTTCCTCACTAGTGATTTACAGCAACCTGACAGCATCACCAAACCCTTGCTAAGGTGGCACTATCTGTTATGTCTGTCCTTATCTGTTATGCTGGCACATAACACATAGGGGCGGTGGTGGCTCATGTGATAAGACCTGGACCTGTGCACCGCTGAGGCCAGCAACTCAGTGGTTCGATTCCCACAAGCAAATAAACCATGGAGGGACAAGAAAGGAGCCTCCCCCAATTGCCTACTTGCATTCAGGTGTCCTATGGGTCAAGGTAACACCACCCGAAAAAAATCCTTTTACAGAGGCAGCCAGCCACCTCAGTGATCCCTGGCTAACATGTCATATGCTAAATAAATAAATGCTGGCACATCAGTGGTTAAATGAGTGTAGAAGATGCTATAAATCACTAGTGGGGAAATAATCCAAGTGGTAGTAGGGGAACACCTGGATATTTGGTAATCCTAGCACAGTGCATAGTGAGTACAGAAGTTCACAGTTTCTTTGCACAGGGAAAGAAAATCTTAATTCACGAGGTAATTTTACATGCACTGTGTATCTCCTGTCATCTCAGGATGGTGATGAAAAACCAGATTTGGCATGGTCCATCTCTGCTGCCAAAGAGCCAGCAGAGCTTTCTGCTTTGTTTTGTGCTTAATGTAAAGACCTACATTAATGTTCTTTCATTTCTTCTCTGGAAAATGACTACCAGGCATTATCTTATTCATACAAAGAGCTGAATGAAAAGATTCCATTGAAAACGTGCTACTACCTTAGTGGATAGACCCTCATTTTTATTCAGGATCAATCTCCTTGAATCCTTTCATAAGAGCTGGGCATGTTTCCCACTCAGCCTAATAAAATGCATGTGCTTAATTAATTGTGATAGCCACCCACCTAGCCATTTTTAAACTTTAGTTATGTTTGCTTTTTTTTTCTCCTTTGTTTTGGCAGTTGGCTTTAAAAAACTCTCTGCGGTATTTCCCAGCTAACTTCCATGGAATTCTGGCACCAGAATTTGCGAAAGAATTGAGGCTCTATGGGCATATCTACATGTACAGGTTCTGCCCCCAGATTGAAATGAGGTAAGGATGAGGATTTGCCGAAAGATTGGGAATCCCAAGTCAGGATCGAAATTCCTTACTCAGTAGCTTAGGCATCGTGGGCATCTGCGCATGTGTGGAGAAATGCCTGCAATGCAAACCAAGTGATGACATCATGTTTCAAATGATGTCATTGGAGTGTGTACTGGATGCTAACCAATCTCATATAAAGCAGAGCCATCATTTTTTAACTGCGATTTTTTTGAATTCCCACAGTACCCTAAGCCATCAAATAGTGTTTAAAAAACTAAAATGGCTGTCTTCTGCTCTAAGTCAAAAACAATCAAAACACCTTTTGGGTTGCTTAGCACCAGTGGTGGGATTCAAAAAATTTTACTACTGGTTCTGTGGGCATGGCTTGGTGAGTGTGGCATGGGAAGGATACTGTAACATCCCCATTCTCTCCCCACCCCACTAACCTGCTTTCCAGCTCCGTTCTCCTGTGCAGGGCAACAAAAGAAGACCCAGCCGATCAACTGGGACTCTGGAGTCAGAGAATAGATGGGGGCGGGGCCCATCAGAGGTGGTATTTGCCGGTTCTCCGAACTACTCAAATTTTCCGCTACCGGTTTTCCAGAACTGGTCAGAACCTGCTGATTACCTCCTCTGCTTAGCACCATAAGTGAATCCAGTATATCTTTATAAAGTTAGCAAAAGTTTGTCAGAGTTGGCTGCTTCGAGGCCCACCTGTAAATGAACTAGCAGGAGGTCACTTGCTGATTAACCGGTGAGATGAGATAAAACAAGGCTGATAAATAAGCAAGTTGATTTATTGGTCAGTGTATGCAGCTGCTGAACATCTGGGAATTTTGAACTTGATTCAAGCGTCATAATAAAGTGTAATGTAATTAGTTTGCTTCTGGTGGCACAAACTATGACTTAGGACAGTATACCTACCAAGCTTGTTTATTGTTGATTAGAAAACAAACTATGGTAAAAAAAAACACTAAATGTGTGAATTCAACCTTTGACTTTAAAGCCAATATCAACAGCTTTATAATAGGGTGGAGAACAGTAGTCCTTTGTCTCTAATGAATGTCTACTTCCAGCGTCTTCATAGCACCTGTGTTTGAAATCACTGGGGACTGTTACTCATCAGCGTACAGTAAATTTCCATCCATTTGCTCTTTATAATCTGTATGTTTGTAATGCAGTTCTTCTCCGTGGCCAACTTCTTATGGGAAGTACACAAATTTATTCTACAAGAAGAAAGGTATGCAGAAAAAGTAGTGTCAAGACTTGGCTTGCTCCTGACCATCAAAATGCCAAGCCAGAGACTCCCAAGTGCCTTATTGGATTCCAATGAAGTCTATATAAGAACAAATTCCAGAGCTCTATTTCTCGGACAGCCCATAAGCTTTTCGAATGCCAAGCCTTTTTCATAGCACCATCCATAAAAAAGTAACTATAATGTAAAAATAGTAACACCTGTGTCATGACATCATCACGTAAATAATATAATTATGTCACAATGTTTGGTGCAAATTTGTAATATGTTCTATGTGATGATAGATATATATCCATTGTTAGTGAATTATAAAACACTCCATGCCATTTTAAGCTTAGCTTAAGCATGTTTAGGGCTATTGTCTGGGTTGAAAAATGTAGACAGATGACAGATAGTAGCAAATAATTAGTTTTATGTGTCCCTTGTCTGCCATCTAGTAGTCATCATCCATAGTGCATTCCATGTATAATCTAAACATATTGAACAAACTCAGGGTATGGATCTAGATATGGCCTAGGCTGTAGATTGGCATTGTGTGAGGTTTTGATTAAGCTGTTGAGTTAGGGCTGAGAGGCCCAAGTACAAGTTGCTCTCAGCTATGTAACCTTGGGCCAAGCTCTCTTTCTCAGCCCACCTACTTCACAGGATTGCAAAGAGGAGAGGAGAGGAAAAAGTGATACCAAAAAGCCAAATACTGTTGCATTGATCTCTCAAATATCTTTCATCGTTAAATGCAAAATTCATTTGTCCTCCTTAACTGATCTTGTTTACTTCATTTAATGTTTTTGGCAACCATGTGCTGCCAGTGTAAAAATGCAAATTATTTTGAACTTATTTTGAATTGACTATAATGCACTACACAGATCCTGCATTGACTGTAGGCAGAAAAAAAACTTGCTTTTGTAATTGTTCTGAGCTGTGGTTTTGAAAATCTGATAAAAGGCAATTACATTCCTCAAATGTAGTGTTCCATTTTGAAGCATTTTTGTTAACAATTGCTCGGGATCTGTTTGTTCCAATTGGATTTTATATTTGGATTGTCAAATGAACAGCTCAAATTCTGCCCATGTTCCAAAAATATGTAGCAGTTAAAAAAATGAATACCCAAGGGCACAAAGCTCATATTCTATAAGCATGCAGCTGAGCTGATACTGATTTTCCAAATTCAGATTCTAAATAAACAAGATCAGTTAACAAAGTCAGAATAAACAATATATTTTCTTCATTTAGCATGGAATCCTTCAGAAATAGACATAGAACAAGAGAAATGGGGGGGGTGGGGTGAACCCACTATGATATTTATTTCTTTTGCAGGTTGATATATTTGCTAACCAAACTATTTGCAAATGGCCCAAGATTATTTCTATTCTAATGTTGATAACTATTTCTTACTTCTGTATGTGCATGTATAACAGAGCTGTGCAGCAATTTCGAATTAATTAGGAAAAATGGTTGGATTCACTTAGGAATGTGAACAGAACATTTGCCTACAAATCTTTAAATAAGAACTATCTGAATATCCAGAGGGTACTATGTAGAAAGAAGCCCTTAATGCACTAATATCTTTTTTGGAGGGTGGGGTTGGGAGAGAAAATCTAATCTAGTAATCTAAATTGAATTCAGATGGTCTTATTCATAATAGGGTGTCCAGCATCCTAACTGACTTTATCTGTCCATTAATTGTTTTCTATATTGGTTTTTCCTTTAATTTATCCATTAAATCAAGAATTCAATGGTAAAAACATAGAGAATAATTAATTCATCTCTGCCTTTATGTTTTTAATTTCAGAGCGTATCCCATTCAGGAATATCCTTGCAAAACCAAGCAAGCTGCTGCAATAATGCACATGATTATGAATAACCTTGATCCTGCAGTAGCACAGGTAATGAATATTTGATGAAAACATGGTCTAGGAAAGAAGTCTACTTGCATGTTCATGAGAATATACTGCCCTTTATGGGGTAAATTTCAGTTTCCCTTGTAACTTGGAGACAGTGATTAGGACTGTGTATTACATTAAGTGATGGTTGTTTTAACAATACTTTGTTGAGTAAACCTACAATTAGCTAGGTTGGAAAAACTCGGTAAGTTATAGACCATTGTTTACAAACCATAATATCCAGTTCTCACAGTTCATACATATATAACCATACTATTCTCTTTCAGGCAAGCAATATTATCAAAGTGCAGAAAAAAATGGTAAACCAGGGGGTTATTCTCTGTTTCTCTATATTCTAAGTTTTGTATTATAGTAATTGTTTTGATCCCAAAGACACTTTTCAAAAGGCAACTAGATTTTCTTGATTGTTTCATTGGAAATGTTTCTCTTCTCATCCAAGGTCATCAAAGATGGGCAGCCTTATAAATTGAATAAATAAAGAAATATTCTGCACCATGTCTCAGCTTTTATTCGTTAAATTTCTCACTTCTCTCTTTCTAAGTATCTCATCAACTGTAAGTAAGATTTTCACAATCTTTCTCCTCCTTCCAACTCATTCATCCCGCCCCCCCATATATTTGCTTTATAATCTAATCCTTGTTTGTTTTCTCTATATGATAATCGATTTCACTGTACAATTTTTGAACTGGTTACTCACTTTTGTGTTGAGCCAAAATTGATTCATTACCCATCCATTCTTGACTCTTTTTACTTTTTAGACATACCTTTCTAAGTTTGCCATTCCCATTGCATCCAACTTTTATTGTCTCCTGATTTAATCAGCTCTCATTTCCAGAGAAGCAGCGGGGAGGAGCAAGCTCTTATAAGCAAGCTCAATTTTCATTTCTTCTGACCAGTTTCCATTCCTCATAAGAACTTCATATTACCAAATACCATTTGCATGTCTTAAAAGTTCTCCATCTATTTTCCCATATTTAGTAAACATTGTACCAATGCATACAGATTTATCAACTTGCTCTAGTTTTTTGACATTTATATATAGCTTACAAACATTCACTTCATTTTGTCTATCAAATGTCTATCTTAGTCTGATTTATATTCCTTGTTGCATCTATTCATCATTTGCTTCAAAGCATTTGTCTTCTCAGATTTAAACACAGCATTATCCATATGCAAAGTACATGACCCAAGTCAATACATCATCATCACAAAAGTTTCTTATGCAGTTTCTGATACATTACTATATATTTATTATACATTAAACCAAGGGAATCTCATACTTCCTTGCCTTACTCCCTTTTCAGAGTTGAACCATTTACTAAGGATTCTATTTTTACTCACACATTTTACTTCCATCATATATTTTTTCTTATCATATTCAGCAACCCTAAACAAGCTTCTATCATGTTCTTTCTCTAAATCAATATATAATGCACAAATATTTATTTCATCAAAATTACCCTGTATTTCCTCTACCTTATTAATATTAACCATTATTTGCTCTACATGTTTGCAACTTTTTGTGCCTATGTATTATAAAATACCTTTCATCTTTTTTGCATCATTTATATATGCATTTTTCCACATTATTAACCTCTTTCATGCCTTCATTCCACTAGATATTCCTTTGCATGCATATTTCTTTGGCTCCTGGTAACATAATTGTTTTCACTCTGTTTTAATTAAATCCACATACACTTTCAATTCATTTTGTTTGGAAATTAAAATTCTTATTTTATTTCATGCAAAATTGCACTTTCTTTTCCTGAAGTTGTTTTTCATTTCTTTACTTTTCTTCTATGTCCTTTCCCCCCAGTTTTGTTCTTGGCATTACCAAATGATCTGTCCCATATTCATAACTTCTGATTATCCCTGTCTCTCTGTCTTTGATTCTTTGAGTCAGTCTTTCATTATACAATCAATTAAATATTGTTCTGGATTTTTATTCATTCTTCTGCATATATGTCTATGAATAGATGTATGGATTAACCATATATTCAAAACTAGTCTTTTTCTAAGCAGATATTCCCTAGTCACCTTTCTAATTAATTACTAGGTCCCTAAATGGTCCGGTGACTTTTTCTGTGTTGTCTCATCTCATTTCCATCTTTCAATTCATGTTGCCTAATATAATTATTTTTCCTTGGATTGCATTCATTAATAGCAATTAAAAAGGAGGAAAAATCATTATTCATTAAAAAAGAAATCATATATTGTGTTAGCAAATAAAAATGCATTTTAAGGTAAGATATTAAGGATACTAAATGCTGTCCTCAAGATGAAGATCTGTGGTGTAGGGTTTCCTGCCTAGGCAGTGGGTTGGACTAAAAGACCTCCAAGGTCCCTTTCAACTCTTCTATTCTATTTCTATTTCTATTTCTATTCTAATGTCTTGTTTTGGAGGCAGATATAAGAGAACTTAATATTAAGTATAGGAGTTGTTTTGAAATCATGTATGGATTTAAAATGTACCTTTTGCAGTTTCCCCAGGAACTTGTAACATATGGAGGAAATGGACAAGTATTCAGCAACTGGGTGCAGGTATGATACTGTAGATATATTTTCAGTGAAAAATGATTTTTTAAAAATGATTCTCATTCTGTTTAAGTGAAGTAAGTTTGATGAGCAGCTGGCCATAAATTGAGATCTATTCCAACTTTGCTTATTTTATGCAGAAGGAAAAAAAGTGAGGATGAATCTGCTTGTTCCCCTTGGCTCCATCTTATCATTCTTTTTGATCCAATAAAAGAGAATATTTGAAGCTCAGGGTTGAACCGTAGAATTATTGGTGCTCTCTTAGTGCTTGCTTGATTGTTTGCTTGTAGATATTCCATTAACCAATGAGGTAATATCTTCAGTGGTAATAAGCATGGGGTTTGCTCATTCACAAGTCTGACATGAACTCAGTCACCATTTAATATAGATAGATAGATAGATAGATAGATAGATAGATAGATAGATAGATAGATAGATAGATAGATAGACAGACAGACAGATATTGGGGGGAGAGGGTTGGTATCTTCCAATCAACATAGCTAGACAGATCCCTGCAGTTTCCTTGGCAAGTTTTCAGAATTGATTTGCCCTTGCCTTCTTCCAATGGCTGAGAGAGAATGACTGGCCCAAAGTCACCTAGCTGGGTTTTCACTTAAAACAAACTATAACTCATATTTTCCAGGGTGTCAGCCTGATGTCTTAACTACAATGCCAATCTTACTTGTTTGTTTATTAAATGTATACGCTGCCCAGAGTCATTTTGAATAATGAGATGGACAGCATATAAATGTAATAAATAAATAAAATTTGGTTCTCTGTTTTCTACGATATAATTCACCCACCAGACTTCCCTGAGTATACTATTTTGTTTTAAGAAAACAAAAGAAAAAATACTGGGATAAGTAGGTAAGCCCACATACTAACAGTCATCTGCCCCTACTCTCAGTGGTTATTTGCAAGGTCTTGTTTATGGGGCTTTAGATTTTTATTGTCCTTTCAAGACAAACATCCAAAGTAAAGGGACTTTTATCTCCATGGAGGCCCTTGTTATGTGGAATCTTCATTTTCCAAGATTCTGCACTGGTGTATAGTTGCAAAGTACAACTGTACTTTGAATCCTTCTGGGTCCTTTCAAAACAAGTAACTTAAGAGGAAGACGTTATAGTCCCCCTTATGAGACAAGCCAGGCAGAACCAAACAGATGAATGGAAGAAACAATTTGTAGCACTTTTCATGGGAGTAGTTTGGCTCGTGTGACACCCTTGAGAGCCAGCACAATACTGTGCTCCAATAGAATGGAATATCTGTATCTCTGGATTGAACTCTGGAGTCCTTGGTGCTCTCTGAGCTTGGTTGTTTTTTTCTAGGCATTTTACTACCTAACTAAGTAATTGATGATGTTACCTAGTTGGGTAATGAAATGTCTTCAAGAAAGCAACCAAACTCAGAAATCACCCAAGGACTCTACAATTTTGTGCTTCCATAAAGCAAAGCTCAAAGGAGATTACACCCAGAACTACCCCAGCTTGAACAGAAATGTGCAGGAGGACCTATATGACTGCATACACCAAGCCAGTTAGTTCACCACTGATTTCATGCACTGCGTTCATATTTTCTCAATAAGGAGATAGATGGACGTGCAGGAAGGGCCTTATGCACAGAAGGGAGCCAGACTGGCCAGTTCTGCTGAGGGTTTTTTTTTTTTTTTTTTTTTTAGAATTAGGATTCCCAGATTCCCAGGCAGAGTGGAGCCTTCTGAGTTTTTGTTGTCAAAATAGCAACTAAGCTTCCTAAACATATAGGATGAGCATGATTTTGTATTTAGTGTGCCTTGGTGTACTTTAAGGCATATGTCTTGAGTTGCATTGTGCAACCGAGACAACACAATCTATGGACGCCTTCTGTCTGTACTTTTGCTCCTGTTCTGATAGGAGTGTGATGCCTCAAAAGAGTTTCACAGCAGAACAAACAATGCTTCTTTGTCATTCTGGTTACTTAAGAATGGCTATTGGGTGAATGGTTTTATTTCGTTGCAATAAAGCCAGCTTGTTCTCCCTGCTTGGTATTGTGAAAAAGAGACTGTTTTTAAAGATGTGTGATTGTAACAAAACTGCACCTCAATATTTTGTTCCTGCGGCATGTTATCAATGCTGCCTCCCCCCCACCACCACTTTTTAATGAGTTACAAAAACTCATTCGTAGTTTGCCATGTTTGCTCTGGAATATCTTTTTTTTTAGTGATGCCTGACCCACATTTCTTTCTCCCTCTTTCTTTCTTTCTTTCTTTCTTTCTTTCTTTCTTTCTTTCTTTCTTTCTTTCTTTCTTTCTTTCTTTCTTTCTTTCTTTCTTTCTTTCTTTCTTTCATTGGTATCATGGTCTTTTTCCAGGAGCTGTGGTTTCTTCCTTCCTTAATTCTTATAACAACCTACTAAACTAGGTTAGGTCTCAGTGATAGCAAATGGCCCAAAACAGTCCAGTAATGCCTGAATGCAGGGGTGGGATTCAAATTTTTTAACAACCAGTTCTGTGGGCGTGGCTTAATTGGTGGGCGTGGCCAGCTCAATATCACTCACATCAAGGCATGCATCTCCTTGCCTGGCCTCTCATGACTGTGGGGATGCTGCAACAGTTGTTAGTGTGAAAAATGGTTATAAGTCACTTTTTTCAGTGCCATTGTAACTTTGAATGGTCACTCCACACAAGCAAAGTACCAGCAAAGGAAGGGGAAAAAACTCCAGAGATGTTCCTGAGACAGGAAGTCTAGTCCTGCCAAGAATGTAATAAGGGTTAATGGAGAGGCAGTTTCTGTAAGCAACACCAGAATGTTTCCTTCCTGCCTTCCTTACAGGATTAGGCCAGTAATTTCTTCTAACAACTGGTTCTCTGAACTGCTTAGAATGTTAACAACTGGTTCAGGCGAATAGGTGCGAACTGGTAGAATCCCATCCCTGCCTGAATGTCTCAACAGGGAAATCCAATACATTTGGGGGGTGGAAATTGATTTAGAATGGCTGGATGACACTTGTAATGAATACAATATAAGAATATAAGTAGTGTCCTGCTGGATTGGATCCCTGGCGTGTCTGGTCTAGTAGTCTGTTTACACAGTGGCCAACCAAGTATACAAGTAAGTCTACTTGTCACCCAGCCAATGATCTCCAGAGGCAGTCAGATTTCCATCAAGGCTTTGATGGCTAAGACATATATTATCATAAAATACCTATGATGATTTAGAAAATGGCTGATACCCGAGTAGGAGATGGGACCAGAACTAGAATCAAAATTGCCATTAGTCCTAATGACAGCTGCCTTCCGAAAAGTAATTGAGAAGAGGGCAGGGAAACTTTGAGAAGAGGGCAAGAAGACTTTGTTCTTTTGCAGGAAAAGCGTACAAAGAACCAATCAATCAAACCTAGCAACCAACCAAGTTTCTTTAGAGATCCTGCCAGAAATCCAAGCTTCTGCTAATGTAAACCCTTGGAATAGGAAATCCTCATTCCAAAGTCCATTGATAAAAGGAAAAACTAAAAAATGCAGCATGGAAAGGGGAAAGGAGAGCTAAATTATTGTTCACAGCACCTGGGAAATAGAATCCTTATCCTGTTCCTCATCGCATCTGCCCTGTCTTCTCCTCCAATCCCGTGTCTTTATTTTTTTTCCTGGGTTTTCTTTTGTCTGGGGTTCATTGAAATCAATGGGCCAATAAAAATAGGATTGGACAGGAAATCCAAAAGACATGAAATTATGTTGGGGTTATATGTTGCCTAAGTAATTTTAATGTCTTAAATGAAAAGTTTTGATTGATTTTATAGTTTCAAATATTGAATTGCACTATGAACAGAGCTACCTGCACATTTCTGCATAATTCTTATTATAATTTTTATTGTGCCATCGTAGAAAAGGTTGTTAACTAGTCCATATTTTCACCCCACCCATCAGTTTAGCTGTTTTTCCCCGGTAGTAGGAAAAAGTTTACTTTTTCATTCCCAGTATGAATAAAAACAATAGGGGAGGAACAGTTTCTGTGTGAAAATATTAGATTAGGAGCTCATCATCTGTTCCCACCTGATAATGCATTTTTAATCAGCCTCACCACTTTTCAGGAATTCTCATCAAGTGAGAATTCGCCATTCTGTCTGGTCTAGCTATTAAAAATCATCCTTTTAAGACAAGAACCTAATCTATTACTTCTTTCCTTTCTCTAGTTCTGGCTGGTGATGCACTATTTATCTGAGATGACCGAAGAACAGACATTAGTTATGTACAGTGGACATCCCTTAGGACTCTTCCCAAGCCATTGCAATGCACCTCGATTAGTTATCACTAATGGCATGGTAAATAGAGGCAACAATATATCCTCCTTGCTGTTTGTTTATCATTGTGACACCTCTAGTTTTGACCTTTCAGTGGGTCCACTACAGTTATTTATATTAAGCATGAAGCCACATCTCTTCTGGAGAGATTGGGCCTTTCATTAATTAGTTTGTGCAAAAGTCAAAAGTTTTCTCGTCTGGTCATGTCCAGCTCTAGGGGGCAGTGCTCATCTCTGTTTCCTAGCTGAGGGAGTCAGTATTGTCTGAAGAAGCTTCAATAGACATGTGGCCGGCCTGACTATATGCTGAAGTGCATGGAATGCTGTTATCTTCCCACCAAAGTGGTACCTATTTATCTATTTGCATTTTCATGCTTTTGAACCACTAGGTTGGCAGGAACTGGGGTAAGTACAGGACCTCACCTCATCACCTAGTATTTGGCTCTCAAACTTCAACCTTCCAGTCAAGCATCTTAACAGTTAGTCCACCACTAGTCCACCACTATGTCTTCTTATTTTCAAGGTGGATGGAAGGTCCACCATCCAAGATGGAGATTGAGGGTTCAGGATTTTCAAGGGTGGGATATCCCGAACAAGTAGATTCAGTTACCAAAAAACCCCAAAAACCACACACATTCCTATGCTGATGTTCACAGGATTTATCAAATGAGAATCCCATCATTTTCTAATGGAGAGTTCCTACTCAGCTGTCAGTGAGCTACAGTGACCTCAAAGATATCATATGAGAAGGCTACAACAACTATAGTTTTAAGGCTGTATATGCTCTTCCCAGAATCTTCCAAATGCTACCGAATTATAAAAGCGACAAAATCATTATACATAAGTTATGTGTCTGTTAACTGTATTTAATTGACAGAATTCAATCTACTACATACAATAACATAACTTCAGTTTTGTTCTGGTCCCCCCTTTCTTTGTTCTCAACCCCTCGTTTTAGAGGGTGGCCCACAGCATGCCAGTCAGTATAACCATTGGCTGAAAAAAGATTCTGCCCCTTACTACAAAATATGAAGTCATTTAATTCCCTTTATTTTACTTTACTTTAGTTTTCCAGATCATATTTGGCATTCTATAGCTGTCTCTTCTGTTCCATGGAGAGCCAGGTCATCCAACCATCTCAATATGCAATTAGTAAGGATTATTTGTTTCCATTGAACAATCCTTCTAGTCATTGTGAAGATGTATGAAGATTGAGCATGCTTTGAAGTTGTGGGTGGGTCCAACACTGAAGGTTTTTAAAAGAAATGATTGGACAATCATCTATCTGAAACAGTTCAGGATTTCCTGCTTGAATGGGGGTTGGACTAGAAGACCTCCAAGGTTCCTTTCAACTGTGTTATTCTGTAAACCTGAAAAAAATAATTCCTGCTTTAAGGACTTTATTAAATCAAATTAATCCAATTTGTCCCATAAGAATGAGCATATGAGCTGCCATTCACTGTAAGAATGGGATTTAATGGAATGCATTTAAACAAAATCTGGTTCAGAGACTATTTCCTTAATTCTTCATTCCTACTAATTTTGCTTTTTTCTTTACTTAGGTAATTCCTAATTATTCCTCTAGAGAGGAATATGAATCTATGTTTGCAAAAGGAGTTACAATGTAAGTATCCATTCCTAGGTTTCTTTTTCTAATCTCTTCTATAAAATCATAGAGTTGGAAAGACACAATGCTGATGTGCAAATTAGAGCTGTGTAGGCTCCACTTGAAGCTCTACTGAAGAGGAGCTGATAGTCTCTCTGACTGATTGGATTTATTTATCTTAACATTAAACTTTATCTTTTAATATCCAATTGGCATCTGCTTTCCTATACTTAAATTCGTTGCTCTGTTTCTTGCCCTATGGAAGAGTAGATTATAAAAATTTGACTTTCTTCTCTGATGACATAATTTTCAAGTGTTTGAAGAGTTCTATTAAATTTTCTCCATCTTCATTTTTCTCTTTCAAACATTTCCAGTTCTTTAAACCTCTCCTCGTAGGACTTAGTTTTCTAGTCCATTGGTAAGTCTCACTGCCCTATACCAATTTCTCTGAATCCAATTTAAAATTACAATACTTCAGAATGGCTGAGACTCATGCAGATTTCAGTTCAAGTAATAATTGATATGATTTTATACTTCTAATAATGCAGCCTAAAATTTCATTTCCTTTTCAACAGACATATTGTAGTGCTGATTCATATTCAGTTTGTGATCAACCTTTTAACATCTTCAAGCCAAATATTCTTCATACTATAACTTTGGATATGTCACTCAAATTTAAGTATTTTCAGCTTTCTTCTCTAACTTGTAAAGATAGGTTTGAATTTTCTTTTGCCCCTTTAATGATTCCACCCAATTTAACATTATTTACATTTTCTCTATCTCTTTACTCAAGCCATTAATATAAATATTGAAGATTAGTGGGCACAAGGCTTAATTTGTCAGATATCATTTGATATCACACTCCAGTTTCATGAAAGAGTATTGATGCTTAACTGGACAATCTATATCACTAGGCTGATGAACCACTATACTGCATATTTGTTGTTATCATTATTGTTATTTGCTCTCATAATATCATTCAGACCTGTTTGAGAACATCTTTTTTTACAGGTATGGACAGATGACAGCTGGAAGCTATTGCTACATTGGACCACAAGGGATAGTCCATGGAACTGTGGTAAGAACTGGGCCAATGTAAAAGAATACGTTTTGAAACAATTCATTGTTGCTGTTGTTTTTTTGTCACAATATATTTACACTAGACAGCCAGTTTGATGTAATGATTAATGTGCCAGGTTAGATACCAGGAGACTGTGAGTTCTAGATCCATCTAGAACACAAAACCAGCTCGGTAACTTTAGGCCAGTCATATTCTCTCAGCCCTAATAAAGAGGAAATGATGAACCATTTCCAAAGTTTCATCAAAAAACCTGCAGGTTTTTGTCTAGACAATCACCAGGTGTCAACACTGACTCAAAGACACAATACATAGATGTATGTATCAGTAGTGGGATTCAAATTTGTTTACTACCGGTTCTGTGGATGTGGCTTTGTGGGCGTGGCTAGGTGTGCTTGGCAGGGGAAAGTTACTGTAAAATCCCCATTCCCTCCCCACCCCACTAACCTGCTTTCCAGCTCTGTTCTCCTGTGCAAGGCAACAAAAGAGGACCCAGCCAATCAGCTGGGACTCGGGAGGCAGAGAATAGATGGGGGCAGGGCCAGTCAGAGGTGGTATTTGCCGGTTCTCCGAACTACTCAAAATTTCCACTACTGGTTCTGCAGAACTGGTCAGAACCTGCTGAATACCACCTCTGGTATGTATGTATTATGCATCTTTATTTGTTTATTTAGACTAGCTTTACTGCTTTATTGAACACAGGGCTTAAGCCTCCATTTTATAATACTTGACAGATTTTATTGTAATAAACATAAAGCAGTAATTCCGCAAACTCTGTACCATAAAAGAAAGACTATTGTACCCTTAAATAAATTAGATGAAGGCACACAAGCTGGTGTTTTTTTAGATATTTTGAGGGTAACACTATTATGGTTCCTATTACACATAGCATGCTGGCTCAGGCTGATTAGAGCTATTCACTAAAATATCTTGAATTAAATTGAATCCCTTGAATTAAATCATAAAGATTAGTGTAAACCCGTTGGTGTCCTCACACAGATGAAGGGAGACAAATGACAAAACATATACAGCACTTTGATGTGCATATATACATGGGGTGGAATTTGCTATATAATGTTACAATGTACTTTTTCTCATTCTGATGAGAACCTCGAGATTAAATGGATACTTTCAGATTCAATAAATGCCTTTTCCTCTATTCAGAGGATCACCTGCAACAAATAATGTATTTAATAATTTCTCCTTTCCCTTTCCATTAAAGAGGTTTTCAATTTTCTGTCATGTGTCTAGTTCAGATATTATATATTTTTTCATATAAACAATTATCTTTTTCATGCTAGTGATTTTATGATTTTATCGAGTTTCCATAGATGCGTGCGTGCTAGCCACATGGGATTCCACATGATTAATATTCTGTTTAAAATGGATTGCTATTTTTGGTTCCTTTCACGTGCATAAACATGTATATGAGACTATAAATGTGCTAGACTGTCCACTATTGACCTCACCCCTTTCCTAAGAGCTCTTTAGGGGGTGTGCATAAGCACACCGATGTGCCTACCGTCCCTGTCATATTGTTTCTTTTATTTTTCTTATATGTATCCATGTATTCATAACTATGTTTTTACTTATACCTATTTACTTGTAAGCAATTGACAAACCAAATAAAATAAAATAAAAAATAAAATAAAATATATTTCTCAATTATAGCTAACAGTGCTCAATGCAGGCCGTCGATACTTGGGGGTGGAGAATTTGTCTGGCAAAGTCTTTGTCACATCTGGCCTTGGAGGAATGAGTGGTGCCCAAGCAAAAGCTGCAGTCATTGCTGGATGTGTGGGAATTATTGCTGAGGTAAGCCTCTTCTCAGCCAGTCCTTGAGTATTGAAGATTTGTCTTTAAATGAATCCAAACTCCAGCTCCTCTTTAGGACAATGATGGTTTATTCGATATATCAACAAACAACAAATACTCTAATCAGGGAAGAAAGGGTAAAAGCCAGGCAAGGTTAACGTTGGGTTTGAGTCTGCTCTCTTTCCTTTTATTATCATTATCATGAGACACACCACACCACACCACGCCCAGGCCTATACGCAGTTCTAGTTCTGGCCATGCCTAACCTAGTATCTCTAAATGCTATTAATGCTATAACATGTCTACATTCCTAACCTATTCCGACCCTCACTAACTGATCTCCACCTGGTGCCACCTTCACCATGTCTTAACTCAATGCTTAATTACCACCTATATGTGCCCCAACCCCTCTAACAATATGCACCACATCAGTACATGAAAAAAAGCCATTTCAAGCCCCGCAGTTGTTTCAGAATCCATCTTTCAGCCCGCAGTTGTTTCAGAATCCATCCTGCAGCTCACAGCTCTGCTGAGTCATTCTAAAGCAACCTTCGACACCATCGGCTAGCACAGAGCAGCGATACAGATCTGGTGTCAGCAGAGCTAAGGTGATATTCTCCACTGCCAGCTGACTTGCTGCGAGGTGTGTTCGAAGCTGACGGGCTCCGTAGCGAACTCGGAGCCCGACACCTCTTTATTTAGTTGTACTTTTTTGCTTTCATTCAAGTTGTCCTATTCTTCACTTTCCAGTAATTTCCATTCGTTTTTTCTGTGTTTAAAAATTGGCATCAGATGTCACCGCAGTCCTTTCAGCAGACCCGAGAAGGTTCCATACGTGTTTATACTCTGATTCAGGTGATCTTGAGAATACAGATAGCCTCAATTTACTACAATTGAGCCCAAAATTTTTATTGCTAAATGAAATATTTGTTCAGTGAATTTTGTCCCCTTTATGACTTTTTGTGCCACAATTGTTAAGCGAATCACTACCGTTGTTAAGTTAGTAACATGGTTTGTAAGTGGATCTGGCTTTCCCATTGACTTTGCTTGTCAGAAGGTCGCAAAAGATTATCACATGACCCTGGGACACTGCAACCGTCACAAGTATGAGTCAGTTGCCAAGCATCTGAATTTTGATCACAGGACTATGGGGATATAGCAATGGTTGTAAGTGTGGAAAAATGGTCATAAATTACCTTTTTCAGTGCTGTTGTAACTTTGAATGGTCACTCAGTGAAATTGTAAGTCAAGGACTACCTGTACAAATAAACTTCCAAGTGGCCTCAACCACTCTCAGAGAGCTAACAACTGATAACAGACTTCAGAGAGTAATTAGGACTGCAGAAAAAACAATTACTACCAACCTGCCTTCAATTGAGGACCTGTATACTGCATAGGTCAAAAAGAGGGCTGTAAAAATATTTACAGACCCCTCGCATCCCGGACATAAACTGTTTCAACTCCTTCCCTCAAAATGACGCTATAGAGCACTGCACACCAGAACAACTAGACACAAGGACAGTTTTTTTCTGAATGCCATTACTCTGCTAAACAAATAATTCCCTCAACACTATTCAACTATTTACAAAGTCTGCTATTACTATTAATCTTCTCATCACTCCTTATCACCCATCCCCTCCCACTTGTGACTGTATGACTGTAACTTTGTCGCTTGTATCCTTACGATTTAAATGGACTGTTTCCTAGTATGATTTGATTGTTTATTGTACCCTATGACTATCGTTAAATGTTGTACCTTATGATTCTTGACTCTTGACAAATGTATCTTTTCTTTTATGGATACTGAGAGCATTTGCACCAAGACAAATTTCCTTGTGTGTCCAATCACACTTGGCCAATAAAAGAATTCTAATTCTAATTCTGATCTTAAGAGTGCTAATGACCAGATGACTGCTAAGAATATAAATCCCTCCATTTCCCACCATTCAGCCAGAACTGAAGAAGCTTCTTGGATGAGAAACGAAACATTTTCAATGAAAACAACAACAACAAGAAAGCCTAGTTGCCTTTTGAAAAGCACCCTTGGGACATCTGTCTCCATAGACAATGGACTCCATGGGATCCTTACAGTAGGCAAATGTTTCAGAATAATGGAAACAGCATCCTGATACCACAAGGCAAGCCCTGCCCCCTTTCCATCTCCAGGCCAGTGGTAGAATTCAAATTTTTCATACTAGCAGTTCTGTGGGCGTGGCTTGGTGGGCGTGGCAGGGGAAGGATACTGTAAAATCTCCAGTCAGTGGTGGTATTTGCCGGTTCTCCAAACTACTCAAAATTCCTGCTACTGGTTCTCCAGAACTGGTCAGAACCTGCTGAATACCACCTGAGCTGCAGGCCAATAGGAGCAAAGCTTGTAGGATGCTCCAGTGCTGTTTGCATTTTCCTGATGAAAGCAGGGTAAGATTGCAATATGCCATTGAATGAAATAATTCAACACTAAAAGAAGATGTACACATCTTCTAAGGCATCTTCAGACAGTTTTAAGTTTTAAGAAAAAACTTAAAATGTCTCAGATATCTGATACATATCTTCCACAAAAGGGTTTTTTGGTTAACCAATAATGAAATATTTAACTATTAATGTTATCTTTTGCTCTTCTTTTAAATATCACATTAAATAATCCCCATTCAAGCAACTTCCATAGATTTTATGTATCCATATTCACATTCAGGGTGCTTAATGTCTTAAGTACTGCAGGTATTTCATCCCTTGCCTAACAATTTGAGAAGAGTCCAATAAACAATACTACTGTATTGTTGGGTCAAATGGGTCAAAACAGCAGCTACCCTTACATGCTTCTTCCATGTGGAACTTTGTCCCTCTGGTACTTAAAATATGATGGATGGAGGAAGCAGTCTTATTGTCATTCTCTAAAAAAAAAAGATGCATTCCTTCAGATAATCTCTCTAATTTTTCTGCCTAGAATGACAACAGTTCTAAATTGTTTTTCTGATGCTGGTTCCATTTTATTTATAACTGGCTTACAATACTATTGCTGTTTTCAAAGTCAGTACACTGAGTTTTGGATGCCAGTAATTATTTTTAATACCAGTAATATGCAAACAGAACATATAAGTTTAAAAGTTGGAATTTTATTGTTAATAAAACTGATACAAAGCCAATTTTCCTCTTGGAAAAAAATTATATGTAATAACAGTGTTAATTTGCCCTTCTCTATCCTGTATCATTTGTAAGTTTTTTATAGCTGCCTACTGAATAAGTACATTGTAATAAGAGAGATCTTATACAGTATAGGGTTTGCTAATAATTGGTAAAATCTTAATGTGTAAGAATAGAGATGTTTCACTGTTTGAGAATGGGTAAGTAAAATTAATTATTTTAGGCAAAACCCACATCTTTATGTTTCTCTAATTTATTTCTCAATTTTCTCAATGTTTTCTTAGAAACTAATAGCCACAGGTAAGATTAGCCACAGTGATTTCAATAGGCTTAAACAATCTGATTGTATGGCTATCTATTGCAGGGCCATATCTGGGTTGCAAATCTCCAGATACCCACTAGACGACAACAAAGAGAATTTTCCATATCATAATAATTCTCCAAAAATTTGAAGCCCAGATTCAGAAACTCTACATACTGCATCTTAAGTCCAGAAAGTTTAGCAGAGTCTTCTTCCAGATGTTTATGTATAGAATGTTATATTTCATGAATTTAATTCCCCCATGGTTTTATACAAGCTGCATACAATCCTGCCATTCCAATCTTGCTTCGTGAGAAAATTCTTCTGTCTATTTAAATCAGAGTAAAGAGGAATTTTCTATTGAGAAGATGCAAATGTTGTTGGGCAGAGCCTAATTTTTGCTGCGAAGAGGTTGACAAATAGGTCATATCGTGTTCATTCAAGAATCCCTAAGGAGATGAAATGGTTTCATGTAGATCAAGCCTCAGGGTTACAAGTTTAAGAACTATTAAATACAGCAAGACAAGCTTTCAATTTACTTGTGTAATTTTTCACTATTGATTGGGAGAGAATATTTTTTTCTAAATTAGTTCTAACAGGAAACCTCATTCATAATTTGTGTTTCTCAGACTGTGAACAGCTTGTTCAAAACTAAACTTGTCACACTGGTGATGGTGATTAACTTTAATTTTTACTCGCTCCACATGATGCATATAAAATACAGAAAGATTAGTTGTGCCTGATTTTTTTTCTCCTGCAATACAATCTCTCAGGTTGATGAAGCTGCTCTCTTAAAACGTCATCAGCAGGGATGGCTGATGAAAATCACTAGAAGTCTGGATGATTGCATTACTCAACTTAGGTATGGCTTATAAAGTATGTTCTTGGATCTTGGAAGTCTTCCAGTCCTACTTCTTGCTTGAGCTGGAGACCCCATATCATTCTAGATAAATAGTTGTCGAATCTCTTCTTTAAAATCTCCAGTGTTGGTGCATTTACAACTTCTGAAAGCAACCCATTCCACTGATTAACTGCTCTCACTATCAGGAAATTTCTTCTTAGTTCTAGATTGGATTTCTCTTTGGTACATTTCCATCTGTTACTCCTTATCTTGCCTCAGGTACTTTTGAGGAGAGAGAGAGGGAGAGGGAAAGGGAGAGGGAGGGAGAGAGAGAGAGAGAGAGAGAGAGAGACCCTCTTCTTTGTGACAGCCCCTCAAAAATTGGATGACTCCTATCATGTCGCCCCTAGTCCTTCTCTTTGTTATACTAGACATACCCAATTCTTGCAACCATGCATTATATGTTTTAGCCTCTAGTCCTCAAATCATCTTTGTTCTCTCACTAATTGCTTTGGAATGTCTTTTGAGTTTGAAGAAAAAGGTTATTAAAAAGCAACCTGCATCCCAAAGACTGACTTTCTAAGCTTGACACATTTTGCAATATTTGTAAATGACTGTTGGACAAACAAGACTTTGCAGTTAGTTATAAACTGGCCCGGAGGTTATCATCCAAGTCCTAACCAGATCTAACCAGATCCAAACCAACCTAGATTTTTAAGAGCAGCCAAGGTCAATCAGGTGCTTTAACTAAATCATCTTTGGTAGAAATATAACATATAGGTTAAGTTTCTTAAGGAAAAGAATAGAAATAAATTCAATATATCCTTTCACATAAGTACCATTTATGTTCTACAAATTAGTCCCACTTTAGACTCAAAGCCAGCTCTGTGACCTTGGGCGGGTCACATTCCCTCCATCCTTAGAAGTAGGCAATGGCAATGGCAATGGCAAAACACTGCCAACAAAACTGCAGGGCTAGTATAGGTAGGGATAGTCAGTCAGGAATCAAAATAAACTTGTAGGCATTTCCCTGTCCCCATAAACAACTGTTTTGCAGCCTTAATGCTAAAATTCTGTTTAAAATATTTACACAGAGAAGCAAAGAAGAACAAGATGACTCTTAGTTTGGGATATCATGGGAACGTGGTAGACCTTTGGTAAGTAGGCAGTTGATCAGTGATTCTCTTGACAGTGATATGTTTTTAATATTTGTTATTTTAACTTCCTTGTTACAATAGCCATAAACTGAAATAGATCTTTGCTGTTTAATTGTGTATTTCTTTTGTTCCGTATTTGTGTGGTATTTTTCCTACTGTATGTTAGTATTGTTTATACATGAGAGCAACTCCATTAAAAGCCCTGGTGCCATTTTGAATTCATTTTCTTGATTTATAATGTAAATGGTTCAATGCCACATTTTGCTTTTCCTTGTACAACAAAAGTGATTTATTTTTTAGAAATAAAGTTGATATATGTTAAGTGACAGCATTTCATACCTGATTGTGATCATCATTGCAGACTGATGGGTATGTGCATACATTTGAGAAAATGATGCTGTATTTGCTTCCCTTGAAAAAAGTATCTGTAAGAGTTTTGAATGAAACACGTGTTTGAAATAAGTGGGATGTTGTTAAGTTTGAGCAATGAGAGGCTGAACCAGAGCATGAGTGCAACAATACTTTATTTTACAATAAAGGGCTGACCGTGCTTGCTGCAAGCCTGGAACTGGCTCGCAGCAATCAGCAACGGTTGGACCCCGCAGCCTGCTTTTATAGCTGGCTGCTGGGGAGAACCAACCAATGGGAATGGGGAATAACGCCCACATAAAGTGAGTGGACCTGAGTGAGAACTCCTTGAGTCCTCAGGACACAACACCCTTCCCCCAGATGCGAACATGCATAGTCCTTGAGGTAGACGGGGTTGTGTTGGCGCCCGGAACGGCGCAACTCTGGAACATTGTCTGTCTGTTCGGTATCAGTCTGTGACGGTTGAGCCGGCATAGTGTCGCCAACACTCTCTCTGGACTGGGCATCCTCTGGAACCACCGGGTTGGTTACTGGGGTCGAGCTCTGTGGGTTGGATCAGGCTGGTCAACTCTCTGGGCGCTGTTGTCCGAGTTTGGGCTGACCGGAACGACCGCTGGTGCAGACTGGTCGCTGGGTGCGATGTGGCTGGGCGGCGGATGAGGCGGTTCCCTTCGACTGGAGACTCTGGATTCTTGTTGGCAAGGGTGCTGATGCGCCTTCTAAGCTGGTCTATGTGTCTCCTCCAGACGCGACCATCCTCCAGCCTGACCCTATACGATCTCGGCCCGGTGACGGCGATGACCTCGCCTGAATCCAAAGTGGGTCCCCAGCGAAATTCCTTGCGAATATCGGCTCCTATGACATAAAATGTCTAACCCCGAAGTAGAAGCGAGGGAGAGTCAGGGCAGTATTGTGGGTGCAGCCTGTCCAATACAGTCCTCAGGCGCGGCCCATCAGAAGTTCCGCTGGGGACTTATTGGTGACTGCACAGGGGTTGAGTGCTGGCTCATCAGGAACCGTGAGAGTTTGTGGTGCCAGTCATCTCTGCCAAACCTAGCGAGGGCCTCTTTGGTGGTCCTGACGGCCCTTTCAGCCAACCCATTACTGGCAGGGTGAAATGGGGCTGTGAAAATGTGGCGAATGCCCAGGTTGACTGCAAAACGGCTGAATTCTACTGATGTGAACTGTGGGCCATTATCGGAGACCATGGAGTCGGGTAGTCCATGTGTAACGAACAGGCGCGTTAACACGTTGGTGATTGCTAGTGTGATGGTCGTGGATAGCTGTGCCACATCTATCCATTTGGAATAAGCATCCACGACCACTAGGAACATCTTTCCATGCACGGGCCGGCCAGATCGATATGGATTCTAGACCAAGGGGCGCTGGGCTCTCCCATCTGGTAGGGGTGGCGATGGGGGAGCAGGACGGGATTCCTGGCAAATGCTGCAGGAACTTACCCAATTGACAATGTCCTCGTCTAGACCCGGCCACCACACGTAGCTGCGTGCTAATGCCTTCATTCTCACGATGCCGGGGTGTCCCTCGTGCAACGCCTCCAGGACTCGGGTACGCAGCGAGGTCGGAATGACCACTCGAGTGCCCCACAGTAGACAACCCTGCAAACTGGACAGCTCCTGCATGCGAGTCTTAAAGGGTGTGAATTTGTTATCAACGTTGCCTCCCGGCCACCCCCTCCTCACCCAGTCGAGCACCTGGGCGAGCGTTTGGTCTGCTTTGGTTTTAGCGGCGATGTCAAGGGCGGTGATGGGCAGGTCCAACTGGGTGATCTCGAAAATGGCGTTGACAGGAGCTGGGTCTTCAGCCGGAGCGGGTAAGGGCAGCGACTGAGAGCGTCGGCGTGGGAAAGAGTTTTGCCCGGGCGGTGAATAAGTTTGTATGAGTAGGAAAAGTGTCCACCTTGTCATCCTAGGGAAAGGACTTGAGGGGTCTGTTTGTCGCCGGCCAGTAGGCCCAGGAGGGGTTTATGGTCGGTGACCAGTTCAAGAAATGGCCAAAAAGGAATTCGTGAAACTTTTTCACGGCCGCAACAGCTGCTAGGGCTTCCTTGTCTATCTGGCTGTAATTTCGCTCCGTGGCCGAGAGCGTCCTGGAGAAAAAGGCGATGGGGGCCTCGGCGCCATTGGGGAGTCTGTGACTAAGGACCACCCCAATTCCAAAAGGGGATGCGTCTGCTGCCAGTACTAAAGGAAGGTTGGGGTCGAATTGGATGAGCACTGCCTCTGACGTAAGTAGTGATTTGACGGCGTTAAACGCCTGGTCTTCTTTGTGTGCCCCAGTGCCACGGTGACTTTTTGTCTAGTAATCTGTGTAGGGGTTCGCTACTGAGGCTTTATGGGGCAAGAAGGATGCATAAAAGTTCAGCAGCCCCAAGAAAGCTTGTAGCTCCGTTTTGGAGGTTGGTGTGGGAGCTTCGTGGATTGCCCTAACCTTGGACTCCAGGGGTGAATGCCAGAGGCGTCAATTTTATAACCCAGAAAGTCCACCTGTCTAGTGGCAATGGCGCATTTTTCTTTTTTAACTTGAGGCCATGCTGTCTGAACCTCTCTAACACTGCTCGCACTCTCTGGAAGAGTTGGGGTCTGTCCCTGGCCGAGACCAAGATGTCGTCAAGTATGGTACTACACCAGGGAGGCCCTGTAAAATCCGGCTCCATGAGGGATTGAAAAATACCCGGGGCAACACTTACGCCAAATTGGAGACGCTTGCATCGGAAGGCACCCCTGTGAGTGACGATGGTCTGAAGTTCCGCTGTTTGGTTATCAACAGGAACTGCTGATATGCTTGAGACATGTCCAATTTAGCAAAAATACTGCCCGGTTCGAATATGTGTAATAAGTGCTGAATGACGGGCACAGGGTAGGCGCTAACTTGTAAATATTTATTGATTATTGTCTTGTAGTCCGAGCAAATTCTCAGGCTACCATCTTTTTTAAGGGTGTGACAATGGGCGTCTCCCACTTGGCGAAATCTGTTGGCTCAATGACCCCTTGTTTTAGTAGTTTATCCAATTCAGCGTCTAGTTTTGGTCGAATAGCAAATGGAACTCTACGTGGTTTTAATCTGATTGGGACTGCCTGGGGGTCAACGGTGAACGAGATGGGGTTCCATTATAACATTCCCAGCTCCTCGCTGAACACATCTGCGTAGTCAGCGAATAAGGAGTCAGTGTCTGAGGTTGAGACAGCATGGACTCCTGTTAGCCCTAGGCCGAGGTGGGGAAACCAATCGAGCCCCAATAAGGTGGGTAGATTGCCGTTAACTACCACTAGAGGTAGGTGGCCTTTAAAAGCTCTAAAACTGACAAAGAACTTGCCTCTGCCGATCACGGAATGGCCTTCCCTGGTAGTCCTTCAGACCGAACTGGCATCTCTGAAGCCGGGTAGTAGATAGGCTGGGGTGGAGTCTCTTGAGGGTGTTCCACGAGATTATTGAGAGCGCTGACCCTGTGTCAACCTCCATGTGGCACGGTTTACCTTCTAGGGAAACGGAGAGAGAAATTTTACTAACAATGTGGCAAGTACGCCTGGCGAGGCAGTGCGTGCGACAGTTTAATACTTGCCTCTGTGGTCCCAAGTGCGAGGACGGGGTCTGTGTGCAGCGCTTTGGGGGCTTGGCAGACTCTCGCGATGTGCCCCCTCTTATGGCAGTTGTTGCAGGTGGCTCCTTTAAATTTGCAGGTGGCCCTTTGATGCGATCCCCACAGGCTAGGCACAGTGTGATGTGCTTGGGTGGACCGGTGTTTTCTTGTTTGGCCCCTATCTGCGACCGTCTGTCGCTGTCGAGGCGGTGGACGCGTTTTCATCGTTGTGGGTTTCATCTGCTTCCACCTCTTCGGAGTGGACTGGGAACGATGCCAGCTTGGCACTTGGGCCCTGAATTTCGGTGGCTGAGTTCGTTGCTAGCTCGGCTGCTAGGGCCTCCTCGACCGCTTGTGCGAGGTTGAGGTCTTTTTTTGCTAGCAGGCGCCTCTGTAGGTTGAGATCCTTGACCCCACAAACTAATTGATCGAGGAGCATGTCCTCCAGGTATGTTCCAAACCCGCAGTGCAGGGCTGCTGTTCTGAGGGCGGCCATATATTGATTGATGGTCTCCTTACTCGATTGCTTCCTCATACGGAACGTGAACCTCCTGGCGATTTGTGAAGGCCTGGGAGCATAGTGGTTAGTGAGGATCTCGAGCAACTCGGACCACGGAATGTTTTTCAACTCTCTCGGCGCCACGAGTGCGGCGGCGGTATCGTAAACGGTGGCTCCACAGTAGATTAGGAAATAGGATTTTTCCGATGCTCTCCCGCATCCGCCAGGCCGACCGCATCGATGTAATGATTGAAGCGGTTCTTATCGATTCCCACTTCTCTTCGTCTGGTTTGAACGCCGGGAATACTGGGTTGGAACTCATGGTGCTGGAACGGCTGGGCTACCTGCGGAAAAAAATCTCTGGGACAACAGGCGCCGTGGGTTACTAGTGATATCAGCTCTGGAGAGGTTTTTGCTACCCTCTTTCTCTCTCTGGGTTACCACGTTGGCTGTTAGCCGTTGGAGGTGTCTCGATTTGCGCCAAAATGGGCGTTAGTGACTTCCTACAGCGCTGTGCTGTGTCTCATACTGGCTCGAAATTCAAATGACACCCGTTTGAATTTCGCGCCAAATACAGAGCGGCTGCGGTCTCGCAGCGCTTCACTTTCCCTGCAGCGGGCTAACAAGCTGCCACAGACGCTTCTAACTTTTGAACCAGACCGCTTTCTCTGGCTGCGGATCAGCGTTGCTCTTTTTGATTGCTCGTTTTGTTGGCTGACCGCTCTCTCTGGCTGCGGATCAGCGTTTCTTTATCGCCAGCCGATCGCTCTCTCTGGGCTGCGGATCGGTGGCTAGTGACTCAGCGGTTGCATGGTGCTTCTGGTAGCCATCCCACCTTCGCCGCCAGTGTTAAGTTTGAGCAATGAGAGGCTGAACCAGAGCATGAGTGCAACAATACTTTATTTTACAATAAAGGGCTGACCGTGCTTGCCAAGCCTGGAACTGGCTCGCAGCAATCAGCAACCGGTTGGACCCCGCAGCCTGCTTTATAGCTGGCTGCTGGGGAGAACCAACCAATGGGAATGGGGGAATAACGCCCACATAAAGTGAGTGGACCTGAGTGAGAACTCCTTGAGTCCTCAGGACACAACAGATGTGTACATGTTTTATGCGTTCACTGAATCATTTATTTCTTAAAATGCATGTTTACAAATGTGTATTGATTAATAGTTTTGTTTAAATTTTCTCAAGATGCTTTTCATTTCTGCTTATTTCTTTTCTCAATTTCCTGTTTTCCTCTTTCTGAATGTAGGGAGAGACTGGTGGATGAATTCAATACTACTGGGGAACTATTAGTAGATTTGGGGTCTGACCAAACATCTTGTCACAATCCATTTAATGGTGGATATTACCCAGTACAGCTAAACTTTAGGGATGCCAACCAACTCATGTCCAGTGATCCCATAAAATTCCAAGCTCTTGTAAAAGAAAGGTATGGCAATCATTTTCATGTTTTATTTTGGTAAAGTCTTAAAATGTCTTTTGGTTCTTTTAGAAGATTGGAGTGCTAGGTTTTGGACAGAAAAGATTCATTTTTTAATAAGAGTCAGGAAATCATTCTGCCAAAATCTAGTTATAAACTCTAGACTTCTTGCCACCTTCTCATTAATGAAATCTTGGCTTGTGGGAAGTTTGCAGTGGAGATGTCAATGGAGAAATGGTCAGTCCCCCCTGTATTCACGCTGTGCTAGCCACTTGTGTGCTTCCTCACACACTCCCCCACCTGGCAGCATTCATTTAGTTGCCTGCTGGGAAGGAAAGGGAAGGGGAGAGGAGGGGGAGAGTGAGGGAGAAGGAAGGATGGATGGATGGAAGGAAGGAAGGAAGGAAGGAAGGAAGGAAGGAAGGAAGGAAGGAAGGAAGGAAGGAAGGAAGGAAAAGCTTTCCAACCCTCTCAACAAGTGCCCAACAAAAAAAAAACTTAATGGAGTAGTCAATAGGAAGTCAGAAATTGAACCTATTCCCCTGAATGTTTGCCTACCAATTGTCATTCTGTTTCTCTAGTTAAACAAGGAAATATCTGTGAAACCTAATGGGGCACTAGTTGTCTAAAGGGGACTGGGTAATTTAAAGAAAAAAATGGAGTCCTTAGTATTTTCTGAACTTGGTTGAAGAATGTGGATGAGAACTGCTATATGTTTCTTTGTGCCAACATTCCTATTCCTTGTTGCAACATTACTATTGAAATCTGGAGTTTCTTCTTTTTAGTAAAAAAAAAAAAAATTCAAAAGGTTATTTATTTCAGTAGTGAAATCTGAACCCAGATTTCTCATCTTCCACATTTACTTAGTAAACTATTTTCTCTCATATAGTGTCCCATAGTTCAAATTGGAGTGTTTTTTTAAATGATAAAAGATATTGTCAAAAAAAAAGTTCCATAGTTTTTTTGTTCTTTCAGTCTTAGAAGACAAGTAGCTGCCATCAACAAGCTGTCCGATCAAGGAATGTTTTTTTGGGATTATGGCAATGCTTTCCTTCTAGAAGCCCAGAGAGCTGGTAAGGAGAGCATATCTTCCCTTTTTCTGGCATGAAAAGTGCATCGCATAATTTCTACATGGCAGCCGGCATTTTGTATTACTCTTGTGTACTGTATATGATAATTTCATGACCAGAACAACCATTAATTCACTAAATACAGAAGTACTTCTCTGCAGGATTGTTACAAATTCTTGTTCAATCCTGTTCCCCACCCAGCTCTGTTTATAGTCAGCGCTTATCCAGTCCTATTTTATTCAACTGCTGTTTTGTTGGGTGTTGCATTTCCTTTTCACTGAACATTTGCCTTTAAATTCTTTGGAAGGTGCTGATGTTGCAAAAAGAGGAGGCAGCAAAGGAGAATTCCGGTACCCTTCCTATGTTCAGCACATTATGGGGTATGTACAAGAGGAAAATATGAAACATCAATCCTTTTTTTATCTAGAAAGGAATGTGTCTGGGGACAGGGATGGGAAAAAGGAAGACCCTAAAGAGCTGCCAGATGTGAGCTTTCTTTCTCTTAAATCACATTGGCTCAATTGCCTTGTGGGAGCTAAAGGCTATAAACTGAATTCTAAGTGCTGCATATCATGAATATTTTGGGAAGTTGTGCGAGAAATCTGAGCTAGAGAAAAGTAATGTGACAGTTATAGTAATAATGATCCAAATGTCTATGTGATAAACCCACATGTTTTTTCTCACTCAGGCTTGGTGAAATATGACCAATATATTTATCTGGGTACCAACTTCTGCATTGCTAGATATCTATCCCACTTCCCCATGATATCCATACCTTTGCATCTGCAGGACTAACCTGGAGGATGCACTGGCAGGCCCTTTCAACTCACCATTGAATGAATCTTTATTACAGCCAAAGACCAGAGATAAAAGGTGTAAACAAAGTTAAATACAAGTACAATAATTACAAGCAATTGTAATAGTTGATATTAAAAGTACATTACAACTGAATTCCTGTTACTTTGGCACAACAATGACTAGTAAACTCAAGTGGCCAAATAGCCATAGATACATTGCTTATGTCTGCAAGTAAAGCTTTATTTAAAGTTCTAAAATAGGGATTCAAAGAGCTTTGTGTTTGGTTTAGTCTGTTCGAAATAGCTGAAATTCTTCTATCCTTGGTTAATGAAAGAAAAGCATTGCGAACCATAAGTATAAATAAAACAGGAATTTAAGCTATCTTTTCAATATTTAACTGTGTTTTCTTCCCAGAGATATTTTTTCTATGGGATTTGGCCCATTTCGGTGGGTTTGTACCTCTGGTGACCCAGAAGACTTGGCAATCACTGATTTTATATCTACAACAGTGCTTGAGGAACTTATACACCAAGGAGGTGAGACATGTTGTCTTCTAGCTACAGAGGGCGAGCATGAGAAAAATAATTTGCAGTTAATTATACTTTATAATTTAAACTTTAACTATCAAATTATACTTTTTGAGGAATTAAAAGCTTTTTTTCTCATATGTGCTATGTGGAAAAATTGTACTTGCTCAACATTATCTCTATCGTATGTCCTGTAACATACATGCATATATGGTTATCATTACCAATGGAACTTCCTTGCATGTGACTATTATTACTGTGGACTCAAACTTCTTCAGGCTGTTACCTGAATATATTTTATTCAGCACTGCATATATTTTAATATTTTGGCCAAGGGATATATAAAATCTCATTCATTCATTCATTCATTCATCCATCCATCCATCTATCCATCCATCCATTCATATATTCATCAAATTTAGCAAATCATGCAAAAGGCTTGGTGACTATATAGGCATATCCTTACAAATTACTTGGCAAGCAATTTGCCACTATCTTCTTCTGGGATGTTTCCACAACTTGGATGGATTTGAACTGGAAAAATAAATTGTGATTGGCCTTGCCCTCCACAGCATTCATGTTATAACAAGCATCTGGGCACTGTTTTAGTGTAGCATCTATAAGCACTTTCAGAATGTCCATGTAGGCCAAAGATGACACAAGACCAGGTCTATGGAAGTCTACAGAGGGATATTTAGGAGTTCTAGGACACAACTTCAAATCTTCATGGAACATGAATAGATTAATCTATCAGCCAATAGCATGGTTGAGTGCTTTCCATTATATTACATCTTACCTTCATTTTTTTACAAGTATTCAATGTCTTACAGGAAGGAGTTCAGGAAAGACTGCTAAGATAAATTTAAAGATAGGAAAGTTGGTTCCCAGAGAGATTAGAAAAATGTACTATAAAGAACTATTTGCAAGCATTCTTGTTATCAACAAGGAGACCTGCCTCTGTCTAATCATGGAAATATATTGGTTCTAAACTGAAAATAGTTCACTTGATCATTATTCCATCCTGATCATGAATCTTGTTAAAAAAAATTCTGTGAGAATCATGCTTGGACAAGAACTACTTTCAGTTAGAGGCAGTAGCCATAGAATTTGGTACCATATCTGGTAGTCTTCCCAGACAGGAATTCTCCTTGGCCTTTCTGAAGAATTTCAGATTGAATGTAGGACCTTTTCTACACAAAATCTGAGAACTAGGCCTTCTGAAAGGTATAGACAACCTTATGCTCGTATGGCACTGTAGCAATTTGCAGGTTCCTTTCTGCAAATTGAATGCTAGCATTAAGACAGCATCCACTTAACTGAGGACTGGGGTGTTCCATGATGTCAAATATTATGAAAGGTGAGCTATTCTTATTCCCAAAGAGCAGAAAATCTTTGAAGTTATGTTATCCAGGTTTGGAAAAGTTGTCTTGCATTTCCCACCATTCAACCTGGAAAACAGCCCTAAATATTTTTAATACATGGTAAATTTAGATAAGTTATTCATTCCATAATAAAATAACCACTGGAATTAAATACACATATATTTACATTCCAGCTGACTGAAGCAGATTTGGTGGCAATTTAATTACTGGATTTGCTGTTACGGTTGGCAGAGAAATGAGCAACAGAAATTTAGACAGAAAGGATAGCTGAACTTCATTGGAAAGTTGCCTGTTATTCTTTCTTAGAATACCTCCTGACCTCTTTGTTACTTAGTGTTCTGCTTGTGGTTTCTCACTTTCCCATGTACTAATCTTACTTTAAATATAGTAATGTAATGATAAATCTGTTCTATATATTTGCATTCTTGTAAACCTGCACATCTGATTGGCTATACGCACAGCAACCGGATTGGTCGAGCGTGCAGCACTAATTGGCCGTTACGAAGCAACCGCGATTGGCCGAGCCGATCGCGGGTGATTCGAAATGCTGTCATTGGCCGTGACTCCCAGCACCAGTTCAATATAACCCGCCGCACACTCAGCCGGCGGCCAGATTCAACTTAATAAAAAGAGCTTAAACCAGTCACTGCCTTGCGTCTCTTCTTGGAACCGATCGACCGACCTAACACTGGTGACGAAGGTGGGATGCTGAAGCAAGACCCACATCGCACGTGGCACACAGAAAGGCGACCGGCAACATGGCCAGCAGCACTGCGCCACCCGCACCCTTCAACCAAGCTGCTGAGGACTGGGAATCCTACATCGATAGATTCCTCGTGTTCTTAGAAAGCAGCAACTTGAAAGACGCAAATGGGCAGAAGAAGAGGGCCGTATTCCTGACCCACTGCGGGCCCGCAGTGTTCAAGATGGCGAAGGCCCTCGCCAAACCCGTCGATGTAAAGGCGATGGACTGGGCTGACCTCGAGCCTTTACTGCGAAGCCACTATGCACCTGCTGTGCCCACCCTCATCCACCGGCACGATTTCTACCGGTGGGATCAGAGGGAGGGCGAGAGCATCAGTGACTTCATGGCTGATCTACGGGACCTCGGGAGCCTGTGCGGGTTCATCGACCTGGACAAAGCCCTGCGAGACCGTGTCGTCCTCGGCCTCAAAGACCCCGTCCTACAAAGCCGGCTCATCGCGAGGGGCGACATATCCCTCACCGACGCCCTCGCCGAGGCCACGGCAGCGGAGGCAACAAAGAAATCGGCTGCCCGAATGCAGCAAACAAGCACCACAGATCGCCCCGCTACAGCCGAGATGACCCCGACCCCCGAGAGGCAGACCGAGACCAGCCGCTGAGCAACCACCTCCACACATCATGGCGATCTCGACTCCCTCACCGACTCCAAGGACAAAGAGGAAGACATCCACTGGCTCCAGATGGAACGAGACCGACGCGAGCGGCGAAGCCGTAAGTCAAGGTTCCAATGCGCCGGGTGCGGCAGCGATCATCCACGGTCGGAATGCCGTTTCCTTGACGCAATATGCCAGCACTGCAACAAACGGGGCCACATCGCCAAAGTGTGCTGGTTCAAACAGAACCACAGCCCCTGGCGTTGAGACAGCAGCCGGCAGAGATGAGATGGCACCCCCCCTGAGGAACAGAGACCGAAACACCGAGAGCCGATGGAGCCAGGAAGGAAGAAACAGGGATTTCAACGAGGCCCAACAACGAGAAGAAACCCACCAGACGGTCGTTATCGGCCATTCTTCAAACTGGGATGGCCGGAAGGTCCACGTGGAGGTGGGCATTGAAGACCGAGCATGCAAAATGGAGGTGGATTCCAGATCCTACCTCTCCATGGTCGCATGGTGGGAAATCAACTGTTTGGTGCCAACCATCCATCGGCATGAGCTGGAGAGCCAGAAACTCATCCTCAAGGACTACCAGGGGAACCGCATCCCCATGGTAGGAATCGGACATTTTAAAATTACTTTCAAGGGGCGCATCGAGATACTCCCCTTAACCATCATGGAGAAGGACCGCCCTAGCCTCTTGGGACTACCATGGTTTGTGCCACTGGGCATAGAGGTGACGGGCACCAACCACATCGCCGAGACGGACTGGGAGGAGCAGCTCGCAAAGGACTTTCCAGGAGGTTTTCGACAGCAGCGTAGGCAAGTACTGAGGGGCCCCGATAATCTTCAACCTAGACCCTAGCATTGCCCCAATCCGCCTCAAACCCCGGCGAGTACCCTTTGTACTCAGACCCAAGATCGACGAGCAATTAAATAAGCTCATCGAACAAGGAGTACTTGAGCCAACGGACCATGCCAGGTGGGACACCCCCATAGTCACCCCGGTAAAACCAGACGGATCAGTGAGAATTTGTGGTGACTATAAGGCCACCCTCAACTGCGCGCTGCAACAAACCGCTTACCTCGTCCCAGTGGTACAGCACCTTCTGGGGGGAGGCAAGATTTTCGCCAAACTGGACCTGGCACAAGCTTATCAGCAACTGCCAGTCGACGAGGAAACTGCAGAGGCACAGACCATAGTCACCCACTGCGGGGCTTTCCGCTGCAAGAGGCTCTAGTTCGGAGTCAGCTTAGCCCTGGGGATTTTCCAAAGTTTAATGGAGAGGCTACTCCAAGGCATCAAGGGGGTAGTGCCCTATTTTGACGATGTGTTGGTGTCAGCGGCTGACCAAAAACAACTGGAAAGCCACCTGAGGGAGGTGCTTCAAAGGTTCAAAGACACAGGGCTAAAAGTCAAGAAAGAGAAATGCCAGCTGCGCACAGAAAGAGTCGAGTTCCTAGGGTACCTCCTAGACCAGCATGGGATCCACCCAACAGAAAAAAAAATCAGGGCCATCAAGGAAGCCCCTAGACCAAGAAATAAAACCGAATTGCAGGCGTTTCTGGGGTTGATTAACCTCTATAATGTTTTCCTGCCCCAAAAGGCAACCGCGGCGGAACCGTTGCATAGGCAGCTCGACAAGACAGCCACCTGGAACTGGGGAAGGTGAGAGAAAAATGCATTCAACCGAACAAAAGACCTACTCACATCGGACGCTGTTCTCATCCAATACAGCGAGACATTACCACTAACAGTAACATTGATGCATCACCTTTTGGCATCGGGGCCACACTCTCGCTGATGGAAAGGAAGCACCCATCGCTTTCTTTTCCAGAACCCTCTCAAAACCGGAAAGGAATTACAGCCAGCTGGACAAGGAGGCTCTGGCAATCGTCGCGGCCGTAAAGAAGTTCCACGAGTACCTTTACGGCAGGACCTTCTCCATAATCACAGACCACAAACCGCTGCTCGGGATCCTGGCAGGGGACAAGGCCACCCCGAACATCCTATCGCCGAGGATGACAAGGTGGTCTGAATTCCTCGCCGCCTACAATTACCGGCTAGACCATCGCCCCGGTAAGTCAATCTCACACGCAGATGCGTTGAGCCGCACTCTGCTACCCGACCTGGACGCTGACCCAGCACCCGCCATGTCCACTCTGAGTATAGAGATCTTACCCAATCTCCCCCTAACCGCGTCAGACATTGCCCAGGAAACCAATAAAGACAAACGTCTGGCGCAGGTTTTAAACTGGGTGGAGAAAGGGTGGCCGGAAAAGGATGATGATGACCAGTTCAGAACCTTCCAGAGCCACCAAACAGAACTCTTTACACAAAAGGGCTGCGTACTATGGGGGGACAGGATCGTAATCCCAGAAAAACTAAGAAAAGAGTCTTGGACATGCTGAACGAAGGGCACTGAGGCATCGTCAGAACAAAAGCCCTGGCCAGAAGTCACGCCTGGTGGCCAGAGATGGACAAGGAGATCGAAACCTGGGTGGCATTCTGCAAGCAATGCCAAGAATCCAGGCTGAGCCCTCCCGTCGCCGCAAACCTGGAATGGGAAACCCCCAGAGGGCCATGGTCCAGGATTCATATAGATTTCGCTGGACCTACCAAAGGACACACGTTCCTGGTGACAGTAGACGCTTACTCCAACTGGTTGGAGGTAAGCAACATGAGAACAACCACCACAGAAGCCGCCATCAAGGAACTCAACAAGCTATTCTCAACCCATGGCCTCCCAGATGTAATTGTATCTGACAACGGGCCCCAGTTCACCGCGCTGCCCTTCGAAAGATTCCTGGCGGAATGGGGGATACAGCACGCTCTGACAGCGCCAGCTCATCCAGCGGCGAATGGGAGGGAGGGACGAATGGTCCAATTTACAAAAAAGACAATTCAAAAAATCGAAACCGGGGAAATACAGGACAAAATCAAGAGGATGCTATTCATACAACACATAACCCCGAACACAACGACGAACAAGAGCCCGGCAGAGCTGCTTATGGGGAGAAAACTGCGATCACCACTTGACCGGCTGCACCCCACATACAACCCAGAAAAACCCTCTGGTTCCTCCAGCAAGCACCGAATGTTCACACCAGGAGACGCGGTATACGCAAAGAACTTCACAGGGGACCCACTCTGGATACCGGCAACGATAACCCAGGTAATGGGTCCCCGCTCGTACCGGTTACTAACGAACGACAGGTGAGCATGGAAATGACACATCGATCAGCTAAGATCGAGAACCACCGCGGGAAATACAACCGACATGCAATCTCACAGAAATAGAGAACCAGGAGCAGAGCGGGAACACCAAAGCACCAACCAAGAGGGGAGGGAAAACAAAACAAACAACCCCGAAAAACAAAACAAACAACCCCAGCAAAAAAGAAACCAGGAATACTCACCAACCGAAGCACTAGGAGACGACCCACTCGTAGCCTCGCCTGGAAGAAGCAGCCAAGCCAGCTCGACCAGCCCAGGGAGCCCAAGCGGGAGCAGCGAAGCCAGCAGCTCGACCAGCCCAGGTAGACCAGGAGGGAGCTGCGGCGAGAGGCCCAACTCATCCTTCCAGACAGTTCCATCAACGAGGCAGAGAGCAACACAGACCCCAACCGAACCAGCCGGCGGCCAAGAGACAACTAACCTGCGCAGGTCCAGTAGGCAAGTACGGAGCCCCGCCTACTTACGGGACTACGTCACATAGGACCGAACCAAGAGGGGAGGGGTGTTCTGTATATATATTTGCATTCTTGTAAACCTGCATATCTGATTGGCTATACACACAGCAACCGGATTGGTTGAGCACGCGGCACTGATTGGCCGTTACGAAGCAACCGCGATTGGCTGAGCCGATCGCGGGTGATTCGAACGGCTGTCATTGGCCGCGACGCCCAGCACCAGTTCAATATAAGCCACCGCACACTCAGCCGGCGGCCAGATTCAACTTAATAAAAAGAGCTTAAACCAGTCACTGCCTTGCGTCTCTTCTTGGGACCGATCGATCGACCGACCTAACAAAATCAGATTCAGAGTAAGGTACTTTGTAGAAGATGTAATGCTTTGCCACCATTCTGGCCTATAGTATACCCCATATTTATTAGAAATTGGTCATAATATGGCAACAACTATACTGGTGGTCAAGGAAACAGAGAGTGACTTATTATTATGTCCTTAATGCTAAGAGGCTGAGACTTCAATTTTTATTTGAGTTAAATAATGCCTATTGCAAGAGCAAACAAGTGAATGGGAAGAACTAACAGGAGTTTTGCTGAGGGAATTCCATCAGGAGGAAGGGAAGAGTGTGGCTAGAGAAACTGTGTATTTTGAAGGATTATGTGTTGAGCTATGAGGATAAAGATAATCTCCAGAGTAGCTGCTGGTTGTAAGGGGTTTAACCTGACAGCTGCTAAACGCTCATTGTGAGTGATTGGGTGACCGTTTATTACTGAGTAAAGAAAATGTTAAGAGGAACAGCTTACATTCTGCCTATTCACCTGCCCTCCCTGGTTACCTGATGGAATACATAGCTTTTTGTTGAAGATTGAATCAAAAGAGCAGTAGCCCTAATACAGTGTCTCCCATTCCCAGTCACCCATCCCAAGCCAGTCCAGATGGATTTCATGATTGATGATTTTGAAAGTTGCTGAGAGATCGTGGAGGGCCAGATAGAAACATGATCAGGAAACATCTATCCTGGGATTTTGAACTAGCCAATTCTCTGGTCAAACTCTTATTAATTATCTTTGAGAAATCTCAGAGTACTGGTGAAATACCAGAGAATGATAGCAGAGCAAATGTCTGTGTGTTCAAAAGGGGAAAAATAGATCCAGGAAATTGCAGAGCAGTGAGTTTTCCGTCAATATCTGAGAAGATTCTAGAACAGTTCGCAAAGTTTTGTAAAGTTTCATAACATAAAAATATGTATGTGATCACTTTGAAAACAATGCAATAATGCAACTTTAAGTAGCATCAACACAAGTATAATTTCCAGATCATGGGAAATATTTGAGCGGATTTCATTGTGAGTACTGTATCCAGTTTTTGGTCACATTTTTTAAAAGATTCAGAGAAATTGAACACAACAGCCACAGCAACAAAAATGATAAAAGAATTAGGAACATAGCTCTCTGAAGAGAGATTGGGGGAGTTGGATAAGTTTATCCTTTAGAAATTATTGCTTGGTGGGTTTATTATAATGCTCTTCACGTTCCTGAAAGAATGTTATAGAGAAGAAAGTCAAGACTTGTTCTCTAGTGCAGGACATGAAATAATGGATATAATTCACATAATTCATAGGAAAGCAGATTATGATTATCCAGAGAGGTGGTGTATTCCCCTTTGTTGGATGTTTTCAAGTGGAGACAAAGACAACCATCTATATGCACTGATTTAATTCACTGAGCATGTAATCAAGTGGCCTAATGGTCACCCCCACTGTATGATTTTCTGATTCTAAGTAGTCATTTTAATGTTGTTGAATTACATCAACTGTGTGTGAACTTACCTTAGGGTACATGTATGGGTATAAGTTTGCGTATCTATATGGACAGAATGGACACTGTGCTTGACCATGGAGAATCAATTGTGAACCAATTCATAACCCTCTGTCTTATCAAGGAGAAATGTAAAGTATATAATAGGAATAACAAGTAAAAAGTTAGACACCTCACAATTCAGTCAAGATCTTCTGAATTGTCTTTTATGTGTTTGAAAACCCTTTCATTCTTGATAACAGGATGTGCAGAAAGACATTTGCTAACCCTTTGCTATGATTCTTCTTACCGGTTTCTCAGTGACCACTGAAGCACTGGCATGAGGGTTGTTGTTGCTGCATGTGGGAAGATGGAGACCATAGTGGTCCTTTTAATTTCAGATCACATTTTAGAATTCAAAATCAGCTGCTTGGAAATTAGCCAGCATGTCAAACCTGCCCTACTAATGGACAAAATAGTTGCTCTGGAAGAACCAGAATACGTGCTAAAACAGTTTCCCTAGACCAGTGCCCCCCCCCGCAACTTTTGGGCACCAGGGACTGGTTAAATGGAGAGAGTTTTGCACGGACCAGAGGGAGCGTGGTTTAGTGTGCTGCCTGCATCCTCTGAGTGAGGCTTTACTTGTTTGCATGGCCTGGGGATTAGGGACTCCTGCCCTAGACCAGTGCGCTTGCATCCCCAAAATGCAATACATGCATGTCCCCCATGCATGTGCCCTACCCCCATGCATGAGCCCCCATGCATGCGTGCACACACCTATGGATGTGTGTGTGTCTCCTATGCTTGTGCGCATCATGCATCTCCCATGCATGAGTGTACATCTCCCATCTCCCATCTACCCCGCACATGCGTATCTATCCCCTGCATATGTACCCTATGCATGTGCCCCACCCCTGCACCCAAAGACCAGCTGGCCAGTGGGAGGCACGTGCGCATGTGTAGCAGAGCTGAACTGGGGCAATGGCATGCATGCCATAGGTTCCCCATCAAGACCGTGGCTCTAATGGGAGTGCAGTGATGCTAAATGGTTTAAAGGGAGGAATGTACTCCCTGTCCTGGGTATATTTAGATGGACTTGGATGGAGTACAAAATGAAATAGAAAACAAATTTTAAAAAATGATGTTTGGAGTCAACTTCCTTTTTGAGACAGTGTTGATGAGATCACAGTGTGCTTTCAGTATCTTTTATACTCTTAATAAAATCAACAAACAGGAGAGATAACAAAGTAAACTGAGGTAGTAACTTTTTATAGAAGTGAAAGAAAAATGGGTGCAAAATGCAGGCTTGGTAGTTTCTTTATTAAGCAAATCCAAAGTCATCAAAAGTTGGTGTGCAACTATTTGTGTTTCCAGAATTTTTTAATAAAGAAGACTCCAAGCTGCAGCAAGGTGGGAAAAGGAAACAAGGTTAAAATTCATGTCATAAGTCTGCATTTTCTTGTAGGAGTGTGAAAACTATATAAATTAGATTGTCAGGGTTTTCCCAACAATTTCAGTAATTTAGAGAAAAATGTTGAAAGTCCAAAATAGTGGAAGGATGTCAATCTGTCTATGATGGGCAGATGAACTGCAATACTTAGATGCATGAAAAGAGATAAAATCATGAACCATTTTAAAAACATTGCACTTCCCAATAGTAATGAAGAAACAGCAACTTTGCCATATTTTTTTTATTTTACAAACTTTCCTAAAATGTTCTTCTTTGGATATTGTCCAAATATTTGTTGCATATTCAGAAATCCTTTGAAAAATAAGAGATATTAATTGTTTTTCTGATTTTTAACATTGTTTCCATATCTTTTTACAAAGGTTTCTTTCATAAAGTATTGCAAATCCCTTTTATTCTTAATTCAGTACTTACCTTACGGGTACCAAGGACTCCTAATTCATATTCATTAGTGGTATTGTTCTTTTAGGCTTTTAAAGAATTTCACAAATTTCTTTGAAAGAAATAATATTGTCATTTTATATATATTTATTTATAGAAAAATTATATTGCTGCCTACTCACACATGGCGACTCAAGGCGGCTTACAAATATACATGTATGTATGTATGTATGTATGCATGTATGTATGTATGTATATATATATATATAATATTCATTGCAATTACTTTTTTATTTATGCTTTAAAAAATTGTACTGATTTCTACAATACCCAAAGAATGACATTTATTTGATAATTTGAAAATATACATAAATAAGTGTGTCCCATCCCCCATGTCTTTCTTCTTTTTTCCTTTGTCCTATTACAGGTATTCCTTGATTTATGACTGTAATGGAGCCTAGCCATTATGTTCATTAGTCGTGAACTCACAAGTTGCCATGTGACAGGATTCAACTTTGCAACCTTTTTTTTTTTGGGTGAATGCTATGGTGTTAAGGGAACTATGAGGCGCTTTTTTTGCCAGAAACTGGATGTAAATGCCAACTTTTGGCAAATAACATGAATTGTGGTCATGTGACTACAGGGCGCTACAAAGAGGTGTAAATGCAGTCTGGTTGACTAGTGAAATGCAGTCATGTGTCTGCAGGGCGGGGTGGGTGGGGTGATGTTGGAACTTCGGAACTGGGTGGTAAGCAGCTTTTGAGATGTCTGATACAACTTCAAATGGTTGCTAAGCAACCAAGGACTGCCTGTATTCCTGTCAACCTAGATTACAATATATTGAACTGGAATCTGTTTGCAGGAAAATGGCTGATAGATTATTCCCTGTCACTTCATTAATAATCGAACCTCCCTCTCTCCATATTTCTTCATGTGTTTTCTTTTTCCCTTTTAATTCATCGGAAAAAAAATATGAATGGAGAATATTTAAAGAAATAAACTTGAAAGTCATTAGATTCAAATGTAAAATTAATTATGATTTATTCAATCCAAAGTGAATACATATTTTCCGCTCTCGTTTTTCATTTACTGGAATGTACATACTATCTACACCAATATTATATGGGAATTGCTTTAATTAGCATGTCAAATGGTTAATGCTGAAAAACATAAATTGCAATATGTCTACTAAAATATGTCTATAAATTGCAATAGTATCAGCATTTATCTGACAGCTATAAAGACAATTCCAGTTAGTGTTTACACAGTGTAACCTTTTTGATAATGTGGGATAACCATCATGCCATCGTTAAAAGAATCTGATTGAGACTATTTTAAGGAGACACAGATTCAGAGTATTTAATAATAGAAAGACATTGCTGCAGCAAGCCTGAAATATCTTATTATTACGCATTTATCAATGGGTGCATTTTATATTTTTCTTGAATAATATATAAAACTTGATTACATCTGTGCTATCCTTTTCTTGCCTCCCGACAGTGCAGGTTACCTTTATATCTAAAGACAACTAAATATTTTATTCCTTTCTCCTCTGATACTTTGTGTAATATCACTGATTCCTCCTAAAGGCAGGTATTTTCTGCACTGTTTTGTGGATACTTCAGAATCCATTTGTAAACTGGCAGTGGTCTTTTGATACTGCTTTTATGAACCATTTGTGTAATCTTCTCTTGCCTAGCAAATTCTTCTGTGAAGCAGCAATATTATGATAACGTACGCTGGATTCAGGAAGCCAGAAGACATAATTTGGTATGTAAATCCAACTACGATGATTCTTAATTGGAATGCAGTGCCATTATTTCATAATTTTATTCTATTTATTTTTATGATTTTTATCTTGCCATTCTGCCCATAAGGTACTCAAGGCAATTGACAATGTTAAAAGATGCCTTAAAACATTTCTTGAAAGAACATGTAGCAGTTTTATCATCCCAACTCCATTGCGCAGTGGGGCATCCAATCAAAGTCAAGACCCCTTCATGCTTGTCTGTTGAAGCAATTTCCACATACCTTAATCTTTCTATTAATCTCATCTTGACCTACTTCTTGGGCTTAACATTTAAAATGGCTACAGGACCCTCATGGTTATTTTTCTATTTTTTAAAAATATTTTACTCGAAAACCAGATGCCAAGAAGATATGGATATATATATGTGAAACTAGACTTTATAAATAGAAAAGGGTTGGGCAGAAGGCTGCCATCTATAGTCTACTCTAGGTTGAACTGTGAAGATCCTTGGTGCTCTCTGAGTTTTGTGGTTTTCTTTTGTGGTTCACTACCAAACTAGGTAAAATGTTACCTATTTTGATAGTAAAACATCTACAAGAAAAACACCAGGTTCAAAGAGGACCAGGGACCCCATAGTAACTCTAAAGCCTTGTATACAAAATGTCCCTCGTTTGAAACCAGCAGTATTTTTTCAATTAATATTTTTCTTTCTCTGAGTCGCATATTTTTCTGAAGCATTTTTTTCATTAAAATTCGGTAGCTCAGGAAATGAAAATAGCAACGTAGAAGAAAATATTTCTGCTGAGTTTTGAATCAGGAATATTTTGTGCATCAGGCAAGGGTTAGAACTATTATCCTAGTAAGGAACATCTGTTGTCACAGCATCTGCAGCAGATGTTACAGAGGGAAGATGAAAGAAAGGAATTTCTTTCCAGCAGCAGGGGAATTAATCATGGTAGCTTGAACTCTAGACTGAATACCTTGCAAGTATCTCATCCTGGACAGGACTGTCTTAAATTTGGTCTGAAGTATATCAATGAGAACACAGCGTAAAGGTGCTACATAGATATGCCCTATATGTGAACTTTGGATTTTCATGCTGTGCAAATGTCCTATCATTGGCAAGCAATATTAGATTCTACTAGAATGATGGCTACTGTCTCCTTGCTGAGTTTCAGGCCATAGAATTAGCAGTGTCCTTTAGATATCCTGGGCCTGGGACAATAATATTGCCTCACCAGTTTTAACAATGGTAAAATCAGATTCAGACTCTGTGAGTCTGTTTATTCCCTGGAAGCACTCTGAATATTTAATCTGAAGAATTTATAGATTAAAAACTAATTCCAAAGACAACTTTATTCTAATTTGTTTTCATTGCAATCGAGTTCTTGTATGATGAATATACAAAAAAAAATCCTTTAGATGAGTCATTTTTAATACTGGGAGCCAATATGCTTATCTTTCCAGGGAAAAGCCATACAATGCCTTTAGGAAAAAGCCAAAGGCAATTATTGCAAGTTTTTTTTATATTATGGGCAAAAAAATCCTACCTTTTAAAATTCCAGTTCCATCCCTAGTTCAAGATTTTATCTAACAATAATGTGAGGCCTAGTAATAGACTTTGAATCTTGATTTTAAATGGCAAATATATTTAAAGCTAGATATTATGAAAAGTAAATTGAGACAAAATCAAAGGCAGAAATCCTTAATTATGGATATGTGTAAATGGATATGTGTAAGTTCACTGTCTTGCTTTCTTCATTAAACAGACTGGCATTGTCTCTGATCCACATCTGGACTGTGGAGATAAGCCATAGATGTTTCCATTATATTATTTCTATGTTTTAGGTTGTTGGTTCCCAAGCCAGAATTCTGTATTCTGATCAAAAAGGCCGTGTAGCTATTGCAGTGGCTATTAACAAAGGCATTGCTGAAGGAAGAATTAAGGTACAGTTCTTCTGTGTTTTTATTCAACATAACCTGTTAATTTTCGTTGACATGGTAGATTGATTTTGAGATTGAAAAGGTCATACTGAGAGAAATAGAGTAGATGATGGGACAAGAATGTTTCTTATAAAAATGCAAACTATGTAAAGTCAACAGATTTCCAGTAAAATAACAAAGACTAATTATTTGAAATGAGTGTGACTATAATATAATATTAATTGTAGGTTGTAAACATATCCCATGTTGTCAGATCACTGAATAATTTCTTATTGAAAAATATCACCGTATTTCCTAATTTAACGAAGGGAGGTCTTGTGTGCTTCCTGAGTCTTTCATTATACAGATGAGGTGCAGAGCACCAAGACAAAATCCAACCTCTCAATCTACATTTTGCAGCTTCTGAAACTATCAGTTTTCAGGTGTGTGATTTTCCAGATTTTCTGGCACTAAAAATGCAAATATCAGATTGCTGATTTCCCTATTCCCGCAAAACAGAACAATTGATCTCTTCATCTACATGAACAGAATTAGGCCAAGGAGCCTAGTTGATTCCACTCTATTTTTCCCCCCTGTAAATCTGTACTTACTTTTCAGGCACCAGTTGTTCTTAGTCGAGACCACCATGATGTGAGTGGGGCAGACAGTCCTTACCGTGAAACCTCAAATATCTATGACGGTTCTGCATTCTGTGCAGGTTAGCTGAATAGATTGCAAGTATCGTTAGTAAACAGAAGTTCTGTAAGATGAACATCTACATTTCATGCCTATAACTGGTTCACCTTTTGATTTCGTTTCCCATAAAGATTTCATTTCCCATAATGATTGCTTGTAAATCAAACTCCCCAAAACTGCAGCACCTGGGAGAGTAATCCTGGTGTTGGTTTGGAGCAGACCTTTAATCAGGTTCAAGAAGTAGACAGAAAAGGGCATTATTAAAACATGGTCAGGGAGAAATTGCAAGATGAGGTGAAAAAAAGAGTTAAGGGGGTAAAAGGGGAAGGGAAATCTGTATTTGTAACCTGAACTATAGAAAATATTTAGAAAAAAGACACAAAGGAGTTCTCTGCTGGTGATCTTTGGGGCAGAAGGAAACCAGGAAAAAGAGGGATTAAAATGGAATATTTTGAATCCAAGAGTATTCCACACTGTAACATTTATAATAGAGATCAAAGTATGCCTTAATTAAGTGTATCCTGAAGATAACTCTAGAATGGCCAATTTCAAACAATAGCAATAGCTTTTAGGCTTACATAATGCTTTACAACACTCTCTGGACAGTTTACAATGTAAGCATTATTTGCATATTGTCCCCAACAATCTGGATCCTCATTTTATCAACCTCAGAAAGATGGAAGGCTGTCAATCTTGAGCCCCATCAGAAAAAATGGTGTGTGTGCTCATGTTTAACATTTGCTTCTCTGGCTCAATAATGCCCTGACCACTGTGCACAGGGTGTGTGTGTGTGTGAGGGGGGTAGGGGGTAATAGATATATAAAAAAAACCAAGATGGTGATCACAGCAGTATAATCAAAACCCCACCTTTTCATGCAAATTACATCCATTCATGTACAAAATGCCTAGGCCTTTGTTCTGGCCTAGGCTTCCCAAGATTATGAAGCAGACTCCTCGTCCCAATAAAACCCGTTTTATTTAGGTTAAAGTGAATTCCTCTCCAGCAAAATCTCGGCAAACAGTCTTTCATGAGATTACACAACTACAGACCTTTATCAGGCTTGGAGAGTTGCCAGGCTGATATCTTCCAAACACCATGCTGTAGCAGCAATTACCTGGCAAGAAGTCAGGAATAGATAGATCTTCACTCTAATGAATTGAACTAATTGCCTCTTACAAACACCACTCCCCTTTCATTCCTCTTTATTCCCTATGGGAAGGGCCATTTATCATCCACCTGAGCCTTTACTCCCAAGTCAACCCTTATTCCCTTCCCTGGCAACTCTGCGCATGCGCATACTGGGAACAGGTTCCAGCTGTTCTTCTGCCCCACTGATCTCTGATTCTGAAGGCAGCTAATAACTGTCAGGCGGCCTTGGCCCCATCTCTGCCTCTGATGCAGAGCACTCGTCAGAGCCTTCCCCAGATTCCAGGACTGGCTCATGTTCCTCCTCAACCTCCTCACTGTCCAAGTCTGCTGCCAGCGCCACTGGCGGGCTACAACAGCCTTCAATCATGTGGTCATGACCGCCAGCTTGTAGTTTTTGACACACACACACACACATACACACACAGAGAGGCACCAGAGTTTTTTTTTCTGTAGCCTTCTCATCATGATGCTTCTAATAATCAGCATATCTTTCATATGACTGAAACCCAGTTTAAACATTCAGCTATTAACTACCGGTAGTAAGCAGTGGAGAAAGACTTCTTTAATTTGCATTCATTTGAGCAATTCATTTCTCCCGGTTAAACAGGATGTTTCAATTCTAAATAATTAATTCAAATAAATGCAAGAGAGATTTGGGAGAGGCAAAAGGTCTCACGGACTCATTTTTGTTTGTATCAGTGGATATTGGAAGATTTATTTATTTTCTAGATTTGTATCTCCAGGAGCTTATCAGTGTCCTGTTTTCTCAGAAGAGAAGCCCTGTAGACTTTGGATTTTTTTTTTAAATAATGCAAGAGAAAAAGCAATACCTGAATAGAGCTCATGAAGTGCTGAAACAAAACATTTGCCCTCAGTTCTTGAAAGAAAGATATTTCTTAGTCTTACCATTGAATGCTGTTGTCATGTCTTCCTTTTTCTTCCCCAAACAGATATGGCTGTTCAGAATTTTGTAGGAGATGCATTTAGAGGAGCAACCTGGGTTGCCTTACACAATGGTGGTGGTGTTGGCTGGTAAGGAGATTTCGCCTTCAAAGGGAAAAAAAGATGAGCAATGGAAGCCATAGGCAGATGGAAAAATATGTGGTGCTGCCATATTATTCATTGTAGCAAAATGAGGTTTTGCTGAGGAAATCTGATCTAATCTAAATGTGTTCTCCAGTAATGTTGAATTTGATCTCCCATCATCCCCAAACAATAGGAGAAGGTGGACTACTTCATGAAATATGTCTCTTTTCTCAGCTCTGGCAGGATTTCTTTGAGTTGGTTTTTTCTTCTTCTTCAGAACAACCAATGATTACATTTTTCTTATTTTCTTTTATTTAGCAAATTTATCTTTGATCTTCATTGTTTTTTAGGAAACCCAAAAGTTCTCTTGAGCTTAGTGGCTTTAGAGTGGAAAGACAAACTAAAATATAATAAATACTTGTAAATGCTGCACCATTGTTCAATGTGAAAGTTATACATGTTCTGGGCCTTGAACTACCTCAGCTTAATATGTTTACTGGTGAAATGATTGTAGAATCTACATTCAACCGATGGCTTCTTTCATTACTGATTATGTTTCAATTATATCCAACCTTTCAGAATGATATGTGAAAAGATCATTTTTAAAACTATCAACTTCACTTAATTAGTAGAATTCCCATCTACCAATAAGGGTGTTTGCACAATATACACTGAATACCTGCTTCCCCTCCTCCCCACTTTCCTCTCCTCATGTCACTTTAACTCATATGTATGTATATATGTATGTATGTATGTATGTATGTATATATGTATGTATGTGTGTATTTTTCATTTAATTATTTTCTAGTATCCGACATGTTTGTTAGGCAGTGACCATAGCACTCTTTGGACAACTCAATTTATGAAGCACAAAACAGGTTTCCTTATGGTGTATAGGTGTATCAAATTAGCATTCACTTCCAATTCTGTATTCTCGCATCAGTCTTCTGTGTCTGGGAAGGAGTTGTGCATTTAAGCTTCCATCAAACAGCATTTACATCTGGGACCTTTGGGCTTCAATATAACATCCCCAACATATGCTGACATAAAACAAATCAGGTGTGCAGCCATCTTCTTCTTCGCTTCTGCCCCTAATTGTTTTTAGTGTGTGTTTTTAAACAGCAGCAGACGAAGAACTCATTCAAACTTTTGGTCATTCTGAGCTCCTCACATCTGCCACTTCACAGCAGTGGTCTCTCCAGGGGACCTCCAAGTAGAGGTTTGAGGCCCTACTGGGGGTGTTAGGTATTAGGCCTCCAAAGATTAGAAGAGCAGCCTACTGTGTTTTGAAGGACATAAATAATAATAAAATACATTAAAAACACATCTGCTTCCTCCCTGACAAGTCCATTAAGCCCAAGGACTAAAAGGACTTGTAAAAGCTACAACTTCCCCTGCCTTGCTGCAGTTGTAAGAGAGGTTTGAATGCCATGCGGATGTCACCAGCAGTGACAGGGCCAAACATATGTGGGCTTTGTTTGGAAGCATAATAAAATTTAAAGGTAGAATTGAGAGGAATGAGAACAAAGCAAATGTTCCCATCCTTACTCTTAAAAATCAGGCTATTGCTATTGCTACAGGTAAATCACATGAGGGCAACAGGAAGGGCATCTGGCCAATCAACATTCAGCTCCATTCAGTTGCCCAGACTCCACTCTGCAAGGGATTATTGGGTCATTAAATGATGATGATGATGAGCGAATCACATGGGGTTTTAGACTTCCCATGAAAGTGCTTGACTAGGTAGTGTCACTTACTCCTAGGCAAGACTGGCTCTGCCTTGTGCTAAATATAACTGATTTTTTGATGCTGTGCACTTAAATGTGCAAGACAACAAGCTACTTTATTGTTTTGTGATTTAAAGATGTAAATTAGTAAGTATACTACAGCATATTTGGGTGGTGAAAACCAAACAATCACTACACTACAGCAAACATGTTTGTAGCTATCCTGGATGATTGCAGCCCAGGTATGCTATAATTATTCTGGGAGCGCTAAACCTAAAGGTAGACAAAGTGAGGCTTTTGAACTTCATCAGGGCCCCATTTGTGTACGCATGCCCTTGAGCTGTCTCTGAACAATTGCCCCAAATTGGGACTGTGCTTAAAGGCAAGAAACCCACAAAAGCTAAACATACATAATTTCAAATGGATTCATCTAAGCATCCTACCCCCAAAATTGCCTAAAAATCAAGAAACGCTATTTTTAAAAAATCCTCTTGCCCTTATACATGACAAGGACCCATCTGTTTTGCACTATTTTTTAAGAAATTTGTTTCCTTCGCTTATCTCTATTTTATTTATGTTTTATAATGCATTTTCTCCTGATAATGCAGAAGCAAGAGCGTTTATTTCGACTGACGTGACTTGCACCAACTATTTTGACATCATCACGATGGAATGTCAAACCACTGTGCAATAAACTTAAATAAGTTTGTCTTAAATTGTCTGGACTTTAAGGCAACAGCTACTTAATCTCAGACACGTTGGCATTTCCATTATTTGTCTGAACAAGTACATTTTAGATGAGCCAGTCCTCAGGGGGAACTGCAGCAGGTAGGCTCAAAAACCCTTGGCATTCACACTAGGATAACAATAGATCTTGTAAAGTACATTGTACTATATATATTGTAAAACTGGTAATGTAAAGATAATAAAATGGTTGCCTCCTTATCCCATATTAAGAATCTCATTTCTTCTCATGTATCTTAAGAAATTTTCAACAGTGAGGTTCCCTAATTTTAGAATGGAAAGCCTCCTTAAAGGTCACCATCTATGTGTTTTGCTGCCCACCCAGAAGGAGAGAGGAGGGGATGAGGGAAGCAGAGGAATAAATCCAGTCAGACTCCTACTCTGTGGGAGAAACTTGCAATACTAACATTCCTGACAGATGACTTAACAGCACACTTTCAGTAATTATACCTAATTTCTCTGGCACATGTAATAGTTATGCTTTTCTAGAACAATAATTCTACATTTCCACAGATTTGGGGTAATTTAACAATAAATAGCCTATAATAGATCTAGAAGCCTACAGACTAGCTGGTGACTCAAAGTATTCCATAATAACTACTCCACAAAGGGCCAGTTCGGTCTATTTACTAAGGTACTAGACTAGACTATGAGTTTTAGTCCTTCCTTAAAAGCCATAAAAGTTGACTTTGAGCCAGTCGCTCTCTCTCTTAGCCCAAACCACTTCACAGGGTAGTTGTTTGGGGAAAATAGGAGGTGGGAGGTGTGTTGGATATGTTCCCTGCCTTGAGTTATTTGTAAAAATAATAAAGGCAGGATACAAATATATAAATGCATACACAAAGAAAAATAACTAAAATTGCTAATTCTTCCAATGAGAATTGGGATGTGGGATTCAGGAAAAGAATGAATTAGAAGTTTCTTGGTTCCCAGGCAGCCCTGGCAGAAGTCCTCAGAAAAGCAAGGAGGTTAAAAATATATTTTTTGTTTGAGTGGTCCTAAAATGTAGACCCTTTGCCCAATCTCCCTGGGAACTACATCCAGTAATGTAAATTTGGCAGGAAAAATATGGAGTGGCTATGCCAGGTTATGTGTCTTTCCCCCCCTAGTATTGCTTTTCTGTTCTATAGCCTTATTTTTGTTTTGTGTTTTGTTTTGTTTTTGTTTATTCATATATTTTTATTCATCACAGTTTTAAACCACTCGTCTTCCCCACTGAGGCACTCTTATTCCCGTTTTCTGTACTATCTCTCTGTTTGCCTTGTTTCAGTATGCAGCTCTTAAGTATTAAGCACCTTCATTCTGCTCTCCTGTTTCCTCAAGTCTTTCTTTTGCTGTCCTTATTAAAACAAAACTCCTTTATTCTTTTTTACTTTAGTGCTGGTTTTCTACCATGGTGCACTCCCCTGACCACTTAAACCTTAATAGCCCTGTTTAGGATGGAAATTGGAGCGTTCATTGAACACTTCACTTCTGGTGAAGGGGGTGGCAGATTCCCAGGCTAGAATTCAGCCAGCTGTCAGACTTTGAATATGATGCAACTTTCCATACACTTAACATCTCCTATCTAGATAATATCTTTTCTGTGTATAATAATGGAACCACTTTAAACAGTTGTTTTCCCTCTGTCAAAAATGCAAAAAAAGCAGTTAATCAGAGCAGTTCTTTCTTCTACTTTATTCACAATTTAATAAATTGTTTGCTTTGTGCTTTTCAATCTTGGAGCTAGATTCCCGTTGTTGGTTGACATACAGATAGACCTCAACTTACCACTATAATTGAGCCCAGAATTATGGTCTAAGATATTGGGGTTGTAAGTTGAGACCTAATGTGACTGGACCCAATTTTTAAAAACATTTTTCACAGTAGTCATTAAGCGAACATGACAATTGTTAAGCAAATTAATTTTCCCCAATGAGTGATTTTTACTGCAAACCAGAGACAAACAACAAAAACTAGCAAAAATGTCACAAATTGTAGTCACGTGACTGCAGGATGCTGCAAACTTCCTTAAAGGTGAGCTTGCCAAAGAGGTTGCCAAGTACCCAGAATGCAATCACATGACTACAATTATGTATGTGTGTGAGTGTGAGAGAGAAAGTGTGTATGTGTCTATCATAACTCTGAATAGTCATTAAGTGATCATAAGTTGAGGACTATCTATAATTGATGTTTCTGTCTTGAAAAACTCTGGCTCGTTTTCTTCTCCATGCCATCCTCTTCTATCAGTTTAAAATGACCAGGAACCACTCCTCCTACCTCTTGTTTCAAGTTGGCGGGGGGGGGGAGGTGTTTCTTCCCTTCCCCCATCTCCATGGTGATTGTTGAGATCAGAATGAGAGGAATGATTGACATTTGTCCTTTTACTTCAATCTCCATGTGCGAATGCTCTTTTTAAATTGGAGTTAACAAATTGGCCACAGTTTCATAACTGTCTATTTCCAAGAGCCAAAAGAAATGTATGTCCTCCATCCTGACCTACATATAAGGCTCCTGCTTATTTTAAGCATAGATTTAGTTGATGATTAATTCCAAAAGTTTCACTGGGTGCAAAAATGAAATTGTAGAGAGTTCCAAATATTGTAGCACACATCTTAAGTTAGCATCTAAAATTGCTGGTAAACTCCCAGCCAGGCAGCAAAGAGGAGTCAAGTGGGAAACTAGCCCAGAGTCCTTAGGCAGCTACAAGAAGCATAAGTCTGATCTTCTCCTGCCCCACCCCTACACACCACAAGTTCTACGAAACCTTATCTAGTTGTTCCCAAGATACTGGGTGTAAGTATTAGCTTAACAAATGATATGGAGGTGGAGCCAGTAGCCATTATTTTGAACTTTGAATTGCATGCAGTGGCTTTCCTCCCACTAAGGTGGGAATTGTCAGGCTCCCTGAACTGAACTCAGCAAAAGCTCCTCATACCCCCAATGTGGTATTTTTACTGCATGCTACAGGAATTTACTTTGCTTGATGATTGTTGTATGTCAGTTTGAAGTCAAGGCCTTTCTTATGCCTGTGGTGGTGTAGTCTAGTGTTTCTTTTTCCTGCCCTTCCCAGTTTAGGGGATATTTCACAATGGATTTTTCAATCCGGGAAGTAGAAGAGTGTTTGTGGTTGACATAATTAACATTTCTTCTATGAGAGGTTGTAGCTCCCAATATAACTCCTGGAAGGGGGATTCCAGGTGAAGGAGGCACTTTCCCCACTTATTGACAGTGTAACTAGCAGCCTGGATATAACTACCCACACCAGACACCCTAGAACTCCGCCTCCCATTTCTGAGTATCTGTCTTATTAACTCCACAAAAACGAAGAGCTGTTTTTGTTGTTATTACATTTGAAGGGGAGAAGTGATCAATGGAGGATTTGGTCTTGTCCTGGATGGTTCAACAGGTGCCGAAGAGAATGCAAAGATGATGTTGAACTGGGATGTTTCTAATGGGGTAAGAAAAAAGAGATCAATTTGAAATTGTTGTACTTTTTAAAAGAAATGTAAATGAATAGATTTTGTTAAGTAACTTAGTAAATTTATTATATAGAGAGAGCAAGGATATTTGGATTATGAGATATTTGCTGTGGATATTCTAACAATATACAGTATATTGCATATATGATGGGATCTTCAGAATTTGCTTACTATCTATATTGGGTAATTACAGAATGAGGAACAAACCTTTCAGGGCAAAATCCATGTCACTTTCCTTTTTATGCTAATGAAAAATGACATAGAATTTAAGATGATTCCAGCCGCCCTGAGGAATATACATATACAAATATACTCAAATCCTGTGCAGTATTCAGCTTCCCCACCTTGTCACCTTAGGGAGTTTCTTAATTTATTTCCAGATAAAATATAAAATTAATTACAAATGCTTTCATATTTATACTATACAAGCTCAAGGCATCATAAAATCTTGCTTATTCCATTTACTGAAAGTCTATAACTTCCAGATTGCTTTTTCTGAACTAGCAATGCTGTGAGAATGTCATTCAAGAGGCACAAATACCCCTATCTCACAATTCATGCATTCATGCCCTATGCTACCTGAACAGCTTGTGTAGTCATCGTATTTCATAACTGCAAGAGTAGGTAAAAGAGTACAGCATCTTGTTGCTGTGATTTTTGACAGTAGCTAAATTAATCACCAAAATGGCACCAGCTTAGTATTATCTTATCAATTATGAGTTTTCTGGATTCAACATCCTATCAAGCTGGCTCTGCTCCCATATTCCATTCTAGTGGTCTTGATCTGAGTTCCAAATAGCTTCCAGAAACCAACAGTGGTGTGTTAACTAGGCAATTAATTGATAGCAGCAACAGCAGCAGCCCACTATTTTAAAGAAGAATTTCCATTTGAATCAATCAAAGGAGCTGACTTTGCACAATATAGTGACTGACAGTTAATGAGAGCATTTGAGAAGAAACAAAATGCCACTAGGGCCTCATTGGTCCCAATTTAAGGCAAAAATTAATTAGTTTTGGTGCCTGCCATTCATTTGTTCCTTCACTGTCAACTGACTAGCTTTTATTATTGTTGTATTTATATCCCTTGTTAATTTTGTAAAACTCTTAAGTGAGGCACCCAATGTTCCTGCCAGTGAGATGGGTTCAAGTGAGAGAGAGTGACTAGCTTAGTCACCCAGCAAATTTTCAAGCCTAAGGAATGTAATTTCCTCATTTCTATTCCAGCACCAATTTTTTGTTCTCTTGGTGGTTATAAACTCATTGGTCAGACCTAGATGAGGAAGTATAGGTAGCTGGCTATAGCCACAGCTGCTAATTAGGATGGGCAGTAAAGATCAGGCTGAAAAAAACTGTACCCTGAACATATTTGCCTTCGGCCACTCAAACCTAGCAGTGCCTCTCAACTCAACTCAGTGTTGATTGGACCGGGGGTGTCCAATCTTGGCAACTTTAAGACTTGTGGATTTCACCCCCAGAATTTCCCCACCAGCCATGCTGGCTGAAGAATTCTAGAAGCTGAAGTCCATAAGTCTTAGCCACAGTTGGAGACCCCTGGTGTAGACAGAGAGTGCTTTGGGGTATTAATACCATCCTCTATTATGTAACTTCCAAACGATGTAGGTGCTTAAAGGAATAATGATTATTTTACTCCAGGGAATTGAACTATTTGTTAAATATTAAAACTAGAGAAGGTTCTGTTATAACCTACTGATGTGGCTAATATACTGCAAGTAATACCAGAGTTCTCCCAACCTTCATCTTTTAACATCCTTATTCTGGCGTGCATGCAATAATCAGAAGAAATATCATTCTATTACGCAGAATCATTAATCTTGAATTAAACATATGTTAACTTAGCTTGGTGTTTCTTAACCTTAACAACTTTTAAGATGCCTGAGGAATCCACATATCCACATATCCACATATCTTACAGTTACCAGGGTGGAGAAACAGTGACATAGTTATTTCCAACTTGGCAGCTTCAGTGTACCAGGACTGGAATTCCTAAAATTTTCAAAGGCCACACTAGATGGGAACTCTGCCAACTGGCACACATCAGGAAAAGGGACCAAGGTCAGGGAAAGTTATTTTAGCGGAATAATTCAATATACATGTTTTTCAAATATTGTTGACAAGTTTGAAAGTATTCAAACAATACTTTCCCAGCCATTGTTTCTAAATTCAGCATTTAGTTATTATATTTTCCATGAAATACATTCATTACAGTGCACAAGAAATGACACAAATTAAAATAATAGTCTATTACAGAATATTTGGTGTGCTACACTTCTAATCCAAGGGTATTAGTAACTTTGCAAAACATCTTCCTTACACCATGTCAATCTCTAGAAAATGCTATGCCTGAACATTTAAATCAGAATTAAAATATTATCTTCATCATTCAGGGTATTTATTAAACAGTAACACTTCAGATGCAACCAAGAATTTCAAGAAATCACTCAATTTAGAAAAAAAATGTTAAATGTATTTTGGTGTATATTTAAATAGTTGGCTATCTTATACTGTATATATAGTATCCACTCATTTTTATTCCATAAATGCAGGTTGCTAGACGTTGTTGGTCTGGTAACAACAACGCTTATGAAACCATCTGTCAAGCCATGGACAAAGAGAAGAATCTGAAAGTGACACTTCCACACAAGGTGCTAGATGACAGCATCTTGGAACAAGCTCTGAGTTGTTAACTGTACAACCATAGTTTATTCTGCCTTTTTTGAATCAGGTTCCAACTGCTACTTTCCTCTTGTTCTAGTCCAGAGCTCCCATTTATGATGCAATAAAAGAATGGTTGAATCTTGTCTTTCGGGAAAGTAATGCTAAAATAAATCCACATCAGCAACATTAGTTTTTGCACATGGTGAATATTAATGCACGCTTTTCAGACACAAATCACCAAGTGATTTCCAATCTAGGAACTGATTAATCTTGGTATGGTCTCTAAAATAAGTACACAAATCCATTGTTATTTGATTAGAAATCCACACAGAAAAAGCAACAGGCAACACTTTTTCTACTGCTAATTATAATCATAATGTTTGCTGCAACTTGGGTTCTTTTTAAGATTAGTGGTCAAAACTCAACATTATTGTATTTAGCTGACAATCCCTCTCCTCTCTTAGCTTCACAGCAAACTCGGACTCATGCTGAGCAACATTCAAAATGCATTTTGAAAAGCCTTGATTTCAATACAATGTTTTTTGGCTGATTTATATGGAGACTAAGGATATAGAATACATTTGTGTTAGCTCCCTAACAATTCAGTCTGTTGATTTCCTCTTTGTCTGGGTGAGGAGCAGCTATCACATGGTTCAACCTTTATTCAGATTTCAGCTTTCTGCCCATGATACAGTGTGGAAATTATCCCAACCAAATTGTAAGTTCACCCTTAAGTGTTGGGACAAGGCTATCTGGGGAAAAAAACTCATTCTCCCTTGTGAGCCTGGTCAACTTTTTAAGATCATTGGGAGAGACTGTTATCAAGGTCTGACCATATCAGAAAGAAACTCAAGAAGGACCCTTTTCAATGGCTGTTTACAGGCTTCAGAATTATCTGCTAAGGAGGATCAGGAATGATTTCTATTCTTTATCCTTCTACAGTATATACCCTGTTGAATACAGCCACAGTCAATGTATGTATAGACTGTTGGTCTGACTCCGAGCTTGGCGGATATCCTCGAAGGGTGACAAAATATTTGCAACCAAATTGCTAAGCTCAGAGCACAGACCAACTACCAACCCGAGCTATTTATATTCAAATACATATTTGAGTTAACATATTTCAGCATCTCACTTGGAAGGTGGTGAGTGGACATTTTAAAGTTGGATACTTTCACTTTAAAAACGTACAGTGGATTTAAAGTATGGGATCTTCAATATTCTTTGTCTGAATCACAGGATGTTCATTCTCATACCAACATGCCAGATTTATTTCTCATCATCCTGAATTTATATGAGCATACTGAGTAACATTCCTACCTAGGAGTTAACCGAGTAGCAGACTGCAGTTTGGCTCTGATTTAGAAGGGGCAGTGAGACATAGGTTAAAAAGGGGGTCATGTGAAGAGGGGGCTGATCAGGCAAAGAAAAGCCAGAGATGGATGAAGATCTTTCCTCACTACTGATTTACAGTGCTCTCCATATGTCCTAGAACGGTAGCAAACCATGAGGTGAAAGCGGTATCATGGGAATATATGGGGGGGAAGGGATTGACAGACATCTTTGCACTGTAATGAAATGCAAATGCATGTGGCCATGACGTGCTATGATTATTGTTAAAAGTGAGATTTACTCTTTGATTTGGAAGCTGAACAAAATAATTTTAATCTCTTTTGAAAATGTGATTTTGTTTCACGGATCCAGAGCAACAGTTTAAAAGCTAAATTATATGTGAATCACTCCTTGTTCATCAGTACTAAGCTAGTTCTACGGCAAATCCATTAGCTTGGAGAATAGGTATCAGGTGGAATGTTACAGGACTCTGGGCTGGGCCCATACCGTTCCACATTTTTATTAATGACTTGGCCAAATGGGAAGTTTGTCAGGACCATTTTCTGTTTTAACAATGACTCTAAATTAGGAGCAGTGGCTAATGCGTTAGAAGAAAAAGAAAAGATTTTTTAAAAAGCCTATACAGGCTGAAACTGTGGCCTGAACATAATTTAAGAGGGAGAAATATAAATTCCTGCATCTGAGGAGAAGACTAATGAAAAGCATAAAATGGAGGAGATGTGATTTGGCCACAGTACATAGCAAAAAGATTCTGGGTGTTCTAGATCACAAATTTAACATCTGCCAATAAAGTGTTATAGCTGTTAAAAAACAAATGCAATTTTGGAATATATTAAAAGATATAGGCCCCCAAATGCACAAAGTTCCACTCTACTCTTCCCTGGTCAGAATCTAAAAAGGACACAATTGGAGTAATTTTATAGGAGATCTATCAAGATTGCAAGGGGAATGGAAACAAGTACTGTCAGGAAATGGGTACATCTAGCCTGTAGTAAGGCAGAGATAATACCATCCTTCTTCTGTCCAAAGAGCTTTTATGCAAAGGAAAAAGTAAACTTCTGAGTTATCCTGGTGACCAAGTCCAGAACCAGTACTTCAAACTACAGGGAGGAAAATTTTAGTCAGATTTTAAAAGGAAATTGCTGACAGTAAAAGCTGTCAACCAGTAGAATAGGCTGCTTCATGGAATGATATTATGTAGCCACCTATCCAAAATGCTTCAGATCTTGCAAGGAGTGGTAGTGGCATGAATTAGATGACTTGTGAAGTCCCTCTTACCTCCAATTCCTTGAAACATTTCCAGTTGGGTTTATGATCTTACTCCAACTGTGGTCACTAAACAATGTAATTGCTATGATCAGACACATAAAATAGATGATTATATGTCTTGAGTTCAGGATAATATATAAACCCAAGAATTTTTATTTATAAATTATGATTTGTTGCTTAAATATTCGTGACAATTATTATACCCTACCAAAACACACCATGCAGCATTAAATTTACAATTAAAAGTTAGCTATTCCACATCTAATATTTTTCAATGTAAGAAATAACAAATTGCTAGAAATTTGTAGTAACCTATTAGTAAAATCACTGGAGTATTAGAGCACCTTTTGCTATTCAATATTAGTTAAGATGCGTGCTCAGCTTTATTTAAAAGTACAATTGCATATTTAGCAATGAATAATTAGCTTATTTTGCAAATAGGAGGTAATATAGCACCACCTACTGTTTGAAAAATATAAGAAAATATTACAATACTATATTATAACTAATAATGTGAGGGGGCAGTTTGATATATAGGTAGTTCTTTTGTTACAACGGTAATGTAGCCTGTTCATTATGCTTGAAAATTTGAACATTAAATTAATTGTGTCACTTAACTCCCATCCCTTCTTTCCCCAGGGATGTTAAAATAACATATTTGTTTTCATTTCAAGATACAAAATAATGCTGGCGTTTATGAATGAATGAATTCTTTATTGGCCAAGTGTGATTAGACACACAAGGAATTTGTCTTAGTGCATATCATAGTATATATACAGTATATAAATTAAATAAATAAATTAATAATACATTCTACAGTATTTAGTTGCCAATCAAATTGCATATGTTAAATATCTGTTTAACTTCACTGAAATAACTGGGTGAAATTCATAATTAAACAGCTACAGTTTATCATTTCCTATATTTTTAAAACTAAATCTCAGCTGTAGTATCACCTGGCTAATTCTAGGCCAAATTTTCTCTTTCTAAATGGGTGGGATTTCAAGTCAGACGGTCAAAGATCAGAATTAAAATCCAAGACATTTGGAGGGCACTAAATGTTGGAATGCTGCTGTAGGGAGTCTAAGAAAGCTGTAGCAAACAATATGAGTGTATTAAGGAAAGAAACATCATTTAGTTATCAAATTAATTAGGTTTAGATGAATCCTGGCAAGATCAATGTTAGGCTTTAGGCTTTGGTAACTGGCAGATAGCAAATTTCCTGATGTTTCACCAGCAACTGTATATGAAGATGCTCAAAAGATACCATTTGTGAAAGCCTACACTAGATCCTGGCTAGTTCCTCATAATTCTCTATTCAGTATCCAATTTGGCTTTGATGCTTCAATTCTGTCATGCAGAGGCCATCTGGACCAGGCATGAATTAGCACATTTCCTTCATGTGAAAGATTCAGAATGCAATTCCTTCTATTCCCTCTGGCTAATTTTTCTCAGAAAGTCAGTGCACCTTTTTCTGCCGTGCTTCATTAACTAATCTCCCCAGGCTATAACATAATCTCTTTATGAGTTCTCTGTAGATTTGTTAATAGTCTCAACAAATTTGAGTTCTGCTTTCCTTCTTTATAAGTGGAAAATCTTCCAGCTTCGCTTGGAGTTACCTTTCCCCCAAAGGAACAGGAATCCAATTTAATGACACTTCTGGATCCATATTTTCTTTTTCTATGTGCTAATTGCCAGGAGTTCCTTTATCATTTTTTAATAACAGACAAAACTGGCCTTTCTAAAAGCCAACAACTAAGAACTGGTAACCTCCAGCCTGATGACTGCAATGGGGCTGCATTTGTATGTAGCCAAGAAACTTTTGTTACACAAAAGGCTTGGATTCAGGGGGCCTTCTCTGGCAGTCACTTGGCAGCTGTCTGTCAGCTTTGACATCGGCACACAGCGGAAGGCCAGTGGGCTGCTGGGCGCCTAGATGCAGGCAAACGTGTGGATGGCCCTGCATGGGAGTTGCTGGGTTTTGGCATTCCTCGCCAGCATTGGTCAGCTCTGAGCAGGATCTGTGCCCAGCATGGTGTCTGCCAGGACTCGCTGTTTGAGTAGGGTCTTGTCTCTGCCCGAGAGTGACTGTGGTGCACCTCGGCAGAATATCCATCACGTTGTGTCCGGGTGTCCATCAGGAGCTTGCACTGGTCCAGTGTCTGATACTTTTCAGCGTGGACCGCCCTGTCCTTGAATGGCTGGATGGACTGGATGTTGACATTTGAGCTACTGTAAGTTCATGTATTTGCCATATGCTAAATAAATAAAGTTACACAAAATTCAGCTGCTAGACTGATTTGTGGAGCCAGTCAAGGACATCACATTTATACCTTCGCAGTGGTGGGGTTCAAAATTTTTTACTACCGGTTCTGTGGACGTGGCTGGATGGGTGTGGCAGTGGAAGGATACTGCAAAATATCCAGCCAGAGGTGGTATTTGCTGGTTCTCCAAACTACTCAAAACTTCCGCTACCGGTTCTCCAGAACTGGTCAGAACCTGCTGAATATCTGCACCTTTGCTAAAAGCATCCTGTCAACTTCCAAGTCATTTTCAAGTAGAATATTAAGGGGTGGTTATTGCTCTAAGTCCTTAAGCAGTTTGACTTTCTTTCATATGATTTCACACTCTCTCACACACATGCTTGAGATTATTTCAGGATATCTGCCCATAGTTGCTGTAAGCACATTTACTAGAGTTGCCACCTGTGGTGTCTGAAGTATATTCTTTTATTTTAGATTTTAAAACATACGTTAATGGATGCTTATTTTCATTTTTAATGGTTGTTGCTCTACTGCCTTAATTAGCTATTTAAATGTTTTATGGCAATTTCCATGACAGGTTTAACTGGCTTTTGCTTCATGTGTTGGGTAAACCCAGTGGTTGATTTGTAAATAATGACTTATGGTTTAGTGTGTTGTGCAAACTAGCAAAATATAATCTAGTCAAAAAGATTGGTTGGTTAAAACACAAAGTGTGAGTCCAGCCTAAGAGTCATCTGCAGTCCAGTTCTATAAGGTAGAAAGAGAATTGGTAATAGATAAAACATGTCAACAACTTTAAATAATAACTAAAGAAGCAGCTTTCTTTCAATATATACAATGCATACAGAGGTGGTATTCAGTAGGTTTTGACCAGTCCTGGAGAACTAGTAGCAGAAATTTTGAATAGTTTGGAGAACTGGCAAAAAGCACTTCTGATTGGCCTTGCCCCCATCTATTCTCTGCCTCCCGAGTCCCAGCTGATCAGTTGGGTCTTTTGTTGCCCTGCACAGGAGAAACGGAGCTGGAAAGCGGGTTAGTGAGGTGGGGAGGGATTGGAGATTTTACAGTATCCTTCTCCTGCCATGCCCACCAAGCCACGCCCACCAACCTGGTAGTAAATGTTTTTGAATCCCACTACTGAATGCATACCATCTTCTTTCTTAGAAGATTCATTGACAGTTCTCCTCCTATACAATACTCTGACCTACAAGCCCACTGACTTATTAAATGTATATACTACCAATCTCGCTTTCCATTACAATTGGGAAGATCCAAGTTTAAGGGTGTTTGCCCATGAAAATACCCTTCTGGAACCAGATTTCACTGCCACTTCCTTCACTTGCTCAACCATCCAGCTTGCTGTTTTTCCATACTTCCATATTTGGAACTCTGTACACCACACTGAACGGTTTATATCTGAATGCAGTGTAAAATCGATAAGTAAATAAGTTTAGTTTATACATCCCAGCAACCCTTTTTTCAATCTCTACCCAACATTACATTCATTGTAATTATTCTTCTCCAGCTTTTTAGCCTTTCCAGTTTTACTGTCCTCCTCAACATGTTAAACTGGACAGGTAAACTGAAGAATTCACATCATGTTTGGAAACCACTCTGCTAACTGCTACAAGGAGGTAAATCCTCTCTTTCTCCTACAGCAGTTACTCTTTATTTCTGGTTTTTTAGAGTTCACCTCCCTAAAGGGACCTATCAGACTAAACATCACTAAACAAAGTATACACTGAAAACTATGTTACAGAAAAAACAGTCATTATTTGCATTAAGCTTAAAACAGCCCAGCAACATTATTTACTTCAGAATAAAAGGCATTATTTTGACACACAGGTAGCTGCTTTGTTGGCAGCAAACAATGGCAAGCACAAATCTTTTGGAAAGTCGTAACAACTGGTTTGGAAACATTAAGGTCAGGGTGCATTAAGGCTGTGAAAGAAAGTCACTTTATAGGAGATTAAATTTGGGAAGGTATTTTTAAATGGAAGTTTCAGTAATAATGAAACATCTGAAGGCAAGGGACCAAGAACTGAACTCTCTGACATTATTCTGCAATCCCAGCCAGTTTACCTACCAGGAAAAGATCTGATGAAAGCTCTACAGTCCTGGCGGAAGTGGAATGAAGGGAAAACACCTTTTACACAAATCAAAATTTTATTTACGAGGCCCATTGTTAGCAGTGTTTGGAGATACAGATTTGAGTGGGTGCCCAGTGAATCTAACATAAGTTACGTGTTAATCATTGCTCTAATATCCTAATGGTTATGATCTCCTGCTTGGCAGTGGGTTGGACTAGATCAGTGGTTGCCAACCAGTGGGCTGGGGACCACTGGTGGTCCGCAGAGAAATGTTACCCCCAAAGCACACACACCCCCAAAGCAATTAATCCAGGCTGCGCGGGAACACAAGGCTGCGCCGCCCACATGGTCTGCGGAAACACAAGGCTTGCGTCACTTGCATTGTGAACAACACAAGATAGTGAGGGGAGGGGGGAAAGGGCGGAGGGGGAGAAGTTGTCCCACTGCTCCACAGGCCTGGCCACCGGACTGCTTCTTTCTTCTTCTGCTTTTGGCTGCACGCAAGGAAAGCAGCAAAAATCTTTCTGTCCCATAAACTCCACCAGAAATAAGTCTTGGGGACCCTGCAAGGCATCCTGCTCCAAAAGGCTGTGCTGGTGCAACAAGTCTCACAAAGACTCATTTCTGGCAGAGCTTGGGGGAGAGAAAGAAAGACTTCTGCTTTCTTTGCATGAAGCCAAAACTCTTTCTCTCTCTCCCCCTCCCATAGAACGGAGCTGGAGTCAGTATCCTGCGATCTGAAATAAAGAATGATCGATCAGTAGGAATTTCCCTGCAGACTTTTTGGGGGGGATTTCTCCAGGGTCTCTGGTCCGTGGGATTTAAAATTGAGTTTGGTGGTCCCTGAAGTCCAGAAGGTTGGCGCCCCCTGGACTAGACGACTTACAAGGTCTCTTTCAACTCTGCTAAACTATCTATATGGTAATGAATGATGACGAGATCACCATTTACCAAGGAGCATAAAACCTCATGCAAAGGGGCATTCCCCCCCCTCTTCCGTTTTAGTTATGCTTTGAATTTTCAGGATCTCCTCCCCGACTGCACCACTTCCTGGTTTTACACTCGGCCGCGCAGGATCGACTCCACTCCTGTGCTCCGCGCTCCGGGTTTCTCCGCTCTCTTGGCCGGCTCCGCCCCGCGGGCTCCGGTTTCAGCCGCTGCTACAGGGACCCCCAAGATGGAAACGCAGGGGCTGCCTGCCGCCGCGGAGGCGGCCCAGCCTGAGCCCGCCACCCAACAACATGGCGCCGGTGCGGCCGCCGCGGATGACGGGGCTCCCTCCTCAGAGCCTGTTTGCCGACCTCCTCAGCCTCGTGACTCTGCGGGAGCGGCGGCAGCGGGGGCCTGGGGCCTGGACGTGACTTTCCCGGTGCTGCTGCTCCTCGAAGGGAAGCTGCCGGAGCCTCAGCAGTTGCCTCCGCCGCCGCCGCCGCCTCAGCAGTTGCCGCCTCCGCCGCCGCCTCCGCCGGGACCTGCTAGCTCGGGCTCCACGCCCGCCTCCGCCGCCTCGTCCCCGCCAGCCGGAGGCCCCGGGCAGCCGCCGGAAAGTGACGCTTTGCTGCTGGTGCTTAACTTGGTGCGGGGCGGAGCCTCCGGGAGCCCCTCGCGTGGCTCCTCTCAGGATTCCCCGCCGGCGCAGCGGCCGCGGGAGGGCAAGGCGGGCGGAGAAGGGCAGGCCTCGGCGCCGCTCTCCGAGGGCGGCGGGCCGCAAGAGGAGGCCGTCGGCGGCGGCGGATGCGGCCAGGGGAATTCCTCCTTTTCGGGCACGCTGACCATCAACAACCAGAGCCTGCTGGTGCGCTTCGAAAATGGGACGCTTAGCTTCGGCGGGCCGGCAGCTCCTCCGCCTGCTCCGGCTCAGCCGAGCGACGACGTCGTCCAGCCCCCGGCTGCATCTTCGAAGGCTCCGGCCTCATATCCTCGGCCGGACTCCCACTGCGCCGAGACCTTTTCTCGCAAGCAGCTTCTGCGGCTGCATCAACTGTCGGCGCGGGGCGGGAACCCAACCGGCGCTGGGCAGGAGGGCGGAGAGGCCGCAGCAGCTGCGGCTCCCTCGGCAGGCGCCGGCCGGGCGGCGCGTCCCTTCAGCTGCCCGGTCCCGGGCTGTTCCTGGGCTTTCGCCACGGCCTACAAGCTGCGGCGCCACCTGCATTCCCACGACAAGCTGCGGCCCTTCGCCTGCTCCGCACCGGGCTGCACGAAGCGCTTCACCACCATCTACAACCTTCGGGCTCACGGCAGGGCTCACGAGGAAGAGGCGAGGCTCAAGTGCGAGGCTTGCGGACAGCGCTTTCCCAGCGCCGCCCGGCTCGGGGCGCATCAGCGGCGGAGCCACCTGGAGCCAGACCGGCCTTACCGCTGCGAGTATCCAGGTAATCTGGTCGACCCGGACCTGGTTGGTTTGGGCAAACTGCTCGCGTGTAGCGTTGCTGACACGAACTGGGGAGAAAAGGAGGGCCATTTTAAGTCGAGGGTGTGTAGTGTAGTTACTTACGGATTTTCAGTTTTGCAAAATGTGTATTCCAGTTAATGTCGGAAACAGAAATACTCCTTGATACGATACTTCATTGTAAAATAGCAAATCAAGATCGTTGTATTATTTCTGTGCAGATTTCAAGGCGACAATACAATCAATACATACATTTAACATTTTATTATTTATTTTTTTTTAAAGAATTGAAAATAAAGAGAGAAAGGTGAAAAAAAAAACAAATCCCTGAAAGTGTTAGAAGCATACAATTATTTAACTTTTAATCCGTAGTTGACTGCAGGAGGTCCTTGGGTTATGACTGCAGTTGGGAAAATTGCTAAAAGATGTCATGTGATTGCACTGCTTAGCGACCAGCAGTTCTGGTTGCCATTGCAACTCAAGGACCTGCAAGTGCTTAATAGGAAGACATGGGAACCCCAACTCAGGAGTGTAGAGAGGGTGCATAGATGTCATGCTAAATTGGCAGGGGCTATGGGAGGGCCGTTGGAGGCATAGAAGGGGTGGCAGAGGCCAAAGGGCAGGGTGCTGTGGGCAGGCATGCACTAAAGTGTGGGTGAGGTGCTGCAGAGTGTAAGATCCCAAGGTTCTTGGATTCCATAGCTGGCTCCTCAAGGAGAAAAGGCAGTTGGAGCAACTCTCTAGGGCACCGTGTCAAACTCGCCATGTCATGTTGTCGTCAAGTGAGATTTAACAATGTTTTCCCCATTTGCAGAGCTGGGGTGAGTGTGGCCTATGCGTGACACATCTGGCCCGTGGGACACCAGTTTGACACCCCTGCTCTAGGGCAATTTGCAATCTTCCTTGCCAGCTTCCATATTGAAAGGTCATAAATGTTGATCACATAATAAGGCTTGCTGCAATGTCATAATCTCCAGCCAAGCACCAGAACATCTGGATTGTGATCTCATAACTGCGGGAACACTGCAGTGGCTGGAGCTTTGAGAATTAGTCATAAGTCACTATAAATTTGAATGGTCACTGAAAAAAAGCACATATGCTGAGGTCTACTTGTACAAAGTACAAAAAAAAATCTTGCAATTCACAAACTCACATCGAAGTATTATTATATGATAATAGCTTCAGCCTTAAACTAATTCCCAGTATTAAAATCTCCATTGTATTATTATTTTGTGTGTTTTCTGTATGTTTATATATTGAACATGTTATCAGAAAAAATACCCATGAATCTTTCTGTGACCTTTGGTATGAACTAATATCTTTCTGAATTTCTGGAGTGGCTGACAGATTTGCAATCCTATATATGTTCACATGGAAAATAATCCCTTTTCATTCAGTACAATTTGAAATAAAATATACTCTGTTTAAATTAATTACATGATTTATTACAGAAAGTTTTTAAAAGGCTTTGTGGACTACCATAGTTGAATTTATAATAAGAGTACCATTTAGGGGAAAAGGCAATTTTGTGAAATGTGGTGTGCCTGTTCTGATTATAAGTGGGAATATTCAGAAATATATTACCTCTCTACATACTTACCATATTTTTTCTTATTTGAACTCAGATCTCTTTAATCTCAGTGTAATATACCTCCCATTGTGGTACACTGATTTTAAGGTGATATGTGAATTTATTATTCTTTGGAATTTTTGTTGCAAGTCTAGTTTAATGTTATATAGGTTATCAAAAGGAACATCTAATGGGAAAGCATCCTTTCCCATTGTAGTCCTCTGCAAATGCTGGATCTCAGTTTTTATAATTTCTAGATACCTTGGTGGCCATATTATGGTAGAATGGAAGTCAGATAATAGATTCTTACGTTATAACTTAGGTGCATTGAGCAGAATACATCTGCTGGTATTCTATTTTCAAAAACTTTTAGCTGGAAGATGTAGAAATTGAACATGAAAACATTCCTTTATTGGCTTTTAGCAGCATATGGTGCCTGGCAATAATCTGCTTTTGAAAATTGTGGTTTTATTTATTTGTAACATATTGTTTGGAGCTATTGAAGCCGCTTGTTTTGTTTGTTTCTGCTATCCTGGGGAACATGGTTAACTGTTCCTTTTTTCTCCAGGTTGTGAGAGGACCTTCATAACAGTGAGTGCATTATTTTCTCATAATCGAGTCCACTTCAGGGAACAAGAATTGTTTTCCTGCTCCTTCCCAGGCTGTAACAAGCAATATGACAAAGCTTGCCGGCTGAAAATCCACATGAGAAGTCATACAGGTGTGAACTAGAGTACTGTTAAAGTTTGCATTAACATTAAAGTTTGGCTTAAAGAACAATTGCGTCGATTGGATGGATGCTATCCTTAAAAAACTGATCATCTGTTTATAGGCAAGGATTTAATTATATCTTGTAAAGAATTTGATTGGTAAAATCATCAATGTAAAGAAGTTAATGAATATAAATGCTAATAAGATTAGGATTTTTTGAAAACAAATGTGTTAGTTTTTGTATTCACAATTTTTTTATCCCATTTTTTTCCCCCAGGAGAAAGACCTTTCATTTGTGACTTTGAAGGCTGTGGCTGGTCCTTTACCAGTATGTCTAAGCTATTAAGACATAAAAGGTAAATGTTCTAAATGATTGATCTGAAAATCATTGCCATACACATATTGTATACAAATCTTTAAAGAATCTGCAGTTTAAGTTTATGGAGTTATAAATTCAGTAATGGAAAATGAACTTTAATAAATGCTCTTAATATAAATAGACTTTGTTTTAAATTAAGTAGTCTCCTTAGCTAAAACATTTTGGAGTTAAGTCTATTAATAGGCTTTACAAACTTATCAGACTTCAATCTATTAATGTATGATTTTCTCAGTTCTGTGTATGAAGTGGTTGATGTTAACGTCAATTTAATTACTCTCCTAGGAAACATGAAGATGACAGGAGATTCACATGCTCTGTAGAAGGTTGTGGAAAATCTTTTACCAGAGCAGAACATTTGAAAGGCCATAGTATAACTCATCTTGGTACAAAACCATTTGAATGCCCCGTGGAAGGTATTACGATTGATTCTGTTTCTGCATAGATTGATGATATGTATACAAGACCAAACTGGACATTATGTAGACAAAAGGATTGCTACTGAATCCCATGACAGGAAAGAAAATACTTTCAAAGTTCAACATAATTGTGAAGAAGGAGCTAAGTAAATCTTTCTTCCAAAGGCATGCTGGTCTTTCAAAAATTATTTAATTTCAAGACTTCTTTTTCATTTTTAGGGATTATAGACATCCACCAGTAAAAAAATAAAATAAAATTAGAGTGGGGGCAGAATGAAGATTTAAATTCTCTATTATATTTAAAGCTTCCACTGCCTTGATAAATGCAACCATAGTTGAATAGTGCAGTTGTTTTAGTTAAACTGGCTCTGAATTGCATGCAGGGTTCTCACAAGCTTTTGAAGCTGGTATCACATAGCTTTTGTTCTAAAATTTGTAAGATCACCTTTCAAAGGTAATTTTTGCTGTCAGTCTATAGCTCTTTGCTTAGCTATGTCTTTCTTGCTCCTCTTTAGGAGTGTGATACACAAATACAATGCTTAAAACCAATTCAGACTGCTTAGCAGTGCCTTCACTTTGTCACTTATTTGAGGCTTAATCTATACATCATTAAAAATTGAAAGAAAAATCTGGGGAATCAAAACAGGCCTAGAAATAAGGAATTGTGAGAAATTGTGCTGACTGCAATCTCATAGGAAACTTATAATACGGTTTAAATCGATAAGTATATATTACAACTGTGATGCAGTTGTTGTATATTTCAGGTTGTTGTGCAAAGTTCTCAGCACGCAGTAGTCTATATATTCACTCCAAAAAACACCTTCAGGATGTGGACTCATTGAAGATGCGTTGCCCAGTATCCAGTTGTAGCAAGTTATTCAATTCAAAGCATAGTATGAAAACACATATGGTCAAGCAACACAACTTTAATGCAGGTATGATCTGCTATATTAGAAGACTTGAGTTAGCTGGAGATTTGAATAATGTATAGAATATGTTTTATCAAAAGATGTTGCAAGAAAATGTCTTCATTTCACTGACGCTAATTATTTGGGTCCATATAACTGTTTTGATATTTTGTAGATACTTTATATCTAGCACTGAAGATGGAGTTTGATTTTGTTGTCCGAGGTGCAATAACAATAAAGTAAACTAAACTATATATGTATAAACATTAAAAACATTTACTATTGATTTTTACAGAAAGCATATAATAAAATGATTTTGAGGTATAAGACATTTTATATCAACATAATGTTGATCATTTGCTAAATGTAATAAGTAATGAAAACTAGAATACTTATTAGATTGTTCAGAATTGAGTGAGTTACCCAAGGATGAGTGAATGATCCTCCTTGATTATTTAAAGATAAATGAATAAAGAAAATATTGTAATTACAAGAGGTATTGTTTGCTAAAATATTATGTATTTTCATAGGTAGTCAGTAGTAAGTGGCAATTTTATGATAACCAGGATTGTGGCTCTGAAAATTAATGTATCAAAGGCCAAAGTAGTTATATTTAACAAAGAAAATGAGTGAATGATATAGCAGGCTATACACAGATGGCAAGAATAAGAGCAAGTAAAAGAATGTTGATAAAATGTTTATGAAAGATAGGAATATGCGTGTTGGGTTTTAAGCAATCTCTTTCAAATAATGAATGCCTATCAAAAGAGGCAAAGATGATTATATGAAGATTTTCAGTCATCCAGGTCATGGTTGCCCCAAAGATGCTTTTTCAATAGGCAACTGCACTTTCTTGTTTTTCTTTGAAGATATTTCGCTTCTCATCCAAAAAGCTTCTTCAGCTCTGATTGGATGGTGGAGAATGGAAGGATTTATATATATACACTGCTCAAAAAAATAAAGGGAACAAAAATAAGACATCCTAGATCTGAATGAATGAAATATTCTTATTAAAAACTTTGAATGTGCTGACAACAAAATCACACCAAAATTATCAATGGAAATCAAATTTAGCAACCCATGGAGATCTGTTTTTGGAGTTACACTCAAAATTAAAGTGGAAAAAACACTACAGGCTGATCCAACTTTGATGTAATGTCCTTAAAACAAGTCAAAATGAGGCTCAGTAGTGTGTGGTCTCCACATGCCTGTATGACCTCCCTACAATGCCTGAGCATGCTCCTGATGAGGTGGTGGATGGTCTCCTGAGGGATCTCCTCCCACACCTGGACTAAAGCATCCCCCAACTCCTAGCCAGTCTGTGCTGCATCGTGGTGTTGGTGGATGGAGCGAGACATGATGTCCCAGATGTGCTCAATTGGATTCAGGTCTGGGGAACAGGCGGGCCAGTCCATAGCATCAATGCCTTCATCTTGCTGACACACTCCAGCCACATGAGGTCTAGCATTGTCTTGCATTAGGAGGAGCCCAGGGCCAACCGCACCAGCATATGGTCTCACAAGGGGTCTGAGGATCTCATCTCGATACCAAATGGCAGTCAGGCTACCTCTGGCGAGCACATGGAGGGCTGTGCGGCCCCCTAAAGAAATGCCACCTCACACTATTACTGACCCACTGCCAAACCAGTCATGCTGGAGAATGTTGCAGGCAGCAGAACGTTCCCCATGGCATCTCCAGATCCTGTCACGTCTGTCACATGTGCTCAGTGTGAACCTGCTTTCATCTGTGAAGAGCACAGGGCGCCAGTGGCGAATTTGCCAATCTTGGTGTTCTCTGGCAAATGCCAAACGTCCTTCACGGTGTTGGGCTTTAAGCACAACCCCCATCTGTGGACATTGGACCCTCAAACCACCCTCATGGAGTCTGTTTCTGACCATTTGAGCAGCCACATTTGTGGCCCGCTGGAGGTCATTTTGCAGGGCTCTGGCAGTTCTCCTGTCCCTCCTTGCACAAAGGTGGAGGTAGCAGTCGTGAAGCTGGGTTGTTGCCCTCCTGCGGCCTCCTCCACATCTCCTGATGTACTGGCCTGTCTCCTGATAGCGCCTCCATGCTCTGGACACTACGCTGACAGACACAGCAAACCTTCTTGCCACAGCTCGCATTGATGTGCCATCCTGGATGAGCTGCACTACCTGAGCCACTTGTGTGGGTTGTAGACTCCGTCTCATGCTACCACTAGAGTGAAAGCACCGCCAGCATTCAAAAGTGACCAAACCATCAGCCAGAAAGCATAGGAACTGAGAAGTGGTCTGTGGTCACCACCTGCAGAACCACTCCTTTATTGGGGATGTCTTGCTATCCGCCTATGCTTTCCACCTCTTGTCTACTCCATTTGCACAACAGCATGTGAAATGGATTGTCAGTCAGTGTTGCTGTCTAAGTGGACAGTTTGATTTCACGGAAGTGTGATTGACTTCGAGTTACATTGTGTTGTTTAAGTGTTCCCTTTATTTTTTTGAGCAGTGTATATTCCTTGCAGATGGACCAGCTATCTGCAAGGAATATATATCCTTCCATTCCCCATCATCCAGTCAGAGCTGAAGAGCTTCTTTGATGAGAAGTGAAATGTCAAAGAAAAACAAGAAAATCCAGTTGCCTCTTTAAAAAGCATATTTGGACAAAGGTGATTATGTCACTTTGTTCAATGGCAGCAAGAAGTGGATATATTAGGAGAAACAAAAATTTAATGCAAAATAAATGGGTCACTTAAGTGTGGGCAATGAAACAATCATTTGTTTTGGATTATTACTCAAAGGTTTTCTCAGTTGATACTAGTACTCATATCTTCTTTATTATTGAAAATGTCTTCTAAATATTCATGTCAACATTCTAGTATTCTGTGTGACTTGCTTTTCTGTTTGGTTCAACAAAGATTAGCAAGCTGAGCATGACAAAAGCACTGTTGCATTTTGCCCTAAGTTCTGCCTTTCCTACATAATAGCAAAATAAGCATGCAGGAGAGGTGGGACTTGTGCCCTTTTTATGTACTGAGATACCATAACACTCATACTTAAAGTTAGTGCTAACACAACAATGCCTTCCTTCACACCTTCTGTAAATACTGCTGGCACTTACTGCTAGCTGTGTGAAAATCACTTTTAGCACCATCCATTTTGCTAGGGATGCATATCATATAATAATCTGAATATGTGCTAGCAGGAAGTAGAGATTATCTGAAATCCTAACAAAATTACATTACCATGGCATATTGAGTTCTGGCACTACATGTAGTCCTCGACACAGAAAAAAGTGACTTATGACCATTTTTCACACTGTTGCAGCATCCTCATAGTCACATGATTTACATTTGGATTCTTGACAACTGACTCACATTTATGATGGTCGCAGTGTCCTGGAGTCATGTGATCCCCTTTTGCAACCTTCTGACAAGCAATGTCAGTGGGGAAATCAGATTCACTTAATAACTGTGTTACTAGTTTAAGAACTGCAGCGATTCACTTAACAAATTTCTCACTTAACAACATAAATGTTGGGCTCAATTGTGGTCATAAATTGAGGACTACCTGTACTGTTTTCTTCTAAATTTAATGAGTTGGCTGCTTTGATCGGAAAAAGCAAGATATAGATTCTTGGAATGAGGATATGTAGCCAAATTGGAGGGAGAGGAAGGAGGCAAGATTTGTAGGGTACCTATTACACTAACTAGGTAATCTTATAAACATGTTTTGTTTTGTTTCAGATCTATTAAATCAGATGGAAACCATTGGTTCCCTCACGCCTAGCAGTGAACTTGCCAATTCAGGACAAAGTGACCTCAACAATGTAGATCTGGTTTCCCTTTTTTCTAGTGTATCTGGGAACTCCTCTGGAATTTCAGCTGATATGGCTGTAATAAACTCTGGAATTCTTACTATAGATGTTGCTTCAGTAGGCTCTACGCTTGGAGGCAGTATGTCTGTCAGTAGCAATTCCCTTGCTCAGACAGTTGACCCACTGATTTTGGTGGCTAGTAGTGACATTCCCCACAGCCTGGATAGCTCTCTTTTATTGGGAACCACCACCACCGTTTTACAGCAAAGCACTTTAAATCTGGATGAAGTACAGACGGTGAATGCAGAAGCCTTAGGCTCCTTAGCATCTTTGTCAGCGAGAAGTTCCAGTCAAGACTTGCATGGTTTGACTTCTAGCAATAACTTGTCAGTAGACACAGCCACTTTATCCCCTTCCAGCAGTCTTGGTGGAAACAATACAGCTGAATTATTAGCTCCAAATAAAGCAGAGCAAACTTTACTTCCTAGCCTGGATGTTGTGGAGCAACAAGAAGGCAGCAAAGTGGTCACTCAGTATGTGTTCTCCAATCCTTCCGGAAGTTACAGTGCACAAAAAGAAACTGATCTAAGCACGGTGACTGGCAACTCTATTCCGGTATGCAATAACTCTAAATAACTAGTTTTTATTAGTATCTTGGTTTTGAGGATATTGTCATTGTGAGTCGCACTCTACCAGATCAAAAAAGTTTATGGAGTGTCTGCCCTGAGTGAAGTCACCATATATTTTGTATAATGTAAGTGGCATAAATTATTTCTGCCTGTGAAAGGGAATCAATGCTGTTACATGTTGTGCATCATATTGAGTGAAAGAGGGTAGTCTTTTTCATAGCAGAAGCTTAGGATCAAAGCTTAATTTTATTTGTTACTTCCTTCTCGTTGTAAATAATTGTAAATATTTAAAACTAGGTAGCACTTTGGGATTGAGTGATGAAAAAGTATGCTATATTCCACACTTACAGAAAAAGACGTTTCTTAAAGTTTTGCCCTTGTTTAGATGTTGTTTTCTCCCTCATACTATTGAAATATGCCTTTGATTGCATGACTTATCTTATTAAAATATATACGGACATATATACAGGACTGCATGCAAAGATAGCATGTGCGTAGAATGTCTCCTTTTTTTCTGCAGACCCCTCTGAAAAATAATCTGTTGTGTGGGGTTTTATATCAGCAAATGTTGGTGTTTTATAAAAGTAAGGGAAATTTCTTTTGTCTATGGACTTAACCATAGGTGAGGCATTGCAGTGATTCAGTGGTTAATATGCTGGGCTTGTTGGCTGAAAAGCCAACAACCAGAGTTTGAAACCTGAGCATTGTGCAACAGGACAAGTGCCCATCTTTGCCTAGCTCCTGCCCACCTAGTAGTTCAAAAGCATGCAAATGCAAGTAGATAAATAGTTACCACTTTGATGGGGAGGAAACAGTGCTCCATGACATCATGCTGGCCACATGACTGCAGACACATTTTCGGATAGTACTGAATCAACGGCCTTGAAACGAAGATGAACACCACCCTTGTAGTCAGCGACATCTAGCAGAGTAAAATAAACAGGGACTCCTTTCCTATGGACTTAACCAGAAGGATGCTACACAGAATTCAATATAAACAAGGAAGCTGTTAGGGATTAATACATGTTATTAGGGGGGAAATGGAATTCATAATGAAAAGCTGCATATCTAACCTGGATTTAGTGATGTGAACAAACCCTTTTATCTCGTCAGGAGAGTGGTGGGTCTGCAAGAACAGATTACCGAGCTATTCAGCTTGCCAAAAAAAGAAAACAAAAGGGAAATGGGAGTGACATAGGTGAGTATTAATTATTTAGTACAGTATATTGTGTGTATACACCAAACTGGATCTAAAGATAGGATTGTAAATTTAGCAATGATACTAAGTTGATTAGAGAGTCAGTTTGGTATAGTGGTGAAGGTATCAGACTAAAAACCAGGAGACCATGAGTTCTAGTTCTGCCTTAGCACAAAGCCAGCTGTGTGACCTTGTGCAAGTCACTCTTTCTTAGCCCTAAAAGGAGGCAAGGGCAAACCACTTCCAAAAGATTTTGCCAAGAAAACGGCAGGAACTTATCCAGGCTGTGGCTAGGATTCAACACACACACACACACACACACACACACGGTTAAATAGAGTGGCATTTACAACTTAAAATTTGCAATATGATCTAAATCTATATTTATTTATTTATTTTAGGAAATTCATATTGCCGCTTATTCGCACATGGCTACTCAAGGCAGTTTACAAGAATATAAAAACCTCATATAAAAAACAATAAAACTAATAAAAGAGAGAATCATATAATAAATTAATATAATAATATAATAAAATAACCCCCTGCCCCGGCAACAACACATCACACGAGCCATTTAATGAGCTCCATCCCATTCTGTGTTCCCCAGGCCCGCTGGCAGAACCAAGCTCTTCAGCGCCTTCTGGAAGAGTGTTAGAGTGGGGGCCATTCTAATCTCTGGGGGAATGATGTTCCAGAAAGGGAGCTGCCATGGAGAAGGCCCTTCTGGGCCCCACCAGATGTATCTTCCCCGGGGATGAGACCCACAACGTTCCTTGCCTCCCTGCTCTGGTGGGTCAGGTAGATGTGACCGGCAAGAGACGGTCCCTCAGATAACCTGGTCCCAAGCCATGAAGGGCTTTAAAGGTGACAACCAGCACCTTGAATTGCACTCGGAAGCAAATCGGCAAGCAGTGCAGCTCCCACAGGAGAGGTGATACATGTGCACACTGGGGTCTGCACAAAACCATGTGGGCCGCTGCATTTTGCACCAGCTGGAGCTTCCAGATGCTCTTCAAGGGCAGCCCCTTGTAGAGCACATGGCATTAAAAAATGGCAAGCCTTCAGATGGCTCACAGCTACTCCAATTTTGAAGCTCCTATTGGAATAATTATCTTGATTGTACAGGACATTTTTTAGTTTTGTGAGATGCATTTCATCTGCAGAATATAAATATATTCTAGATCCTTGAAGTTGAAACAGTCAAGCACACATTACCTATAGGCACCTTACCCACCAGACCTCTGAAAAACACAATTGAACACATCCACGCAAACAAACTGCTTGCTGAAATACATATTGAACTACTATTTACAGAGGGATTATTTGGGTTGGGAGTAGGCTACGGTATTTGAGGGATTATTTGGGTTGCTGTAGGCTACAGTATTTAAAATTCTTGCTCAGAACAACTCATATTCTCTCTCTCTATATATGTGTGTGTGTATAATTTTATCAAGAGTTTTTACATAATTAAAAAAAAAAACCAAGAGAAAAAGTATATAAAGTAGAAAAAATGATAGAAACAGTACAGATGAGCAAAGGAAAAAGAAAGCTAAAGAGCACTTCCAGTCTTCTTTATGGCAATTACAAGGGAGCTGGGGATAATACTTGATGACCTGCATAGTCCTATGGACGCTCTGGCAGCTACTTCAGTAGGGAGGTAGCCAGAGCCTTGGACAGGATGGTGCCCATTCAAACTCTCTTGGCCTGTTGCTCCCTGTGGACTTGAGGGAGCTGAAAAGGAGCCTCGGCTTGTTGTCATCCGTTGGGGAAGGAAGGGGGAACAGATAGGCAATAAAGCTGTTTATTGTGGGAACTAGGGGGCATTGATAGTTGAGGAAGAACAGAGCAGTTTGGAATCCGCTTAGTGCAGGGCACATTGGCTCTTCAAGGCTGTTTGCACTGTGTGTGGAATTTCACCAGCCTAAGCACCTCAAAACGTCATGGCAGTGCTGGATTGGCTATGCCTCGCCTATCCCTGTGGGGAGGCTAGGGGAAATCAGGGCTTTTAGTTCTCCATTTGTGCACAGGAATTTTAGATTCCCCTTGACTCTTCTGCAATCAAGCACCTCTTAGTAAAAGTGCCTTTTCACTTCAAATGGAGTTGAGAGTTTTACTTCTCTGAGGGATCAGACTGGGGCAGCTCTGACAATCAGAGCCATGCAGAGGAACTTCATGTGCAACTGATAGATAAAATTGGCTGGATCGGGATCAGGTGGATGCCAAGTATGGTTCAAGTCCTATGGAATAGGCTTAACCCATTATCTTGGACAGTTTTATTCTATTGGACCTGATGAAGTGGGCAGGATCCTTCCTTTGGACTGTAAATACCATCATCTGTGAGCTAGATCCTTGTCCCTCCTAGCTGCTAGATCCATGTCCCTCCTAGCCGCCCACAATCAATGATGAATTCATCCTTGATGGGAGGGGATATTTAGCTTTTAAAGAGGCACTAATGTACCCTGTCCACTAGAAGCCACTACTGGGCCCCACTGTTGTGGACAATTTTCATCCAATCTTTGGTTTAGAAGATTGTAAAGTTTCAATTCCAGAGGATGTTGGTTGAAATTGATTATCTGGACCCCTTTTAGTCAAATTTCAGGCCTTGATACAGGACAGAAACATCACTGTTTACATTTTTATATTAGGTAAATTTTTATAATTCTTCCTTTCCAAGTCAAGTGAATATATAAGAGTATATATAATCTTTCCTCCTATTCTGAAAGACTTCCCAATTCTTAGGAACAAAATTTTAGAAGATGAAAGTAACCATGGAATGAATAGGTGTGGAAATTGCCCATTCTCTCAACTATTAATATGCTTAACAACAGTGCTTAAATAATCTGCTCCATACATGGTAAGACCTTGCATTCAAAGTTGTTTAGGAGAAGTATTTCCAGACATATGATAAAATTTACTTCAGAATGCAGCTTTATATTTACAAATGCCACCTTTTTATTTCAGGCTCAACTGATTCTGCTATAAGAAAAAGCAAAAATGATAAAGTTAATTGTTTTAGTCACGGAAATCGGTTATGCAACAGTATTTTGCCTAATGGAAATCTAACAGTAAGAGATCCTTCGGCTGGCACACAGTTTGTTCAAATTCAATTGCTTCAGGTAACAATTGGCAATTTAACTCACGGAAAATAATCTTTTTTCTTTCAGGAACATGTAACTGGGATATGTGATACAATATGTTGGTGGAGATAGCTAGTTAGAGCAAGTATGTAGTAAATCAAGTTCTGCTTAGGAAATAATTGCAAAGTTTAAGTTAACAATGCTTTTTTCTTAAATCACATGTCTAAAATTTCCATCTTGATTTTTTAACCAAATAACTTTTGCCACCCTTTTCCTTCAGAAATAAATATTTGCAGTTATTATTTCTTTGAAGGATGCTGGCAATAAATAACATAGAAGTGCAAAAAGATAAATTTTGGCAGTTAATAAAGGGGAAAAATAAATTCAGGTGCAATTTTGTGCTCCTCCACTAAGTGGCTATAGGATTTCTCTATCTGAAAAAAGAGATGTGCTACTAAAAATTTCCCTGGTACACTGCTGCAGTAATAAATGTGCTCCTGGTACATGGAATGTCAGAACCATGAACTGGGACATATTTCATGTCAGATTAGAAATATTGAGATTCAGTGTTTACATTATAGGAACCGGCAAACTTAAATATTGAGATGGAATGAGTCACTTTGCATCAGAGAAGAATCAGATTTTCTACTTCAGAGAAGAAAAATCATAGATGAAATTGAGCACCAGCATTGCTGAATAGATGGATGTCAAAGGGCTCAAAGTTCCCAAACAGTAGAATGACATAAATTCAAAATCAAGCCAAGCCAATCAGTTGTAGCGCCTTACTAACATGCCACCAAATAATGTCATATAGATATAGGAACTGCCTAGAATGCTAAAGTTGAAATTAAGATAGCATTTGGAATACGGGTTGTCCTTGCTTAACAACAGCTCTGTTTAGTGATGTCCGAAGTTACAAAAGTACTGAAAAAGTAACTTTATGACAGGTCCTTGCACTTACGGCCAGCACCCCTCCCGGTCATATGTTCAGGTTGCTTCATGACCAGCTTTTGAGAAGTGAAATCAATGGAGAAGCCAATAGCAAAATCACAAGTCACAGTCATGTGATGTTTTGCTTAATAACCATGTCACTTAGTGACACAAAGTTACTGGTCTCAATTGAGCACTACTTGCAATAGAAAAAAAAAATGCTATAGAGGCAGCATTACTTGGAACAGCTCTTCTTTTGCTCACAACAAAGAGAGAGTAACTCTGTGAGAGAGTAACTTGCCCAAAGTTATCCAGCTGGTGTTCATGCCTAAGGCAGGTCTAGAACTCTGATTTATAGGCCATCACTTTAATCATCACAGTTACACCAAACTGGTTCTCCAGTTTCTTTTTTCTTCTGGCAATCTCAGATATGGCACCATGGATGGTATTACCAAATGGACAATACTAAAATCAAGTTGGCTATATGCTTATTCTGCAAACAAAAATGGAATGGTCTTCCTTTAGCAAAATATTTAACACTGACAATGTATGCCTTCTGAAAGAAGTTGATTGTAATAGAAGTTATTAATAAATATGTGTTTATTAAGTCAGTGTTAGACAATGATATAACTTAGGTTGCCAAGGTGAAAGTGTGTGGGGCTCCTAATTGACATTATTAAAGTGTTTTGTTAAGTATATAAATATATGTTAGCTGCTTTTAAGCACATCCACATGTTTGTAAAGAATGACCAGTTGGTGGTTTGGATGGGAGAATACGGTTTGTAGTTAGAAACTAATTTTGATTCCTTTGGTGCTAGGATGATTCTCCAGGAGAAGGAGATCTACCCTTCCAGCTCAGTTCTCAATCTTCCTCTTCACACTCTCAGTTGACAGTAGATTTACCTGTTCATATTCTTCAGGTACAAAACCTTTCAGTCTCAAAATTGGATAAAATGCTGTTTTGGCTGTTTTCATTATCATAAAATTAAACACTACTTTAAGTTTACAATAAGGTTCCTTCTATGTTTGGTTGGGTCTTTTAAATTTGGTAGGTTAATAATAGAAACATGTTGCAGGATTTTTAGTGAGAGTTTTACCTGTTGAAAAATATAAGTAGTTTATTCCTATAAAAAAAAGTTAATAGATTTTGAAGACTGCAGTGTTTGTGTAATTAGCGAGTGAAGTTAATCAATTGCAAATTGTGAAATTCTGAACCTTTCTTTAAAATCTTGCCTTAAACAGGAGCCACACAATTCTGCTGAAGAAGATGCCAATTCTGATAATTCCCAGTTTACAGGAAGCACCATTAATCTACAAGACCTTGAATGATTGTGTTTGAGATAGAAGCATTAGAACATTCAGACACAGAAGCATCCTGAGAAATAAGCGACTGTTCCTGCTTTTAAAGGAAAAAGTGAACAATGGAAGCATGGTCACCAGTGCTGGGATACTTGATGGTTATCATGCAACAAAAATTTTGTTCAGTATATTTTATTTGATAAGGCAATTGGAAATCTTGGTATGTTCTATCTTAGAGTCAGGAAAAGGTGCATATGGTGGAATTAGATTCCTGCATTAGAGTGCAATGGTGATAGCCCACGGTGATTTTAAGAATTAAGAATAATAATTTTCAAAATAGTAGATAACAATTAAGCTTAGCACTTTTATTCTTGAAATGAATCCCTAATTAAATTTTGGGTTAAAAATGAAGGAATAAGCAGGAAGACCAATTTATTTTTGCAAACTGACATTTTAAAGAGATAAGAGCATTAAAATAGTATCATACTCAGGGATAGTAAAGGTTGAATTAGTAGAGCAATATGATTTCTTGCTCTTGCTATCTCTAATTTAGCATTTTACACTGAACTTGAGAAAGCTGCCTAACATGTTATTTCTTATCACTTTGGTTATGTTTACAGTAATATTAAACAGTATTGACAGTGTGTACAAAGCCACCTTTATTACATATACCTATCATGGCTTTTTGGTCAAAAATAGGTTTTGCTGATTCCAGTAGAATTTACTCCCAAATTAATGATGACATGGTCTGCTTATTATTTAGTTACAAACTATCTGGCTGAAGAAAGCTTCCAGCTAGTATCAGTAGCATATCAAAGTAACAACTTGACCAAAATTAAAAATAACATTTTAAAATATATATGTTTTTAAAACACCTGTATTTTAGAATTAATTCGTGCAGACTTTTAAGAAAGAATACTAAGATTTCAGCTAAGCAGAGAAGTACGATGTCATTGTTTTACAAAAGAATTTTAAGTCTGGAACTTAAAACATTTTATTCATGATATGCCACATATGGCATTAAAACTATACATATGTACAACTTAGTTAAAAAGTTGTGTGAGCATTGTTTTTATACAAGTGTTCCTACAAAGGAAAACTTTCGAATTTTGCTAATTTATTTACAGTTAGGAAAAAATTAAAGGTTAATTGTTTTGAATATATAAGGAGTGAGCAACAAATTTCTCTAAATCATCCCTTCTTCCATCGCATTCTAAATTCTTGGAACTCATGCTTAAATAAAACCAGCCTTGCCCTATTACCGCTGCAACATCTCTAGCAGAGCAAGACTGATAAACAGCCTTCTGGGGACCTTAAAATATTACTGTGCATCACGTGGGCATCTATGCTTTGGAAGTCAGGAGCCTTAGGAAATATGTTTCCTTAGAGCTGTTGAAATCTGAAGGAAGGTTCTTGGGCCTGGGGTGTTCCTTCACTCTATAGACCAGGAGGATATTAGGTCTGGAATGGCTTTGGAAATAGTATTTTCTACTGTGTTTATTAAACCATGGATAATTTCTATCTTGGATTATTCATAATAGGTTATTCCAAATTAAGAAGGTTGACCCATGAATAGAAATATACTAATTGAAGCCTGTGCCTTTTGAACTTCATTTTCAGAAGAATGTAGTTTAGAAGCATTTTATACAGATTACATTAATTCAGAATTTCATTTGTGGATGTTTTGTAGAAAAAAAAAAAATCTTAAGTGGTTATTTTTCATTGACTTGTAAAATGTTTACCTGACTAGCGTGACCTATTAGTATGCATTTACATTATCAAAAGAAATTGTTTTTATTTCTGATATAAAACCTCTCAGTGAAAAAGTGAAGAAATTGCTTATTTTTAAACATCACCAAGGTTCAGTTTTAAAGAGAAATTGGGGGCATTTTGCCCTAAACAATTCTCACCTCAAAAACTCAGTGGAATAGTTCACACACTTACTGTGATCGTGATCCTCTATAAACTGGATTGCAAGCGCATCTGTCTGTCATAAAGACACAGAGGTAGATTTAGATTAAATAGGTGGACCATAAGAAGCCTGTTCATTCCTCATACCTTTTCTTTGAGTAAAAAAAAACATTTTGTGGTTTCCACAGTAGGTGTGGCCTACATTTTGTTCAAAGCATGAATAAGGCAGACCACTGTTCTTTTTAACCCAAAGAGGATCCCTAACTTGGTAAGAATGTGAATTGTATCCATTTGTTGTGGTGCTTCTGCTTTACAGAGTCTTGCTTATTGAAGAATAAGTAATTGCTTCTGTGGACAGACAAATGTGTTCTTTTATGAAGTTTATATACTCAGTTTTAACTCATTGTAAATTCCTAATTGTTGAGAGCAAGCATTAGATTTATTCTGGCAGTCCATTGCTGGCAATGGATATTTATAATCACTGAGTTAAAAAGACTAATAAAATTAATTAATGTTCAGTTTTTTCATTTCAACTTTATTTTTGTTATATCCATAAACCTGCTTAATTACAAAAAAAAATGAATCTGATCTTGAAGATTGAATTTTTTAAAAAGAAATTTGTACTTGTCACTGCTCTATCTATTTTCCTAGCTGCAAGACTTTAGGTTAGTCTGTAATCTTTGATCACTGGTAGACGTTTTCTATCACTAAGTTAATTTACTGACCCCCAAAAATGATTTTACAACTATAAAAAGATCTACTATATATCACTATACTTAGGATAGACTAGCTTTCTCTCCAAATTTACAGAGTATTGTTGGAATATTCTCCTGTTAGTCTGTCATTTGCTGTATGCTTCATAATGTCTTGCAACTTTCGACGGCTAAGTAAAGTAGTAGAGCAGCTCTTCTTTTTCTTTATCGATCAGCCCCTGATCCTCATCTTCTTTCTCCTTGAAAGCAGGAGGCTCAGAACGAAAAATTAATCTTCTTCCAGTCTAAAATATGATCAGAGGGACACTTAAGAACAACTCTATACATTTTATACTGAAATAATGCAAATAAATTCATTTTACACTTAAGCGTACATCAGGGCCATCTTCTTCTGACCACCTTTTCTTCTGAGCACAGTTTTATTTCTCCCTTCCACAAATAAGTTTCTAACTATGCTTCTTCCCTTCTGTCATTATTTCATGCAATATGAGTAGAATAGAAACATTGCTTCTTCAAGCAAGGAGTATTCAATACTTAATTCTAAGTGCTTTTACCTGTCCTTCCTGACAGAAGATAACTCCTTAACAATAAAAATAATTGCAGTTGCTTCGTTCAACCGCTTCATTCAAATACCTGATTTAGGTGATTTGACCTAGTTTGGGTAATGAAACATCTGCAAGAAAACAAGCAAGCTCAGAGAGCCCCAAGGACCCCTCATTTCAACCTTGGAAGAACAAATATTCTCTTCTATTGGTATCTCATGTACAGACAGTTCTGAACTGGAGTTACAAAGGGCTTTGGATGGGAGAATTGATAAAAACAGTCTGAACTACTGAAATTACAAAAGGATGCAACAGCAGATGCTCAGGAGATAAACATACCTTCTTCTTAACATCAGCTTGTGCTCTTGCCAGGGCCCGCTGTAGCCTCTCTTCCTGCAATTGTCTCTGCTGCCTGATCTTTTCTTCTCTCATCCTGGCCAAATAAAAGGGCAGGTTAAAAGTTACCATTGCAAGTCACATAAGCCCAAAATTGTCTTGGGAGAATTCTACTGGTTTGTGTCATATACAGCATTGGATCCACTAAGGACTTTGCTCTTCACATAACGCTATGTTGAAAGCCTCTTCGGGAATGAAAGAACTGGCTCCAAAGGGCTTAAATGCTATCTGATTCATTATCTTAGCTGGTTCTGGGATTGGTATCGTATGTTGATAAACTATCCATAGCATGTACTCTGCAAAAAAGAGTTTTTCAGAACCTTTATTGAAAGGTTCTGAAGTTCAAACTCAGTTTCCTGCATCCTTATTAAACCTGTATGATTTAGTAAGCAAACCCAGATGATGCTTGTAAGGCCAGATATTTCTATGCCTGTAATGTAAGAGAACAAGATTCATCCATGTCATACTATTCCAGTTCATTTGATAGCATTAACAATAGCACTTGGACTTATACACCGCATCACAGTGCTTTAAAGCACTCTTAGTATGTTGCCCCCAAACATCTGGGACCTCATTTTACTGACCTCGGTAGGGTGGAAGGATGAATCAACCTTGAGCCGTTCAGAATCGAACACCTGGAGTGAACACCTGCGCCACCATGGCTCTTTGATGCTCTTACCATGCTCTTACCATGCATACAAAGTAGCTTTGACGGCAACAAATATCAGCATCAATAAGATTAACTAGAAGATGCACAGAAGGAGGTGGAGGAGGAATGTAATCATTCTGTTGAAGGCATATTGGAGTCATCTCTTTGAATAGGGTTTTTATCTTACCTCATTCTTCGCTCTTTCTCTTTGGCTTTCTCAGCTTGTTCTATCTTTCCTGGAGGGACTCTCTCAAGGCATTCTAGTAAGTCATCTAACTGGTGTTCTATAACAGTAAGCATCTGCAAGGTTCCCAGGTTTGCCTCATTCTCTCCAATGCAGCGGCGATAGACTTCCAATACCTTTCGATGCAAGCTCACCAACATTTTGTCCTGAAAATTAAGGACCAATAGTGAACTTTCAGGCCTCAGAAATCTAGATATTGGGACTCTTAACATCAGCTTTTTGAATTATATTAATAATTCAAAAGTGCTCCCATCTGAACTGCGTGTTAAGAAACCCAGCTGTGACATGGGGTCTTGATAGCAGGAGAGAACCAAAAACATACAGAAAGAATTTGAATCTCTCCAGATGTGGAGAACTACAGAACGTAAAGCATCATGAAGCATTGCATATACATGCACACGCAAATGCTTAGATGAGTTCACATCTGATCTCTGTTTTCTTCAACAAGGTTGTGACTTCAACAGCATGCCACCTAAATCTCCACCGTGTTTTTTTTTTAACCTTTTTTTGGGATCTGGGTAAAGAATGTCAGGGAAATAGCATGAAATGGAGATTTCCGGTATCACTTTACCCTGTACAAGATCACAGCACTGTTTCTGACATCAGAATAGAGAATCCAAGTTATCTTGTGGACTGTGGAGCATGGTCTTATGATCTTTCCCCTTGGAGGAAAAGTAGCCATTTCCCGTTTGCACCATTCAATGGCACTACATGTACCTTCTGATCTTCAGGTTCAAGCTTTATCAATTGGCTTGATGTTTATACATACCTGAACATCGGCTTTGTACTCCCCAAAAGAAAAGACGCGTGCTTTAAGTTCCAGGTCTGCTGCTGTCTCCTCCTCTTTAACGATGTTGGCTTGCAGAGTGATAGCAAGCATTTTCAGTTGTTCTATTTCACGATCCCTAATCCAGAAAAGAATGAAGTCATTTTTTGAACGAGTTTGACATGAGTAATTTTATACCATGCAATTACTTGGAAAGATGAGCTAATTCAATATCTGCTCAATTCTTACTCAGTTTTCAAGCATTTTCTTTGGAGCTGTAAGTGAGAAGCTTTCCACTGGCAAGATCATCTTTTTTCAACTCCCAGATCCTGAATTTTCCCAGCCCCTCTATACAGGTAGTCCTCAAGTTATAAATGTAATGGAGCCTGCCCATTCCATTCATAACCCAAGGATTCATGGGAGTGAATCTCGTACTTTGAACAAGATCACTTCCTCCCTTTGCCCACTCATTTGCTAATCGAATGTGAGGCTCGTTAAGTGCACATGAGATATTTCAGGGTGGGGAAGGCGGTGGGGGGCCTACTGATGAAACAGGCCACCTGCCTAAGATCACCCAAGGCCGACCCACTGAAATATCTCATTGCTTTCCCTCCCACCCAACCAGGTCACTTACTGTGTCAATCTACTAAGCTGTGTCCTTTCCAGCCTCTCAGCCATGTGCACCCCTCTGCAGTTCTGTTTACCCCTGCACAGGCCTCATCTGGCACGTTGCAGGCCATCACCCAATGTGCTGGGTGATGCCTCCGGAGGTCCAAACGGAGCATTGGAGGGGTGGATCCGCTCCTGCGAACCTCCCATTTTGACCGGCAACGTGCCGGATGAGGCCTGCACAGGCCTAAACGGAGCATCAGAGGGCAGGCCCACTCCTCTGAACCTCTATTTTGGCCAGCAAAGTGCAGGATGAATGTTGCAGAGCCTCTGCGGTTGTTCATTAAGGGCAACCAACTGCCGTGGTACTGCAAGATTCATAGGTTCGGGACTTGTTCATAAATGCTAAGGTGCACTTATTGGTAACTTCAAACATTTGCTGAGGGATCGCTTGTAACCCCAGGATTACCTGTACTATTGACAAAGTTTTGTGATGTTTTGCCAGCATCCCTCCATTTGTTCCACGTAATTAGCTTTTTGTACTTTTCTCTTGACACAAATGCTGGTTGGCTCCATGGGAGAACTGGGTACAACAGTAGAATAGTGGCTGCAGGATACTGCTCCTGATATAAAGTGTATAAAGTTGATTGGGGGTCCTTTTCAGGAGGGAGCACAAGTGTCTTTGAGATTGCTGAACCAGTTAACACTTGAAAAAAAATTCTGGGTAAACTTAATCTGATCATCGTCTTCCTTACTATTTATTTACTAGATTTTTATCCTGCTTTTATTATTTTATAAGTAGCTTAAAAGCAGCAAACATACCTAATGCTCCTTCTGCTATGTTCTCCACAACCACCCCCCTTTAAAATGATTTGGGCTGAGTGACTGGTCCAAGGTCACCCAGCTGGCTTTCATGCCTAAGGCAGGACTAGAATTTGCAATCTCCTGTACCTCAACCACCAGGCCAAACTGGCTCTCTATGCTGAGATGCTTTATATTAGTATTTAAATCATAATAATTACTGTTAACAATGTTTTATCGTGTAAACTAGCATGTGCACATTTTAACTAAAGCTGTAACTCTTAACATTTGTGGCAATCTGAACTATTTAAAATCTTTCAGCTTATGGAAACACACAAGACTGTATGTAAGTAATGCAGCAGCTGGCAGAAATAGGTGAACGGAGGCTGGTGTATCTTGACATCTCCTGATCCTTTACTCTCAAAAGTGGAGTGGAAGAAATCGTTTGCGAACCTTACAAATGTCTCTTCCCTTTTTGTTTCTCACAATAGATGCTAATACGTCTGGGGCTACAGGAGATGTAGGGAGATGTGAGGGAGAACATTTTTTTAACAGTACGGCAGAAAAACAATACTGTGTTGTTGAATGATAAAGAAATAATGGCTGAGTTGCTCGTGTTTGGAAAGAAACAGAGAACATCCTTGTAGTTGCCAGGGATTATTATGGGCAATCATTTGTAACTGCTTACATTTTATTGCGTGTGCTTTCCAAAGTGTGCCGGAGCTCATCCAAGGTTTCCTCTGTCTCCTGAGAATTCTGAATCAGAGACAAGTTCTGTTCTTCCAGCTCTGTAAAAAGCTGCAGCAGCTGGTGTGGATCTGTAAAGTATAATTCAGGTACCTGCCAAGGAAAGTATTTATGAAGGAGTTCCCATATTGTTAATCAAATGTACAGGTTGAGAGAAAAAACAATCTTTGTTTATTCTGGATAAGCTTTGCTAATCATTTCTCCACAGCACTGATAAAAAAGTTAAATTATAGCTAATCTTACTGGCAAGAAAATGGCGAAAGAGAGAAAAACAATTATCTATCTCAACTGTGAGATGGGAAGCAGATAAATTTAATATAAAAGTAAATAAATAAAATATCTACAATCTCTATCTTTATTTAGCTATCTACCTAGTTATCATCTCTCTCTGTCAATCATCTATATCTTTGTGACGTACTTCAATAAGTACACCCAATTCAGCTAATAAAGAAGTTACACGTTAGACTGGGTCTCTGAAAATCCTATTTGATGATAGAGTTCCCTGGCGAATATTACTTCTTCCAAACTAGATTATTGAGTAAATAAGGAAATATTAAATAAGAAAAAATCCCATCCATGTGACCACCTTGGGCAGAGCGGGCAACTCATAATCTGTGTACAGCCCAACCACATTTTCCACAATGTCAGGACTGTGTTATCAAAATTCAAGATGAAAATTGTAATTTTTAATGGTGGGATTGTCCTCCATTGTTTAGTTTAAACTTTTCAGTACCTTTTAAGCAACTCATTTTTTTTGTACTATTTCACCTTAAGAATACCAGCTTAAAAATTAATTAATTAATTAATTGCTGAGCTCCATCAATGCTGCAGTTATATGCTAAAAACATTGAATTACTGACCTCATCATCATCTTCATCAGATAATTCTGAACTAATTTTTTCTTCTGATGGGGCAATCTGCACACTCCTGTAGAGGTTATTCTTGAGTCAGTTGTTTACAGGGATTATAATGCAATATTTATTTAATAGCTTATCTTGCTGATCCCTCAACATGCATTTTGAACTGGAATTGGAAATGGATTACAAGGCACTATTTTCCACTTTGTGGAAAGTTGAAAGAGATGACAGGATATCCATAGATGAAAAATATTAAACTGATTCAATCATTTATCCTCTTTCTCTGGAACTCTGGGAATTGTAGTTTTTTTTTTTCAGGAAATCACACACTTTTCTTACAGATTATTTTAAAAATGCCCTTATGCTATGTTCATCTGATGACTACCTAGACACAATCAGACAATTTTCTTGGCCATGTTATGAAAGTAGTTTGCCATTACTTTCTTTTGGGAATTTTTTTTCCTGCTTTCATGTCTAGCCAACAGGATTTACTTCTCCTTAGCTTTTGCTAAGTTCAGCTACATGCTACTAGCTGTTTTCTTTCAGTTAATGGTTGGACTTCCTTCTCTCCTGCATCCATTTTCCCCCCAGAAGGGTGACAACATTTCACGGCAAATTTTCAAAAGGGGAATATAGAGGCAAAAGAAGGGAAGTCCCATTAGAAAACCAGAGAGCTATTTCTACAACAGTGGATACATAATTCTGAAGAGTGGAAGTAGAAAGAGAGGATTGAAGATGCAATTATAAATTGATGTAAACCGACATCATCATGGAGTGGCTCACGAGGTTAGAACACTGGGCTGACAATCTGCACGCCTGCATTCAAGACCCACTGCTCCCGTGATGAAGCTGAGCTCCTGTCACATGCTCCAGTTCCTGCCAGCCTAGCAGTTTGAAAGCGGGCAACTGCAAGTAGATTTATGGGTATCACTTCAGTGGGCAATTTCACAAGGACCTGAAAGAAGCCCTCAACTTGGCATCTTCCAGGCAATGATGATGTCACCAGCAAATCCTTTCACTACAGAAGCACTTCCTGCTTCCGACATGGAGAAAAAACCTGACACCATGTAAATTGGCAATATATACAAAGCTTGACTTGCATAAGCCACAGGCATTTATATATATTGCTCCACACATCTTACATCTTTGCATTTGTTCTCATTTGAGAGGGCAAAAGGCATAATTTGAAAGACGTGCTGCTGTAAGATAGTATACTATGATATTTTCCTGTGAGATCCAATACTCAATATTGGTGACTTTGATTCCTCTCTGTCTCTCTCCCAATTCACTTCCCTGACATACTTACGGCTTTCTGCTTTGTTGGGACTTTACAGTCTGCCTAGAAGATACTCGGCTTAATTTGAAAGATTCCTTTCTAGACAAAATTTGGCTTGGCGTTCTAGAAGTAGAAGGTTCTACATTGGTGATGTCAAAACTAGAATGTTTTGTTGTGCTTGCTATTCGACGTCGGCCCTTGTCTTGAGATTCTTGAATATCCTTTCCTGAACCTGAATATAGAAAAGCCCATTAATTGTGTGATCCCCATCTAAGTGTTACTATTTAGAGAGGGGGGAAAAAAGTGGGGGGGGGGAGACGATTACTGGTAAGCCATGACAGAAAGAGGCATAGGTATATTTGTAAGTTTTGTTCATTTTAATGACTAAAAGTTTGATTCAGTTTATGAACACAGCCAAAAGAAAAGAGAACACCCACCTCTCCATTTACACCTCTGTGAAGGTGTCCTCTGAAATATATATTTTAAATGTAAATCTGTGATGGCATGTGGTGAGGAGGTTGATTCTGAGGGAGGGAGGGGTGCATTCCAAAGGAGAAAGAGGCAACTCAGCTGACATATTATATATGAGAGAAAGAGGGTGAAGACAGCTCTTCCCTAATAGTTCACAGAGTATATATTGTAAATACAGACAGTATAGTGCTCGGCATGGTATGGTTTTATGAAACAATAAAGAACTCAGCTTGGATGAATCATCACAGGCCGTTCCTGGTTTTGGCCCTGACATATTCTTTAATATGTATTTTTGTGCACATTTGGGATTGTGAGTTAAGATATGAAAAGTGTGAATTTTGTCATGAGTCCATGCTCTAGATATAATAATTTTTAACATTATCAATAATGTATTTGTTTCAAACAATTGAAGAACCAGATAACTACATGCAATAAAAATTAATGGGAAAAGCCATAGTGCATGAAGAATAAAATATTAGTACTAAATAATGGATTTACAATTATAACATTTGAAATTCATTATTTTTAATTAATTAAATCTATAGAACTAGGTTTATTATATCATTTTAAGAAATAAGAGTTGCTTGACAGTGAAATGGGTGGCATATACATTTAATAAATCAATAAAATAATTAAATAATTAAAACTCTGTATAAAATGCTAATCATTAGTATTAATATTGATATCATTTCTATTTTTCATTCTTCCAAAAAGAAATGTTTATAATCAAGGGAAGGGAAGGGGGCCTTTTTTCTGTTAATGCCAATGAAACTGTACACAGATCTAGTACTGAGAAAGAAAAGTCATATGATGAAAATCTGTGTCGGTCATACTTTTTCCTCAATGTTGCTCATTGTTTTTGACAGTAAGCAACTGCAGAATAAACTTATCTTTCCTAACACTGAAGACTGAAAAAAAAGACCAAAGTCTCGTAATTTATGAGTCTCATTAGTTACCCTTTAAATATAAGCAAATACAAGGAAAATAGAAATTAGAGCAGGGGTGTCAAACTTGCAGCATGTGATAAGTCACTTGATGATGCTGTGATGACACGAGTTTGATACCCCTGAATTAGAGCAACATAAGTAATAATAAAATAAACATGATGAGAAATACCACTATCTGAAGCATTTTAAATACTTTAATAATAGCATTTTGCTCACTTTCTCACTCTTGAGAGGTTCATGAGTCTTTTATTATTCCCCATGTTATAAATATGTCTGAAACAAGACATATTTTACCATAACTTGATATATCCCGTCAAGGTTAAAACTGTCCTACTCAGTTATATCAAGCCAAGGCGCTTGTGACTAAACAAAGGCAGATAGTAACACTCACAAGTGCCTACATCCAACACATCAAGCAAAAAGATATTCATTAGCTGTTAGATCATAATGAGATATTAAAAATAGGTACATTGATTTCCCCATGTTCTTTGGCAAATGACTTTATTCATCACCTTCTGGAAAAACTGCATAGAAAAATGATAGTAAATAACCAGTAATTTTCTTCTCTTAGTCTGAGGGTCAATTCACAGAATAAATGGATAAGCCAATCATTTTAGAAAACACATATTCATACTATAATTTTACAGGATGGACAAAGGTCATCTCAAAATTGGGTTGTTTTGTTTCATCCATGTGGATATGTGTGCATGGGAAGCAAAATGCTTTCAGAAGGAGAAAGAAAAAAAGATACTCAGAGTACCATTTGAGTACTGGTGTGAAATACCTCAAGAAAACTAAAATGTTTGCAGTGGTAAAAAGTTGGCTCAACTATTTTCATTTTTTTTAAATGTAAAAATAACTCTATTTGATTTTGCCTCAAAATGGACTCCACAGCCTGTTTTAATAATATAAAAGAAAGAAGAAACATAAAAATGGGGTAACATGAATGTATGGAGTATAATCTGAACAATGATAGCTGAATGGAAGCTCCTTTAATACTAATTAATTTGACAAGATAGTAGAATTTACCTGTTTAATGTGGAAGTTCTCTATACTATTATTTTTATTTTCTGTAACTGTACCATATGGCTTTGCTTCTGATTGGTTTCTTCTGAAGATGGATGAGATTCAGCAATAGTCTCTGAAGATCTATTGTTATTTCTATGCGGATCTGAGAATCACACACAGTCTTGGGATTATGGAAGTGCTTACCTTTTGACTGTACTGATTTTTCCTCTTTATTGTCAGAATTGAATTTATTTGCCTTTTCTTTCATCCGCCGTCTTTCACGTTCTTCCCGCCATTCTTTGGGAGATAGTTGGTAGAGGAAATCCTTGAACACCACATACTCCTGCAAAGTGTCCTCAAATCGGGCTATCTCACTGAAGAAAAGAAACAGTCATTGCATCAAGAGCGAATGGGGATTACTCTGCAGCACTTCCAAAGGACACTGTTGTAGAAAATTGGGATAGGTATTAGGTATAAAACTCCTCTCCCCAAGTACATATTCCCGGGGAAAATAAATTGTTAACCATAAATGTTTTAGACATGAAGAATGCTGGACAAGACACCAGGAGACAGTAAGAGTGCTGGGAAGTGCAACTGCAAGAAGGTAACATTTAAAATATATGAATGGATGGATGGATGAATATCCCTAAAATATCCCTTAATTTTACTCTGAATGCTTTGGTAGAAGATAAACAATACTTTTTATTTTGCCTGAAGTTAGGACATCTTCATAAAAAGCATATGGCAATACTGATGCGTGATTGTCTTTGTGGGTTGGACATGAGAAGAATCTGGTCTATCAGGATTCCCATCTTTTTCCTGATGCCATTTACTGGTACTCTGTGGCCCCATACTGCTACCATAATGCTGATTCCTCTGAAGTGACTCCATTGTCTCTTTTCTTCTGCTTTCAAAGAAGAGATTCAGACAAGGCTAAATGAAACTTGTCCCAGCAGGTGGCAGCATCTAGCTGACCTTGCCAAGTCATCAAGGTCAGAAAATGTATTTCTTAGATGGCTATCATTAAATCTCAGAGCAATAATAAAAAAAAAATCCATTCTGGAAAACATAATGGAAAACGAGTTTCATATTCTTGCCAAGAAAACAACATTCTTGTATCTATGTAATCATCCAAGGTCAAACTTAATTCAAAGAAGACTGAATCTTTTAAATGAAATTTTAATTGATTTTGATCAATTGACCAATATAATTGAACATTTCCAGGCAGCAACTCTTGGAGCAAAAACACCATTAGTTTTTCAGGGGAGTGCTTTATTTTAAAATAATTCCTGAAACAGGTCTAATTCACTTTTTCTAATATTGAATTAGAAGAATAGCAACTTTCATTTTTAATTTTAATACATTCCAAAGTATTTCTTTCCATCTTCTCAAATGTTTCATAGACAAGGTCAATGGAAATAACAGCACTAATTGTTATCTTTGGGGACATGATTTTTTTTTTATACCAATCTATGGATTTAAAATTGGAGAGAGAAACAAATGGAAACCTATAAAATCTTGTTACCCATAATTCAGGCATATAATTAATAATTTCAAGCACAAACATTTAGCATGTCATAAAGATCTATAGAACTAGTGTACTTTTAACTGTATTGGAACATCCAGGAAAGGGAAACAGGGAGGAAGGAAAATATACCCTGGATTATATCTTCTGTAACTGCTACCTTTGGATGTTCATCATTTGCGCTGTCAATTCTCGGATCTCAATTATTTTCTCCAGTTTTGCTTTGGTTTCTTTTTCAGCACTAAGAAAGAAGAAATAAAGGCAGAAATTACCTGCAAAGCATGACCAGAGATAAGAAATATCACAATTAAGGAAGATCTCAAAGTTTTAGGCCATCATGAAAAGCCAGAGGCAATGATTAGGGCAATATAAATTTCATCCTGGTGATATTCCATTTCTCTCCTTTCCCCGGTCCTTTCCTTCTTGTCTCTACCCATATATTGGTTGAGAATTTGGTTGAAGAATATGTAGAATGTAATAATTCTCGGTCAAGTTAGTTTGACAACTAGATGACACAAGAATGGGGTGACCCACTTTTCCATGGTCAACTGTGGAGGGATCATATAACAATAGCACTTACTCATAGAGTGCTCCATAGTGCTTTATTGCAACTTTCATCTACCTGTGAATTTCTGTTGAATCTTTTAATCAACTTGTCTGGTAAACACTCTCTTTAAGGTGGGGGGGTGGGGTGCACAGCCTACATGTTAGCTAGAGAACAGGAAGGCAGCTCTCCTATACTGTCAGCATAGATTCAATTCTAGATCTTCAATATGAGCTCTCTTTTTTTTAAATCATAGAAAAAGTTCTGCTAGCCTGGGTGGGAAGTGGAAGACATCTAGCTAACTAGCTTAAGGAAACTTAACTGCTTGCTGTTAGATTACCTAGCAGATTTGTAACTCTTTAAAATATCAGTAGGTGGGTTTTCTTGTGTTTGTTAAACAAAAAGAAAGAATAGTATAGAAATAAATTGACTCATGAATTATTTGGCATCTGAATCCCAGTAGAAAATATTTGACAAATAAATCAAGTCCCTATTATGAATTCCATGAAGAATTTCATTAACTCTGAATAGGTTTCTTAAAGCAGCAGTGGTTTTTTTCCTCCAGGGCCTAGGCAGAAGTTTGAGTAGCCTTTGCATTCTTTAAGGGATAGCTGAGAGAGGCTGCATTTGAGGAGATCTGAAGCACAAGGATCTGTCTACAAGAGAGTCAAGGTGAATAACTCTGAGTCATGATGCAAAACCCCTGACATGCATATCTGTATCAGACATTGGGATGCAATAATATAAGGGTGATGTTTGTCTGATGAGATCACAGTGTTTCTCTTTTTGACACAAACTCACTTTGCTACAGGATATATGGTGTCACTTCTGAATCATTCTCAGAGCATGTGAAAGTCTAGCACAGGGGTGTCAAACTGGCGGCCTGCAGGCTGGATACATCACACGCAGGCCACACCAACCCCAGCTCCATGAAGGGGGAAAAAAAGTCGCGATATATCGTGTGACAGCAACATGACATGGTGAGTTTGATACCCGTGCTCTAGCAGGTTCATCCCCAATGAAAGCATTAGAGGCAGAATGCTCAAAGATATGATTTGACTGTCCACAGTATGCTGAAGTTGCACAGACCTCTCCCTCTCTCTCGGGATATAAGCTGCTGTGTTTTGTTGAAACTAGAAATTCAGGATGTCTTTTCTGAAATAATCTGTTCTCCAGTCTTAAGGGAGAAGGTGAGCATCACTTAAGTTACTCCTTTAGTTCAGCAAGCATCTCTGACCACCCTTTTCAGACCGGTTATGAAAATGATGTGTCAGATATTTCAACCTTTGTCTGCCTGTGTGTGCCTATGATTATATTTTCTTCAATATGTTAATTCTACAAAAGTATTGGGGGGGACGGGACGACCCAAAGCCAACATTGTAATTCTTCCCCCTCTGATATCATACCCCACCATGCCCTCAGTATTCCTGGGAGATTTCCCCCCAAAACGATCAAGTGCCCCTTTTGTCCAATATGATTGCAGAGATGCTTGTAGGAAGCTCCTGCAACACTTAGTGCCAGATTTTATGTCTCCTACTGAAAACTGCAGAACTTCCCCAGGACTTGAGATGTCTATGAACTCTATAGCACAGATCCTGTAGTTCAGTGTTACATTTTCAGAGCCAGGGCAGAGTTTCTGTCATTCTCTTTCAGGAACTCATCAAACATGGCAGCGTCCTTTTCCAAGTCTTCTTCAGCTTTTTCCAGCCTTGCTTCTTCTTCCACTGCCAGATTTTCTAGTTTCTGAATTTCATCTTTTTTCACAGTTACAGCGTACTGAAATGTAAGTCAAAAGTGATTGAGAAAGGAAGGCCCAGTAACGTCTCTTTTCAGTTAATGGACAATTTATCATCTCGGTAGTTTAGAAACTGGCTGTTCTATTACTAAAAGAGTTCTGCTTCTATGTGAAACTCCTCTTCTCCTCTTCTCCCCATCTTTGCTATTACCCTCAAACTGTCCAATGATTTCTATCTTTCTCTTTTTAACAGCTACACTCTTATAAACAGATAACGGGTAACAGCCACTTACGGGAGATAGGTGGTGCAGAATTTCATAAACAGACATGGTAAGATGTACCTATATCTGTGTTTATCTATACAGATATACAATTTGTGCACACAAACCCACCTTTTTCTAGACATGGGAAAATATGCTGTGGTTATAAATAGAATATGATATGACCATGTATAGAACTTACTCTATGTATGCAGAGTAGCCCATGGCACAAGCCATTTAGCATCTTCCACTAGGCAATTTACTGAAATGATTCCTCATGTTAAAAGCTACCACTGAATTGCCACGAAGCAACTTCATTTACTCCTGGCATTTGTAATCAGCCCTTCCCTTTGCAAAGCGTTCAGAATCAAATTGGTGCTGATTCATCCCATGTTATCCTTGTAATAATCCTTGCAATATTTTGATTGGAAAGAGTTTCCCCCAAGGCCTTCCAGTGAATTTGATGACCAAAAAAAAAAAAAAGACTTGACCCCAGTTGCAAACTGACACACAGGCAACACCGCTAGAACAAAAGGAAATACCTGCAGCAAGAACATCTGCCGTTTCTGATTGATGTAATCATGCATGGTCTCTCTCTCTACAACCTGGTCTGGGGGGAAAAGAAAGAAAAGAAAGAAAGAAGGAAGGAGGGAAGGAAAAAAGGAGGGGCAGCTGTGCAAGTCACAACATCCAAATGCAGCCTGACACAGTGAAGTGAGAGACAATGCCTTTAGCAGAGCTTTCAAAATCTCTTTGACTGAGTTGGTTGAGAGGTATTCGCAGGCAATGATTTTACAACCTCCATAGTTTAGAAACTGCCCTGTTCCATGACTAAAAGTGTTCTGCTTCTATGTGAAACTGCTTCTTGTCTCTTCTATTCATCTTTATTCTATTTATTTCATTTAATCTTCTTTTCTGAGCGCTTGTAACTAATAGTTGAATCTTTTTATCAGGGACTTTTTAGATATGCATCTGACTAGTGTGCATTACAGCATCAGATATCATTTCCAGAGGCAGCAGGCTTTTGTAGAATTTGATGCCCTTAAAAAACTCTTTCATATGCTAATGACTCTATGATAAGAGCCCATCAGAAACTTCCAAACTCTGGTGAATCTCATTTACATTGCAGAGTGTTTTAGAAACATTTTGAAGACACTTAAGAAAATTTTATTCATCTTATACTCCAATTTATGGTCAAGATGTTAAGCGAATTTTAAGCTGAGCCTATAAAAAGAAGAGTCCATACTTTCCCCTTTATGGTAAGATCTTTCCCGAAATTATTTGCATAGATGTTTCCTTAATGACTTATTTTTTTAAAAAAATCCCAATCAACAAATGAAAAATTATATAAACGTTAATAAGCAGAGGCCTGCTGCTTTGGCTATTTCCCTATTCAAAATAATCCTTCCTTCCCAACTGTTTTTCTCTTAAAAGCTTGGAACAAATAACTCCAAATGTGTTTTACTTTTGAATGACAATGCTAACCAGAGACAGGAAGAGACTAGTTTACCTAAAGCAAGTTTGTATCCTCACATAGATCAGATTTTTGGGAAACAATGTCTAAAATTATTTCAGTCTGAATGTGAAAAAATGAGAATCTGAAGCTGGAAGCTTTATACAATGTATGTTCTGATACCAAGTAATTATCCTGCTAAATTGCAGCCTAGAATCAGAATGCTTTCCTCAACTACCTTTAGTAACTGCTATCTTCCAGGAGATGCTTTCTCTGAGCATTTTGAGTCGTTCGGCTTCTGCTGCTAACTCCTTGTCCTCAGCTTCTTCTTCCATTTGGATCGCTCTCTTGAATCCCGACTGTTTGGAACTCTGCAGAGTGGAGCAAGTCATCTTCTCGTGGACTTTCAAAGTCTTCCGTCGCTCTCGCTCCTAAAGGAAGAACGAGTTGATTAAATGCTCCCTTGGTTATCAGAGGCCTCACAAGATGGCTGCCCCAGCAAAAGTGTATCTCCAGCATAAAGGACCCTATAAGAAAATGCAGCTGCTCAGGAGGTCAAAATGGAATTGTATTTTGTAACATTGGAGCTAATTATTCACGCTGTGAGATCAGTTATACTGTGTATGAAATATACAGAATACAGAATAACAGAGTTGGAAGGCTTCTGGTCCAACCTCCAACTCAAGCTGGAGACCCTATACTGCACCACATACTTGGACTCTCTAAAAAAAATGGGGCCTAGCATCCTTGTCTCAGAACTGACTATGAAATTAGCTTTGATGCTGCTATTCCACATTTGTTTAATCTAGTGCCGAGCAAGACTATATACACACACACAAAAAAACCCAAAGATCAGGCTTCCTTAACCAGCTGCCTTCCAGTTGGATTGAGTTCCAGATACCATAATCTCCAGCTAGCATAGCCAATCATTTTCAGTGGATGGTACTGGATTCCAATCTTACAAGAAAGAAGATTCTCTCTATCCATGCAGTCAGAACATTCAATTCTCTCTTATCATCTGTAGTCTTTTTTTTTATTTTAAAAAAGCTCTCCCCACTTCAGCTTCAGTTGCACTTTTGACTTTTTTACAGAACCGCTGGTGTATCTTATTATTTAATACACAAAGTTTTTCTAAAAGTCTCAGAGATTCTCCTTAACCCAGGCAAAATAATATTGCATGAATAATGACATTATTTCTGCTATGAAATCTCTTAATGCAATGAGACAGTACACCAATTCAGTGGGAAGAGGGCACATCACACAGTCAGCATTCTGATTAGCCATCACTGGGAAGAATTTTTTTCGGAAACGTCCTGTATTTTCTACATACCATCCTGGCCTTTTCTTTCTGCTTATCTCTCAGCAAAAAAATATCAACATCTGCAGGGATTTTGAATGGATTTTGTTCCAACAACATGTCTATGTTTTGAGAAGGAACTGCAAAATAATAATAATAATAATAATAGTAATAATAATAATAATAATAATAATAATAATAATAAAAAACATTAAGAAATAGCAGAACAGCATTATATAACAAAAGCAATAGCACTTAGACTTATATAATGCTTCACAGTGCTTTACAGTCCTCTCTAAGTGGTTTACAGAGTCAGCATATTGCCATCAACAATTTGGGTCCTCATTTTACAATATTGGAAGGATGGAAGCTGAGTCAACCTTGAGTCTGGTGAGATTCGAAATGCCAAATTGCAGGCAGCCAGAATAAGTAGCCTGCAGTACTGTATTCTAACCACCGAGCCACTGCGGCTCTTCCAAATATAACAAGAAAATAAATAAGAATAACCAATATGTGTCCAACTGGGCAAAAATGAAAGAATGTTGGTGAACTTCATCACCAATGAATGATCATTTGAACAAATATAATTGACTGGGCAGATTGCCATGGCCAACTCACTGCAGGACAATTCAACTAATACAAAAGTTAAATTAATTTCAACACAACTGTGGCCAATAATAATAAAATAAAATCAAGCCAGAAGAGTAACAATCATTTCAAAGAAATGTGGTCATCAATAATAAAAGTAACTGGTTGGAATGATTAATAAGGCGTTGAATTGTCCTGCAGTGAGTTGGCCATGGCAAGTTGGCCATGGCGAGTTATCCGATTCCATGTTAAAAGATTTTTTGGAAATCTTGCAACATATCATACTAGAAAAGAAATTTGGACACAGTACTACTGTGTTCACATTTTTAATAGAATCTCAAGCATTTAGTCCAAATGATTTCCAAATTAGGAATAGCTCTATAGTTAGCCTTCTTTAAAATCAAGACAATTTATTATTTGCCACATTATAAACATTGGTTTTGAAAATACCTTTCTTTTTATCTCCTCTTCTTTCCTTTATTCTCTGTGATTTCAAGGTGCTTTGAAAAGAATTTCAAAGGTAGGGGAGGATTGCAGAGGGAAGGTTTTTATGTTCATGAAAACATATAATTGGATTTCAGACCCAAGAGAAAATCAAAGTACATTAGTTCTATATGATTTGGAAGATTCTCTGATCCTGAAAGATCCTATTGTCAAGGAAGTTTAGAAACGATAATGCAAGAATGGTAACTGATCTCCTCAAAGTTGCTAAAATGGCCATGGCTTCCTCTGCTGTGCCACAATTCTAAAAAGTGATCTATTGTGTTAACATTGCTCAATGATCTACTGATGATTGCTTGCATAATGGAATTTGGGAGCGGACAGTAAACAATTGAAAAGAGAGACTTACGTGACTTGGTGGTTGGTCTAGAGCTGGACTTAGCAGAGGGTATTGAAAACACATCTCCGGTTTGCTGAGATAACAGCCGTGTCCCTGATCCAATAAACAACAAACTTCACTTAGTTAGCCAGAAATATGTTATATTATAGGGAATGTTGCTAAGATGTAGGTGTCAGCATCATAGGACTTACCATTACTTCAATGTTTGAAGATTGAAGATCAATTTATATGGGGCTCTTTGTATATATATAATTGGGAACAGAGTCAAGAGTGGTGCGGTGGCCTACAGGTGGAGCTTTCGCCTCACAATCAGGAGGCTGTGAGTTCAATTCTAGGTAGAGGCAAATATTTCTCTCTCTGGTGTTGGAAGAAATATCCTTCTGTTCCAAGTGGGGAAAAAGACACTGGAAACACGGAGGCTGTTTGGAAGGTTTAATGGTGGACAGCAGGAGCACATGGCTTGAAGCTCCAAAGAAGGATGATCACATGCTCCAAGGTGAAGGAAAAGAGAACAAAGGGCTGAGGTACTGAGAGTGCCTGGGTTTTATAACCTTTGTTGGGATTTGAATTGGAGCTTGTATTCTTTCTCTTCCTGGGGTACAATTCAATTGCAAAGTTCCAAAATGTATCTTTTAGAAGTCTTGTTACAATTTAACTCTAGTCTTATAAGTTCCAAGCAGCCTCCTCCAGCAAAATCTTAATATTAATTCTTTTCCTCTCCCTTCCCACTTATAGCAAAAGAAAAAAAAAATTTTTTTTCAATGTTCAGAAATCTTTAATGTCCCCTTGGCTTTAACTTTCAAATTTAATTACCTGCTGGTGCCAGAACGGGTTTTTCCGATTTCCATCTGCTATCACCCTAAGGAAGGAGAGTGAGAAAAAAACAAACTTTCCCTTTTAACTTTCATCCACTGATTTTCCCAATCTTCTTTGGGAACAATGTATCTTTGATGAAATTAAAATTCCGGGGTATTTAAATGCTACTTATTATCTCGGTCAGCCAGAACTTTCACTTTCTCAGCTTCCTCCTGCACATTCTTATCCGGATGAAAGCTTCTTTGTGGCAGACATTGCTGACCGCCGCTGCACCACCTTTGGAAAAGGAAGTTAAGCCAGCTGAGGAGGGGGGTTGCGATTCCCCCAGACCTCTGCTGGATCTCCCGTCTTCAGTTACCTCTACAGGGTAACTATTAGCCACCAAATCCAGCTGGATCGGGGGCACTCCAGTGGCGAGTGCAGCAGAAACCGCGCATGATCGTGGATTCCTGCCGCTGCCGAAGCCTTGCAAACCGCAAGTATAAAAAGAAGAAAGTGCTAAATGAAACAGACTGTGTGTATTTGGATTGCTTGGTGACTTTGGGACCTTTGGAAATTATTATTTGAAAGACTACAAACTTTTGGGTTGTTTAAAAAACTTTTTCACAATGGCATTAGTTGTTGATGAATTGAAAATGGAATTTAAAAAGCTAAAAGAAGAGGAACAAGAAGGGAAGGGCTCTTCTGGATCTGTTTTTCATTTTTTAGAAATGGCGATTTCTACCTATCAGCAATTACAAGAAAAAGAAGGTTGGGATGAAGAAGAAGAAGCCATCTTTAATGAACAAACAACTTTAGTTGGGGAAGAAAAGGGAAAGAGGGGAAAGAGAATGGAGAATTTAAGACTTAAAAAAACAACCAAAAAGGGAAAAATAAGGTGAAAAATCGATACAATGTCAGAAAGCGAATTGGAGCTTGTATTCTGATTGGTTGCCAGACTCCCATGAGGCCATGCAGGGGCAACTCTGTAGGTTGTCCTGTGTTCCAGGCTTGGTTGAGCCTTGCTGGATGATGATGCACTGAAAAGGGCTTTTGGCAATTGCTATAGCTTTACCTGGAGATCTTTGTTATGTAAAGTATTCTGGCCTAGGCCTTAATGGCCCACCCATTAACAAAGGTGGGGTGTGCTTCTGCTTTTGCGGTGAGTTTCTGCTTCTGAGTTTCTACTCCTTTTAGGGGAGATATTCTGCCTTTTTAATATTTCCTAGGATATTTCAATTTTCTAGGAGAGGGGTGGGTGCTAACTGCCTACACTGGGCACACTGAGAATATATCTGCTGTACAAAACTCTGCATTGGTGACAGGAAGGGCATACAGCCATTAAACAAGCTAGCTCCATTCAGTTGCCCAGACTCCTCCTGCAACGGATTATGGGTTCGTTAAATGAAGATGATGATGATTGGGAACAGAGTCACATTCATTAATACCATCCTGACAATACATCTCTCTCAACTGAGTTTATGCTGCAGGTATTAAACTCCAAAGAAACCAAGCACCAATGAAGTTGACTGTTTCAAAAGGAACAATCTACAGTACATATACAAAAAAGGATAGACCTGTGTTCTACTCCAGGAGCTGCCCAAACTCTGACCTGAATTTTAAAACTGTAAAAAGAAGGAAACACTAAATTCTAGGAAATAAAACAAGAGTCTTACTGTAAATTTCTTCAGAGTCCACTGAGCCTGTAGATGTACTTGAAGGGGCAAACAGGGTTCCAGACATCTTGAGGATGTTCTAATTTTAACAAGAAGGCTGACAATTTTCTACCTGGTGAACAGATGTCTCGAGATGCAATACTGAATCTTGGCCTATGAAGAGATGTGTATAAGGAATCCTTTGTTAAATGTGGTTTTATTCATTAATCAGCTAAACCTTAACAACATAGAAACTAATTTACATCTGCTAACATTTGGGGCCAGAAATTAAAATGGTAATGAAAAAGATTTTGAAGGACCCTCCTAATAACTAAAATTAAGACTGGGGCAAGTAGTTGCAAATGATGATGGGCTTTGATTCACTGAACAACCATTTTGGTCTTGAGGTTAGGTTGAATGATTTGTAATTCCCCTTCCAACATTAACATTCCCACAATTTCATGACACGAAGAAGAAAAGAATTTTGTGCAGGTTCAGTTTTTTTCACCATAGAAAAACCTGAATTACTCCCAATCTTTGTATCACTATTACCATCCAAAGAATTTTTCTCACAGAAAGAATGGCCTGTTCTTTCTCTATTTTTAAGCAAAAATGAAATGAAAGAAAGGGAATCATGCACATTAAAATAGGCATGGGGTCAAATAAAATGGTGCTAATCCGAATAAAAGATTTGTAGAAATCATCATCATCACCATAATTTTAAATGACTTGCTTGCTTTAAAGGGGTCTGGAAATCTGCAGCTGGAAATTGTTTCCCAATTGTTAACACTCATTCAGCCATGACCTGTAATAGAGGGAAGGATCACTATAACACTAATGGCTACCAATTCTATGAGATGCTTTCTCAGTGCTACATCAGTGTTTCACATTGAAGCAGTTATTTTCAGGAAAATGACCTCACCTCATGCATATTCATTTCAGTATCTTCTAACAAATTAACTTGATGTACTGTAAAGTACATAATTAGATGAGGGGCTGTGATGGCTCAGTGCTTAAAAGACACTGAAAAACTGACAGCCCAGGTTTGAGCCCTCTACCATGCAATGGGTAGAGTTCCCCTTCCTGCCCAGCTTCTGCCCACCTAACATTTGAAAGCATGCAAACGCGAGTAGATAAATAGGTACCACTTCAGTGGGAAGGTAACAGTGTTCTGTGCACCTTTGGTGTATAGCCACGTTGACATCATGACCATGGAAAATGTCTTCGGACAACGAGCACCGTATCCAAAAGTAGGACAGAACCAGACAGAGAAATCTTTACCTTTTTCCTGTAGAGATAATATCCCTTGACCAACCTTACCTCAGCCTAGAAGTTAAGCAGGGTTCTGCTTGTCTGATACTTGGAGAAGAAACCACCAGTAGCAGGTGTCATCTAAACTACAGAATTATCTAAACTACAGGTAGTCCTTGTCTTATAGCCATTCATTTAGCAACTGTTCAAAGTTACAACTCTATTGAAAAAAGGGACTTATGACCAGTTCTTGCACTAATGACTATTAAAACATTCCCATGGCCATGTGATCAAAATTTGGGCACTTGGAAACAAGTGTGTATTTACCCTTGAACTCTGGTGCTGCAGTGGTTTAAAGTGCAGTGTCATTGGCAGATTCTGTTACAGCCGGGAGTTCGATCCTGAGGGAGCTCAAAGTTGACCCAGCTTGCCCTCCTTCCCGAGGTCGGTAAAATGAGGACCCAGATTGTTGGAGGAAATATGCAAATCATGCTTATATCGTAAACCACCAGAGTGTGAGGTAAATCGTTATGGGGTGGTATATAAGCTTAAATGCTATTGCTACTGCTGCTTTGGTTGCAATGTGCTGAGATTACATGATCTGAGGTGGTATTCAGCAGGTTCTGACCAGTTCTGGAGAACTGGTAGTGGAAATTTTGAGTAGTTTTGAGAACTGGCAAATACCACCTCTGACTGTCCCTGTCCCCATCTATTCTCTGCCTCCCGAGTCCCAGCTGATTGGCTGGGTCTTCTTTTGTTGCCTGCACAGGAGAAAGCAGGTTAGTGGGGTGTGGAGGGAATGGGGATTTTGCAGTATCCTTCCCTTGCCATGCCCACCAAGTCATTGTCATGCCCACCAAGCCACACCCACAGAACTGGTAGTAAAACATTTTGAATCCCGCCACTGTAACATAATCACAGTTTGCAACCTTCACAAGGGGCTTCCAACAAGTAAAAGTCAATGGGATAAGCCAGGTTTGCTTAACAACCACCTGATTCACTTAACAATCACGGCCAAAAAAACAATCATAAAATCAGACACGATTCATTTAACGACTGCTTTCTTTAGCAATGGAAATTCTTCCCCCTGTTGTGACCGTATGTCAAGCACTACTTGCATTTTACCAAGAAAAGGTTCAAAGCATCTCATCATCATGGCAGAAAGCTGACAGCTGCTGTTGAAAGGGGAGTGGGGAAGGAAACAACCCTAACTCCATTTTCAATTCCATTTGAAGCTGAAGACTGAAACACTTTTTCACTTGAAGCCTGCCATCATTGCAAAGCTGGAGCAGGATTACTGTTTAACAGCCTGTTTAATATTATTCTGCTGATGTTAGAACACAACCTCAGGCTCCCATCCTCTTTCTTTTTCCCAGAAAGGTTACATATGGGAAAACCAAAGTACTAAAAGTACTATATAAATCAACTGGGGAGAAAGGGAGAGAGAGAGAAGAAAGAGAGAGAGAGAAAGGAAAATGTAGAAAAAAAATAGTTTTTAAACCTCCTGATAGAAATATAAGATGAATTACCGCAGACGGTAAATATGTTTGCTGGGTAGGTTCACTCCAGAGACATAGATGCTTAATTTCAATATTGAGATTTCCCCCCCCCCACCCTGTAGATTTTTCCTGCTTTTCGACGACTCAGGCGTAGCCTTTTCATCAACGCTGGAAGTTCAAGAAAGCATATCGCGCTCAACCTGAATTCTCTCCCGATTGGAAATTAAAAAAAGAAAAAAAATATGGCTCTTTATAGAATGAAAGCACTATCAAGTGACTTAAGTTATTTTCCCGTCTCACGTTGCTCTTTTAATTGCTTCTGCTCGGCGAGCCCGGGGGTTTTTGCGAGTCCGTTTGGCCAATTTAACTCAAGAGCCACAGCGCTTTCGGACAAGAGGCAGGTTCCAGCGTTCTCGGCATTCCGCCTCTTCCATTGTTCTCCGTTCTTGTTTACGTTGCTGAGGAAACCATTTTCTCCTGTTGCCAGGAGGTGCTGACGTCATAATGGGGGGGAAAACGCTGGGGGGATGCGACGGGGACATAGAGATTGCGGGGAGCTGGAATCGAGCGCCTTACGTCCAAATCAGAATCGGAATCAGAATCGGAATAGAGCTGGAAGGGACCTTGGAGGTCTTCCGGTCCAAACCCCCCCTCCTCAAGCAGGAGTACCTATATCCTTTCAGACAAGTGACTGCTCAGTCTCTTCTTAAAAACCTTCACTGATGAAGCACCCACAAGTTCTAACAAATCTGGAAACTAAATGAAACAAGCCAGCCGTTTGGATACTGTTGTTTTGTGGGAAATAATTTGATATTTCCTATATAGGGCACTGCACACCAGAACAACTAGACACAAGGACAGTTTTTTCTCCCAATGTGACCATTCGGCTAAACAACTAATTCCCATAATACTGTCAAGCTCTTTAGTAAGACTGTATTGCTATTATTCTTCTCATCCTTCCTATTACCTATCAATTCCAACTTATAACTATAACTGTGTTGCTTGTGTTTTTACAATTTATATGTTTTATTTGTTCCCTAGTATGATTCGATTGCTTATTAGTAAACTATGACTATCACTAAGTGTTGTATCTTATGATTCTTGATGAATGTATTTTATTTTTTCTTTATGTGCACTGAGAGCTTATGCACCAGACAAATTCCTTGTGTGTCCAATCATACTTGGCCAATAAAGAATTCTATTCTGTTCTGTTCTGTTCTGTTCTGTTCTGTTCTACTCTACCCTACCCTACCCACCCTACTCTACTCTACTCTACTCTACTCTACTCTACTCTACTCTACTCTACTCTACTCTATTCTATTCTAACAGATGTCAATGTCCAGAGACAGTGAAGGGGATCAGTTTGAGGCACAAGGCAGGCTGCCATTCAGCAAAACCCATCCACATTAATCAAGCCATCCTTACCACATTTTGAAGTAAATGAAGCACTGCATTACAGGCCTAAAGAGTTTCCACCGCACCAATACCAATACCATAAGTGGGACATGTACAACAGTTAAATTCAGAATCTAAAACTTCTTTGCTTGCCATTATGTCCTGAGCAGTTCTTCAATCTGTAGCCATCAGCAGTGTTGGAATAGCACTGAGCACCCTCTCATAGAAAGCAGGTGTTTGTAATACAGGTAATCCTCGACTTACAACCACAATTGACCTCAAAATTTCTGTTGCTAAGTGAGACAGTTAAGTGAGTTTTGCCCCATTTTATGACCTTGCTTGCCACAGTAATTAAGTGAATCACTGCAATTGATAAGTTAGTAGCCCAGTCGTTAAGTGAATCTGGCTTTCCCATTGACTTTGCTTGTCAAAAGGTCGCAAAAGGGGATCACAGGACCCTCGGACACAGCAATGGTCATAAGTATGAACTGGTTGCCAAACATCTGAATTTTGATTTTTGGGATGCAGCAAAGGTCGTAACTGTGAAAAATGATCATGTCACATTTTTCAATGCCATTGTAACTTTGGTCACTAAACGAACTATTGTAATCAAGGACTATCTGTATTTATTAGATGATTTATTTCAACATTGAGATTAGGCATTATTTATAATGCTTGATTATGCTTACACACACATGCATTATTTATTTATGTGTCCAGAAACACACTTTTCCCATTGTGCCAATCATTTCAGTGTTGGAGTCAGTAAGAAGCATTTAATGAAGCAAAGCAAGAAAGAGTGAAAGTGTCAGAGGAAAAAAATAAACAGTAACATGCCAAACATCTGTTTGGCTGGAGAAAACCCCACAGTGTTCATCAAGAAGAGATAAATAGATTCTTCCAAGCGTATATTTTTTGTCATAAAATAGAATTTCCAGAGCAGAAGTTCAAATTATGTATATATAGGAGACACAGATGTTGAACATGGTATAAGCGTCACTTTTCCCATCCAGAACTTAAGAATAACAAAAGTCTGCTTTTTGCTACATAGTTAAATGAAATTCATTTGACAGATGCAAATAAGTTTACCAGCTCATACAATAAACCTAATTACAGGCAATAGGCACTCATAAGGAATGACAACAACATTCCAGTAAAGTTAACTGCAAACAAACATAATTGCTGAGCAGGGAATTCTGGGAGATGAATTCTACACATTTTAAAGTTGCCAAGGTTGAGAAACACGGCTCTAATAACAGAGCGAGAAAGACATTAGCAGAGCGTTTCCATACTTTTGATGTATCATGCAGAGCAGGAGAAATGAATGCGAAGAGCTATAGAAGTACATAACTGAAGGAAATGTCTATGGAGGTTCTCAGTATTCCAGGTCATGGTTGTCCCTGTCATGCCTCTGTCAGAGTCTGAATCGGAGGAGGAAGCCAGACAGAGAGTGGGAGTGTGACTCTGTTGGCTGTGGAGGAGACTGGGGAAGGGCAAAGTCTGGCTGAGCAGAGCAGGGAGATAGAACAAGGGAGAGGAAGTTCAGAGGAAGAACCAGGCCCACCCCCTCTTTATCCTAGGGCATGCAGGGAGGAAGAGAGCAACGTGAGTTGCATGGCTTACGAGGGAGGAGAGGGCCCTGATTTCCTTCATTAGCCACAGCTGGAAAGACAGTTGATAAGAGAGGCAGGCTGCATGCAGCAGGCTGCTGGGAGAAAATGTGACTTTATCCTGTGTTGTTGTAGCTTATCTGTGTTCCTGGCATCTTCCTAACCGTGTGAGTTTTACCATGCCTTCAAGTCTGAAATTCTTGCTCTTGCCCTGCCAAACTAATTACTTCAGCTTGGTTTGTTTGGACTTTTCTTACAGTAACTTACAGTTTGTGTTGCTCATGTATTGGACTTAATTTTCTGCAGTCAAAGGCTGTTCCTGGGAGAGTTTTTCTCTAGCCAGAAGGTAACCTGGACATTGGGGGCAAAGTTGGAGATAATAAAGGCACTCTTATTGCTTATCTGACTGTGTTGCCTTTGTGCCACACCCTGGGTCATCACATTCCCAAAGGTGCTTTTTTCAAGAGGCACCTTTGGGACAACTGCAAGAAACCTACCAGGGAGAAAGGTGTGAAAGTGAACAGGTAACTCTTAGCGTTGCCAGGCCTCTTGATTTCCCTATTTCAGGTGACAGCTTGGCCTTGATGGTGTGCAGTATGCCCACAGCTGTTCCTTCCACTTGATAATGACTTAGTTAGTTGCTATCTCAGATGAATTTTGGATATCATGTCACCTTAAATGCTGTTTGGATCAGATTCCCCCCCCCCACCTACTTTGCTAACAAAATATGTATTTAAATTAGGTAGTCACTTGGCTGTCTAGGTAAGGGTGCAGAGTCCCTTGTCTTGCTTAGATCGTAGAGCTGTTAAGTTAATTTTCCACAGCATAGTTAAACAAAATTCATTTGACAGAAGCTAATAGGTTCATCAGCTCACATGACAGACCTTAATTACAAGCTATGTACTACATTTATAAGGCGTGACAGGTGCCTTTGGCAGGACTGGTCTAAATTCCCATCTGCCTTTCTAAGGTTGGTACCTGTTCATCCTGCCAAAGACTGAATGGGAAGATGCCCCATTCTTTGCAAGGATCCCTAATCTGAATGCCCCTGCTCACAAGCCATGAAAACCACAGATTTTCTGCCTTCCATTTAGGACTGCTTTTTATAAAATGAACAACCTGTTTACACAAACAGAAGTGAACAACTGATCATCCCTGTAATTATTCTGACACATAAAGTAATTAAAAAGCACAAAATCCAGTATTACATATGAATCTTGCCCAAACCCTTAATCATTTTTGACCTATTTGACCTCTCGGTTTGGGGAGAAAGCAAGTCAACATTTAACTTCATAATTATTCCAAACTGACATTTCTTCACAGGTCAATCTAAATCAGGGGTGTCAAACTCACGGCCCGCAGGCTGGATGCATCTCATGCTGGCCACGCCCACCCCAGTTTAGCAAAGGGGGGAAAGTTGTGATATGTCACGTGATGACAACATGATGCTGTAAGTTTGACCTGGTCTAAGTGATTAACAGCACAGCTATTGTGGTTCACCAGCAGCTGGTGCAGATGGCAATGGAATCGGACAGTGAGGACGAAAGGGAACCAGACAGGGAGTTAGGAGAGGACTTGGATGAGGGTCCTGCACCGATGCAGGGATGGGGCCAGGACCATCTGGGAATGGGGTGCTGCCACTAGAGCCTTCGGAGTCTGGCAGCAGCGAAGCAGAGGACCCAGGGGAGGCTGTTCCCAGTGCGCGTGTGTGCAGAGCTGCTAGAAGGTGAGAGCAGCTGAAGCAGAAAGAGCAACTTGGGAGTAAGGCTGGGAGGTGATTGTCCCTCCCATAAGGGATAAAAGTCAGACCTCAATGACTTTGCAGGAAGCAAAGTAGTTCGATAGATTCTGAGTCCTTCTTGAAGCTCTGGTTAGTTTTTTCTGGTACTTTGGTGGGTTTCTGTTATAATTGGAGACTTCTGTTTTTGGAAGCTTTCCACAGCACTGAAAGGCATGTGCTTATCTTGGAGAACTGTTTATAATTAGTTCTGGCTGGGAATGAAAGTAATTCTCAGCCTTGCAATAAAATAAGTTTTGCTTTTTAAAAAAGTTGTGTTTAATTACGTTTGACAAAGCCTGGATCAGAACTACAGCAATGTATCCCATGTTGTTCCTCCTACCTTATTTTGTATCTACAGCTGCAACCATTAGACATAGTTGCCTTAATGCTATAGCTTCATACAGACATGGGTGCACATTCTCATGTATGTGTCTGATTGCAAAGATCACAGTAGATGTAAGATGGCAATTTGAAAAGGAAATGTAGATATATTTGACTGAATGACCTTGCCTATGATTGGAATCTTAGACATGGCACTGAATTCATTGATTTTAGCTATTATTTTTATGAAAGTGAGTGCATGCCTCTCTTTAAAGTTCAACATGGAGGTCCCAATATTCTTTTTTTAAAAAAAAAAACATTTTTGCATCTATTTATAAAAGGGCCTGTGGCAATTCAGTCAAAGAATGAACTGACTTCAAGGGCTAAATTATTTATATTTATTTATTTATATATATATATATATTTATATTTATATTTATATTTATATTTATTTGTTTTCTATATTTCTTATTTATTTATATTTATATTTATATTTATATTTATATTTATATTTATATTTATATATATATATATATATATATATATATATATATATATATATATATATATTTGTTTTCTGAGGTTCTCGCGGGTATTTGTATGTGGATCTTTGGTTGTTCGGGTTTTCTCCCGCGTAAGATTCAAAGTATCTAGGCAACGTTTCGATGAAGTATATATATATATATGAAATATATATATATTTAAATTAAATTTCTCCCCAAATTATATAGATAGGAATTATGCAGTGTAAAGCAAGAAGCAAGAAAATGGCCATTTTATAAAATCAGGAAAATCAGCTGTGATTATGAGAAGTTCTATTGTGTCCAAAAAAAGCCTCAGAAAATGTGTTACCGTATCATTTTTGCCCTGGCATCAAGACCTCAGGTCAAAACCCATGCTTTTGGTTGGCTGGTGTTGTTTTCATTCTATATCCTTAAAATGTCAGCAGCAGCATGATGCAAGAAGGACTTCTCATTGCAACTGTTTTGTTATGAAAAAGTCTAGTAATGGTTTCAGAGAAAATTTTCCACACTTAAGACATGCATTACCCAGATCTGCCACAGGGTGTCGTTCCTCATTGAGATTTATTTTCTTTCTAGAACCAAAACACATAAAACATGTTAACCCTTGTGTTTTTTTTTCCTTGTGTACATGCATGGCACAGAATTTATGGCCAGGATTCTTAGATATCTTTTCAATTATGCATGTACAAGGAAAGTGAGAAACTGTTTTACAGCCAACAATTTCCTCTACTTCCTGCTCTGTTGTTTTATAGAAGCCTCCCAAGTTTGCTCTCTCTTACTACTCTAAGTTCCCTTTGACCAGAATCCAACTCATACGATGCTCCCACCAGTGGTCCTAGTGGGTAATTTTAATTGCTCCCCTCTTCCCTTTTCAGCTTGTGTCTTCCTAAAATATAGTTCAAAGGTAACAAGACCCTGCTGGCTCAATCATGGGACTATATGGAAGAAGGGAGAAATGGTAAAAATTGCTTTTCTCTTGTGCTGGTGCGATCTTATAAAACCAGAAACAATTCTTCTGTTAACAAATGGAAAACACACATCTGTCTTTGTAAGCAAAATTGGGTTTTAAGCCTCTGTTGTATGTTCAGTAAATATATAAGGTTGGGTAAATAAATTGGATGGTTTCAGATTCGACCGTATATTGAATAGATCCATTGAAATTAATGGGACTTAAAAATGGTGAAATCTCGGTAAGTGCATATGACAAAAGACTTCCCCTTTTGAGCTAATGAACTGAGATAAAAATATTAGAAGAGTTAAGTAGCACTTGCACATGATGATCCATTCAAGTATGACTGTTTCTAAATTGTTCATTCTCAGCACTTTGAATTACCCAAGGCACCTCCAATTTTCAGAGTTCTGACCTTCAAGGAATAGTGATTTTAAAGGAACTGGATTCCTTTCATCCTGACACATTACAAAGTGGAAAGAAAGGAAGGAAGGGGTAAAGAGGAAAGAAAGGGTGGAAGGAAAGAAAGAAAGAAGGAAGGAAGGAAGGAGGTAGGGAGGAAAGGAAGGAAGGAAAGAAGGAAAGATAGATTAATAACAACAGACAGGAAGCCCTTTGATTATGCTGAGAATACCCACTTCCAGGGGTGGGATTCTATCAGGTCGCACTTATTTGCTAGAACCGGTTGTTAACGTTTTAAACAGTTCAGAGAACCAGTTGTTAGAAGAAATTCCTGGCCTGTAAGGAAGGCAGGAAGGAAACATTCTGGTGTTGCTTACACAAATTGCCTCTGTGTTAACCCTTATTACATTCTTGGCAGGACTAGACTTCCTGTCCCAGGAACGTCTCTGGAGTTATTTTTCCCTCCTTTGCTGGTGCTTTGCTTGCGTGGAGTGACCATTCAAAGTTACAATGGCACTGAAAAAAGTGACTTATGACCGTTTTTCACACTTACAACTACTGCAGCATCCCCACAGTCATGAGAGGCCAGGCGAGGAGATGAGTGTCTTGATGTGAGTGATGTTGAGTTGGCCATTCCCAGCCAGTAGCATGACCACCAAGCCATGTCCACCAACTAAGCCACACCCACAGAACCAGTTGTTAAAAAATTTAAATCTCACCCCTGCCCACTTCCAAAACAAATCTGAACCCACTCCAACTCTGCCTACTTTGGTGACCTCGCTGCTTTGTCAATTATGGTCCTTGGCTATCCATTAAAATAAAACTGCAGCCAAAGGCCACATGTCTGAGAAATTTGAAAATTGCACCACCAAAGAGATCTGGAGCAGAGGTGGTATTCGGCATGTCCTGACCAGTTCTGGAGAATCGGAAGCGGAAATTTTGAGTGGTTCCGAGAACTGGCAAATCCCGCCTCTGACTGGCTCCACCCCCATCTCTTCTCTGCCTCCCATTGAGTCCCAGCTGGTTGGCTGGGTCTTCTTTGGTTGCCCTGCACAGGAGAACAGAGCTGGAAAGCAAGTTAGTGGGATGGGGAAGGAATGGGGATTTTGCAGTAACCTTCCCCTGGAGTGGGGAGGGAATGGTGATTTTGCAATAATCTTCCCCTGCCATGCCCACCAAGCCAAGCTATGCCCACCAAGCCATGCCCACGGAACTGGTAGTAAAAAAATTTGAATCCCACTACTGATCTGGAGGGTATTAAATTGTTGAAGTCCTATCTCCTATATAACTATTTTACCTTTTTTTAGCTCTTATTCTTTAATTCTTTCTTTTTCAAATGGCATTTTCAGCTGAAAATGACCATTATTAAATTGTACAAGTGAACCTTCGAAAGTTTATTTTTCCAGCCATATTCCTTGGGAGTTAAAATAAGCAGGGAGCAAACTACCAACTGTGAAAAGGCTACCAACTGTGCTCATCTAAACTTAGGTGTCCACTCTGGAGGTTACTTGGAGTTCTTTCATTCCTATGAGGTTCAAGCCAGGTCAAGCTAATTTGAGCTATAAGCTAATTTATTGAAAAGTGCATACCTGTACGGGCAACTCTGCCACTGAGTGCCATGGCACTTTTATTTACTGCTGTAAAAAGTTCCTTCCTTTAGACAGAGCAGTAGATATAGGCTGGTCAGAGCCATGTACTAAGAGTGTAAATTTTCAAGTGAGTTCTGGACATCTGTCTCAGTAGGCCTTGAAGAATCAGCCTCAATGCATTGGAAGGCTACAGATTGACCCACAGGCTGGAACACAGCTGCTCGTGCTATTTACTCGCTAGGTTGCTCATGGCAAGACCAGTTCTACTATAAGACCCAGCAGCCCCCTGAGAAAAAGACAGAAGTCATCTACAACATACAGTGTAATGATTGCAACAGCTACTATGTAAGACAAACAGGCAGAAAACTGGCAGAACGGGTCCATGAACAGCAACTAGCAGTCAGAAGACATGATGAAAACTCTTTAATTTCATTACCTATGGACAGACGTAACCATAGTTTCAATTGGGAAACTGTGACCATCCTAGACCAAACCAAGTCCAAAAAACACTAGGGAGTTTCTAGAGGCCTGGAACTCTGACAACTTAGCCATGATAGAAACCCAGATGTAAACAATATCTATATACTATGCAAAAGAGACAATCAACCAGCCAGAAAGGGACAAAAAACGCCCAAACACCTCCCCACCAGAAATCAGCCCCCAGATTAGTATAGATAAACTCCAAGATTATCAAACTAACAAGTAATCAATACCCCAATCAAGGAACTGCCAAACAAGTCAACAGTAAACAGTCCAACCAAGAACTTCTAAGACCATCCAAGCCACTAGAACAGGGAGCCTCAAACCCACTACTGGACCATGGTCTATTCATAACCGGGCTGTGTGAGTGGCAGGGCACATGTGCATGCGCAGCTTAACTTCTACGAGTCGCAGGGTAGCGTGCTTGCAGTTCAACTTGCGCACGTTGAGCTAGGTGTGCACGTGCATGCATGCTGGCCCGCCACTTGTTCAAGTTGAACTGCAAGCACCAGCCCACTACTCACATGTCCCAGTTCCCCTCTTTCCCCCCACCAGGCACCAAGCCACAAAGGTTGGGGACCAGTGCGCTAGAATATAAACTGAGAGCAAACCCCACTCCTTACTAGCACTGAGGATGTTACCTAGTTTGGGCAATGAAAACAGTCGAGCTCAGAGAGCACCAAAACCACTCATTTCAACCCTGAGCTACAAATACTCTCCTTTATTGATCCTGGAATCACAATGCAAATTCAACCCTTCCATATCTGCATGGAGTATCATAATATGGGTCAAGATGGTACATTATAGCTTTTTTCATTTGGCATCCCCACCTTTCCCATAGCACATGCCATGCTGAGCCAATCTAAATTGTTCTCTACACACACACAAACACACACAGAGAGAGAGAGAGAGAGAGAGAGAGAGAAAATTAACTTAAAAACCCCAATGAATTCAATTAAGCTGCAAATGGCTTGCCAGAATTTTAGGTTTAAAGCATTGAGGCCTCTCTATGGACATAAATGCTCTTATAACAAAGTGAGATTCCTATTTGAATTGATAGGATGAGATTGTCAGGCTTTTCATATCTCTTCTCTTGCCTGTGAAGTGTAACAGGCTTGAGAGCCCATTGCTTCTGGGCAGAAGGAATGGTTGATAATTTTGCATTTGCTACTTTAATGGACCAATCAGGTTTCAGAACATTTGCTTCTGACTTTATTGCTTCTGGCCCTAAAGGGCATTAATTCAAGATTAAATGCCCAAGACCAGCAGTAAAGCAGCAAGCACACTTCAGAACAGAGCATCTCAAGGTGAGAATCCAGATTTTTGGGTGGTGTCAATGCTGGGAAGAAAGGAATATAATCTTCCAATGTGTTGACATATGACTAATTCCTAAAAAGTAGAAATAAAGGCTACACGCTGGCTGTGCTGATATAAATCTTGATTGTTAAATAAATCCATCTTCCAAGCTCATTCAATTCTTTAAAGCCTACAGCAGGGTCTTCAAACTTGACAGCTTTAAGACTTGTGGACTTCAACTCCTAGAAATCCTCCTCCAGTCATGTTAGTTCAGGAATTCTGGGAGCTGAAGTCCACAAGTCTCAAACTTGCCAAGTCTGAAAACCTTTGGCCTACAGCAACCAAATGGGTAGGGATAAGACTCCATGCTACATCATAACATGCTATGTTCATACATGCAAATCACAAACACCATAACTATTCCTAATATTTTGTGCCAATGCAACCCCTAGATTTTTCCTGTGTGAAATGTGTTGTATGTAATTCCTATATGTTAAGTATCAAGCAAAAGATAGAATAATAGACAGAATAATGGAAAGGACCTTGGAGGTCTTGTAGTCCGATCCCCTTCTCAGACAGGAAACCCTATACTATTTCAGACAAATGATTGCCAATATTTGCTTAAAAACCTCCTGTGTTTGAGCATTCACCCATAACATTCTGGAAGCAAGTTATTCCACTGATTGTTTTAACTGCCAGGAAATTTCTTCTTAGTTCTAGGTTGCTTCTCCCTTGATTAGTTTCCACCCACTGCTTCTTGTCCTTCCCTCAGGTGCGTTGGAGAAGAGCTTGACTCCCTCTTCTTTGTGGCTGCCCCTGAGATACTGGAACACTGCCGTCATGTCACCCCCTAATCCTTCTTTTCATTAGACTACGTATACGCATGCTGTATGTCCTGTAGACATGTAGTAAGTGGTGCTGCAAAGTTCCATTTCAAAATGGCCATTTAGGGAGGACAAGGTTAAAAATAGCTGAGTGATAAATTATTATTTTTCAGGAAGACTCTCAGTTACAATTATTCAGCCCTGGATGTTCAAGTAACGGCAGATAATAACATATTTGCATATTGATGCAGCATGCTGCTAATTTTTACAAATCAAGTAGCTGTTAAGAGACCTAGAACCTGATCAGACCAGGCTTTCTTTCTTTGGAAGTTCTAAGCTCTTCGGTTTGATTCCAATCAACACTCAAACTGCAAGGATCCAGCTCATCGATCAATCACTTTATCTCTCCAAGGGCACACCTTCACAAAATTCCGTGAACCAGGATGTCAGCAGATCCTGGAGGCTGTTTTGCAGTTAAAAGGCCACTTATGTCAATATTGCATCTAATTGCTTTCCCTAAGTTTTCCCATCCACCTTTTTGTACCACAGGTCAATGCCCTGCATAGTGATAAGATTGTTATTAGGGACGACCTCTTTAATATATGGGGTGATCACCCAGAGGGCATGTGCTTTTTCTTCTTCCAATTCTAGAAAAGTCCTAAATTAACCCCATTCAGTTTGCGGGAATGGTTTTTCTTTTGTCTTTTTTTGCCAGAAAGATGTTTTGAAACAAATCTTTGTTCCCCTTTGTCAAGTTAGGGCTTATGAGACCTTAGGTTTGTTTGTGTGTGTGTGTAAAACATAGTTGAATAATGTCTCTCCTAAGGTTCAGATTCAGCCTTGAGCATGGCCAAATAGAATTACAAATCATACTTTGTGTTGTTATCATCCCACCTTTTTTTTATCAGACAAGGATTTACCTGGATCAGAAAAAGGCTTACCTTACTCCAGCTCCTTATTTCCTATAGCAACCAATAAAATGCCAATGGAACCTCTATAGCCAGACACGAGGGCAATAATACTGTATTTTTCTCCATACTGATTGTATTTGAGAGGGTTCATATAATATTTGATCCATAGCTATTGGACATCTTATTCTGCACAAATGTGTCTATTTAATTTTTAAAGCCCTCAAATGTCATCCCAGTTAATTGAATACAATCATCCTATGAACTCTGGTGGCACAGTGGTTAGAATGCAGTACTGCAGGCTACTTCTGGCTGGCTGAAGTTCGAGCCACACCGGGCACAAGGTTGACTCAGCCTTCCATCCTTCCTAGGTCAGTAAAATGAGGATATACCGCACTGGAGCGGTATATAAGTCTAAGTGCTAAGTGCTATTGCTATCCTGACCCAAAATGGATGATAAGTTTTCTGTTCTTTCTTTCCCTACAAATGGTCACCCAGAATAGTCAGGACATACAAGAATAAAAAAAAAGCAATTAGGATTATTCTGTAATCTGTGGAATAACACAGAGATTCAGTAGTGGATAGTTCTGAATTCGTTGACACTTGATTTTTATATTGAATCATCAAATTAATGTCAGTTCTTAGCAGCCACGTAGATTTTCTCCAGAACAATCTGTCCACAGCCTGGTCCTTCAGCGTCCACCCACCTTGTAGAGGTATGCAAAGGTTATCCGGACTGGTTCACAATTCATGTCCAGTGCTGGGAGGAAAGAAAACACAAACCTGTGTGGATAACTCCAGAAGCAGTGCAATTTACAGGGCTGTTCAGTGCTTCAGATTCAAGGGCTTTGGAGTATGCTGGGGTTATTGTTACCTTTATTATCAGAGTACAGCATGTGTACAATGAGATTGGCTGAGCCTCCCTTCGTGCACCCCCCTCCCCCCAACACAACTCACAGAGAGGACAGAAGTCCCTAATCCAATCCCAATCTTATTACACTGGGTGACCTTGTTGCACAACACGCCGGCCCTGCAAGTCTATCATACTATGTTGACATGAAGTTATTTTCCATTCAGAAGTCTGACAGCACACAGGTAGAAACTGTTCTTCAGCCTGCTGGTGCAGCTGGCTATGCTTCTATGTCTCCTACCCGATGATAGGAGAGTGAAGAACTGCTGACTGGGATGTGAGAATTTTCCTCATTCTTCTAAGGTGGTGAGCCCTAGTGATGTCGTTTAGTGGTATCAGGGAACAGCCCACAATGTTTTTTTGCTATACTCACCACCCTCTAATAATGTCTTTCCACCCACGGCTGTCAAGCCAGCATAATGTATGAGGATGCTTTCTATTGTGGACCGATAAAAGGAAGTCATCAGTAGTTATTCTATTTTATTCTTTCGCAAGCCCCTAAGGAAATGGAGTCTCTGTTGGGCCTATCTGGCCACCTGGGTTGTGCTGATTTTCCAACACTTCACTGAGGTAGATTCCCTGGAATTTAAAGGAGGAAACTCTCTCCACACAGCCCCCCTGGATGTAAAGGGGGGCAGGTTCCTCTCTCTTCTTCCAGAAGTCTAACACCATCTCCATCTCAACCGTAGCAAGTGTTCACATTCATTGCTCACTTCCAAACACATTTTTGCCTTTGAATCTGAAGCACTGCAGAACCCCTACAACTGAGCTCTATGTCCAGACCAAGCATGAGGTTTGTAAAAAGAGATCGGTGTTCTCCCATATGTTGCAAACACGAAACAGCTATAATGTTTTTTTAGAGATGAAATTGCATGCCGGATTTCTATAATGGGTGGGGATGGGTTATGTTAAATTTCATTAAAACTGGTGCAGAGATTTTGAGCGACAGTACAGTCCTTTACTTTAAAAAAAAAAAGAGTTGTAGCCTCCTGAAAAAAAAAAGACCACCAATAATAGTTTCTATCGTGGGGAAGGCCTGTGACACATTTTAGGTTGCTTGCTTAAAGAAAGGTTTGAGCAGGGAAATCCTATTTGTAAAAAAAAGAAGATACTTCTCCCTGAATGAATGGGTGGGGAAACAGTTTCTTTGATCAAAAAAGACATATCAGAGGGAAATTTCATGGTTTTGATGTGAAATAAACCACAAATCAACTAAAGCATATTTGAGGGTAGGTAATCACATAACCAACCTGGGCATGTCTAGGGGAAAAATAAAACAAAAACTCATGGACCAAATTATAAAGTTAGAGGTTCTCACCTCTCTGCTTTATCTCTCCCATGAAAGCACTAATACTGACCTGACTGTTTAAAGGCAGGTCTTCTCCTTGTACCTTTCTCTGTCATGTAAAATGATGATTTCTCCTGCAATTCCTAAAGCTACTATAGGCTGCTTTTGTTTTGTTTGTTTTTTGCAGTAAACTAAAGCTCCAGATGAAGATATCAAGACTGGGGATTTGTGGAGGCCCAGAATGAAAAGTGCTTAGTTGCAAAGGAGAGCAACTAAGATGATTAAAGGCCTGGAGACTAAAACATATTTTAGTCTCCTCCAGTTGCAGGATTTGGGTTTGGCTAGTCTAGGGAAAAGGAGGACTTGGGGGACATGATAGCAGTATTCCAGTATTTGATGGGCTGCCACAAAGAGGACCGGGATCAACTTATTTTCCAAAGCACCTGTAGGCAGGACAAGAAACCATGGACAGACTCTAATCAAGGAAAGAAGCAAACTGGAACTAAGGATGAAACTTCCTAACAGTGAGGACAATTAACCAGTGGGACAGCTTGAGAAGTGCTTCATCACTGGAAGTTTTTAAGAGACTGGGCAGTCACTTGTCTGAAATGGTATAGGATCACCTGCTTGACCAAGGGGGTGGACTAGAAGACCTCAAAGGTCCCTTCCAGCTCTCTTCTGATTCTGATCCATTTGCCTATGGGAAATGAAAATGTGTTCCTTATTGCTCTACTCAGATATGGGACCCATAATTTGGCTGAGTCCAGTGCCTTTTTGGAATGGAGCCAATGCTGCTGTCAAAGCATTAAAAGTACATAGAAGACCCCATTCTCCAGTCTAGTCAATTCATTCTTTCTTTAGAAAAGAAGCAGCTCAGATGAAGTTTTGGGGAGTCCAGAGATACAAACTGCATGAATAGCAGGAAAGTAAGATGCGATCATGACTTAATGGTCAGTTTCTCTGTTTGGTTAAACCAGATGCAGCAAGAACGGCACATGGCCACAACAGAAACGGTTAAACAAAATACAGACGTAAAGGAAGATCTGTTTCACTGTCCCCTGGGTAGGTTGCCTAATATAGTAGCCCTATTTTTAAATGGCAATAATCAACTATCTGAAATGTTCCTTGATCTCTAATGGCATTTGCTCAACAATCTGCTTGGCTTCCTGAGAACTAGGCAGAACCCTCTGGGCACAGAGCCAGAAGGTGTTCTTTCCCAGGTGTATTCAGTTAGGAGGATACTGCTTCATTAAGCTGCACTAATTTGCTCCACCCCTTGTTGTATTTTACAATCCATAGAGAACACAAACATTTTAGCTGACACCTGATCAGGCTATAAATAGAAGGGCTGCTGCAGCTGTTCTTGTCTTGCAGCTGTACTGATGGAAATAAGCTACTGTGGAGCTGATGGCTTTGCTGAAGGGAGGCAGATTCTTAAAGATTCCTAGCCTAAAGAAATGGTACCTCTGGTTTCACCTGTTTAATTTAGTATTCTTCAACAAGGTCCCAACATGGGACTTCTTGGTGGAAGGAATGATCCCTGCTGTGTTTTGTTGTTCCGGGGAAGCTCTTTGACCACAGCTTATTGGACACCCAAACTCTGCCACCTCACTGAGCTGATATCTAAACGAAATAGTGGCAGTGATCAGACTTTGAATCAGAGTTAGATGCAATGTTGGGTTCTCAGTATATTGCTAAATGTCATTTCCTAGCATATCTAGCTAGCATAGTAAAAAAGGGAAAGGTAATGGGGGCTCCATTCCAATGACATCTGGAGGGCCAGAGCATATGATAGGGAGATGGTTTCTTCAGGCAGGTTACATTTTGGATCTATTTTTCTATTTGTGCTTGTTATCCCTAGTTATCGTTCATTCTGCCCTCCTTTACTGACACTTAGATTCAAACACACCTTGAAACAAAATTCCTACTTGGCTTTAGCTCTCCTGATTGTGCCTATGATTGCAATATCCAATAACTTATTGATGACAACACTTGCATGGCCCCTTAAAAATCTTTGGCTACTTATTTCTGCAGATTAGCTTATAATTATTAGTATGTTGGGTCCTCTTTTTTCCCCTCTTTAGCAGCTGCATTAGGAACTAAGCCCTGAACATTTAGGCCACTTGCAAACTCAGCTTTTGAATACCAACCATTACATTTTCCTATAAGTTGTACAATCCTATACATATCCACTTAAAGCTAAGTCTCACTCAGATCCACCAGGAAAACAACTAAACCTAAAACGAATCTGACTTTTTCCAAGGTACAAAATGTTTCATTCTGAGAATTGGTAATATTTCTGAATATCTTTGGCCAGCAATGCAATATGTCATTCATCATGTTACATCTCCTTTATTGAAGTTGCCATAGCTGTATTCGTTGTACTTGTACAATGACAATAAAGTTCTTCTAAGTTCTAAAATCATTTTATGCCTGATCTAGTCTTCTGTTGTGCAACCATTCTGTTTTTCAAGCAATGTACTTGCAATCCCATTTTGGGCAAACAGCTGAGTTTCATGCTGTTGGAATGATGTCAAAGCCTGCAATCTCCTCCCTGTATATCATTTCAACACCAGCAATGGTAATTTCCAGGTGAGATTGCAGCTACTGTCACCGAATGACCCAAATCGCATTAGGAGAGTTTGATCTCCACACATCCTGGTTAATGGGTTACCAAAAGGAAACATGTACGAGTGAGAGAGATTTACCAAAGCTTGTATTGCTGCCTCCTCTCCTTTGGCAATAGAAGTCAGAAATTTCTCTAGTGAATAGAAAATTGCATAGTGTCTCTAAAAAAAAAAAGAACTGATGCACACTCCAACTATTTAAGAGTATCATTTTTGATTCTCCTGAATAATACAACATTATCTGAAAAATAAAATATAGCTTTTGATGGTGCTTGAGATGGTTGCTTAAAATGAATGACTCAGTCATTCTACGTGATTTATACATGATCCATAATAGTAAATTAAAATAGGTGGGCATTGAAAGCAAATTCAAATTAAGTGCCTAGAAACTTTAACAAATAGTATGTAACATTTTCTGGATGGTAGAAAACTATTAGAAATACAATATGCTTTAATGATAATATTTTTAATTCTGTTCTTTATTTCAGGGATGAAGATAGAAGGAAAACAAGATATAGGAAAAAGATATAGTTGTGTATCGTTGAGTTTAGGAGTCATAATACCAGAGCTTAATCAAATATCTAAGTAACACAGCTAGAAGCTCTCCTTAATATTATTATCACTAAATAAGGTGATAATGGAGAAGGAGGATTACTTGGAGTGACAAAATTTTAGGATATATTGGCTGGGTAGAGATTCCATAGATTCCCTCTTTGGAACTAGAGACTAGTTCAACCTTCAATCCTTTGCCGAATACAGAAACCCAATGCATCTCTCATATAGTTGCCCAGCAGGGGTGGGATTCAAATTTTTTAGCAGATTCTGTGGGCATGGCTAGGTGAGAGTGGCTAGGTGGACATGGCCATGTGACTGGGTGGGTGTGGCTTCTTTTTGTAGCACCCCACATGCTCCATTTTTTTTTTGCCTCCTGGGTCTCAGGGAAGCCTTCTGGGCGAAGCAGTAAGAAGTGAGGGGGATACCGGCAAGCTGATCATTGGGAGGAAAAAAAAAAAAGAGAAATATCTTAAGGAGTGACTGGGGAGGGGAGAATGCAGTCAGTGATGTCGGGCATGCACACGATGTCGGGCATGTGCGATAAGGACTGACTGAGGGGAGAGGAGGGGAGGGCAGAGAGGGGCAGGACCAGCCAGGGGCACGATTTGCCAGTTCTCTGAACTGCACAGAATCGTAACAATTGGTTCTATAGAACCAGTCCAAAGTGGTAGAATTCCACCCCTAGTTGCCCAGCCTTTACCTGCATCTGTTTAGCACCTCCTTGGTAACTGATCGGTTTGCCTATGCTGAGGGTAAAGCTTGAATCCAACTCTTGTACAAAGTAGTATTCATAAATGTTCTACTGCCAGTTTTCATTATCAAGGAGAAAAAGGAAGGCTGGAAGGCTCAGCCTTCTAGATGAAAAGAGTGGCAGAATGAACCATCCTTTCAGGCAAGCTGGAGCAAGAACAAATAGAATTGCCTTGCAGCATAGCTTGCAGCGCTTTTGATGGGGTGGTGCGCTTGCTCTTCTAATTATGTGTTCATTATGGTTTGTTGCAGACGATCAAGTCTTTTGCAGCATTCCCCTATGTTCTGGCACAAGTCTGGAAAATACTGACTCATAGGCATTATCCGTCTTGCCCAGGATCCAGGACAATTTCATACTGGGTGTATATAATTTCCAGGAATGCAATACTACAAAGCATTGTTATTGTTGAGTTATCTTCCAGCCCAGCCTCTTGGCTCTCTCAGCCAATTGCAATAAATAGTAGTGTCTTAAAATAATAATAAAAAGTTTACTCTATGTATCACCTTCTTTCAGCTGCTTGGGTTTCCTACAGAGTTATCATTTTGGACCAATTGCAAAGAGTAGCATATACTGTACATAGCCTCAATATTTTGTAGAGAAAGAAGGCAATTCTTGAGTTTTTGAAACCCCTATTAACCAGCCTTGAAACAACCTGCATTGGCTACCTGTTTATTTCAGAGCTTAGTATATAAAATCCTTATTTATCATCCTCAAACAAATGAAGATCTCCTGGAAGAATTGTTTTACCTGAACCTGTTCTGTTCTTGGTCCAGTACCTGCTGATACTGTACTGTCTTCCATTGGTTTTGGAGTGCTAGTATGCTCAGAGTTGGACACCTTGACACTTCCATTTTAATTTCCCACTATGTAATTAAAAGAACATATGGATCAAAATCAGTAAAAGTGACAGGAAGAGATGTGTCAAAAGTATAGAAAAGCTAGGCCATTACATGCTTGGGAAATGAGGATAGAGGGGGTTAGAACTACAAGTAAATAAATATGGCAGTCAAGAGTTTGATGCGTGTGGGTGAAAGTAATAGCACTTAGATGAGAGGTGGTATTCAGCAGGTTCTGACCAGTTCTGGAGAACTGGTAGCAGAAATTTTGAATAGTTCGGAGAACCGGCAAATACCACCTCTGACTGGCCCCACCCCCATCTATTCTCTGCCTCCCGAGTCCCAGCTGATTGGCTGGGTCTCCTTTGGTTGCCCTGCACAGGAGAATGGAGCTGGAAAGCAGGTTGGTGGGGTGGGGAGGGAATGGGGATTTTGCAGTAACTTTCCCCCAGGAGTGGGGTGGGAATGGAGATTTTACAGTATCCTTCCGCTGCCATGTCCACCAAGCCACACCACACCCACCAAGGCATGCCCACAGAACCTATAGTAAAAGAATTTTGAACCCCACCACTGACTTAGACTTATATACCACCCCATAGTGCTTTACAGCACTCTCTGGGAAGTTTACAATGTAGGCATTATTTGCACATTCCCCCTAACCATCTGGGTCCTCAGTTTACCGACCTCAGAAGGATTGAAGGTTTAGTCAACCTTGAGCCCCACCAGGATCAAACTCCAGACTGTGGGCAGAGTTAGTACACAATACTGCACTCTAACCAATGTGCCACCATGACTACTATCATATCAGTGACTCTTATCCTAATATCAGTGGAGACATGGAAAGGCAGGGGAAGAGAGTGCCCATTGAAAGAGTGATTAGCTGGGCAGGAACAGAACCAATAGAACTATCATATTTAGAAAAGAGAGGGTATCAACCCCAAGCTTTCCCACCTTTTGGCTCTGCTAGCTGAGAAGGACATTTATGAATCTACCAATGACAAGGAAGTCAAGCTGGGGAAGACTCATGATTGGTGCAACTAGATCGTTTTCTTCTTTTTGAATAAACTCTGCACCTTAGGGCTGTGGCGAATGGGAACCCAAAGGGTTTGTGATGGAGAGCAATGAACAAGTACAAGGAAATTGCAACCAAACATAAAAAATAATTACCTTCATTTGTTACAATGCCTTAGGCTCAACCAATAGAGGGACCAGAACACACAGTAGCTGCTTTTTTGAAGTTAAAAATGTATATGCAATAACATGCATATACATTTATTTAGAAATAAGATCACATATTACCTTCCTATTTCCCTAGAAGTGATACAAATATTTTTGATAGTATTCTGTTCTTCATGCTTCAAGTTGCCTTCTGTTCTTGTTTTGAAGCTGTGGGTTTTGTATGTTTAGTTGATTTATTTGGAAAACCACTGCAAAGAAGGAAAAACTTCCTGACTATCTCAGTAGCCAACCAATCACTGCTGCAGCGAGCCTGTTTTGATGCCAGATTGGAAATAGGAGTGTCATTTGGTTTTGATTGAGATTGGGGTTGTGTCAAATTTTATTTCTATATGAATTATTATGAGTGAATTTCCATTGTCAACTATTACAGTGGCTGATTTACTTTCCATAAAAAAGTCTATCTTTCAATTTCTTCTCCCTCTCACTTAGACATAAAGTTGAAGAGATAGTATTAAGGATCACATGAAACTGATTCAGCAGATTATCAACCTTAGAATTTGGTAAGTACTGACTCAGCTAGCAATCAATCCTGGGTTCAGGAGAAGTCAGTTGATGAGGATCCTGATTCCAGCCAATTCTTTTTAGAAAGAGTATTGAGAAGATGATTTGCCTATAGCTCCAGAAGTAGATTATTTGGACCCCTTCCATTCAGAACTCGGACCTGGTCATAGTATCAAGAAAAGTATTGATCATTCTGGGCAGGTTGGCAGGCTTGAGATGAGGGTTGATGTAGGAGATTGGGAGTGGGAGGCACACACTACAATGGTTCCCATTTTTCTGGAGCTGATTTCAATTAGTTGGGGCTGGGGTGGGTATGGAGCCCTGCTTTGCAGTGAGGAATGACTAAAGAGATCTACTCTTTCCCTGGTGATAGAGAATCAGTTGAGAGGAATTTTGATATCAAAGTGTTTTTCTATGGAGGAGGCAGGAAATCTCATCAAAGAGAAGCCTAGATTAAGATACCTCACAGTCCCAGGCAGGATGGGAGAAGAGAAGAAAGATGTTCAGGGTAGCTACATCCCAGCATTTCTCAGGATAGATCTAGTTAGACGATTATAGCCTTAGTTTGGCAAGATTTTGTCCATTAAGTGTAAACAATAAAGGATTGGACTTAATTGGATTTGTCTGTGTTGTTTTGAGCTTGACACTCCACTCCTATTTAACATCTAGATCAGGGCTGTCAAACTCCTGGTCCATGGGTCAAATGCATCACGTGCTGGCCATGCGCACAACCAGTTTAGCAAAGCGGGGGGAAGTCCCAATGCGACACGTGACACCGCCATGATGATGTAAGTTTGACACCCCCGATCCAGATGAAGCTGCTGGGTTAAGTCATAAATAAGCATGTAGTACGATATCATAAGTCTGTTAATTATAGGATAACCTTTGTCTAATTATTTCTGCCATCATGTAAGATTAGGGAGGGTAGGCATGATCTAGAATTCACCAATTAAACAGACATCCAGAGCTGGGCCTTCTCTTTCACTGCTCCCATCTTCTGGAATACCCATCCCTCCAGAAAAGTTGACTGGCTCCATTCTTGTCTTTCTTTAGAAAAGCACTAAAAACCCACTTTTTCAGTTACTTTTAAGAAATGATAATATATCTGTTATCTTTAACATAGAATTTTAGACTTTTACTCAGTACATTTTACCATGAACCAGTAATCTGTAATTACAAAACTGATGAAAATTGAAAACATCACAGCCATGTTGGCTGAATGCCTTTGAAAAATATTCTCAACAATTAATGATGAACTCTTGGTTTGCTATCACTGCTTCTACCTTCTATTGCAATATAGCAGTAGAGGATAAACATGTTCTTTGTGTCAATACTCCTATAGTATTAAGAGGACTTGGAGTTCTTATCGGTAATGTTCAAGGACAGCAAATTAACAAAACAGCCCAGCGGCCTATGTAGAGATGGGATCCAAACACTTTCATTAATAGCCCAAGCTTATGGCTTTGAAGCACTGTGCATTCTTGCTAAATAAAAGGAAAATAATATAAAAAGCATACATGCTTTTAGCTGAAAAGGACTTTGCTGGTAGCTTTTACTTCATCATTTTACCTCACCATAGCCCATATGATGAGGTAACTGAGGGTGAGGTACTGTGTAGCATTAAAGAGGCAAGATATAGAGTTTGAACACTTTTGCAAGGGTGATTTTTCTTTTTTAAAGCATCTCACATGAGCCAATGTTGACCTTTATCTACCCCTTGCCAAGATATGGCTCTGACTGTCATGGGATCATTACAAGAGTCATTGAAACTCATGTGAGTTCTGACTTCCCAATCCCTTTTTCACCTAGCCTCTTGTAACAAGTCCTAGCCACAAAATGAGATTGGTAATTCACCCCCTGCTTCAAAGCAAGACATTGAAACCAACAACATTACCAAAAGAATCTTGACATTCAAAATCAACCTGGGGATGTAATCCTCTTTCCTGCCCCCACTACCCCAAAAGAGAAACCAGGAACATTAACTGAATTGCTCAATTGGGAATATTTCTAGAGAAGTTAGTTCTCTCCTCGTGGTTGTCATCTATTTGTTTATAATGTTCTAAAACTAAGTGGCACTTTCAAACTGAAGCTGAACGGTGTTCTTCCCTTAGAATGGATTTCAGTACTTATGTTGCTAATGAGCTACACCACCACCATTGCACCTGCCCTATAAAACATCCTCCCCCTCCCCAAAGATAGCCCTACTGTTTTTTGGGAGGCCCTACTGGTTTTATCCCGGGTACTGGGGCTGGGATGTTGGTTATGGGAGCTCTAGCATATTAGGTAGTGTTTGTTTTTCTTTTGTTGGATTTTGTGGAATGCATTTGTTTTTATTCTGTTTGTTTTGCTACCTGGACTTTCATTGGATAAATGGCCTATAAATTCATTAAATAAAGAAATGACCTTTAATTAGAGCAATTAGATTTTTCCTGCTTTATAAGCAGAGAGGAACCTTGCTATCCTTGAAATAGCATTCAGGCGTAAGATGTTTGAATATTTGCTTCTGTGTAGTAATTATTACCATGTTTCCCCATAAATAAGACCTAACTGGAAAATAAGCCCTAATGAGTCTTTTGGAGCAAAAGTTAATATAAGACTGAATCTTATTTTCAGGGAAACACATTAGTAACAACGTACCTTCCTTCTTTCCTGGAGGGAATTTATTCTTGCTCATATAATGCTCATTAAATACAGTATACTGATACAGCAAGTTCAGGACCCATTCTCAGGAGGTGTGTATGAGAGAATTGCCCATGTCACTGGATGGTTCATATCCGAATTACATTTCAGTGTTAGAATTATTAAACAGACTGATACTGTTCATTCAAGTTGTGTTCAGTCTTTTCAGTTTTCCAGCACAGTCCAGTTCATTGGATCATTGGACCAAAAAAAATTGAAAAAACAATTCCATTACTTTAAGAGTTGTAGAGATAAAAATGGGAGTAAGGAAAGTACTCTTCTTCCTTTACTCCCTTCCCAAGCAGTGTTGTTGAACTGCGGCAATTTTAAGATATCTGAACTTCAACTCCCAGAATTCCCCAGCCAGCATCAATTCTAGAAGTCAAGTCCACACTTCTTTAAAATGTCATAGTTAAGAAACACTGCTCTAGAGTGTTAAGGCGTAATTCTCATCTGCCATTTTAGCACTTTTGATCCAAAAAACACTCATAGGTCAGGATCTCTGATGGTCACCCAGAAATATATTTATTTGAATAAAACTGTGCCTTCATCGGGCAAGGAGGGCTAAGATTCCTAATTTTTACTCTAAATCTAAATCAGGCTTCAATTCAAAGATACATTTAACTTTAACAGTAAAATTTTCAGCAGCACCAACCCACATATTTTAATATGTCGGGCCCATGTCACAAATGAGGAAATTCTACAGAGGAGTCATTCAAGAACTGTCTCAGAGTGGCAGAACAAAGAATGTGCTTTGCTAGACAGGTGTTCCACACGAGTGAGCAACCTCTAGCAAAGACTGCAATCAATTGGATACCACTCGATGGTCAGAAAAAAAGAGGAAGGCCATAGAAAATCTGGCACCAAACATTTCAGGAAGATCTGAAAAAACATCCACCTAAATAGAAAGATGCAGAGACTGTAGCTGTGGACCTAGAATAATGGATATGCTTCTAGCCCTGATGTGCTTGGCACAGGATGTGAGAGACCAAGCCACAACATATAGAAGGCAGGATTTGTCTAAGTTTATAGCCAGTACATCTATCTTGCCTTGATGTTTTCTTTCTGGTGCACTCAATATGGGAGCATACAGCACACAATCAAACATGGATTTATATATTTGGCATTATCTGCTTTTTATGTTATTTTTAGAACATTTTAATATTTGAAGTATGTTCTCATCTCCCCATGGATTTCAATTATTGGATGACTTAGAAAATAAATGGATAAATAGATCAATGAATCAATTGCCTTTGAAACTGCTTTTCCTAAAAAAAAATAGAATAATAAAATCTTTTAGGAATGCACTTCCTTAATCAGCAAACCAAAGTCAGAATCAAATTAATACTAAATTAGAGAGCACCAAAACATTACCATGATATCAACATCATGGTACAGCTTGTGACTTAAAGGTTTTACCCTTTTTATGACATGAGAGATTCACAAGTGAATCATTGGACCTAATTTCCTGTGTTGTGTCTGCAGTGTATGCAAGTTACTATATTTTATCTGGATTGGCTAATCTTTCTTGAGGAAGTCTCAAGAAGGCAGAAGATTCCTCAGAAAAGCAGTATATTTTAAGCATCGTAGGGTGAGCCAACATGCTTCCTTTTACAGAGAGACTCTCCCACTTCTGCGAGGTTAATTGCCTAAACTCTTGTATATCAGTATACTGGTATGTTGGAAGTACAGAATAGGCACTGGTAAGTGGTCCTTAATATTAAACATGCTTCTGATTGGTGGTTTATACCAGGAAGAAAGAGGAGTTCAAGACATTGCTGTCTATCAAGGTAGCACACAGGCACAGCTTTACCTTTGCTGAGAGGAAATGGCATTCTGGGAGACTGACCCTGTTGGGTATATGGATACACCAACTAGGTTTGGGTGAATAAATATATGAACCAAGGTTTAAGTGTTTGTAGCTTTAAGCACAAAACTGCAATGTAATTAGATAATTAAGGGTGCGGTTGCAAGCAGCAATATAAGGCAGTAAGAGAAACGTAACACTTCCTGGTTCCTGGTCACTGGTCCCTGGTTTCTCTGATCTCTGCTGCCTGCTGTTTACTCCTGTTTGAGACGTCTGCTTGTTAATGCTTGTTGGCTACTGTACTGAACAAAAGGACTGTTTACTTGGTGAGCTGGTATCCTGTGCATACTCAGCATTGTCTTCGAGAGAAAGGTATCGGGAGGAGAAGATGTACAAGCAGATAAGGACATTGTACTGACTAGTTTAATGGACTAGGTTACTGGATGGATATATTGGATAATGACATATGGACTGAATGACACTGCTTAAACTCTGAATGAATTAAATTACTATTTAAAACTACAAACAGTGTTTTTGTCTCCAGTGTGTGTATACTCTTGGGCCCAGCCTCTCTCTCATTTGGCTGCCTGGCTTGACTGCTGCTGTGCACTCTGCTTGGGGGTTTGTCCCCAAACACTAACATTGGTTATGGGCCCAGCAGTGAGCACAGTCTAACTAACCAGGTTATAGCAGTGAGAGTTTTGGGGTGAGTTGCACATTACTGTACAAACTGTTTGTTGAATAGTTATTTATCTGTAGAGCAATGGCACAAGTAAATTTGGCAAGTCTGTCCATGATATCCAGACTAGATGGAACAAACTATGTTTCATGGTCAATGAAATGTAGTTTACTTCTACGAAGAGAAGGTTTGTGGGACATAATAAAAAACCCACCAGATGTATCTAACTTAGATCCTAATGTTGAAGAGGATGCCAAAAAGATACAAGACTATGAACGAAAGAATGAGCAGGCTTTATGCATCATAGGTCTGACTCTCTCAGACCAGCAACTGATCCATATCCGTGGAGTGGAAAATGCTGCAAACTGCTGGGAGAATCTCAGGAAGATTTATGTTTGGGACAGTGTAGGAGCTCAGAGTGAACGTGACCAGCTGAGAGAAGAAGAGAAATTATCTTCAAGGCTTGAAAGAAACCAGCTATGTAAAGTAAAGCACCCGGAAGAAGAGAATTTATCTTCGACGGCATACACAATTAAAAAGTGTTTTAATTGTGGAGGCAGAGGACATTTGGCAAGATTCTGCAGAAAAGAAAAAAGCCAGAATGTAAAAAAGCCAAAGAAATCCTTTGAACTAGCCACGTTTAGCAACTGTGATGTGAAGAATGATATATGGGTGGTGGACAGTGGTGCATCCCACTGCATCACGAGAGATAAGACAAAGTTTATAAAAATGTCTACAAGCTCTCAACATATATCACTCGCGAATGGTTGGAACCTCAAGGCCAAGGGTGAAGGTATTGCATACTGTCCATGTTTAAACCAGAATATAAAAATGTTGTATGTACCACAGTTAAAGATGAACTTACTTTCTGTAAGAGTATTAGATAAACTAGGTTATGTAGTTACATTTAAGGATAATAAGTGCATACTGGAGAAAGATAACAAAAGGGTAACTGCAGCTTTAAATGGAGCATTGTATGTCTTACATGATAGTATGAAAGGGGAGGCACAGACTGTATTTAACAATATAAAGCCTCATAATGAATGTATCCATTTATTGCATAGGCGTTTGGGGCATGTAAATTTTAAAATGCTAAAACGTACAGTAGAGCTATCTGATGGAATAAGGTTAAAACCCTGTGATAAATATTTGCGTTGTAATGTCTGCTGTGAAGATAAGAGTAAAATAATGCCTGCAAATAGGCTAAATGGTTTTAAAACTAAAGAACCTTTAGAAGTAGTATTTGCAGACATTATAGGTCCAAAGAAACCCAGTATGGGGGGTGCTCGATATATACTGAGCATTATGGACCATTACTCTAGATATGGGTTTTGCTACCTAATGAAAAGCAAAACTGAAACATATCAACATTTCTTCAACTGGTTAAAGTTTGCAGAAAGAAAGACTAAACGGCAACTGATAACCCTGGTGACAGATAATGGTACGGAATTTGTTAACAGCAAATTCCAGAATAGATTAAAGGTAGCTGGAATAGAGCACAAGAAATCTGCACCATACAGACCACAACACAACGCATTTATAGAGAGAAGAGGCCAAACACTACAGGCAATGGTTAGAACAATGTTAACTGATTCTGGATTACCTGATTTTGTGTGGGGGGAGGCTGCAATGTGTGCCAATAACATATTGAACAACGTTGTTAACTCAACTACTGGTGAAATACCATTCACCATGTGGCATGGCAGGAAGCCTGATCTGAGTTACCTGCACACATTTGGTGCACCAGCATGGGTGCATATCCCTACACAACTCAGGCGTAAAGGGCAACACAGAGCTAAACAATTTTTCTTCGTTGGTTACGAAGCAAACCATAGGGCATATAGATTTTGGGAGAAAGGCACATCTAAGGTGTTATGTAGTGCTAATGCCCAATTTCTAGAGCACGTAGGATGGGATAAGTTAGAACAGGATAACAATAAAGAAGTGATTATTGAATCCTATAGAAATCCCATTAAGTATCCCTGTAACTTTAAGAAAAAAGTAAAGAGAGAAGTACAGGAAGAGATAGTGCCCATAAAGGAAGAAATAGCTGAGCAAGATGAGGAACCTGAACAGGTAGTAATTCAAAAAAGTCCTCATACAAGCCCTGTAATTCCCAGAAGAACTACACGTATATCTAGACCGCCTGATAGATACCAGGCTAATACAGTGTGCCAGGTTAATAAAGTTCCATATACTGTGGATGAGATAAAAAAGTATCCTTCTAAAGATAAGGAAAGTTGGTATGCAGCAATGAATAAGGAATTGAAATCCTTGAAGGATATGAAAGTATATGAAAATGTGAGATTACCTGGTGATATAAAACCCATTGGCTGCAAATGGATTTTTAAGATAAAAACTGATAAGGATGGAAATATAATCCATAAGGCAAGATTAGTAGCCCAAGGTTTTAGACAAAGTGCCAATGCTATGATGAAGTATTTGCACCTAGTCTTAAAGCAGCAACATTGAGGGCAGCTTTAGTGTGGGCAGCAAGCAAGAAATATATAGTTAACCATTTAGATGTGGAAACTGCTTACTTGCACGCCCCACTAAGACATACTGTATATATGAAAAAGCCTAGTGGATTTAAAGGTGAAAATAATAATGATTGTTGGTTGTTAAAGAAGAGCCTCTATGGTCTTAAACAATCAGGCTATGAATGGAACCAGTATATTGTAAAGGAACTGAACAATATAGGGTTTAAAGCTGGTTTAGCCGATCCATGTCTATTTAAAAGGGAGACAAATGGGAAAATATCATTATTATTGTTATTCACTGACGATATTGCCTTGATTACTGAGACTAATGATGAAGCAAATAAAATAATAGCATCATTAGGTAAGAAAATAAAAATCAAGCAATTAGGGGAGATAAAGAAATATCTAGGTTTGAATATACTGAAAACACAGAAAGGTTTTAAGATATCTCAGGAAGATAAGATATCTAAATTGCTAATAGATTATAAGATGGAACTTTGTAAGCCTGCAAAGACTCCAATGAGTCAGGATATTTGCAAAATGGATGCTCAAAGTCCCAAATTTGATAAGGTATTATATCAATCTTTGATTGGTAGCTTATCATACATTAGCAATTGGTCAAGGCCAGATATAGCTTATAGTATTAATCAACTGGCACGACATAATAATGATCCACTTCAATGTCATTGGATAGCATTAAAGAGGATTTTAAGATATCTTAAAGGAACATTACACCATGCACTGTATCTAGAACCAAGAGGTGATCTAATACTGAGTGCTTATGCAGATGCTAGTTTTGCATCAGAAAGAGACACAAGAAAGTTGACTTCAGGAACAGCCATAATGCTGGGTAAGACATTAATAGGTTGGAAGTCAATTAGACAACAGCATATAAGTTTGTCTACTATGGAGGCAGAATTCTCCTGTTTATCACTATTATGTACTGAATTAATTATGTATAAACAAATGTTGAATGATATGGGTATAACTGTAAATTATCCTATAATTGTACATGAAGATAATCAGGCAGCAATTCAAATGGCCACAAATATTGCAGTAAAAACTAGGAGCAAGCATACAGATTTAAGGTATCTAAACGTTAGACAATCTGTACAGAGTAAAATGATACAGTTGGAGTACTGCATGTCGGAGGACAATATAGCTGATAATTTTACTAAAGCCCAAGGTGCCATTAAGCACCTAGAGAGTTGTGAAAAGTATGGATTTAAATTGTAAAGGTATTATATATTTATATCACCCAAAAGGGGAGAATGTTGGGTATATGGATACACCAACTAGGTTTGGGTGAATAAATATATGAACCAAGGTTTAAGTGTTTGTAGCTTTAAGCACAAAACTGCAATGTAATTAGATAATTAAGGGTGCGGTTGCAAGCAGCAATATAAGGCAGTAAGAGAAACGTAACACTTCCTGGTTCCTGGTCACTGGTCCCTGGTTTCTCTGATCTCTGCTGCCTGCTGTTTACTCCTGTTTGAGACGTCTGCTTGTTAATGCTTGTTGGCTAATGTACTGAACAAAAGGACTGTTTACTTGGTGAGCTGGTATCCTGTGCATACTCAGCGTTGTCTTCGAGAGAAAGGTATCGGGAGGAGAAGATGTACAAGCAGATAAGGACATTGTACTGACTAGTTTAATGGACTAGGTTACTGGATGGATATATTGGATAATGACATATGGACTGAATGACACTGCTTAAACTCTGAATGAATTAAATTACTATTTAAAACTACAAACAGTGTTTTTGTCTCCAGTGTGTGTATACTCTTGGGCCCAGCCTCTCTCTCATTTGGCTGCCTGGCTTGACTGCTGCTGTGCACTCTGCTTGGGGGTTTGTCCCCAAACACTAACAGACCCCAGCTAGGACTTTAGAAAAGGGACATCTGAAGATTAAAAAAAAAAGTGAAAAAACTTAAAAGTATTCATGACAAGCACTTAATCATGATAGTAAAAATTAAAACCCTGCTCATGTTGAGTGTTTTATTTGAAATGGCACTGATTGTAATCTCAGGCAAAACCTTGTATGACTGACAAAGAACAGTCAAAAGGTTCATACGGAATAGTGAAAAAAAAATGAGAGAGAGTACGGTTTAAAATTTTGTGAGATTGAAAAGGGGTGGTGCTTAATGGACCTGTAAAAAAGATTTTAAAGTTTGATACAAATGCATTAATTCAGAAGATTTTAAAGTTTAAAATACAAGTGAAACCAGTTGCTAAAATGGCTTGAAAAAGGTTGTGGAGCTTTGTCTTGTATCCGTCAGCTACACAACATTATTGTATGCTCAAAAGATTGGATACTACCCACAATGGAGGAATGGTGTTGAAGATGATGGAACTTGCATAGATGGCTAAATTAACTGATTTCATTAGAGAAAAGACAATATGTACGTTTATGGATGACTGGGAATCCCTTGCAGAAATTTTGTATTAAATGGGGGGAAATGAACTTATGATGTGTGGTGATAATGATTAGAAAAAGTGTGGGTTTTTAATAAGCATAAGAGAAGGATATAACCGTAATCATACTTGTATTTGCTACAAAGGAAAGAGATGCTTCTTTCTTTTGGCACTTTTTCCTCTTTCTGTCTTTGTTCTTTTTATTTTGCATTAGTTTCTGTTAATTTCTATATGTTCTTTAATACAGAGAGAGGGAGAGGGAGGGAGGGAGGGAGGGAGATAGTTTGCAGTCAGCAGTTGGGGAAGAAATGGAAAGGAAAGGGAGAACATATTGCTAAAAATATTTCTATAATGTTTTCATTTTTTTATGCTTGATATTTCCAATAATGTTTTTATGTATGTTTTCTTCATGCTCAGTAGTACAGTAGGTTTTTTTGTGTGCTAGTCAGTTATTAGTCAATGTAGGCTTTGCTTTTCCTTTGCATTTCATTATTCTAATAATAAAAGTATCTCTTTCTTTATAAAAAAAAATAGAAAAATCTGGAATGGCACAATTGCCTGTGGTTGAAATTTATCCACATAATGCATATTACCTCAGTATGCCCACCTATGTTTTCGTATTTATGAACATCTGCTGGCCAGGTTCATAAAGACATGATAAAATCTGTAGTGAGGATAATAAAATAAAGTTGCCTTCCTCCTCTCCCAAATATTACAAATAATCAGTCTATATTTGATCTTATCACAATTAGGCAAGTTTAGGTAACATTCAAAGACAATGCCTGGGCTTCCATATCATCCCACCCCTGCAAATATCCAGTTATTGAGGATAGCCTGAGTGTTGTGTTTCTAGCTTACAACCCTAGCCTTTAGGAGGAGACTGATGGAACAGTCTCCACATTTCCCAATCCAATTCTCAGACTCTTTTAAGTGTTAATACTTTGAACACTTGTCTAGTTTTAAACTATGTCTAGATGTGATGCTGGCTTTTGAGATTAAAGCATCCCCAACAGAGGGCAGCCTAATCTCTGCTGAATACCTACAGAGAAGTTATCATCTCTCTGGGTTCCACTCTCAAAAGTTTTTTTTTCCTATCGTTTAGTTGGAATTTCTTCTATTTAAATCCTTTACTCCATGTTGTGCATTCCAAAGACAAGAAAGTAAGTCTTGACCTCTCGTGTAACAACTTTTCAGATATTTGAGAAGTGCTACCATTTGCTCCCTCAATCTTCTCAAATTCCATGTGTCAATTCCTTTCCTCCCAATACCCGGGCTTCCAGAACTGTTCCTCAGAGCTATCCCCCATTTTCTGAGCACCAGAAAACCATATGGATATAAAAAATTTTCTCCCCACTGCCAATACCTTTCCTACATGAGACTGATGAATTTCAAGGGTTTTGTTTTGCTCTCCTCCTACCAAAGGTCACCATTGGCAGAAGTCCTATTACTCAGAATAAAAAAGTTGGAAGGGATCTTGAAGGTCTTCTAGCCCAACCCTCTGCTCCAACAGGAGATCCTGTACCATTCCAGAGAAGTGGATATCCAGTCTCTTCTTAAAAGCCCCCAGTGATGGAGCACTGTTCTTAGTGTGGGATGGAGTTAGGACTGAGGAGAATGTGGGCTTTAAAGGATAGATATAGACTGGCAAGTTTATTTTAGACGTATGTCAAAACTTCTGTGGGAGTTTTGCCCAATTAACCAAGGGGGTTGGGGGCTGCCTGCACTAACCTAAAATAGGAGTGAGGCTGACCTATATGTTAGGAGTCACCAGATGGCCACACCAACAGAATACCTGGGAAAGTGGGATAAAAAGGAAAATGCTATTTTAAGACCAGAACAGCTGAACGTATCTTAAATTTGCCTCAGGTATGTGCTGAGCATCAGAGGAAGGCAACACCATGAGGGCAAAGGCAATGAAAAAAAGCTTTTGAGTATTTGTTTCAGGGTTACATGAAGAAATAGTCTTCTGGACAACATTCTGTGTTTCTGTTTCTTAGAATCTTTTAAAAATGTGGACCCTTGAACTGGATACAGAGAAGCAGAATAAGTGGAATAATTATTTCCAATCGTAGGGGAGTGTAGCACTGCTCTTAGCACCCTAGATGACAATTTCTATCAACTGTAATCTGCATGGCCAGTAATAAGGATTATTGCAGTTGTAGTCCAAAACTGCTGAAGTACTAGGTTGTCTAACTCTGTAATATCTTAGTCACATTGTTTACCATAGCATGCTATGTATGGGTCGGTGGAGAGAGGAGCAGTCAGAAATTTATGAAGAAATAAGTCTTCTCAAACTTGAATAAAGGTAGTCCTCGACTTATGACCAATATTGAGCCCAAAATTTATGTTGTTAAGTGAGTCATTTGCTAAGTGAGTTTTGCCCTGTTTTACAACTTTTCTTGCCAGAGTTGTTAAGTGAATCACTGCAGTCGATACCAGTAACCTGGTTGTTAAGTGAATCTGGTGTCAGGATGCCGGCAGTTACTCCAATTAAATCATGAGCCTTGAGCCACACTTCCAGAACTAAAAAAGATTTATTTGAAGGTAACATTCTATGTCTGATATTTACCTGGGTGTAGTCAACTCTGAGATACATAATTCACTGTCACCCTTGATCCTGCTTTCCCCCCACCCCTCTGGGTATATCATCCAATGAAAAACGTCCATAGCTAAGAGTCATCAAACATGCTCTCCAATTAGATTTTTGCACCAGCAGAAGCTTCAGTCATCTAATCAATCTTTGAAGAAAATATGAATGGAATGTACTTTCGATTCCACACTGCCACTGGCTCTTTGAAACTCCCCTCCTTCTTTCTGTTGTCAACTATAAAATGTGTGTACAAAATGTTTTATGAGTTGACATCTGGCTTCCCTGTTGATCTTGCTTGTCAGAAGATTGCAAAAGGGGGCCACATGACCCCGGGATACAGCAAAGGTCATAAGTATGAACCAGTTGGTAAGCATCTGAATTCTGATCACATGACCACGGGGATGCTGCAAAAGTTGTAACTCTGCAAAACAATCACAAGTCACCTTTTTTCAGTGCCGTTGTAACTTTGACTAAAGTCACTAAACGAACTCTTGTAAGTCAAGGACTACCTGTACTCAGTGAGCAAAGGCTCAGGACAACCCTGCGTGTGAGACTTCTTCTCAATAGAGGACTACGGAGTTCATCACACAGTAGTTAAAAATGTAGGTGGACTGAAAACAATTCTTCCAAAGATGGTTAGACCGATAAGGAAAGCCAGCACAGATCCTTTGGCTAACACTTTATTTCCCAAGCAGTGTATCCTTTATAGCGTTGTCTCCTCCTCCAGTGCTAGGCTTCCAGCAAAAATAATCCTCATTTTGGCATGAAAATAGTGTTTTCATTCAAGTCATGGGCTATTTTGTTTGAAAACTTCACTTGTGAACTGGTTTTGCATGTTCTTACATGCAGTCTTGCAGAAGCCATGCAGGGAAGATCTGTACTAGAATCCCTGAGTCCTCACATTCTAGCCATTATTTGACCACTCCAATCCAATGTGATTTCCCAGGGTTTTCTACTGCAGGGGTACCCAAACCTGGCAACTTTAAGACTTGTGGACTTCAACTCCAGCGTAACTGGCTGGAGAATTCTGGGAGTTGAAGTTCACAAGTCTTAATGTTGCTACATCTGGAGATCTTTGTTCTACAGGGTTGAGAGAGGAGGGAGGAGAGACAGGGAATTATGAATCTGGCATCGTCGGATTGACCATCAGGAGACCTGTTTTGGTGAGAAATCCAGGTGTGAAACCATGTAAGTAACAAGAAATGGCATCTGGGTTTTGTCTCTTAGCATACCAATGATACCTCACCCCATGATGACAGATGAGCTCGCCCACTGGCCTCATGTAGATGTTAAAGAGGAGAGGGGAGAGCACTGTACTCTGAGGCACCCCACATAATAGAGGCTGAGGATGGGACTCTCCTACCATTCATCACCAACTGGAATCTGTTCTGAAGATACTAGCCAGCAAAAGATTGTATCGCCCATCCCCAGTCCTCTAAATTGGTCTAGATGGGTACCATGGTTGATAGTGTGAAAAGCCACCAAGAGGTCAAGTAAGGCAAGGATGGATGCACAGTCCTACCTCATTCACAGGAATCCAAAAGCATAACGAATGCCATTTCCACCTCACATCTGGAAAAAGAACCAAATAATCTACTTCCTCCAGGTCCCTCTGAAGTGATTGCGTTACCACCTTCTCTTCCAACTTCCACTAGAATAGTAGGTGAGATTGTTCAGTATGGAAGGATACAGTGAGGTTTTCTTGAGGAAGGAACAAACCAAGGCCTCCTTAGGAGGTAAAGGAACAACCTCCACCCCACTCAAAGAAGAATTGCTAGAATCCACTCACATTAATACACACACACACACACACACAGAGCCACGTCAACAAGCCAGGAGAAATCCAAAGAGTAGGGGGCTGAGCCCACAGTTCTGAGGACTTTGTCCACTTTTTCAGGTTCAACAGGTTCAAACAGTTCCCAAATAACTGGGCAAGTCACACTTGACTCAACCCACACATCTCTTCTGGGCCTTTGACAAGCGCAGTGTCCATTCTGGAATGAATCTGAGTGACTCTATCCAACAGAAGGTGTGCAAATTCCTCTGCACATCTCTGGAAGAGGTTCTCCATACCCTCTTTAACCAAGAGGGCCCATATCAATCAAAACAGGACTGTGGAGCAGCAATTTGAGGATGTAATGAGGTTGGAGAAGTAGGCCTTAATCGTGGCTCTAATCTAGGTTTGGTTGGATTTGCCCTTTGTTGAATGCCAGCAAGGCTCTAGGTGCCTCCTCTTCTGTTTCATCTCACCCAATGCTTCCATTCCCTATAGGGAGTGTCAGACGAGAGAGCATAAGCACAATTCTGTCCAAGTCCTCAGCTATCTCCTTATCCCAAGTGGCAACCAAGGTTTCCAAGGTCTGTGCAACAGACCAACATGGACAACTACTCCCAGTGCCTCTGAGACCTTCCCAAATCCAGTAGTCGCCAGGGGTAAACCACTCTAATAGGGTCCAGCCTCCCTGAAGTGGATAGTGGCTTTAAAGAATCCCATAGAAATCAGGCATGATCCAACCATGACAAGGGTTGGAAAGATCCCCCAATTTTCAATCACATTGCCACTGCTCTTGACAGGAACATCAAAACTGGGGAGTGACCAGTGTCCTGAGATGGGCTCTGGATGGTGTGGATTCTCAGCTGTCATGGAAGCCATGAACTCCCAAGCCACTTCAGAGCCTAGTCCAGAGGTGGGTATTCAGCAGGTTCTGACCAGGTTCTGGAGAACCGGTAGTGGAAATTTTGAGTAGTTCTGAGAACAGCAAATCCCACCTCTGACTGGAGATTTTACAGTCTCCTTCCCCTGCCACGCCCACCAAGCCATGCCCACAGAACCGGTAGTAAACAAATTTGAATCCCACCACTGGCAGAGTAAGGCAGAGTAAAATCCTCCAGAACCATAAGCGTTCTGGGGGAACTCTACAGCCAGCCCAGAAACGGAGTCAAGGAATCCGGATAGAGAAGTTGCTATTTATGCAGCAGGAAGTAACAATCCCAACAGAGGTGGGTATTCAGCAGGTTCTGACCAGTTCTGAAGAACCGGGAGTGGAAATTTTAAGCAGTTCGGAGACCCTCTAACTGGCCTCCACACACTCATCTATTCTCTGCCTCCCGAGTCCCAGCTGATTGGCTGGCTCTTCTTTTGTTGCCCTGCACAGGAGAACCGTGGTTTCCATCAAGGGGGTGGGGGAAAGAAAAAAGGTAACCCTGTCTAGAAGGCTGGGCGATTTCCACCTTGCGAGAAGGCAGAACTCTTTTCGTCCGCGGCTGAGAAACAGCCCGGAAAGAAGCCACCGCTGGCTGAGCGGGCTGGCAAAAGAGCGCCGGCGTGCCAGAGGCTTCCATTGACGACAAAATCTCTGGGCCGCCCCTTGACTTTTCCTTAGCCAACCAGGCCGCCACTTTGGGTCGAGCCTCCTTCAAGCCTTCCCCTGTTTTTACTGTGATAACCTCCCCGGCGGTCATGTGATGGGGATATAGTACTACGCGAGGAGAGCTAAAGGACACATCACCCTCTGGATTGCTGGTCGCGCGTCGGAACTCCCTTCGCCTGTTGGCGATCGCCAGGGACGACGTTTGCCATCCTGTCAATCTTCTCGAGGGAAACGTTGGTTTTTTGTTTTTTAAATAGCTGCATCTTTTCCCCTCATTTTTCCCCCCTTAAATGCCAGGAGGAGTGGCTGCCGGTCGGGATCTTTTTTTCTCCGTTGGTTTGGGGTTAATTTAAAGTTTGGCGGGGTGTTTCTTTCCCTCCCAGCTAACAGACTCACCCGCATTCCGGGAGTTGAGGAAACAGAGAAAGTTCAGGTAAGAAGGGATCCCGCCTCTTCACGCAATGGGAGGGCGCGACTGGAGAGAGAGGACGGGGCCGGTGGGGTGGCGGGGAAGAAGAAGAAGGACCCGCGAGGGAGAAGAAGAGGAAGAGGAGGAGGAGGAGAAGAAGAAGAAGAAGAAGAAGAAGAAGAAGAAGAAGAAGAAGAAGAAGAAGAAGAAGAAGAAGAAGAAGAAAGAAAGAAAGAAAGAAAGAAAGAAAGAAAGAGAAGCGCGCGGCTGTTAGTGAAGGAATCCGACCCGCGTGCGTGTGTCCTTGTGTGTGTGAGAGAGAACACACTGTGTGCAAGCCGCGTTGCGCGGGAAGGGAACGTGCTGCTCGCAGATCTCCCGGGTCGCTGGAGAGGAGTGGGGCCGGTCGGGTAGTCAGCCTGTGGGGTGGGGTGGGGTGGACTCTGGTTTTCGGGATGCTAAACAAGTGGACGGAAGAAGGACGGGCGAAAATCCGCCTTTGCTCCGGGACATGGAGGCCAAGGCGGCGTTCTCTGGGCGCGAAGTTGTTTGTCATAAAGGACGGGGACTGGGAGGAGGGAGGGTGGGTGGGTGGGAGAGATGACGGAGGAGCCCCCTTCTGCCCGGCTTTGAAGGACCGCGATCCGGCGTCTAAAGGCGCCGGTGGCTCTCCGATCGATCGGAGCGCCCAAGTTCCGAAGAACGAGCAAAAAAAAAAAAAAAAAAGGCGATTTCCCAGAGCTTTGCTAGAGAAAACTCGTTTTCGTCAGGCGGCCGTAAACTCTGGGAGTCGCTGTGCCGGTGCGGTGACTGTCGCCTCCCCTTCGGCAGCAAATAAACAGGCAGGTACTTTTCCATTTCTTCTGTTAACCCAGGACGTGAGAAGGCCGCTTTTCAATGCCACCTGACAAGCTCCCAGATCTGCCACTTGTACCATTGTGTGCAAATGCTCCCAGGCCTTTTGGTTCCCTTTTTGGATTTAAAAGCCGCTCAGAAGAGCTGGGCTGCTGTCTTTTATTTTTTTTCTCTCCCCACAACCCCCCACCCCCCTTTCAATATCCCCAGTGGGGCTACAGAAACGCAGGCTGCAGGCAGCGTGCATGAGCCCAGCAGGGAGAAATTAACTGGTGCTTTTGGTAACTGCTGAATATGGAAGCCATATGAAGGTGTTTGACTACATCTCCCATCATTTCTGCCAACACAGGACTGCTGGGGGTTGAAAATGATGGGAAGTGAAGATATCTGTTGGGTGTCTTTGAGGAAGGCTGGCCCATGCCAACCATTAAACCCCAGAAATTGCTGGATTAAGTCTTAAGAAGCAGCTAACTAGTTGTGACATTGCAGTGTTTAAATGGATGGATTTGTAGCAATGATAGAATTATATGGAAAGTCTCTTGGATAAGACCTGCTATGGGATTTGAAATTTTCCAATCTGCCATCAGCATTGTTCACTTGCCCCAGAAAAATCCTTCTTTTTGGGGACCTAATAATAGAATTCTAATTGTTAGAGTTATCTCTTTCCCATAGGGTATACCCCAAATCCTGTCTGAGGACTGGGTATATCCGATAACCCAAAGTTATTCCCCAAAGAGTCTTTTTTTTGGGGGGGGAGGTGGACAAATTTTTGGGAGAAAGTATAGGATTGTTTCCTGTTTGGAAGCTGTTTATTTCATGTGTGTGTGTGTGTGTGAAAGAGAAAGCTGTATATACTATACAATGCCATCTGAAAACCACCCATTTATTTTTCCTCATGTCAGTGAGACAGCTTTCAAGAATGTAGGGGAAAACCCAACTCCTATTATTTTTCACAAATATTGCCAAGGCAAAGATTCATTTCTGTCCCTCTCTCCGTTGATCTTCTCCAGTCTTGTCCTGCTACATACAGTTTGTATCTTTACCCTGGCCGGTATGGCCATTGGCCGAAGCTTGGGCTGAGATATAATCCGCATATTCAGAGGGCAGCAGTTTGGAGAAGGTCTTGTTGCACCTGACCGGAGAGCACTCAAGGTGTTCTTCTGAACTGCAGGGAGATTTCCCTTCGTTCCTTGCAACATATTTTGCTGTGGAAACTTTGTGGCTTACATCATTTTTACCTTTGGAGATGAGGTGATGTTTCCAATGGCTGCGGCAGAAATATTTCGTATTTTTTTCCAGCAGAATTTGTGTGTGTGTGTGTGTGTGTGTGTATTGGACTCCTTTTGGAAGGTAATGGTGAGGAAGTAACCTAGAGCAAGAACAGGAGGAGGCAGCTGCATGTTCTGTTCTGTTCTGGCTGTTGTGATAATGCTGAAAAAGAGAGAGTGGGGGGAGGGAGAGGGAGAGAGAGAGAGAAATGGCTGCTGGGTTACTTTCGGTCATTCCAAACTTCAGAGTCCAAAGGAAGGGAGTGCGGAAGAGAGAATAGCACCAGGGAAACTGAGTTTCTTTAATTCCATGCTATGTAAAGCTGAGGGAGGGGTTTAAAAACATTTGCCTAAACTGCAACGTAATTTCATACAGCTGTCACTTCCATCTCTTCTCCCCCCACCCCACCCCCCACCACTTCAATGAATCTCTGAGCTCTCCTCCCTCCTCCCTGAGCTGGATAGAGGAGCATATAGATAGACAGATTCGGGACTGCATGCATGTGTGAACTGCATGAATGACCGAAGCTCAGGTAGTTTGGCCAGAGCTGCAGATTAAAGCTTATCAAAATGTTGGTACCGTAAAGCAAAATCTTCAGCAAAGAATAAAGGGACGGATATATTTTCAAGCCAAATAACTTCAGGCAAAGAAAGGGATCTCAGTCCCTTCTCAGCCATGTTTCGTTTTTAGCAGAGGTATAGATAAAGCTAGGAAATCCTGAAAACTATAGAACAGGCTTGACAACTGCTCTGCACTTGAATCCCTGTGTCCTAATGGCTCCTTTGCTTTAAGAATCAGCACTCCTACCTTGCTGCCTACCCGGCCAAGTGTGACAGGCGATGTACTGTAAATTACAAAGTGCAAAATAATGCAATAAGATTAGGAAATGACCTAGGGTGGGCAGTAAAGGGACTGAGATAGTGCTTGGAGAGGGAGAACAAAAGGTGGGAACCCGCCCTTTAACATTTAAACCTTCCAAGAGGCCTGTAGAACATCTCTGCAATGTTTTCAGTGGCCATGAGATCTACAAAAGAATTCTTCTCCTTGGGAAAATTAAGCAGATGGTATCCTATCCAGTTGTTGCCATGTTATATAGCAGTGATGGCTAACCTTTTCGTTGTCGCGTGCCAAAAGGATGCGCGTGCAAGGGCGCACACTTATGTGCCTACACCCATAATGCACTGCACGCATGACCTCCCCCTCCCCCAGCACCTGCAAGTGTGACCCCCTCGTGCACATGCTGCATGCCTCTGCACATGTGTGCACATCTCACGCATGTGCACAGTCCCCCCGCACATGCGTGGCAGATACCCAACAATCAGCTGGCTGGTGGGAGGCACGCCCACATGCACAGTGCACCTGATCTGGGGCGACGGCTCATGTGCTGGCAGAAATGGCTCTGCCTGCCACTTCCAGCATGCATGCCATAGGTTCACCATCGTGGTTATATAGAGACTCACCGTTATGTAGACATTGTAGAAGAGCAACGTTAGTCTGTGGTAGTGAAAAATGGAGTCTAGGTAGCCTTTTTTTAAAATTACAATAATACATTTTATTAAAAGGCATTTCATGAGCTCACTTCATCGGATGCATGGAGTAATTCATAAATATAAGGAAATTATCGTCTGATGCTACTAAATGTTTGTCTTTGTAAAACAGCAGTCCCCAATTTTTTTGGCACCAGAGGCAGGTTTTGTGGAAGGCAGCTTTCCCATAGACTGTGGAAGAGGGAAAAGGCATATACAACCTTAGATCCCTTGTGTGCACAGTTTTGCTCGGCTGCTGCTCACCTCCAGCCGTGCGGCCCGGTTCCTAACAGGCCACGGATGGGTATCGGTCCATGGCCTGGGAGTTGGGGACCCCTGCTGTAAAACATACAACCAGCCAAAATTAACAGTTCTGACAGACCTGAGTCTCTCCTAAGCTGGAAAGGCTTTCTTGCAGCTATATATTTAAACTTTCCTAAGCATACAGACAGTAAAGGCTTTTATTAGGAGATACTACATAGTATACATTTGATTTGTTCGTTCGTTCATTCATTCATTCATTCATTCATTCGTTCATTCATTCATTCTTGACCCAGCGTGAACAGCAAGGCGTACAGCAGCCATGATTCAGATTCAAATGTATCTTTTTAAAATGTTCATATGATACCCACCAAGTTTGTTTCTAGAGTGTTGGCTCACACAGACTGTGAGTTGAAATCTCTGGTTAACCACATAGTTCAGTGAACGAATTTGACCCTGTCCCAATTTCTCCATCCCTCTGCCATACAGGGTTACGGATCACACCAGAGCACTCAAGATTTGTTGCCCTGCCTTGGGATACATTAGTACCTAACACTGGATTATTGTATGCCTTGCTCAAAACGCACATAGTGTGTGCTCCAGTTGTCATCTTTGTGGATTAGAACAGAGTTCCTCTTCTATGTTGTGTTCTAGATTATTATCTGGAGGTTTTTTGTTTCTGGCAGAGCTGTCAAACCTTACAATGCAAGGATATACAAGAGCACAGTGTTTCTCGTTGTAAAAGGAAAAGAAATGACAGAGAGTGAGCAAATTTGTACAAGTAGTCCTTGACTTATGACCACAATTGAGCCCCAAATTTATGTTGTTTAGTGAGACATTTGTTAAGTGAATTTTGCCCCATTTTACAACTTTTCTTGCCACAATTGTTAAATGAATTGCTGCAGTTGTTAAGTTAATAACAAGGTTGTTAAGTGAATCGGGCTTCTCCATTGATTATGCTTGTCAGAAGGTTGCAAAAGGTGATCATATGACCTCAGGGCCAGTGGTGGGATTCCATTTTTTTTACTACTGGTTCTGGGGGTGTGACTTGGTGGGTGTGACTTGGTGGGCGTGGCTTGGTGGGAGTGGCAGGGGAAGGATACTGCAAAATCCCATTTCCTCCCCACCCTACTAACCTGCTTTCCAGCTCCATTGTCCTGTGCAGGGCAACAAAAGAAGACCCAGCCAATCAGCTGGGACTTGAGGGGCAGAGAATAAATGGGGGCTCAGAGGTGGTATTTGCCGGTTCTCTGAACTACTCAAAATTTTCACTACTGGTTCTCCAGAACTGGTTAGAACCTGCTGAATACCACCTCTGCTCAGGACACTGCAACCGACATAAATATGAATCAATTGACAAGCGTCTGAGTCTTGACCGGATGATCATGGGGATGCTGCAATGGTTGTAAGCTTGAAAAATGGTCATGTCAGTTTTTTCAGTACAGTTGTAACTTTGAATGGTCACTAAATGAACTGTTGTAAGTCAAGGACTACCTGTATATTCAAAGAAGTCTGTGAAGTGCATTGTGTTCATACACTCAGCCTCTGGTGTGTGCACATCTATAGATACACCTAGGGAGGGACTTCAGATAGAATCTAAAGCCCCAAGGATTAATTGTGGAAGACAATTACTCCCAATGCCATACTTTGCTCAGTGTCTCTATATGATAATATAATAAGAAGTAATGAATATGCAATTGTGTATGTGTGTTGCATTGTTTCTTGCTCCTTTTGACTGCTTTTAAGCATCAAACATAGTTCATCTATCCCAAGAATGCAGAAATCATTGATGGGTCCCTCCATTGGCTCTTCCCTCTGTCACCTGGTGCTAAGAAAACAAATAAATTCAGACTGGGCACTCCTGGCATATAGAAAAGGAATTCTGATAGGTCCAGAATTGCCTCTACGAAGCAATTCCCTATAAGCATACCTCTGTACATGAATAGGACCCGTTCTCAGGGCAGCCTAATGCACAGGTGGTTGGGTGCCTGAATGGCACATGTGTATCGGTGGCAGAAGGAACACTAATCAATGCTACTCTCTTTAACCTAGTGTTGTTTGTGGGAAAAGCCCAGAATCTCAAGTCAGCCTCATTGGTTGTTTTGTTTAGCAGCCAACTCACCACGGGACAACTTGCTGTAGGAAAAAGTTACATAATAGTAAAAAAAAATGGTGGAATCATTTCATAAAGAAGGGATGCAAAATGAGGATAAAATAAAATGTGAATGATAAAAATTAAAATATTTTAAAAAATAATTAAATATAGTTGTTGAATTATCCCGCGGTGAGTTGTCCCTTGGCAAGTTGGCCACAGCGAGTTGTCCTATGACTAGTTGGCCATGGTGAATTGGCAGTGCTGAGCTGACTGTGGCAAGTTGTCCCATTCTGGCTAGAAAGCAGGAGACTGGGAGTTCTAGTCCCAGCTAAGGCATGAAAGATAGGTGGGTAACTTAAAGCCAGTCCCTCTTTCTCAACCCAATTCACCTCATAGGGTTGTTGTTGTGGGGAAAATAGGAAGAGGAAGAGTATTAATATGTTAAATTCCTTGAGTTATTTATTAAGATAATGAAGGTGGGATTATAAATACATAAAATAAGCCTTTTTGGATGGAGGGATAAAAAATGAACCAGGATGGGGAAGGTTATCCTGCAGTTAAGCAGAGTCTGGAGCTCAAATTTCTCCAATCCAAACAAGTTCAACACTGACTGCTGGAACATACTAGCTGCTGGATTAATGTTTTCCCTATATAAAAACAGTGGCAATGGTGTGTTATGTTCTGAGTTTCTTGGAATTTCTGAGCCACAGCATTCCGATGAATTTGGGCAAAGACCAACATAGAAAGTACATATGCTTACGTTCCACTCCGGGTTATACCAAATGAAAACAAGTATCTACACATTATATCAGGGCAATCGGTCCTGTCAGGAAAGCAGAGATTTATGGGATTGTTTTGCATCAAAGAGAAAAAAAGATGTTGGCAGCTCTAGAATGCAGTTGTCAGCATATCCACAGCTGCTTAAAAAACACCAAATAAGCTAATGATGCTTGCAGTGACATAGCATTCCCTTGTAATGCTCTCAGCTCCTCCTAGAATGACAAGCAGATCAGTTTTTGCATAGCTTTCTACATTCTTCTCTGAATGTCGAGTCCAAAATGCAGCAATACAATTCCTGTCCTTTTAATATTTAGTTGCTGACCTAAACTGACAACTGTTCTTTGGAACAGAGTTACGTTTGTCTTCCTAAGCCTTGTCTTAAGGTTGGTGTGAAAGCAACATAGAAAAACAGCCCAGCAGAAACCTTGAGACTATTATGAGTAGGGAAATGAGTTTTTCCTTAGATGTTTTCAGTCGCAGCAGATAGGAATCTATTCTCTATTAAACCAGAACTAGTTTCAATTGGTGAGAGAGCAGATTTCAATAAATGAAAATACAGGTTCTCTTCTATGCCTAGAATTGTCATATTATCTCTTATTAGGTTTGGAGAATTTCAAATTAAAGAAGAAATTTGCTCACTTTAGTAAGAAAGGGATTACATATAAACATAGTCATTGTTCCTTTTTCTAGTAAATATCGTACAAAGTGCAATGAAGGATTAAGAAATAAGATAAATACTAAAACCACAGATAAGAAACAGAAAAACAAACAGCTAAATCTATTTTACACTAACACTCTTATGTATTATCTCTTACGTTTCTATCCATGGAAACCACTCTGATTTCTGTATCTATGCAGCATTTTGTATATTGCCTTTTGTCTTTGATCTCCTCACTTCACTGTCTCTGAGGATATTATCAACTCCATACAACCCCAATTTTCTAGGTCTCTCTCTTTCTCTCCATTCACTTTTTCTTCATATTTTTGAATTGATCATTGTTCATTTTCTTTATGTGACATACAACCTCAACATACTTCTTTACTATTGGCCACTGATTCCTGCTGTTCACTTACCCCTTCATTCTTGATCCTGTGTCTTCTTGCTTTACTTCTATACATACTTCTTTGATATCCCATTTTCATAATCTTCAGATTACTTTTAAATTTCTCCTGACATTCTGAATTCTCACTTCCCTCTTACAAAGTAAGCAGGAGTACCCTTCTATACACAACCACTTCCATTTTTTAAACAAGCATTTGTGCTTTGCAACAGATCACACATTATTCACAGTTTTTCCTTCATGCCTTAAAATTTGTCTACTTTTTTTATTTTTTGTAGTAAACATACTACCAAGATATACAAAGTCATCTATTTACATTTTCACAGTTTGCATACAACTTAACATTTCCATTCCCACAGCATAGTTGAACCTGCACTGAATGACTGCTTTGGTGGGAAGAGGCTTAAACTCCTGCATCCTTCTACTAAACTCTGCATCATAGGGTAGTATGTTTACCCTGTGTTCATGTTTCTGAGCAAGATATCCTGGGGGCGCCCACTAGTATGGTAAATGCAAGACGAAGAATAGCTGAGCTTTAATTAGAAAGCATACTTTTCTTTCAGAGACTCGGCTAGTATTCCATCTGCCCTCTCATGTATCTTGCTAGTATCACATTCTTCGCTGAACTTCGCTATCATTCTTGATTCTATTTTAAATGGTAATGTCTAACGGAGAGAAGGGAACTGCTTCTCTCGCTAGGATTTCTCCAGATGTGTTGGGCATGCCAATCAAGGTAAGAAGATGAAGCCAAAACATCTGGGGGGCGGGGCAGCTGAGGAAGCTTAAAATTTTACAAAGAAACTTTCTATCTTCTTTGCTTTCTCTACTCTTCTACTGAGCTGTACATTTTTTATGGGCATAGATACTTCCCTTCTCCAATGTACATCTCTTCATTGGTTGCATGGCAGCTTGGATGTGCCATTGTTTCCTACAGTAGATCCAGTGATCACAATACAAAACAGGCTTAAAGTCACAACCCATTTAACCTTGCTTTTAGCCTTCTAATTCAATCCTATTTAGAAATGGAGAGAATTATGCTGTAAGAGTCTCTAGCTCTGGATAGAATAGTGTCAGTAAAATATCAAGAAGAAATGTTCCCATTTAAATATTTGGAGCTGAGGAGATTAAAGTTGGGAAAATATTCCCCAGTTTTACATTCCCTAAACATTTGGAGATTTTTGATTTGGCTTGTCCTATTCCAGTTTTGTCATTACAAATTCTGGTATAGCCTAGTCAATGGATAAGCTGAAAAGTATCTGTTATGTTTCACTTCATATGCCCACAAAACTTAAGTAAGGAGCTATCCCAAAATCCAAGTTAGTTTATTCCCTTGAGTAGAGCTATTCAACACTCCCTAATGGTCAAAGGGAACAACTTTGAAGACTAAAATCCCACCAGCAGTCCATCCTTCCTTGGTAGTGTCAATGCAATTATCATTCTCATCACTAATAAGCAATTTGTTGTCTTTTTGTGACATCAGATGTGCTCCACGAAGAGTCTGAATGGCATTTCTAACCTCGGATGTGAGTGTGCTGCCTAATCCTAGGTCCAATTGCAGCATTGGAACTAGGCCAAATGATGATGCTGTATAATAGTTACTTATTTGTTTGTAAATACTGTGTCCCCCGGAAAAGGGGAATTAATGTTAATATAAAAAGGAAGAAATCAAATATATTTTACTGTATTATATTTTAGAGTGTATTTTCTGTTTAATTATTTTAATTTTAATTTTGGCTACTCTGTGTAATGTATGACTGGAATGATCAGAAAGAATTTACCCAATAAATAATAACTACATAATTTTAAAAGCACAGTCTAAAAACATCAGGATATTGCAAAGAGTTCCAGTCCAGCAAATTGCAGCTGCAAAAAAGCAGAAATAAAAATTCTGAACTCCCTCTCCCTGCTGCCCAAGTAAAATAGTTCTACTTTTTCTAAAATAGAGCAAAGCAATTTACTGGGCTCTTTGTGGGCAGGCTAGAATAGCATTCTGGTATGATTTGAACTTGGGACTCTCTGGATTCACTTAAATCACTTTAACTAAGAGCAGAGAACAGGTCTCTTCTCAAGTTCTGATTTGTTTGGCTAAATATCAGTTTCTGGAGTAGCCAGTGTGTCCAAAGTATTGGAAGAACTTAGTTTCATCTTGAACTGACCAGAAATGGTCAGAAGAACAATGGTGCAGAAAACTGAAACCAAATGGGAATGCCTTCCAGTTCTATCATTTGCAATTGTTGTGGCTTTTTTGCATTTTACACAAGTCAAGCTTTCTAGATGAAGAAAGATATCCATATGTCTAGTTTGTGGGATTGTTCACACTATACTGGTAGATCTGGCTTTTCTTTCCTGGAGAAAATTCAAGTATGAGTTTATAAACTGATGCAACACTTGCCTACCTAGTCATCGATTTGTCAAAGAATGAATTATTTGATTAAATATAAATTCAATGGTAGATTTTTAAAAAAGCATTCAAATTGATTATTACTAGATACAGTGTTATGGGAATGCCAATGTACCAGCATCAAACAGCCTGAACAAATATACAAACATTCTCCTAGTTCCAAACATGCAGATAGAACATTTGCCATAGTAGTGATTTAATTAAAGCTTAGGTTAATTAAGTTTAGTGAGTAAATGGATTAAAGCTGCAATCCAATGTACATATACTGGGAATGGGTCCCAAAAGACTTCTGTCTGAGTGAGACACATCTAGGATTATGAGATAATGTTTGTGGAGCCAAGCAGAACATTTTGAAGTATTCGCTGCCAATGTCACTGGCTTGCTTTGGCTCTAAACATTCAAATCAGTATTGTGAGGAATTAATTTTGTGGTTCAATTTTTTTCTGGGGTAGTCACACAAAATGGGCTCTAACTTTTGCTTGAACTTCCTGCTATTCTATATATGTGATCACTTTGTAAATGCTCTCTGTTAAATAAAAGAGAAGTCTAGTATTTGTGCTTAAAGTGTGCAATGGCAAGCCGATGAGTGCTTTTTCTCCCAAACTATATCCCCATTCCAGATCATTCAAAAAGCTCTCTCTCAGAGAAATGTACTTGTACTCTGATATCCTGTGGAATGTTAACAGATGAGTCCTGATGGAGTAAGTGAAAAATATCTCTTGCTAAATTACTCATTTATCTTGCATGAGTTTCCTTCAAATGGGATGAAACAAAGATTGGGAAGTTAAGCATGCAGAATAAATTGTATCAGTTATGTGAATATGATGTCCCTTTCTTTGGATAACTTTGTGGCAAAGTGATCATAGCAACAATAGCAGAAGACCATGTTAAAAATAATGCAAATATTCAGGTTTTCTGTTTCTTTTAGGGTAGAATACAGGCTTTTTATTACAATGCACCTTCTCCAACCCTTGCTTCTCTCCTTGCATGCCTTGCAAATGCAGACCTAATAAATTGTGTCTACAACCATCAAAGCTTCCTTAAAACATGTATATTCTTCAGTGTGTTCATGAAATCCTTTGTTGAACCAGTTCAAAGTTGGCTAGGACGAAAACATGGGCAAGGGTTGGTTGCAGACATTTTCAGCTTATGCTTCCATCTGAACGTAACAAATGTCTGTGTGAATTTGCTTCAATGAGTAGAATGGATGTCTGTGAGTGATTCTGCCCCACCCCCAATGCTGGGCTTTGTAGAGATGCTGAAGTTGAATGAATTGATGGATGGCAGCACTCAGCCGACTGGATTGGTTGCAAGGCTTTGAAATCCAAAACCTGAATGAAGGACTAATTCTAAACCAAATTTAGGAATGGAATGTGGTTTTGATCATTCTAAGGTAGTGTTTGCAAATGATAAATATTCAGTAATGCAGGCAGCACCATTTAACAGTGACCTTGTAGTCAGGCCAAATGTTGCAAAGGAGAGGAAAAGAAATGAATATATTTTCTTTTTCGGTCTATAATTTTTACTTACTTATTGAAGAAGAGAGCTGGCAGGGGGGAAAAATGGATTCCACCTCCAGAAATATGGTAACTGAGGAATCTTGCTTGGTTCAAAACCTTATAAGGACCAGCACTGAAGATGTTAATGCTAAAAGCTTGATTCATTAATCTAAGGAAGCAAAATTGCCATGGTATATTTTTTATTGAAGACCAGCCAATATTTTTTAGCTCCTGAGATTCCTTGCTTTCATACAATAATTAGCCTATATTTGTATATGTGAAAGAATAAAAATTGCAGCAGATAGAAAACTGTTTCCTAGAGATAAATCTCTATTTTATAAAGAAATTCAGGGATGGGAGAAAAACTCGGTATTCTCCCCCCCCCCCCTCTGCTTATTCTTTAACTTTATTTGTAGGATTAATGGCTAAAATATAGAACACTTATCTTTTTGCCAACAAACATTTGAAAAGAAAGCTTGTTGTAAATGTACAATCATCAATTTACAGTTATGAAATGGTTTGGGGAGATAATTCTTTTGTAAGCACGCGGCACAATCTTAAAGAAAGCTTTCAAGCACTCAAGAAATCCCCTTGGGTGATACAACCTAGATCAAAACATGTAGCAACATGTGCTGTACATGTAAGCATTCTAAATCCAGCTATAGGGTTTAGGCATGTTGAGATGAACAATTACTTCTGGTTTCTAACTGTCAACATTTGTGTTTCCCACATTCAGGTTTTCACTCGTTTGGTACATGCTGGTGGGACACACATAAAGAGATCATCCAGGAATGGTGGATCACTTGCTTCCTGCGGATGAATCTTTCTCATCCATCAAGCCTTCACTTGGATACTTTGGGGACATGACAGCTGTTGGGAGGTCATACCAAATGCTGCCTTCCCCAGTGTCTGAAGATGACAGTGATTCCTCAAGTTTTTGTTCTTGTTCGAGCCCAGATTCACAAGTTCTAGGCTCCAGCTATGGGAGTTCATCAAGTGCTGAGAATCAGGACAGTATCTTGGACTACTTGTTGTCCCAGGCATCTCTGGGGAATGGCCATGTGTCTTGGTGGGATAAAAGGAGACTTCAGCCCATTGTGAAGGAGGAGAATTTTAGAATGCCAGAGTTTACAGTGGAGATGGAAGATTCTGGACCATTCCAGCCAACCCTTGAGGAGATAGAGGAGTTTTTGGAAGAAAACATGGAGATTGATCTCAAAGAAGGACCTAAGAGTGAGACCAAAGACATGAGAGCTTGCAGCCAAATTACTGTAGCTTCCATACAGCAAAAAGACCAGATGGTACCAAGTGTTACTTTAAAAGACAGTAAAAATGAACAATCAAATGGTGCAATGGAAGGCAGCCATACATCCAACGGAACAGTGTCCATTGATGGAGGGATACCAGTCATGCTCCAGATCCAGCCAGTTCAAGTTAAGCAACCATCAGATGTGAGCCCTAGTTCACAAGGACAAGTGCAAGAAAACATTAAAATTGCACAGCTCTTGGTCAACATCCAAGGGCAAACTTTTGCACTGGTGCCGCAACTTGTTCAATCATCCAACTTGAACTCATCTTCCAAATTTGTCCGCATTGCTCCAGTTCCAATAGCTGCAAAACCCATTGGTCCAGGAGGTACAATGCAGGGTCAAACTGGAGTCATCATGGGTCAAAAGTTTCAAAAGAATCCTGCAGCAGAACTCATTAAAATGCACAAATGTACTTTTCCTGGATGTACCAAGATGTACACCAAAAGCAGCCATTTGAAAGCCCATCTAAGAAGGCACACAGGGGAAAAACCCTTTGCATGTACTTGGCCTGGCTGTGGATGGAGGTTAGTACTGTCATTTGGTGGTTGAATCCAATTCATAAATTCTACTGTCATAAACAAAGTAATTAGAGCATGTTCCCTTAAAATTTGGTGACTCTCCAGAAACAACTGTATTTATATAATAGGACGTTGGCCATTATAAAAATACTTGGTGATATCCCATTTATAAAAGATAAGTCAGTCTTGACAGAGCAAGTTCTGCTGTTTGAATGCCATTGACCCAATCACAGTTTACTCTTTTAGCAAACTGTTTTAGTAAAGCTTAGATACCCTGATATAGTTCAGCAGGAAAAGAGACTCTTTGCATTCAGAAATTCCAAGGTTCATTCTTGTCTACTCCACTTAAGAGGTCTGATAGCAACTGCTGGGAATGATTTCTGCTAGAGAGACCGTGTTTCTATCTACTGTATCTAGTATCATCAATTCAAAAGACCAGACTAAGTAGGGATATGAAAAACACACCCGTTTAGGAATTATGTAAGTCAGCTTCCTATATTTTACCCATTACAATTTATAAAATGTTGATTGTGATTCCAAAATCCCTTTTAGCTCAACGGATCAGAGGATATCTCTATTATGTAAATAGCTTAATTTCTTCACAAATGAACACAACACAAATGCACTTATACTTTCTCAGATAAGGAGAAACTTTCTAAAAGTGAGGACAAATAACTGGTGGAATAGCTTGTCTTCTGAAGTTGTGGGTGCTTCATCACTGGAGGTTTTAAAGAAGTGACTGGACAGCTACCTGTCCAAAATGGCATAGGGACTCCTGTTTGAGGTGAGGGTTGAACTAGAAGACTTCAAGATATCTTCCAGTTCTACTCTGACTGAAATCTCAGCTGTGAAAAAAGACTCTTAAAAATCTAAGATATAAACAACAAATATTTTCTACTATGGATAGCCACAAGTGTGATCTTCCAGTAGTTTCAGATAGATTGTTTATTACTGTATGCATGTGAGAGTTTATAAATGTATGTTTGCATACAGAGAGATTGATTCAAATTAATACACATTTTTTTTCATGATAAGGAAAGATTAGTTAAAATAACTCCTAAATGTTTAGATAAAGAGAATTTAAACTTCCATGACCCCCAGTTGTTACTGCCAGTAGTTAAAAGATAGTAGGAGTTTTAGGTCACATATTCAGGATTGGTTACTTTATCAAGTAAACCCAAGACTTAATTTCTTTAATTTTGAAATGTGAAAAAAAAAAATCAGAATTAGTGATTTGAATTCCTTCCTTGCATGCTATAAAGGTTCCCTCCTCTGGTTTTTTTGGGGTGGATGGGCTGGGGTGCATTGGTGTCTATTAATGACAGAGTTTTATATAAACATTTGTAATATTTATTTTCCATTATGTAAAACATACTGTGACTAATACCTTCCTGGCAAACTGCTTAAAGAGAATAAGAATAGAAATGACTTTGCAGCATCGCCAATGGAACTGCATCCTAGGGGATGACTTTGACAGCATTAGCTAGGTTTGATTTATTAAGCTTGGGCTATTCTGGAATATTACCCTGTACCTTCCTGGGCAACCATGGCCCCTTGAGAATCCACACAGAGACAGAGGCCTCCTGCATCTTAGATGGCTGAGGGATCTGATCAAGGTACTAGGCTAGAAGTCGGGAGGCTGTGTGTTCAAGTCCCACTTTAGCCATGAAAGCCAGGTGGGTGACCTTGGGCCAATCAATCTCTCAGACCAACCCACCTCACAGGGTAGTTGTTGTGGGGAAAATAGGAAGAAGGTATGTTTGCTGCTTTGCCCAGCTTGAGGTTGGGGACTAATTTAAGGACTCCCTAAAGAATATCTGATCATATGATTTTTTTTGCTTCCAATTCTTTGTATAGCAGTATGTGCAAAATATTTAATAATGCTTTAGTAGTCATTGTAGGGTGTTTCACTGACTCTCAGAACATAGCAGTTGAGTATTTACTAAATATGGTCCTTTTCCAGATATTTTGGATGTGTGTGAGAATGTTGGATTAGTGCAGAGTTGGGCAAGCTGAGGTTTCAAGGCTGAATGTATCCCTGAGGCCTTTCAGTCTAGCTCTCAATGATTTGTTTACCAAAATTGCCAAAAATTTTGCCATAGTGTCCCACCATTTTGAGATGGGAAAGGTGGAAAACTATATGTAAGCCCTAAAATAGGCTTAACGGTTTAAACAACAGCTACTCCCTTCGACCCTCATTCTCCTATCATCTCAAAAATCGACTTGGTTGATTTTTCATTTTACTCTAAAGTGGTCCTCACTAGCATCCCATTTTAAGTGCAGCCCCCCACCCCCACCCCCCAAAAAGTTACTACTCTGCACTCTGAAATTTGCTTGTATATTTGTGTTTGTGGGTACTTGTCTTTGGGCAAATATAAATTGGCTAACCAGAATTCAGAAATAGTGCCTTGAGTCAGCCAGATCAGTGGCCCTTCTTCCAAAACAGAGGGGAAGGGAACATTTAGAATGGCTTGTGGACTAAATATGTCACAAGGTTTGCTGGCCTTAAAAACAAATAGAAGAAAAGCCGTGGCAAATGAATCTCAATGCTATGGAACTTAGTAATACCACTGCTTCATATTCCTTTGTGAACTATCAATTCCATGCTTCACTTTACTCTTCTGTACCGCTCCCAAGTGCTAATCGAGCACATCTCTGGCCCTCTTGTTTTCAGCAAATATAACTAAAATGCACGATTGCTATGATGAAAACCCACCAAAAAGGTAGTGTCATCCCTCCAAGATAGACAAAATCAGGAAGCCAAAGTTATGCATAGGAATACTTACTTTTATTATATGATTACAGTAACAGAATTTTTCAAATCTGAATGGGCTTTCCTGACTCCCTTTATTTTTGTGTGAATGACAGAGAGTCTTGCTTGAAATGCTTTCTCACAATTACAATTCTGGCCCAGACTCAGGATTCTTTTATCTGACCATTATTTTGGCTGTAGCTCTTCCTTCTGTTCCTCAAGGCTTCTTCTCATTTAGTGGTTCAACTTGTGAAATTCACAAATCAACCAAGTGATTTGAGAATTGCTTTTAAGTTAAGGAGTAAGTCTCGGGTCCCCAATCCCTGGTCTGTGGCATGCCAGAAATCAGGCCGTGCAAACAAGTAAAGCCCCTTCCGTGTGTGTGGGAGATGCAGACAGCATGCGAAACCATACCTGCCCACCCATACCTCAGAAAAGCCTCCTTCTATGAAACTGCTCCCTGGTGCCCAAAAGGTTGGGGGTCACTGGATTAAGTGATAAATAGGGTAAAGCTGTAATTGGCAACAAGCTAATCTTAGATATTTCTCCAGGATTTTTTCCTTCTGGCTGGACAAATGTACTGAAGAAAGTCAAATGCCTCCAGTGCAGTGGTGGGATTCAAAAAATTTTACTACCAGTTCTGTGGGCATGGCTTGGTGAGCATAATGTGGCTCAGTGGGCGTGGCTTGGTGGGCGTGGCAGGGGAAGGATACTGCAAAATCCCTATTTACTTCCTCACCCCACTAACCTGCTTTTCAGCTATATTCTCCTGTGCAAGGCAACAAAAGAGGACCCAGCTGATCAGCTGGGACTCAGGAGGCAGAGAATAGATGGGGGCAGGGCCCGTCAGAGGTGGGATTTGCCGGTTCTCTGAACTACTCAAAATTTCCTCTACCAGTTCTCCAGAACTGGTCAGAACCTGCTGAATACCACCTCTGCTCCAGTCTAATTCCATCTGAATTTGGGTGTTATTCTGATCCCAATCCATGTTTGCCACTAGAATTTGTTGCTATACAAAGGAAGGGAAGTTGCTGCATTTTTCCTTCATATGTTCCTCTCTTTGGGGACGCATCTCTGCTTTCCAACATCAATTGAATGTTCTTCTTGAACATCAAAGTCAGATTGTCAAATTGACTGAGCCAGCTGAGCTTGGAATTACGCAGCTTTCTTTTATCAGCAGGTTATGTTTACTTCTTTGGAGCTTGAAGAGAGAGTGAGACCTCACAAGACTAGAACAAATATATCTGAAGCCTCTGTTTTTTTCCAGGTTGTCTTAAATGCTTCTGGTATTTTTCTCCCTTTCTTTCTTCTTTACGTCAGGTCGAATAGACATTTTTTCCAAGTAAATGCACATAAGATTATTCGGAAGCTTGAAAAATGTCGCACAGGAAGAATGTATATAGCAGAGGTCGAAAACCACTACTGGTTTCAGTGTAGAAGCATTAGCATTTCTGGTTGGGGATAGTAAGTGTGGGCTCCAAGGGCAATGATCTGGAGTTCAGAAAGAAAAGGGAAAGTTGAGAGCAGAGCTCTGTATAGAGACTGGCTATTTACTCGAAGTGTGCATCTTTAAAAACAAACAGAAGAATGAAAAGTTTGTGTTTGGTTTTTCTTGTTTGAAAATCAAATACATACACAACTGTAGCCATCTTGGCTTTTTTAAATTGTTTGGTTTCATTGATAATCCCTTCCTCTTATTAACTATCAATGCAGGTAGTCCTTGATCTACAGCAGTTCATTTAGCGATCATTCAAAGTTACAATGGGACAGAAAAAAGTGACTCATAACCGTTTTTCACACTTAAAACCATTGCAGCATCCCCATAATCCAAATTCAGATGCTTGGCAACGGATTCATATTTATGATGCTTGCAGTGTCCCAAGGTCATTGATCACCTTTGGCAACCTTCTGACAAGCAAAGTCAATGGGGAAGCCAGATTCACGTAATGAATGTACTATTAACTTAGCAACTGCAATGATTCACTTAGCAACTGTGGCAAGAAAGTTTGTAAAATGGGGCAAAATTCTCTTACCAACTGTCTTGGCTTAGCAACAGAAATTTTGGGCTCAGTTGTGGTCGCAAGTTAAGGACTACCTGTGTCATTGCTCCATTTAGTTGAGTATTATCTATAGTAGCTTTGCACAACCTGGTTTTCTTTCGATGTGGTTGGGTGTGTTATAACCAAACATTATAACTGATAACATACCAAGTCATACTATCCTAGTCAGCACTGATAGGCCATATTTCCGAGATTACAAATGCCCTTTCCTCCATACAGTCTTTGGAAACTTGTCCTGGGGTATTTTAATTGTTCATGATCAGAGCTACAGCCCTTCTATTTGGATAGTGCACCAGGATTAAATTCTTATTCCCTGTCCCAAGGTTTATTAAATGAAATAACTCATTATCTTTTCCAGAATCAGTAGTCTGTGGGTTCCAGCATCAAGTGAGCCCTTAACCAAACTGTCGTATAAGTTCTAGAGAAAACGGTTGAATGACAGCTTGGTAGATGTTAGCATAGATGTTAGCCTGGCACTCCTCTAGCTTGGTACCCATTTTTATCAGAGGTACTATGAGGTTTAAAAAAAAAAAAGCAGAGGAGCAAACAGTAGTTGGAAGAGAAGAGTTCGGTATTTCCCAACCATAGCAACTTTGGACTTCAACTCCCAGAATTCCCTAGCCAGCATGATTGGCTGCATTAGAAGTTTTTGCTTCTAAAATGAATTTGGACTGTACTACCTCCAGTTTGGTTTGTGCCTTACCGTCTTTGCTTCACAGGAAAAAAATAAAATAAAACTGCTCTTGTCACCATTCTCTGGGCTTAATATCACCCCCGCTTTCTTTCTCAGCCCCACTGAGCAAGCCCAGGGTAACTCCGAGCTGAACCGAAGAAGGAAGGAAATCTGAAACAGATAGGTGCAAGATTGATGATCCCATTTCTTGATGTGTTTCGGAGCTCAGAGTTCTTCTTCAACATCTCACTGGTACTAGAACAAGAAACACTCTGAAAAGTACAAAAGTACAAAAGGCCCTTTGTCTCTGCTTTTCTGAAGAGCCTAGCTTTTCTTATTTAAATCTTGAGCCAGGCAAGGCATCTGGTAGCAGCTTTGTTAGAGAATGGAAGGATTGATGTGTTTGAGTCTTTGTGTGTGTGTTTTCCTTTACTTAGCAGCTCCACTCCTGATCAGAATACTTGCTCACCAGCCCAAAGAAACTGGATGTTTTATACTCATTTATTAAATTTATACGCTACCCTTTTCACTGTCTCGAGTGGCTCTGGATGGCCTACAGTAGTATAAAAGCGTAGATAAAAAGGCATTAAAATTTAAGTTTTGACAGCAAATAAATAAAAGATGTAAATCAAGGACATGGGTGGTATGGGGGAAGGGTGGTGATGATGGAATTTTGTTTCTCACTCAATCAACCACTTCTAGCATAGTGAGCTCCCATCACGGGGCCAAGTCAACCAACAGAGCCACATTTTAAGGCCGTTCCAGAAGGCCAGAGGGGTGGGGTTGGATCTCACCTCTGTGGCAAGTCATTCTCACAGGCAGGAGGCCACGACCGAGAAGTCTGTTCTCCTTGATCCTCCTGCTAGGTGAAATTCCATGGCTGACAGGACCTAGAAAAGGCCTCTTCTGCTGATGCCAGTGGGGTTCCATTGGAGCAAGACAGTGTTCAGGAAACATCAGGAAATCTGATATCAGCCTGTGAGGCGATCTACTTTCTTCCACCTTTTTGGGGTTTTCTGTTGTGTGAGCAGGGCCTCTTTTTGCTTTCACTATTTTGCCTCTGCTAGCAGCAGCAGCCCTGTTTCTGCAGATTGTAGAGATCTGTCTTGTAATGTGATATAAACTCTCAGGTAGCACATCACCTCCTAACTGTATACAGTATTGCAATCTCTCAACATGAAAATGTCCTACATTCAGGAGCCATTTCTCCCAAGTGAGAAGATTAGGGTACTGGGTACTAAAAGAGACAATCCTGGATTGAATAGATAAAATTGCTCTGACAAAATGTAAAACAGTTTCCTCCATTCTAGCCCAGCCAGGGTTCTAGGTTGGGAAAGCTTACAAGGTAGTAAAATGTTGCATGTCATGGTTACAATTATTCTGGGCAAATTATTCTGCTAGCCCTGATTAATTTTTAATTGCATTGATAGTTTTTTGTACCATTATGGGGTCCTTAAACAGCAGTTACATGAATAAATCTCCTTTCCAGAGAAACATTTCCCATATAAATTTTTAAAAGACCCAGCTGAACTAGATGTTATTGTCTCACACACACACACACACACACACACACACACAAAAACCCACTAGCCAAATACAAAATGCAAGAGATGATTAAATGGGTATAAGATCGGTAGAAATACTGAAAGTGATAGAATTAACAATATATGAATTCTGTTTTCAAAAATTCTGCTTGGAACCTTTTGAAGTTCACACACCTAAACTCAGTTCCATGAATCATATTTCACCTATGAAGTTAGTCTTAATTTCACGCCCTTGATATTTGAGAAGTCAATGCTTGCAAATTTATAGATGTGACAGTCCTTGGAACTTCAAGTATATCAGCGATTCCTTCAGAAGATTAGATATAATATGTCTAATCCATGAGATTCCATTTTGATTTCATAGGAAAGTTGAATTAAAAATACTAAAAATTTGGAATTCCTTTCAAAATTATTCTGAAAGAGATGTTTCTGTAGAGATCCAGCATGGAATCTTGTCCTTCCACTATTTGTTACTACTGCCCTATAAGCTATCTGTAAGGAATGTTAATGTTAATTGTGCTTTCAGTTGTTCTTAAATTGTGTTCTTGGAGAACTGGTGACTTCAGTGGACTTTCTGGTAGTTAAATCTGCCAGTAGCAACTAAAATAATGATTAATACTAAAGACTCTTTCTGGAGTAATTGGGTTTTTATCTAGTTTAGATATCATATTCTTTACTCTAATGCAGCTCTGCTAACTGAATATCATTAGGAGAAATAATTGAATCTCCAGATCAAGTCAAATGCCTTGGAGTTGATCCAAGAGATGCACAAAATCCTGTTTAAATTGATTCACAGTTCCACAATTGATTGCTTATTACTTTCCCATTCCTAGAAAAATGACTCCAGCATCTTGTGAGAAGAGTAGCTCAGAGAATCAAGGCAACTTTCAAACTAATCTTCAATTAGCATATTTAATAGCACTAAATCCTTTGCTTGGGAGCTCCTGCTGCTACTATTCAAAAGCATGTACAGAAAACTGCCTTTTTATCCTCAACATTTACATTTCCTATCAAGAAAAAGGCAAACGAGATGGCCAGGAAACATGGGAGGGTTTAAAAATGGAAGTTGATAATATCTGGAGTCTGTATAAGGTTCCATAAATGAAAGATAATAATTGTATATTAATACCCAATCAAACCTAAATGTGGAAAAATCAATTTATAAAACACACTGTCCATTTCTGTCTTCAGAGAGCATTATATAATAATCTGAATCTTTTATGTTTAATGTTTGGGTGGGTACATATTGTAAGCACATTAGGAGCTGCAATTTTATTTCTGTAGTTATAGTAAACCGATCTTTTCAAGCAAACTGAATGCCAACATAGCAATGTTGTTACCTGATCAACTGAAGGCTTAGCTGTGATACAAAATATATTTTTATCATATTAACTCATGTTCCTTTTCATGGGCCAGGTAGCACATACCCTGAACCTTCTCCCTCCCTACTCCAAGAGGTCTTGCTCCTAAAGTCCAACAACAAACATTAAGAAATATTTTGTTCAAACATGCTTAATAAATATCAGAGAGACTACAGACAAGAATTCTATTTAGCAGGGGTAATTTTTTAATTCCCTAAAAGAATAGAGATAAAATACAAAGAAAAAATGAACAAAAATGTCACATAATTGTTGGTAGTGTTTCAGTTTAAAAAGTCCAGTTCTCTTCTAGCTTGTGAAGAGAAGTTATATTTTTTTCTTGAAGAAAAACTAACTTTATCCTCTTAAAACAAAGTTGTACCACTTGACATCTCAGGGTCCTTACATGTGGCCTCTCAATACTTTGGACATAGCTCCCCAAACTCTTCCAAATTTTTCCACTTTTAACATGAAGGAGGAGGAAATTATTGGGATCAATACATTTTTTGGATAAGATATGCCTCTAATTTCATTTATTTCCTATAGGAACAACAGTTCTTAAAGATTCTAGTTTATGTCAATCTTCATCACTGTTCTGGCTGATACCAACTATGAGATTCTACTATTCAAAGGTGTCTAAGCCCAAGTGTGTTTCATGAATTCTTAGGTTTTCCAATTGACTTTTCATTTTAATTCTGCATGCAAATGATACTTTGGAAATGCCTAATGAAATTTCTGTGGGGGAAAACCCATTCTTGGAGCAGAGGAAATTTATTTCCTTACCTCAGGTTTGTTGCAGGTGACAGCAGCAATTATTTTATCCTAGAAAATGGAAAATTAAAACCCTCCTTTTTGGAGGGGAGGGCAGGAAAAAAAAAGGCCTTTGGAATTTTTCCTAGCAAAATGTGTATTTCAAAAGAATGTCTTGAGAGTTTCTTTTCAGCTTGAAAGTTGACAGCCTGGGTTCAAGGCTCAAGCATCATGCAATGGGGTGAACTCTCATTACTTGTCCCAGCTCCTGCCTGCCTCGTAGTTCGAAAGCATGTAAATGCAAGTAATTTAATAAGTATCAGTTTGGTAGGAAGATAATAGCATTCCATGTGTCTTTGGCTTATAGCCGTGCTGGCCACATGGTCATGGAAAATGTCTTCGGGCAACGCTGACTCCCTTGGCTAAGAAATGGAAATGAGCACTGTGCCTAGAGTAACTGATAGGGAAGCCTTAACCATATTGCCATAAAATAGATTGGCCTGCTATTGTTTATGTAGGTGAGAGCAAATGGATACTAAAAAGCTTTTGGACAATCTCTGCTTTATACTCTACAATGTATGAATAATAGGGTCTTATTAAGATGTGAGTAGCATAATATTCATTTGAGACTTATCTCTGCCCAGTTACTTTTCATATAATTGCCATTTTCTCTCTCTGTTTTGGTTTGTATGTGTGTGTGTGTGTATACATAATATATGTGTACATTGAAAGCCATGGCCAGTAAACAGGAGGGTGGAGATAATCCAAGATTCTGAAATAACTTACTTTGAAATGAAAATGTTTCAGATATTGAACCATTGTTTGAATGACTTTTCATATATGCATCTTGGGTTACTTGCCTCCCTGAGTGCTTTCCAAAAAATGTCCTGATGAATAAAAATAATCTATTTGGCAGGATTTATTGAAGTATTCTTCAGCTGAGTGGTGTGATGGCCTAGAGATGAAGACACTCGCCTCACACTCAAGAGGTTGAGAGTTCAATCCTAGGCAGTGCCAGATGTTTCTCTATTGGGGTGCAAAGAGTAAATATCTGCTGCAAACTCCTCATAGGCATTAAGAAGGACATCCGACCAGTAAATGCTCAGCTCCATTCAGTCACCCACTTCGATACAAGGGATTACAGGGCCATAAAAGGGGAGAAAATGAAGTATTCTTCAGGAGTATTTCCTTGAAAGAATGATCATAATGTTGAATATTCTTGATTCTGTTTTTATATACTGTATGGTGATGACCACTTAAAGGTGAAGGCATCACACTGATAATCTTTTCTTATTTGCTTCCAGGTTCTCACGATCAGATGAACTTTCTCGACATCGACGGTCCCACTCTGGAGTGAAACCATATCAGTGCCCTGTGTGTGAGAAGAAGTTTGCACGGAGTGACCACCTGTCCAAGCATGTCAAAGTCCATCGATTTCCACGAAGCAGCCGCTCAGTGCGCTCAGTCAATTGATGTGTCCGGTCCAGTCCTTTCCACCATGCCTCTAAGAACTGCCATAAGCAGCAATTGTTCCTTTCTTGTGATAATTTATTTCTCTCCATGTAACCGCTGCCATTAAGACATCACGTCCCTTTCCCCTCCCCCCATCATTCACCAGCTTTGCTATTTTTTTCTAATTCTTTTTGTTGCTGTCGCTGCCACTTCTTTTTGAAAATTACAGAATTACAGCATTTCATTTTCAATCATTTGAGCTCCAACATCATGATAATATATGGACAACTTGCTGCTAGTTAATTACAGTTCTGGCATTCCTGAGCACTTTTGCTCATGTATAGGGCTATTCATCATGAGGTTGTTTTTTTTTTAATGCATTATTAATATTATTAAGTTGGCCTATTTATCCGCTTTGGAAAGAACAATTTCCTTTTGAAATGGAAAAGAAATCCACTTCATTTTCATGAGTTCATTTTTGTTGATACAATGATTTGATGTTGGGTTCCCTAGCTAGATCTTCATAGGTGCTCTCAAAGGAGCCTGAACAGAAGAAACATGTTAGCAATACATGTGCATGTGTGACTGAGTATGTCTGTATATAGAAAGAAGATTGCCAATAGGTGGATCTTTGATTAGACTAAGCAATAAACTATGGAACTAGTCTGGATAAACCCTATATTTTTCCAGATTGTGTGCACAACATATCTGAGCCTATTAGTTTGCTGCCATTTGCAGACTTACCGGCTTTCCCTCTTGAGAAGATGCTTCACTCTCCCTTGTTCTTAATCCCATGTAAAGATTAGTATGTTTGAAAATGCCTGTTATATCTCACATGGCTGAAGGAGATAAATAAATTAGGATAAGACATTCATGCCTTTTCACCTAATCTCCAAAATATGACCTTTTGTCATTCAGCCCAGAGATAATAGCTTTGCATGAGTTGTCCCACAATTTAGGCACAAGTCTTCTTTAGGTTGTATAAAACTGTGGTAAATTTCAAAGAAGTATCCTGTTGCCCAGTTCTCCATTTCATACTATTCAGATTCATAATCTCTGGATTGGACACACAGAAGGGGCTAAAACTGTTTTTCTTCAACTTGGACATGTGGACAAGTGGATTTGTCTTGCAGAAGTCCCCAAACATCACAATCAAGTTGGAGAAATCCAAGCTGAGGCAATTCTCTCACATTTCATAATTAGAATCTGATAATATTTTTCCCAAGGTCTTAAACAGTTAAGCTTGCATAATTAAAGACTTATACCAAAGATGAATAGAATTGTCAACCACACCAGTTATTAAGAAGGCCAAATATTCATCTATTCAATGTATTAAATCATTTATCTAGGAATTTTCTTTTGGTTCTTTATTAGTAGAGCACATCAATCCTGCACTATACGTCATAGTGCCAAAATCCAGCCATGGACAATCTGTTCCTACCGTATAAGAAACTAAGGTAGGCTGTGGATTTGATAGGTGTGTGTTTGCATGTGTGCGTGTGTATTTGGCTGACCAGTTCTATGGAGGAAATGAATGGAGTTTTTCTATGAAGTTCAAACTATAATACTGCTAAGGTGCTACTATCAGAAGTAGGGAATGTGATGGCTATTGTTCCAGACTCTACTCAACTTGATAATTGTTTTTTTTTAATATACAACCCCCACCATGGGAAGCCATATGCATGAATGCCTCATAATCTGATATGAACTTGAAGGTGCTCTTAGAAAAAAATTGATAAGCTGAAGAGGTGTAGAATATTCAGGAGGCTTGTGGTAGTAGTAGAGGAAAGCCATTTCCCCAGTTTTGAATATTGTTAAATGGGTGTTTGGTGATTGGCCATTTCCTCTCTTGGCAGGCACTGTATGAACAGGCAAACCTTCCTGCACGATGACCATTTTCTAAACTGATATGGCTCAAAATTACAAAGGTGCTCCTGGTCCTGGAAGGGTGGCCACCTCTGTTGCTTTATTGAATAGCAGAAAAGGATCATGGCCCTCTTTTCCAGGAATGATGCTTGTCATTAGTCTTTAATAGATCCTTCAGCGGGCTAGTGTGTCCCACCCCGTTCTCTCCCCCCTTCCCCTGATTGTGCTGTGGGAGAATGGGATAGCTGCATGAAATCCTGTGTCAATTTCTTGCTGTGCCATTAACTTTGGGTATGCGGAGCCTTAATCAACTACCATTCCTGCAAAAAAAAACATCTATGTGACCTCTTCTGGAACGTTACCGTTAGTTTCTAACTGTGCCAATCCTTTTGCCTCAGCTTCTATCGCATCTTCCCAGACTAAGGGTGAAAAAAACCAGCTGAGCCAATTTGCCCTTGTTTACAGTACTGAACCTAATCCATATTCCTAGTGGCTGAAGAGGAAGGACTTCAGACTTCATGAATGTTTTATGAAAGCACTTTGAGAGATTTCAGCAGTAAGCGGTACTAGAATGCTCAGTGCCCATATGGGCCACTATTCAGAGAGCAATGCAACTGGAGCATTGGGTGTTCCAGCCAACTAGCATGGTAGCTGTCTTAAGGGCCTTTAATTTTTTTTAAAGGGAATATACACAACACAGAGATAATCTGATGCAGCAGAAAAAAATACCGTGTTAGGCAACATTTCCTTCCACCATTTTTTCTTCTTTTTGTACTCTACTGATTTTTAGGATGTTTCTAGAGAATGAGAATGTAGTAAGTAGGGTTGTTGGATATTTTTAAAGAATAGGCTATGATCACACAACATGCATAACAAATCAGTTAAGGACCTTGTGGCAGTATTTGTGCAACATTTTAAGTTGGATTACTTTTAATGCAGCTTTTTGTTCTGTTTTAGCTTTAGATGATCATTCAAAGCCCCAATGGGTCAATTCAATTGCAAAACTAAATGTGTTGTACAGTCATAGCTGTCATGTTGATAGCAAATCTGAGCAAACATAGTCATGCTTGAACCTGGTTGAACCTCCCTGAAAGCAGTGGGACAGGATTAGCTGTGAGCAGTTCTCTGCTTTCAGAGGGGCTCAGTAGCAATGCATTTTAGCATCATGCCCTATCTTTTTATGTTAACCAAACGGGAATTAAAACACTGCAATTCTGGGTTGAGTAGGTCAAAACAGAGGCCATGTTGTCATTTAAGAGCAATAGTTCCATTTCTCTACGCTAGGAATGCATTCCTTTGGTCCTCTGGAAATTTGTATACTCTATGTGAATGTCTCTCCTATTGACTAGTTTTTATCTCACATCCTATGAATGTATGTAAATAAAATTGTACATATTGCATATCTATATAAAATATCTTTTAAAAACACAAAGATGATGTAAATTAGAGTCAAAATAATATCTTTAAAGCCAGTGTACATAAGTTACAATTCTGTATATTTTTCTTTTGTTCTTCATAAAATATATTTACTTTGACAATAAAAAAAGAAATTTTAAATTTTACAAATAATGTTATATTAATTTCTGGTTTCCACTCATAAATTAGAAATTCTAATTTTCTAAATAGTTAGCAACACTTGTATACTATGGCACATCCAAGACTAACCTGAACTTATACATGACTTCAATATACAAGAAATTTTCCTTTCCCTTTCTAATTTCATTTATGCTTGCTTGAGACTTGAATGAGAAACTATCCCTGAATGTTACTTCCATGATCATATTGATTACTTAATCCTTACTGAGATTCAAAGTTCTTTTTCCCCACCAAAAAATCTGCTCATTACCAAGTGTTCTTACCTACTTTTTGGCGTATTAAAGTCCAGATAACTTTGAAGAATGTTTGGAAAATTCCATTAGTCCATTTTTTTGGACTAAGTGATTAGCTGTGAATTTCCTGTCTCTGGGCCTCGGGGCTATAGGAGCCTGGATAGGATGCAGCGGGCTTCGTTTCAGTCCTAGCAACACTGAATAGCTTTGGGCACTTGGGCTTTCAAGGGACAAGGTTTTCCCCCTGTAGTCCTGGATGGAGCAGCACTACCCCAAATAGATCCAGTGTACAATTTGGGGAACCTCCATAGCCACTCATGCTGTCATGCCCTTTCATCTGGATTACTACAATGCGCTTTCTATGGGGCTGCCCATGAAGAGCATTTGAAAGCTGGAGCTGATGTAAAATGCAACTGCATGAGTAATCAGTGGTGTTGGATCTTGGATACATGTATCATCACTGCTCTATGGGTTGCATTTGGTCCTTTGTTTGAGATGGGTGGCCATAGAAATTATTTATACAAATTATTTATACAAATAATAAAGGTGAGATATAAATAAAGTGTTCATTTTGATTTTTAAAATTGCAGATACTTAGCATCAGAGTATTTTAAGCAATATCATATTTCAAAAATATCTGCCTGGGTTTTTGATATGGAGGCCTTCTCTGGTTGCCCCAGCTAATCAGATGTGTCAGGTGCCTACAAAAAAAAAAAAGGTCTTCTTAATTGTGATTCCCCACACAGGAAAAGGAAACACATCCCTGGAACCCACACAGGTGGCTTTTTGGTGCATTAGTTCATCAATATTTTTCCAGCAGCATTTTGATAGCTAGTTTTTAATTTTAAGCACCCACACCACACTGGGATAAAAGCCTTTTGGCATTTTTGATATTTCCTGTGTGACATATGTCCTATGAATATATGATCCATACTTCCTACATGTATGTTTGATTATTTTTCTGATTTGGTAGTTTTATAATCTCTCCAGAGAATGTCAATTATTGGTAGATTAAAAGTAATACTATTACTACTAGAACCATTATTAATATTAATAACTGGATAATGAAATTTGTTTCTAATGTTGATATCACAGTGCTTAAGGTATTCTTATAAAAAAAGGCAAGGAGATTTTAATCCCATATCAGACTGCAAAAGCCTTAATAAAGGCTTGGGCTGGTGGGTGCTTGTAAATCAGTATCGGTTCTGAAAGAAAAGTTTTAAAAATTGCTGAATCACTTGGAAGCCTGAAAGTCACTCCCATTATTCATTGGTCTTGTTTACCTGACCTACTTAATTGGGTCATGGAAAGTAGAGTGTACAGCAAACAAACCCCTTATTCCAGAGAAATAACTCAGACAATTTTTCCCAAATGAATTAGTTTTCCCCGTGCAGTCTTGAGTTCTGAATGGATTACCAGCAAAACAATGCATCCTTTTTCCATCTGTGATAGCCCTAAAGCAGCCACATGAAAAAGAAGCCTCTCTAGGACTCCTTTTCTGTCACCATTTTAATTTTCACTTCACTGTAAGCACATTGGACTAAATGAAAAAAAAGAACAGGAGAGATAAAGCTCCCCTCATGTTGGTGCCAAACTTATCACTCCACCTATCGCATCTGTGTAATTTCAGTGGGAATGATGTTCCAAAGGGTGGGGGCTGTGACAGAAAAAAAAAAATCTCCCCCTGGACCTTGCCAGTCCACACTGCCTAGCCGGTATGCGGAGCATATGCTTCCTGTCAGATCAGTTATGGTGGATAGAAACAATTGGATAGAAACAATAGTAGCAGACAATGAATAGGCTGCTTTTGTTGTTTTATATGAATTTTATTTATAGTTGTTGTTTAAACATGTCAAATGTCCAGAGCCATATAATTGCAAGATGTATATTCTCCCTATAAAATGTATATCTTAGCATGTCACAATTGACTGGGAATTGCTGATCCAAGAACATGTTTATGGAAGAAACAGCAGAACAATAATAATCGTATTTATGAGGTATTTTGCATGTATTCAAAAAGTGTGTTAGATGAATGCTTCTTACAACTGGAGTCAATTAAGAACTTCTGTCTTTGCAAGAAATTAAACCAAAACCATGGTCACCAACTTTGGAAGTTTCTGCCTATAAAAACCTTTCCCAATATAATGCCATCCACATATGGGATTTTGATTGATTAAAGTAGATCCTTTGATATCATTTGTTATCAAATTGGTGAGTTCTCACATGATCAAAAGAAAACAAAGTGATACTAGATTTGCCAGTTAACAAAATAAGGGACCAGTCTTTCTGCCAAAAACAAAGGGATGTGCATCCTAATGTGCTGAACAGCAGGAGGAAGGGATATAAAAATAACAACTTTGATTTCATTATAAATAGGATTCTCATTCCATTCACAGCAATCATTGGAATTCTTTCAGAATGGTTTCTTAGAATTTTCTACAATAAACTACTTATCAGAAGTTCCTGGATTTTTATGTTTCTGATTAATTGATTTCAGTCCAGCCTATTGGAAAGAAGTCTGATCATTTGAATATTTGAAGTTATTTGGAGGTTCGTGGATTTTAATGTGACAATCATGATACCACTCCCTAGTACTTTTTAATATATGAAATAAACACTGTAGCTTAACAAAAAGGATGCGACATGGTATGACTAGGGACTGTTTGAAATAATCGGGAGAATCAAATTCTGTATCTGCTCTTTGACTGTATTATGTGTGGTTGATAAGCAAAGAGAGGAGACTCACATATTTTAATTCTTCCTTTATGAAAAAAAAAGATATTGAAGTCATAAAAAAACAGCAACATCCCATTAGTATTATATCTGCCATTGTAATTTTACATGTGCTGTGTGTCACCTTCTTTCTCCTTGAAAGGGTATTCAACAAAGATACCCTTCATCATAGTCTAGAGAGGGTCTTTCTACTGATGTTATAAATTGGCCATAACTGATGGAGATAGGAATTTTCATTGGAAATTAAGTCTTGCCTTGAAATATCTTAATAAATAACTATCAATGAGATACCAAGAATATTTCCTTTGTGGATAAATTTTCCTGTTACATTTTTAGTTCATTCAGCTGTACCACTTTTAGATGCCTTGCACCCATGACACTATAGTAGTGAATATATTACTGTATTGCCCTGCGGTTATTTAAATGAAAGATGGTGGATCTTTGTTCTTTTTAAAGCAGCTTTTTCTGGAAGAGCTGTCCTCTTGGTCTCCTTCTCTCTTGAATTCCACACACTAGCAAAGAATGCTACAGCTGCGAAATGTTTTTCCTTCTCTTAACATCCTGCTATATGTTTAATCCAAGCAAACAGGTGACTTGAGAACAAAGTGAACTGGAAGAGGGCAAAGTTAATGATTACTGTGACCCTTTGCTGAGTTATGTAAGCTGAACCCTTGATGTTTTTTAAGATGGTACACTCCAACATTGTCAGAAGTACACTTGTTTTACGTCAAATGAGCCAATACTTCATGGTATGATACCAACAACTGAAACTAATACTACATATGCTTGCTAGATGGTTAAATTCAACAAGCCTTTTTTTTTTATAGTGAATGTAAACAGGATGGCATTATCTAGATTTTAATAAGTCCGTTTGATTTCTGAGACAAGATTCTTGCTGGCTGTTTCAACTGAAAGTTCCACAGGATTGCATTTTCTAGATTACCGTATTCTTATTTTTCCCAACTTTAGGTGGCAGTGGTTATTATTGTGCCGTATTAAGCCCATTCTAGGAGCTGAAACATTAAAGTAACCAATAAAATAGCTGTAAACAATACTGCTGATACTTGGTGTTCTGCAGCTGAATTTTAATAGCTCATTTTGTGGGGTACAATGGCTTGCAAAACAAAAAAAGCAGTTTGGGAACTGATTTGTTTCTTGGGTTTCAAGTCATTACCATTGTCTTGTAGGACAGAAGGAAAGCTTTTCTTTTACATCAGGGGTCCCTCAACCAGCATAGAATTCTGGGAGTTGAAGTCTACAAGTCTTAAAGTTGCCAAGATTGATGACCTCTGTTTTACATGAAAGACCATGGTACTCTCCAAACCTTTACTTCTGAGATTCTCAGTGATCTAGGCCTAGGTCTCAGGCAAAATGGCTGAGGGCAATCTGACATCCAGCAGCATCAGGAGTAGCTTAATTTTAGTAAGATTTCTGAGTAGACATATGTGGAGTTGAAGCACAAAAGCACAAAAGGGAAAGGGAAACGTGTTTGAAAAAAAGCACATACTTTGTTATTTCTACTCCAACATTATTTCTTCAGGTGAAACATTACCAGAAATGCATTGATTAGCATAATACCCAGTTTTGTCATCTCTGTGAAAGTTACCTTTTCTTTTACTGTTGTTAAGATGCCCTCAAAGCCAGAAAATATTTCAGAATAGCTCTTATGTAATGAGTTCTCCGTTCTCATGATCTCAAATCCACTCCACCTCTAGAAACAAAATGTTCCAGCAGCTGTAATTAGTTATTGATCCCAACTTCAATCTTATGCAAATTTATTCAGGAATGTGCCTTATTCTCAGTTAGCATTGCTTCTTACAGTGTTTAGGATTGAAACCTAATTAAATTAACATTCATCTAGTTTCTGGTTACGCGTTTGGAGTTTTTGCATTGTTTTATTATGATCTTGAATGCCGCCTGGAGTCATTTAAATTGGGGTGCTAAATAAATGATGTTGCATCAATCAATCACACAGCTAAAATAAGTTAAATTGCAGTTTAAGCGAGCACATTAGGTGATACATATAACAGATAACAGATAATCAGAGTTGAAAAGGACCTTGTAGGTCATCTAGTCCAACCCCCCCCCAAGCTGGAGACTCTACGCCATTTCTGACAAATGGCAGTCCAATCTCTCCTTGAAAATCTCAATTGATGGTGCTCCCACAACTTCCGAGAGCAAGCTGTTCCATTGGTTGATTGTTCTAACTGTCAGAAAGTTTCTCCTGATTTCCATATTTTGGATGTGTCTAAAATGACTGCTGAGACATACTTCACAAGATGAAGTAGATGACATGTCAAACACTGTTTCAAGCTCCCCATCCAACTGTAGTATTTAGGATAGGTTGCCACTATTGAGTTTGTCTTTCTCCCAGGTTTAGGAAGATGTTTTCTCAGATTGTTCTGGTGTCATCTTATTTTTCATTGGCCAGGTGCTGATAGCCATGCCACTTCATTAAGGCCACTCTGTATAGCAAACATCTAAACTATTTGCTGCCACCAAGTGGCCATGTGGATTTTTGCAGCCCATATACAATATATAGAGTCTACACTAGCTCCTCTCGTAGCCACCTAAGTAAGTAGCCACCTTTCAGAGTTGCTGCTCTAAAAGTAGTCAGTGGTAAGCTGTGACCCAGGTCAGGCATGGCATTAAATAAGGTTATTCCCTACTGTGTGAGTAATGGGCAGAAGCTATCATAATCTGTTGCTCTTTTGGGGGAGGGCACAGGCAAAGCAATTCTGTCTCCCCAGGTCATTATTCTAAGATCTTCATCAGTTTCAATAAACAGATTGCCATTACTGCTTTTGAAAATCATTTTATGTAATGAGGCAATGAACACTTGGCTAAGGCATTGAATACTAACTACAATATCAGACAAACATGTCTGATCCATGCCAGGCATTTAATCAACCATTCTGTAGCAAAATGTAAGAGAGACATAAACACTCAGTGTGTGTGTTGGCTGGTTTCAAGTTGGTCTTTTTTTCAGTATTCTATAAAAGGCAGTAGGTAGTTGCCTTGTTTTGCATCCTGCTTTCTTTAATGAGGGCTATTTTTCCATGGACAGCGTGTCCCGGGGCTCATGGCATGGAAAACAGAGAGATGGTTGGGTCCCCAATGGCAGCAAGGGAGGGCAAATGCTCTGCAAATATTATTGTGCCAAGGAGTGGCAAGCACAGGTCTACCAATTCAGCCTGCAGAGAGTATGTGTTGTGCACTGGAAACAGAAAAAGAGCCAGCAACTGGGATTCGTGCCAATTCTTACACTTGGTTCTCTGTCACTTACAAGTGGAGAAAATACACAAATGGATCTGTATGTTCTGTGGACCAAAATAACCCCTCTACCCAAATGCTAGGCTCAATATAAATCATGCAATTTGACTGCAGTTTCACCTCGGGCCTGACTTGGCATAGCTTTGGACTGCTTTACAAGATGAGTTTAAAGACTTTTGGACTGGGGAGAGAGTGGGGAGTAAAAGGGGAACAGGAAAAGAAGGCATGGGAGTTAAGAATAGGTCAAACATGTGTTGCATGCAAAGAAATGAGGATGTAAAAGAATTCTGCCACAAATATTTCTGGGTTTGGAGTTGTTTTTGCTATTTTTCATTCCCCAGAGGTGTATGCAAGGGAACACAGCTCATCATAAACACAGCCTGGCTACCATTGGTCTTTCTCTCTCAAAAAAATTGGCTGAGGAATTGCACGGTAAATTACTAGGGAAGCACACATCAGGTCAAGGGAAAAGATTTTCTGTAACAGGCAGCCCTGCCGTTTGTAAATACAATTTTATAAAAGAGGAAAAAGCCATCAAAACTACTTCTTAATCACCCAGCTCTAGGATAGCAATATTACCTCTTTCCCTCAGCAACAATCACCATCAAAAGCCTCTTGAAATTGTTCTGCCAAGCTTAGCAAAATGATTTTTTTTTATAATCATGATGGCATGATGTTCTAAAAAAAAAGAAAGTATCCATGATACCCTTAAGCGGACAGTTTTTATGACTATTAATAAGACCTTTCCCTGGTCACTTCAATGTTTGAAAATCATTTCTGTGCATAAGACTTGAAATGGTCAAATGAGCCACCTTTACATTCTCCCACTTTAAATAGGTTGAATTTGCATGTGGGCCCATTCTGCAGAAAAAATGCAGATTCTGGTAGGCGATTTTCACATAATAGCAATGGCTGAATTTAATCGCTACAATTATTTCAGCAGATTATAATGTAACTGGGTAGGGAAGAGAGAGGGGAAGAGAGGGGGGAGGGAGGGAGGGAGGGAGAGAGAGAGAGAGAGAGAAATATGCTAGTAAGTCTAAGCAGCATCACCAATTCAGTTGAATTCAATCTCATCTTTTAACAAGGAAACATTCAAAGGTTGGGGAAAACTATGAATTTTGTTAAATTATTGCCATTGTAATTGTAAAAACACTCATGAATTTTGATAAGTTATAATAAAAAAATCAAATAAAATGCTTAACCAATCCTATGTTCTACTCACTTCTACAGTAGGAATGTGATGCCACTCTCCTATTTGATCTCCTATCAAATCCTTCTTGAAAGTCCATCTTTTCCTGTAATATATGTACATAGATTACCTCTCAACAGGCCATCACTGGTTTATCTATGTTCTCAACACAACCATGCCTAAAAAGACACAATTGCATTTGCTCAGACTGATCTTTGTCTTTTTTTACTCTTTCTTTCAACTGGAGCCCCCTTGTATCCAGGATCTATTTTCTGTTGATGGGATTTTGTAAAGGACCATTCTCTCTTCTTCTCCTCTTCTCCTCAATCAGTTATCTGTAGAATGCCTAGAAACCTACTAAATATCACCATTGTGAAAATGATTAGTGTATGTTAAATCTGAAAATATAAGGTATGTTCAGGTCTCTAAAGAAAAGTGTAGTCAATTGTATTATTTAGCAAGCAGTAAATACAGTACTGAATTTGGAATATCTCCTATTTGAGGTTGGATGCTGAGTACAATATAAAAGCAGGAAGAGCAGGAAAAAAGAAATAAATGTTGTGGAAGAGCAGGTTTGTGAAAGCAATATTTGGTCATCTGAATAAACTCTTCCATTTTGCCAAACATTTCCAGATTTTTGTCTTTGCAATAAATAACGGGAAATCCTCAAAAACACATTTTGAAAAGAGAAGAGTAATTCATTCACTACATCTAGCAATTAAGCAGTCATCCATTAATGTAGGCAATCAGGTCTAGATATGATACGTTTCCCACTTCTAAAACTTAAAAAGCGGTCTTTATTCAGGCAGCACTGGTTCACATATTCATTTGATTCAGGCCTCTCAGATGAAACAAACTGCGTTAAAATTCACACTGTCCATTTAATGAGTCTGAGGTATTTTGTTTTTCAGCAGATTTATTGGATCGGTGCATCACTTACCCACTCAGGAGCACTATTTTGTTTTACGTAACCCATAAGCCATGCTTATGTTGAGCATTAATCTTGATTTTTATTGGGGATAATACAGAAAGATGAAGGATTATGCTTTTACATAGGAGTACTGGGACGGGTATCAGGATATCAAAATTATTGCCTTCACCCCCTCATGTGGGAAACCCCTTTTATTTATTTAGCAGAAAATAACTGAAGGAGTCAGGAATTAGCTCTGGCAGTGCAACTGGGACTCTCATTTCTAGAAGCCACCTCATCTAAGGTGTCAGGCAGATGTTAACAGACATACATTATCTAGCTAAATGTATAGAAAGCAACGTCCCTGAGCTTTGAAGCAGCGCAGCAATCCAGGCCTGGAAGGGATTTTGGAGGACATCTAGTCCAAACCCCTGCTCCAGCAGGAGACCTTATATAATCTTGGTTATTTTGGTGTCTCTAACACAGAGGAGAAATTCCCAGAAATCCCCAGGCATTGCCAACTTCTCCCCCTTAGTTAAAAAAAATCCTAGAGCAAAAACTTCATGCAGTATTAAAAAGAATAGAAAATGGGGCTACTGTGTATTGTTTAATGGACTGCTAAATTGGCAAAATGGACTGCTAAATTGGCCACGCCCACCCAGTCACATGACCACCTAGCCATGTCCACAGCTTCTACATCAACTTCTCTGATGCAATTGTTTTGACTATGAATCTTCTCTGGTTGCACTTGCAGTGAATTATGTTGCAACAGAACCAGCTGAGTTTCAACTTTCTAAATTGCTAAACCAATATGACCTCCATGCTTTTTGATAACTGCAATACTACTGCACTGGTAGGATGACCTTTGAACTGTGTTTAGCTTTTGCCTTGCATAGCAGATCAGCGAATCTGACTGTAAAGATTAGATATTGCCATCAACCAACACAGATTTGTTATAATGTAAATTGTGTGTAATTAAAACCCACTTTCTTTGCAGAGATAACTAATCTAATGACCGAATGCAAATGGCTATAAAACTGGCCAAAGTATTTCTCTTGTAAGTAAGGTGAAAAGTACAATCAGAATGCTAAAAATATAAGACTTAAAATGGGTGTGGAAAAGAATGTAGGAAGTTCTAAATTGGGTTCAACAAGAGACATTTGAAAAATCACTGATGTTCTTCCAAATGCTTCCTACAGGAATGAGTTGGAAGTTCATGTTTGAATCCATGTGATAACTTGCATTTCTATAATTTAGGTATAGCTACTAACATCTGACAAAAGGGTGAGAGTTTTTGAGGGATTTGATTACCACAAAATATGGTGATAGATTCTAACTTAGATACTGTTAACACCAGAGACATAAAATAATACAAAAATATGCTTCCTGTTTTGTTGAAAGATCAAGTTAATAGAATAGAATTCTTTATTGGCCGAGTGTGGTTGGACACATAAGGAATTTGTCTTGGTGCAAATGCTCTCAGTGTACATAAAAGAAAAGATACATTAGTCAAGAGTCAAGAATCATAAGGTACAACACTTAATGATAGTTGTAGGGTACAATAAGCAATCAAATCATACTAGGAAACAGTCAATATAAATCATAAGGATACAAGCGACAAAGTTATAGTCATACAGTCACAAGTGTGAGGGGACGGGTGATAAGGAGTGATGAGAAGATTAACTGGAATAGTAGTGCAGACTTTGTAATAGTTGAACAGTGTTGAGGGAATTATTTGTTTAGCAGAGTGATCTCAGGGTTCAGATGTTATTGTTCTGGTGTCCTCATTTCTAGCCGTCAAAGCGATATCATCTGATAACAAGGAAGCTTCTGGGGTGGATGATATTTGAGGAATTTTAACTCCAGTTTCTCTTCTGTTTTTTCTTACGATATGTACACATAAATGAAATCCTTGACTGACAGCCACTACTAACTCCAAAATTTCTGTTGTTAAGTGAGACATTTGTTAAGTGAGTTTTCCCCCAGTTTTGCCTGTTGCTCCTATCTTGTAATAGTTGTTAAGTGAATCACTGCAGTTGTTAAACTAGTTGTTAAGTGAATCTGACACCCTATTGACTTTGCTTGTCAGAAGTTTGCAAAAGGTGATCAACATAACCCTTTGGCAGGGGCCTCCAACCTTGGCAACTTTGAGCCTGGCGGACTTCAACTCCCAGAATTCCCTAGCCAACTGGCTGGGGTATTCTGGGAATTGAAGTCCACCAGGCTTAAAGTTGCCAAGGTTGGAGGCCTCTGCCCTAGGATACTGCAATCGTCATAAATATGAACAAATTACCGAGCATCTGAATTTTTATAATTCATAATTATAATTTATAATTATAAGTCATAATTGTAAAAAACTGTAGAGATAGAGGTCCTGTAGGGGGCGTGAGCAGCACACTGCCGTGCTTCAAATACCTATATGACCTCACTCAGTTCATATCACCAGGATGTTGCGGAACACTGTCCCTGGCTGGTACATGATCTCACCTGGCTAACACCACCACTTCCTTACTTATATATTCTTAAGGATCGTCACTCAGAATTCACCAATAAAAATGCTGTTGCTGCTTTACCTTTTTTCTTCTTGTAAAAGCTATAAAAAAGCAATAAATGCTGCACAGACAGGGAGACATCTTGGCACCCTGCAAATGACTGGTCTTTGACTCCATCAAAAAACAGTCATAAGTCACGTTTTTCAGTGCAGTTGTAACTTTGAACGGACACTAAACAAATGGTGGTAAATCAAGCACTACTTGTAAAGTGATAGCATACTGAATATTTAGTAGCTTTGCATTATATTCTAACGAATATTTCTTATCACTGTATAAATTCTTCACTAGGCAAGTGTGATAGCCTGGGACATCCATGCTTTTAAGGGATTGTAGTACAGCTTTTGCAATCAAAAGCTGTACTATAATCAATAAAGTGGAACCAGACATCTTTGTGGGATTCTCTTGTCTTTTCACTGTAACCAATGTGATCCTGGTGGCGCAGTGGTTACAATTCAGTACTGCACAGCTAACAAGACTGGATACTTCAGCAGTTCGATTCTGAGTGACTTGAGGTTGACTCAGCCTTCCTTCCTTCCAAGGTCGGTAAAATGAAGACCCAGATTGTTGGGGAAAATATGCTGGCTCTTTAAACTGTTTAGAGAAGGCTGTAAAGCACTGTGAAGCGGTATATATGTTTAAGTGCTACTGCTATTTGCCTCTTTGGAATGCAGCTTGCGTGTCTGGCAGTTCTTGTTGTAACTATTGTTAAAACTTGAATTGCAAAATCTTGGGCATTATTTTACTGGCATATGAGATGAAAATGTGTTCAGCAGCCAGAACATTCCTTTGCATAACTCTTTTACATCTTGGAATATAAAAATCCCTTAGCGACAGCTGTGTTTTCTATACCAGCTTACAAATAACAAATAGCACAATAACACCATCATCTTGAAAGACTTGAAAGTGTTAGGATGGTATTTTATCAACACCTGCAGCTTTATTGGCAATTTTTTCTAGGACTAACTTTACTTTCCAAAATGCTTGGCCCTAGTTCAATAATCAAATCTCTGAATTAATCATTAATCATGGGAATATTTTTTCTCTTTCCGTATCCTTCCTTTTTTCTTCAGTGCAATATTCAAGTTCCTTTTTCTTGTAGTTTTCCAAAATTCTCTTATCAATCTTTGGTTCTTCCTGTATTTAGGCAGTTTCCTTTCTATTCAGGTAGAAAGAGCTTATTTTCAAGCAGACATTGCTAGACTGCACCAGCTAAAACATCAATTAGCAATCTGAAAGTTGTTGGTAAGCAGGTAATTCCCTGGTGCTGCCCCTTTTATTGGATCTTTTAGTATCAATTAGGTTTGGTCAGATGTTAGCTGATCTTCAATTTCAGCTACACTACGTCCTCAACTTACGACCACAATTGTGCCCAAAATTTCTGTTGTTAAGTGAGACATTTGTCAAGTAAGTTTTCCCTCACTTTATGGTCTTTCTTGCTACAGTTGTTAAGTGAATTGCTGAGGTTGTTAAGTTAGTAACATGATTGTTAAGTGAATCTGACTGCCCCATTGACTTTGCTTGTCAGAGATCACAAAAAGTGATCACATGACACATCAACAGTCATGAGGACGAACCAGTTGCCAATCATATGAATTTTGATCACATGATCATGGGGAAGCTACATGTCTCTGTCACTGTCATTGTCTCTCAACCCAATCTACTTCACAGGGTTGTTGTTGAGGAAAAAATAGGAGGAGGAAGGAGCATTAAATATGTTTATTGCCTTGCATTGCTTATAAAAATAATAAAGGTAGGAAATTAATCAAATAATAAATAAATAAACAAACAAACAAATAAAAAAATAAATAAATGCATACTAAGGGGTATTCCAAGGTTTACTTCCTTCAGCCAAACCTTATACAACAAAAGTCTATCTACAGCAAGGGTTTTCAAACTTGGCAAGTTTAAGACTTGTGGACTTTAACTCCTAGAATTGCTGAGCTAACATGACTGGAGGAGGAATTCTGGGAGTTGAAGTCCACAAGTCTTAAAGCTGTCAAGTTTGAAGACCCCTGATCTATAGCTATTCATTATGTTGATTCTTGATTATGGACCTATTGGCCATCTGGGTGCCCTGTTTTATAGATTTCTCAAAGCATCCGATAAGGAAGAATCTTGAATTGATAGGGTTTGATATAGTATTGCAGATTTCTTCTTAACTCCTAACATAGCCTTGGTTATCCTCGTACAAAAGGAATAAAATATTCATATCAAAGTGAAAAGCTTCGGCTTTATTTTTGTTTTAATAACAAGCCATAGTCTATATTTTCCTAATGAAAGATCACCATTAGGGTGTAATAGGGCAAGAGTCAGTCCCCACACTATATTTTTAAACACTTCTTGTCTGTATGAGGCAACCTCATCTTAAGGATTCAGCAAAATAGCCTTTAGTCTTCCCAGCTGGACACATACTGCATGTACCAACATGAGATTTTTCTGCCTTGGAATCCAGCTGACACCCGGACAACTTACAATAACATAAGTATTTTTAAAAAATGCAATGGGGGATATACATAATTCCTTGTTTCCTTGGCTAGTGGGATTATTTAGCTGAAATTCCTTAAATATAGCACGCTTCAATAGCTCAAGAGTAGGCAACGAACAAAGCCTACCATTCAACTCTTCTTTTGCCTCAAAAAGCTCTTGGGATTATTGAGCTTTAAAAAAATTCTAACCACAAACCTACAGATCTGTGTAGAAGACTGTGGCTAAGGGTCGGGGGAAAGTCAGGTGAAGGATGGAAAGGAGAAGCTCTCAACAGGATTGCACTTTGTAAGGTGTCCAGATCATACATATAACTGGCAGTAAGTTACTGTATATCAAATTGTTTATTTAATTTCTCATAATTGCCAATTAGTATGATGCCAGAATAATCAAGAGTGTAGTCTCTTACTTCCCTTAATGTTGAGCATCTGTGTTATCATTTGAAAGTCAAACTGCCTTAAAACATGATTATACAGGATCCCGAATGCACAATCAGACCTTGTCACTGTCATGCTTGGCTTGAGAACATCAGGATGGGATTACTGCTTTAAAAAGCTCTCAAAAAGCTTCAGTTCAGTCTGTGCCAGCTGGTCTAAAATGTAGTCAGTTAACAGGGATCCTTTTTGTGGGTCATGCGTATCTGATCTACATTTCACATTGGTTTGTTTCTGAATCCAGTTCAAAACGCGGATCTCTAAAGGGTTTAGGACCAATTTTAATGTACATTTGTTTGCCTATTCCTTTCAGTCCTTGGTAGAAGTCCAGATCTGGAGCCCACAAGCAAAGTGTGAATGACGGATAAGTAGAACAGTCATCTGGATTTTACTCCCTGACTTTAAATATTGTGGGAGTCTACTCTGAATCCTTGGATGCTATGCAAAATCACATTGTTTGAAAGGTTTTTTTTAGATTAATCAAGTCTTACTTTTACAGTTCTATTTGAAACTGTTTTGAAGAGATTTTGCACACATTTTATTTTATTTTATTTTTAATTTTATTTGTCAATTGCTTACAAGATAATGGGTATAAGTAAAAACATAGTTATGAATACATGGATACATATAAGAAAAATAAAAAATATATAAAAGAAACAATAGGACAGGGATAGTAGGCACGTTGGTGCACTTATGCACACCCCCTACAGACCTCTTAGGAAAGGGGTGAGGTCAATAGTAGACAGTCTAAGGTTAAAGTTTTTGGGGTTTGGGGAAAAAAACCACAGAGTCAGGTAGAGTATTCCAGATATTGACCACTCTGTTGCTGAAGTCGCATTTCCTGCAATCAAGTTTGGTGCGATTAACCTTGAGTTTGTATCTATTGTTTGCTCTAGTGTTGTTATGGTTGAAGCTGAAGTATTCATTGACAGGTAGGATATTGCAATGTATGATTTCATATATACTTAGATCAGACTGAAGGCAGCATAGTTCTAGGTTTTCTAGGTCTAGAATTTCGAGTCTGGTGGCATAAGGTATTCTGCAATGAAGAGAGGAATGGAGAACTCTTCTTGTGAAATATTTCTGGACTTTCTCAACTGTGTTAATATCAAATACATAATGTGGGTTCCAGACTGATGAGCTGTATTCGAGTATTGGTCTAGCAAATGTTTTGTATGCTCTAGTTATTAGTGTAATATTACCAGAGAAAAAGCTACGTAAGATTAGGTTAACAGTGGGCTCTAGCACTTAGGCTATTTGAGATGAGTACTCCAAGATCCTTGACAGGATTGCTAGCTGAAAAGTACAAAATCACAAGAAAGGAGAGATTCTTCAACTTAACCATCAATGTTTATTTTTTAGATAAGCAAGCAGATAGTATATTGTATTATATCTAAATCCCAGTAATGATGTCTACATTTGTATCTACCTAGCTAGCATACTGTGCATTCCTACCTTCAACCTTCATGCACATATCTTTCCCCTTTCCTCTAGTGTCTTTCCTTTTCCCTTTCTCTCTTTGGCAACAAATAAATGATCACCAAGGCTTAATTCTTAACTCTTAATTGCTTCTTCCATTGTTTTTTTCTGCTGCTAGTTCTACTAGTTCATTGGCACATAAAGCTTTGTCCTTAACATCTCACTGGTTCTCTGCCTCTTCATTCTTGCTGTGTAACATAGCTCTGCGTACAGTAATACTTTTTTGTGCCATGCCAATTAACTACAACGGCTTAACAAACAGATCCATAGTTGAGAAAACTCACTGAAAATGTCATCTCACAATGAGCTCAGAGGTGGTATTCAGCAGGTTCTGACCGGTTCTGGAGAACTGGTAGCAGAAATTTTGAGTAGTTTGGAAAACCAGCAAATACCACCTCTGACTAGAGATTTTACAGTATCCTTCCCCTGCCACACCCACCAAGCCACGCCCACAGAACCAGTGGTAAAAAAAATTGAATTCCACCACTGAATGAGATAGTTGCACAAGTTCTTGCACACAATAATTTGGGTTTATTTCACTTCATTTGCACAAATTCTTGTGGTATGTGTTCATTTCAGGAGTAAATGAATTGTTTTGCAAATGGAAGAGTATGCGGGGCTTTAATCTAGGTTTTTTTGTGTGATTATTAGGAAAGAAACAGATAACAAAACAATGAATATGTAAGATATGTATAAATCACACACATCTGCACTGGATTATTTCTACCCTCACAAGGATTGGTAGATAAAAAAAGAAACAAATAGAAATTCTCACTTTTTTTAAAGAACATATTGTTGGAGAAGCGCAGCCTGGTCTAAAATGATTAGGTGATATAAAAATCAACTTCTAGGATTGGGTATTTCATGAACATGCTCAGTTTTCATGCTCAGTTACATTATTCAGTTTAATGAACCAATCTCTGGAACTAAAAATTTATATTGTTCACTAAGCTTTTGTAAAACTGATAGTTTTACACTCTGACAATGTTAGCAGATGCTTAATTGAGTGAACAATATAAATTTTTAGTTCCAGAGATTGGGATGTCTGTCTCTTTTCACACACACACACATAGACACAAAGAGAGAATATTATATGTACTTTGTTCAATAATTCAGTATTCAGAAGAATGATAATACTCCTCTAAACATTACTAAATTATGGACATGACACAATTTATGACTGGTGCAACTGTAAAAATATTCCCCCTTAAAAAAGCCATTATATATCATCAGGATCACCCAACAAAAGTAGCTTGTTCCTTACTCAGAGCAATCACATTTGAACACTTGCTATTCAGCTTCAGGGAAGTTTCCACTGTTTATTTAATTCACTGTTCATTTATTTTAGACAGAGTTAAATCTATGAATCTCAAGTATATCCGACACAATCATTTTACAGGTAATCCTTACAGGTAGTCCTTGACAGGTAGACAACTGAGGTCAACATTTCTGTTATTAAGCGAGACATTCGTTATGTGAATTTTGTCCCGTTTTTCTAGTTTTCTTGCCACGATTGTTAAGTGAATCAATGCAGTTGTTAAGTTAGTCACCGAGCTGTTAATTGAAGCTGGCTTCCCCATTGACTTTGCTTGACACAAAGGTGATCACATGACTTCATAAATATGAACCAGTTGCCCAGTATATATTGCAATGATCATAAGTTTGAAAAGTGGTCATGCTGCTTTTTTTCAGTGCTGTTGTAACTTTGAATGGTCACTAAACAAACTGTTGTAAGTTGAGGACTACCTGTATTTATTGAAGGTTCCTTGGTCCAGCAAAGACTTCAAGAAGCGATCTGCATATTTCCCCATTTTCTTTTTCCATTTCTCATTTTGTTTCTCCATGATTCTAGAGCCATGATGGCAAACCTATGGCACTCATGCCACAGGTGGCAAGCAGAGCCATTTGTGCAGGCATGTGAGCCCCAGGCAAACTTACCTCACTGCATACGTGCTCACTTCCCAGCTGATTTTCAGCTAGTTTGAGGCCTTTTTCGGCCTCCCAGAGGCTCGAGGGAAGCCTCTGCATCCTTTGTAGGCCAAAAACCAGACCCGTTTCGTCATTTCCTGTATTTACAGAAATACCAGAAGTGATGAAATGGGACCATTTTTTGGCCTACAAAGGCTACAGAGGCTTTCCTTGAGCCTCTGGGAGGCTGAAAAAGGCCTCAAATTTGCCGAAAATCAGCTGGGAGGTGCAGTGTAGGTAAGGGGGTGGCAGGGAGGAAATTGGGGGGAATCGTGAGTGCATGTGCATGGGGTGTGGGGGGGCTATGCGCATTGCCTTCTGGGTGCTGGGACGTGAGCACATGTGCACGAGCACGTGCTCAATTTTTGGCACAGGAGTCCAAAAAGGTTAGCCACCATTGTTCTAGAGGATACCATGTTACTCATTTGGAAGTAATATAGCGATCAATCGTACGAACAAGCACAGAAAATTGTTTTCTTTTTCTTTTTTTTTCAGAATATAGGTAGTTTTTTTTTTTAAGTATTCCATTCCTGGCCATAGCCAAGATTAAACACTGGAAAAAAGTATATTTTGAGAATGTATTTATAGTTATTCCTTTGTGCCTAATTATAGCAATTTTAACAGCGCAGGTCACATAACTGCCCTGTTCTTATTTTTGAAGCAACGGGGTTCTTTTGCCTTTAGAATGCATATCTAGGTTATCTGACCGTGTTTATAATATTTTTTTTTCCTGGGAAAATACAAAACTCATCTTCTTGTACAACCCACATTCAAAATATTTGATTCATTAAATAGAATAAATTTTGTTTCTTTTTCTTTTAAAAGCTATGGAGAGTGCTTATTATTTTAGTTTTGAAGCTAACCTGTTGTAATTGAGTGCCCTTTATCATTTGTCGTATTATTTTACAATCTTACACAACTCTCATGATAATTGATGGAATAACAAAAAGTACAATTCCATGTTTCTTGCTAAGCACTCTCCTAGGTCAGTGGGTAGTAATTTCAGGCTCTACAATATTGGCCCCTAGCCAAATTTTGATCGAGGTCAGTATTGAAGCCAATGTTATAAAGAAAAATTGTCAAAACACAAGCTATTCCCTTTTGATTCTTTTTTATCATTTTGGCAACTGTTCTCATCCATCCAAAGCTAGACAAACATTAAAGATAATTTGAATTATGAATAATAATTGTACAATCATTAGTGAGACAGCTATTTTCTGGATATTATCAATGTCAGCTTCTTGATCTGCTTAGGTTGCTATGGGTACAACAACATGTGGACTGTAAACCATTCGGGCAACAACCCTTTATTTAAAAAAATAATCCTACTTATTACTCCATAATTTTTCCATGGAACCGATAAATCATTGGTTGCTTCTCAACTTTAGTATAGGAATCCTGATGAGCATTGGAGACAGAATGTAGGATTGAAAGATATTCTGTCTGACTTCTCCTGACGTTAAATCAAGGGATGTGATCTGGGGTGTTCTAGTTGCAGAACCTTAACTGTGGCTCTTGAACTATTCCATGAAACTTTCATTTTTATTTTAACTGAATGAGAAAATTGTCAAATATATGAGGACTATTTATATTAACTATACTGAACTGATTTGATTGCACTAACATCATGTAATGTATTTTAGTTTTTTTTTTCCCCTTATAGTTCCATGGAGTTCTTTGTCCCGCTCCATCTTTTTAAGGGTGCTCTGCAATGTGCTACTCCAAGGATCATCATAGAAATTGAATACTCTTGCATTAAATATTTCCTTAAATGAAATAATTCTGTTTTGTCTGGCTGCATCACAGAAGGCATAAAAGGCACACAAGCTAGAACCCTGTCAAGGTTTCTATTCCTCATGTCAGGGTTCTAGAAAAACCCAACTCCAATTAAAATCCCCCCCCTACTCCTACTTTCCCAAGCACAGGAATGTGGTATCATGGAAGCTTCGGGTACTAACATGGCTTCCAAAGCTGACACCTTGCTTATAAAATGAAACAGGGAATGCTTAACTCCCCACAAGCAGACACAATGAATGCCATTAAGTGACTAAACTACAAACTATCTCTATAAACGATCCATCATATATGCAATCATCAAAATGAGATTCAAGATGAAAAGGCTGCACATGGAAGCCTGACCCTCAACAGTCCTATACGCTAGGCTGCTGTGTATATCTTTGGGCAGTGAGCACAAAGATTTACAGGAAAATTGTAAGCAAATTTGCTTATGATAGGAGACCCTGGCAGGAACCTGTGTGGTTAGGGGCATTGCTTGTGAATCCTTAGAATGCTAACCCTTTAGCCTCCTTATATGCAGGCTGAACATCTTCACAGGGTTGGTTTCTCCTATACTACAGGAGAAATGTTGATGTGATTCCAGAATTGGTAATATTTGCCCATTGTAGTACAAGGATGCCCTGATAATATCAGGTGCAAGTAGCGAGCCTCAAGAAGCTGAAAACTCAGAGTTTCCCTGTATAGCGGATAGCTCAGTACTACAACGTCTCTGAAGCCCTGGCATATGACTTACACTTTGGCTTACCTCTCAGTCCCACTAACTCACATGCCATCTTTCCATCCTCTCTAAAAATAAGTGAATAAATCAGTTGAATGAGACAGGGGATTCAAGTATCTCTCCTCTGGCCTTTAATGAATGCCGTATATCACTATCTCAGATCCAGGATCTGTTCCTTATGTGGATATAAAAAGAAGGTGGAGGAGGCACTGAGTGCCATGGCTGTAGTGCAGAGTTTCCACAGTAAATATGATTTCTGTTTGCTGAGTGAGGCTTGGTTCAAAGGGAGGGGAGGTAGGGGAAGTGCCTACGCCACGGAACCTTGCTGCTAAGTTAGAGGGTTTCACTTTAGAAAGTGAATAAGGAAATGGCTTCCTTCAAAGTTCAATGAAAGCCTTTAAATGGATCAGATTGAAAAATACATGGGTACAAATACTGGCTGTTTTCAAGCTGCTTTACACAAACAGCTTTTTTCTTCTTCTCCCATTCTGCAGCAACCATTCTTGAAATTGGTCTGTAATTTTGTAGGCAATGGACATCTGAAGGAATTTCAGACCATCTGAGCAAATATTCCCATTTCCATTGGACGGGGATGGAGACATCAGTTGATGTAGGTGAGGACAGTAGAAGGCTTGATCTTCAGAATCTCAGGGCCCTTTGGAAAAACATCCATGTTGAATTTACTCATGTGTGCATTACATGTGAATCACCTGTCTTCTCCATGAAGCAATATTCTATTCTGTTCCTGTTCCTGTTCTGTTCCTGTTCTGTTCCGTCCCATCCTGTCACATCCTTTTAAAAATTTGTTTGTTTATTTCCCTTTAATATTTTGTTTATAAATAACATTTTATGATCCAGGATATATTTATGCTGATAGCAGACTTCTGGTTCCACTGGAGAGGGACCATCAACTATTTTTTTTCTCCTGTATGAAGCTGCTTCTCTGCAGAGGGAGGGAAAATAAATAAAGATGGTTTCCTGAGCAGAACATTGAGTGCCCACTATTTGTGTCCAAGCCCAGATGCAGATGCTACTGTATTTAAGCAGTTCCCCACAAAATGTTCTCTGTCTTGTGACAAATTCCTTGGCATGGCATGACTATCAACAAATAACTTGGATAAAATGTTTTCTCTTCCTGCAACTGTAGATGGCTTCCTCCTCCTCCCCCTCCCCCTCCTCCTCCTCCTCCCTTCCTCATATATTTGTAGGGTGGACACCTGAGTTTAAGGCGTCTTCTTAGCATCTAGTTCAATATTTGATTTGTGATATTTGCCTTTGTTTTAAATAGTTTTCTTAACAGTTTTGTTATCGCTGCATTGCCCAAAGCGGTGTGTCTTTTTTGATCCATCAGAAATAGTTAAGAGTCTGTAGATGTTTTTTTTTTAATGTTCTTGATATGAGTCATTGGAGTCTTCACAATTATAGTACAAGTTACACAGGCTTATTCATGCTATTTAGGTGTAGCACAGAATATTAATGCGTAATTAGAACCTTTTGCAGCAAGCTGTACTTGTTTTATATTTTTTGTCATTGCATTTTTCATATTTGGTCTTTATAATATGTGACTTAAGATTCTTATTTTTCAAGCCAAAAATAAATATCTTTAAAAAGAAATGTAATGTTCATCTTATCAAAGTTTCGCTCAAATTTTTACAAATTGCTTTGAACAACTTTTGAAAAAAACAACAACAAATAGCAACGTTTTAAATCAATCAATCAATCAATGCCTAATGTAAAATTTAAAATCGAACATTGGAATGAACATTTTATTTAAAATATATTGTATATTCCAATTTAATTTCCTAAATATGGCATACCCAAATTCATTCTTGTCATAAAATATTATGTCAATTGCCACTAGTTTGTTTATTTACTTATTTAATTTGTATGCTTCCTCCCCACCCACGCCAAAGAAGTGTTTGTTTGACTTCTGAGTGTTCTTCAAGGGCAGCCCCATGCAGAGAATGTTGTGGTAGTCCAAATGAGAGGCTTCAAGAGCATAGATGACTACAAGAGCAATGTCTCCCAATCTAGGAATGTGTGCAACTGGTGCACTACTTGAGCATGTGCAAAGCCTCTCCTAGCCATGATTGTCACCTGCTGTTTAAGCAAGAGCAATGAGTCCATGATAATGCCCTAATTTGACACTGGGTCTATCTGGGGCAATGCTACCCTGCCCAAAATAAAAGATGGAAAAGCCTCTTGTGTCCAGAGGCTGGCACGTCTCCATCACAGAAGTGCCAAAGTAACAGCTACAAGAGCCCTTTCTAAACCTAAATATTACTAAATATTATTTTTTGCATCTTTCAGAAATGTTTGTTTGTTTATTTATTAAATTTATATGTCACTCATCTCTCTATCTCTCTATATTTCAAAAAAAAACCAACAACCACATTTTAACCATTTGGACTCTGTGACTTTTGTACAATGCGATGGTCCTTTTCTCAGAAGAGACATAGTTCTACAAACAACTGACCATGCAACGGAACCTTACTAGTACCATCAGTGTTACATTATATTTACTCAAAAGGAGGATGACCCCAAAGTTAATATGATCCTTTGCAGGGGATGGGAGGGAGGGAGGGAGGGAGAGGGGGAAGTAGAGGGAGAGAGAGGAGCAAGCACAGGCAAAATCTGGAGGAATGCTCAGCTTTCCCATCAGATGAACCCAGTTAGATACAATCATGGGGACTGTTTGTATAAAACAGTATTCTCTGACATTCTGAACTCTGTAGTCCTAACAGGTCTTGGTAGTTGAAGCCCTGGAAAGGATGGATCGGGGACAGCAATGGAACATGGATAACGTACTACATTTGTCTTTTTCTTCTAATTACAGAATAGCAACCATCCCCACATTTTGAGAGTCCCTGAGGTGAAGACCTCTGGCTCTTGTCTGTTTTCTTTTCCTCTAAGCTCTCATGCTTTCCTATTAGTGACTCACTGGTATTACTCTCTTTAACTATACACTGTTGCTGTAGCTGTCTGTCCCTACAGCGTCCATTCTTGAATGATATCTGCAGGTAATCAACAGACTCTAGAAAGACAGTCTCTATAAACAATAAGAAATATTATCGTTCTCCATACTGCTTTTGTTCTCCGATCCCAAGATAGACCATTATGAAATCGTAAGCCTGTGGAATAGGACACAGTTCTCATAATTCTCACATTTCATTTTCTTGCATAACAGCCCATTATAACTATTTTTTGCACCTTGCCATGCAGTCTCTGTTTACTGCCATAGACAAGATACCTGAGTCAAATAAGTCAGTGGTTAGTCATTCATATAAAAATTCCTATGGTCATGTTTTCCGCAGCTCTTTCCAGAGTGGTTGCATCAAGCAATTGATAACTAAATGAAGCTAGATATTTAAAAAAAAAAAACAATTCTTAAGCAAATAGCAGATTGAAGTTAATGTTTAACTTCTGCCCATTTCAACTCTGATAGCTTTGGCAATAGTGTTGCTCATTTAATGCATGTGCCTTTATGTCACTATGGCAATCGGGGCCCTGAAAGACCTTGACGTTGAGTCAGAGAAAAATAATAAAGTTAATTTGTTTAGTCCTCTGTCGATAAGTGTCTGTGCTCAGAGTCAATTGTTCAGGCAAACAAGTGTCGGTGTGATCAGAAATGTTCTGCATGTTTTAAAGCAACTGTTGCACAACTTTATCTCTGAAGTTCTTTGGTGCACAGACTGCAGAGAGTGTGCAAACAAATAATACATAAGCTAAGGTCCATGTTTGATATGAAGGAAGGACTATTAATTAAATAGTTTAGCATTTCTGTGTTCTCAAGATAACTATCACTGACTCTTTAAAGATAATTTACACCTGATCTTCAGTACCTAGTGAAGTGTATCCTAACATCATATTGGCTTCTTTATTATACAAAAGAGGGTGAGAACGCCTTAGATGATTGAAGCCATGATGAGCAATGGATGTCAATATCGATGAGCTCATCTGGTGATGATCACAACATATAGAAGATTTAGATGGAGGGAGGGAAGGCAAGCAGGAAGCTGGGAAACTAAGGAGCCAGGAGGGCAAGAAATCTGTCTGCTTGTGAAATAGAAAGGAGGACATCCTGATCGTGAAGTGCAATTAGTTATTAATGCAGGAGAATAGAGGTGTGAGATTAACTATGAATGAAATGCTAAAATGTAGGCCAGAAAGTATGAATTAATGTCACTTAGGTGGATGTGGCTATTCATAGGTTGTTGATGACTGCATGTTTTCACTCCAGGGAATGGTAACAATGGAAGCATCAGCAGAGATGACAATCTTTATTCTAACTATTTATAGCGGAAAGACATTTCCCCTAAATGCATTTGTATAGGGGCTGGGTAGTTCCCCTTTCAGACAACAAAAGTTTCTGAAAATTGCATATAATTCTGCGACAATGAAAATTGTAATAAAATTATTTCCTTTAATCAGGTGATGTTACTTTCACCAGCATATGGGATCAACTAGAAACAAAGAATTAAAAGAGCCCTGCAATTTGAGTCCAACATTAGAGCTGAACTTTAAAAACCCAATAGGCAAGATTCTTGATCTGGATCCATTTGTGTTCATTTTCACACAATTCCATAAAAATGAGGGTGGGCGGCAGTGGTGGGAATGTATTGCTGGCCATTCTATCCATCTAGAATTTGCATTCCAATCTGATAATGGTAATAATCAAATAAAAATAAACTTGTATGCTGCCTGATTTCCAATGATTTTGGACAGTTCGCAATAATCAAACAAACAAAACATTGCAATAAAACTTACAAATGGAAAGAACAATAGACCAGATAGAAAGAAGTAAGAGGCCTCAATCTCCCTCACCAAAGGCCTAGGTGAAGATGTAGTTCTTCAAAGTTCTTCTAAACAACAGTAGGGTGGGAGCCATACATATCAAAGGGTAACGTGATTCAGAGGGCAAGCACTGCTACAGAGAAAGTGTACTTCCAAGACTGACTGATGACATTGTTTAATCAAAGGAACTTGCAGCATGCCAATTCTGCAAAATTGAATCAGCCAGGCAGATACTATGAGAGACGGATGTCCTTCAAGTAATCAGGTCCTATGCAAGATCTTGTCCTTTAGGCTGTTATTGTGCTATAGGATTTTTTCTGAACATGATTCTGAAGTAAAGAGAATGAACAAGATGAATGGCAGATGGACCCATCATTTTTTGTTGAGCTGGCATGGGAATGAACCTCCAGGATGATCCAACTTGTTACAGCATCTATTTTCTTTACCACTGTCTCAATAGGGAGGTGAAATTGCATGAGACAAGGACATAGGAGACAGTTCTTACTAGGCTGGGTTGAATGTCACTTTGTGTAGTGATGAGGCTTCTTTCTTTCTACATGCTAATTTTACTCATAAATACATTCGTTAATTAATAGTCTGTACAAACCTGAGATTCTTGGCTGTGTAATAATCAGCGACTGCACTCATAGGGCTGGAAGGAATGCAGCAATAAGTTACAAAGCTACTGCCAAGAATAAAAATAGATAAGGGCTGTAAAAATAAGGCAAAATAAATGCCAAAGAACAAACTAAGCTAGCTCTCTTATGCGATTTGTCCTCTACCATTTAGTGACATTTTCCTAGGCAGTTACTCAATGTTTCAAGTGACCCAGTTCTCTTGGGAAGAAGGAAAGGCATGACTGCCAAGTTCCTGAATAAAGCAGAACAATGATCCCTAGCCCAAGAACATAATCCAAACTTTCTGGTGGTGAATTATATAGCTGGTGATACAGAACAAGAGCCACCGTACAATCCTTCTTGTGTTTTTAGAATTTGTGGCCCAAAAGCTAATTCTGGAGTTGTAGAAAGGCATTGGACACAATGCTCCATTTGATGCAGCAGAGTGACTCTCTGCTACACATCCCTTTTGTTTTCCTAATTGTAGGATTTGGATTATTTAGAAGAAGCTCTCCTGATGTTTCAGGACTGCAACTTTGTCAATCAAGCACCCTAACCTTAAAATCTTGGCTCTAGGATTAGAACAGAAATATCTATTTGCTGTTTCCCTCTGAAAATATTTTTTGAGATATATGTTGTCCTAGGGCAGGGTTGTCATATTCCTGGCCCACTGATCAGATGCATCACGTGCTGGCCATGCCCATGCCCAGTTTAATGAAGGGGGGGGGGGAAGTCTCGATACATCATGTGACACCGCCATGATGATGTGAGTTTGACACCCCTGTCCAAGAGTCTTTTCGACTCTCTTTATTGCATTTTATTTTATTTATCAGTAATCACCAGCTATGTTATAGGATAAACTGAAGTTGATTCTGTAGTACTACATGGCTAATTATTTTAAAATAGTACTATTTTAAAGTAAAGTATACAATAAATAAAAGCAAAAATAATCACCATCAGAACAAGTTCAAAATATAGATATAGAGCTGAAGAAACTTCTGGGATGAGAAGTGAAATGTCTTCAAAGAAAAACCAAAAGTTCCAGTTGCCTCTTGAAAAAGCAGCTTTGGGACAAATACAGATGCCAAAAAATCCAATTGCAATAACATATATCTGCAGTCGAATAAGTTTGTTTAACACTGTAGCAGGAATTAAACAACAAAGATTTTAAAATATCTGAAAGGCCAGATAAGTTTTAAACTGACAACAGAGACAAAATCATGATTGTGTCAAATGAATTTCAGTGTTCTGATTTCTTTCCTGCTCCCATTTGAGCCATCAAACATTTGCCTCCCCTCACAATCCCTTTGGGGTGATTTATCTCTAAGTAGTGCTCCTTGCTCCTGCTGACTTTTCCCCCTGAGTCGGTTTGTAAGCTGCTCTGAAACCTTTCTGATATAAAGTGTCAGGAATTTGGATCCTTCTGGCTCCAGTAGAATTCCATCCTTTTGGTAAAAGCACCTCTTACATCCAAATGTTGAACGTTTGACAAAAGTTAGACTGTTAACCATTGATGCTGTATGTGGTGAGAGTCCCCACTTTGTTTATAAACTTAAAATCTAACTTTATACTTTATCAAATCAGGAGAGCACAGCTGGGTTTGCTAATATACTTTGCTGATTGTGCTTCAAGTCCCCTCTTAGGTCTTTCTGTTATATATGGAGGTTTCTACAAAGACCCAAAGCTGGGAGTAAGACATTTATGTGTGCTGAGTCCTCCCATGGTTACCGCAGATATCTGCATATAGCGTGAGTTAATTGTGACTGGATTGTAGAGAACATTCTGAAATGATCCAGCATGTAAAGTTTGTAAAGTTTTAGGGCAGATCAGGAATCAAGATCAAATCCAGACAGAAGAACAGATGAAGATCTAAGAGCAAACTAGAAGAGAATGTTGAGCTAAGATAGGTGCAAGGCTTCCTTCATTCCATTTTCACTCCCCAAGATCATTAGAGCATTTCAATTCCTCTCTTTTTTTGGTGGTGGGAGGACTTCTTTGAGTTTACTGAGATAGAAGTGCAAAATGTATATCTTAAGACTTGCAGAGGTTTAATGTACTCATTCCACCCTTTTGAATCCCCCTAATCTCTCCCTATGACTTAGAATCTGAATGCAGTATTTAATTCTAGAATAGTAGAGTTGGAAGGGACCTTTGCAGATCGTCTAGTGACTCTAGTCTAACCCCCTGGTCAAGCAGAAGACCCTATACCATTTCTGACAGATGGCTATCCAGTCTCTTCTTGAAAGCTTCCAGTGATGAAGCTCCCAAAACTTTGGAAGGCAAGTTGTTCCATTGATTGATTGTTCTCACTGTCAGAAAATTTCTCATTTCCAGGTTGAATCTCTCCTGGATTAGTTTTCATCCATTATACCTTGTCTGGCCTTCAGGTGCTTTGGAAAATAGGTTGACCCCCCTGCCCCCATGTAGCAGCCCCTCTAATATTGGAACACTGCTCTCATATCACCCCTGGTTCTCTTCCCTAGACTAGCCATGCCCAGTTCCTGCAACCATTCTTCATAGCCTCCAGTCCTCTAATCATCCTGGTTGCTCTTCTCTGAACTCTTTCTAGAGTCTCAAAGTTACTCTTTCTAAAGTAACTTCAAAACCAACCCCATGACAAGTTTACATACTTTGGCTACACAAAATTGCTTGCTTTGCCTGTTCTTGGCCACAATATTTGGCTTTGAGTTTTGGATTTCTTACTCTTGATTGATTTGCAGACATCCAATCAGTTTGTTCATTTCTCCTTGGGTCCTAATTTTATTTTATTTCTTCTCCCTTTTGCCTCAATCCACTTGCCTCTTTTCTGCTAGAAAGGTAAGACATCCAGAAAGATAAGTATTTCATAAGCATTTTAATTCTTTTCAACAGTCCAGTAGCAACAGGAATGAATACCTTATGCCAAATTGTTTACTGACTTTCAGAAAACCAATGCTGAGCTCATTGACCTGTTCTATTTGCTCAAAACTCTTAATTCTGAAACAGGATTTGGATGGGATTGAGTGCCTATGATCATAAAGATAATGCTGGAAGGAAGGCTAGAGAGCTCAATGAAGGTCAAAAAGAAGATTTAGAATACAGAACATAGAATCATGGTGCTGGAAGGAGCCTCTGAGATCTTCTAGTCTACCCCCACCGAGCTCAAGACAGGAGTCTTATACCATCCCAGGCAAATCATTGTCAAGTGGTTTAGAACTTTTGGGATTTAACATCCTGGCCGGAATAGCTCCAATTAAAATAAGAAAATTTGCTTTGCTAGGCATTCTACTATTTTCAAAAACAGGGCATCTTTATAATTTTGCCTTGTTTTTTCCATTGGCCATCATTTTTCTTGTCCTTGAACAATATTCACATTAAGCTAATCCCAGCATCTGAACTCTTGCTCACTGCTGCTGATGAAATACTTAGCCAAGTTGACAAATTGTCTTTCAGTGAAAATTCCCTTGATGCATTGTCACTGCAGACTAAGCTATTTTGCTAGTTTGGATGTATAACAAAGGTTATGATGATTGCCATGATTTCAAATAATTGTACTAATAACAGGAAACAGTAGGAATGGGAGTTTCTTCAGGCATATATAGTGCCAAGGGCATCATATATGATGAAGAATAAGACAACACTCCTCTCTATGTTTCCCTAGGACTTGATTGATGAGCAAACCTCACAGGGGTTAGACTGTAAGGGATCCACTCTCATCCTCATACTCCAAATGCATGAATCACAACCTTTAGAGTCAGAGGAATTCTAAGTATTGGAGTCCCAATTTTTCTGGAGGTTACCATATTTTTTATTTGTATACTGATTTTACTAAATGCGTATACCACCATTTGGAAGGCTGCTAGAAACAACAGACCTAAAGAACATTTTATTATGACTACCTGGTTCCTTTTAGTTCTTGGCTAATAGCCAAGAATTAGAATTGTTGGCTGATTTATGAGATTCAATCATTTAATTGTTTCTGACTTTCTTTACTCAGTGGGCAATTTTTTATATTAGTTAGGACTGTCTGTTGGTATATTTCTGTGAGTTATGACACAGTTAAGCTCATGTGGTTGTCATTTATGATGGAACTCATAATTTTGTCTTCAGCTGGTCTCTTTTGCAACTCCCTTCAATTTTTCAAAGCATTAAAGCATCCAGTTACTGTTCCCTTTGTATTGTGTGTCCAAAATGTTTCAGCTTTAACTTCAGTATTAGCTGCCTAGAATTGCCACTATTCCATTGTTCTGTTTTAGATCCATATGAATATACAGTAGTTCCCATTTGGGGACAAGACTGAAGAATTCTGTCCCCTTTCTATCACCTATCTTACTATCTTCTTCTAGCAGTAAGCCCATGCTTTCCCCTTTCTTCCTTTTACTCCTGACATAGTCTCTGCTTGCAAACTCTGCTTGCAAACTTCAATTCTTTATATGTTTAGCTTTTCTTTCTGTGGATACTAGCTACTTGTTGGTTCATACCCTTGGGGGATGATTTTGTATATAAGTCTCTTTTCATTCACATCTCAGCCACAAGTTCTCTATGTACCCAGACCAGAATCTTAAAGTGCCTCCAATTTTTTTCCTCACGAGAGTGGTGTAGAATAACACTTCTAGTGAGCGAGTATTCCTGTGCTCCCTTTGATCTAGGGACTTATGTCCATTTTACTTAGTGCACCTCTCAATTTCTTGAAATTGGCTCTCCTGAAGTCTAGTCAATGTGTAAGACTATCTCTTAATCTCTTTTTAAGTAGTATTTTGAAGTCCAAGAAGACATGGTTACTTCCTCCCAAAGTTCCCATTGATTTTGATTCTTCAATCAGCTCTTCCCAATTCACAAAGATGAAAGCTGTAGTCTCTTCTTCAATTTCTGGAAAATGAAACAGTCAGCAAGACCACAGAAGAATTTGAGGTAATTCTTGGCTAAGTTGGTTTTATAACAGATGCCAAGATAACTGAAGTCCCCCATTCTTGCTATATGTCTCCTCCTTGAAAGTTCTGTAATCTGTTCCGGAAAGGCATATAATCCAGTGCTTCTGGATGGTTTTGTGGTTTGTAGCACCCATCACCACAATAATATATTTCTATTGTTTGTGTTCTTTCTTAAGTGGCTTGATTGGATTCTTGCTCTTATCTTCCAAGTCTCAATGCATGGGTTCATTTCCTTCACATATAACATCACTTTTCGTCCTCTTCAAATATTATAATTATTGCACACTTGCTTACAACATACTAGTGAAGGACCAGACCATGGTGCTTCTACCAGACAAAATGGAGCTCTATTTTCACTGGCAGAGGGTTGCAAGAAACCATCACAGGTAAAAATGGAGCTTGGGAGCCCATTTTTGCTGGCAGATGTGCTCGGGCTGCATCCCCTAAATGAGTGATGTTGAGCTGGTCATGCCCACCCTGGCCACACACACCCAAGGCCAACCACAACCCTGATGTAGCCCTCAATGAAATTGAGCTTGATACCCCTGATCTAAATGATCATTTGACCCTTTCAACTCTATGATTTGATTATTCAACAGAACATGCAGTGAGGAACAGAAGGAAAAGAGCTTTGCAATATTCCAACCAGAAGGTGGCAGCAAAAAAAAAAATCTACTGATTTTTTTCAAAAAGATCTGGTTCTGAAGCAAGATCCATGCATCTCAGAATAAACAGAATAGAATAGAATTCTTTATTGGCCAAGTGTGATTTGACACACAAGGAATTTGTCTTGGTGCAAATGCTCCAGTATACATAAAAGAAAATTTACATTCGCCAAGAGTCAAGAATCATAAGGTGCAACACTTAATGATAGTCATAGGGTACCATAAGCAATCAAATCATACTAGGAAACAGTCAATATAGATCGTAAGGATACAAGTGACAAAGTTACAGTCATGCAGTCACAAGTGAGAGGGGATGGGTGATAAGGAGTGATTGGAAGATTAATAGCAATAGTAGTGCCGACTTTGTAAATAGTTGAGCAGTGTTGAGGGAATTATTTGTTTAGCAGAGTGATGGCTTTTGGGAAAAAACTGTTCTTGTGTCTAGTTGTTCTGGTGTGCAGTGCTCTATAACCTTGTTTTGAGGGAAGGAGTTGATGTGAGAGGTCTATAAATATTTTCACAGTCCTCTTTTTGACTCGTGCAGTATACAGGTCCTCGACTGAAGGTAGGTTGGTAGTTAATTAAATTAAACTCTTTTAATAGTAAAACCTAAACCCTCCTGTTTGTGATTGGTGAGCTAGTAATAATTACAAGATAGTTGCTATCATAGTTGTCTCTGTTTCATTTCTTACCCTTAGGCTTAGAAAGTATGGATAAACTTATGCCTCTGTCCATATCCCTTAGAGATATTCAGGCAACATGATAGAAAAGTCTTTGGTTGAATCTGGAGAGCATTTTGTTTGAGTTTCTGTCAAATTAAACACTGGTGCTGCTTCCTAACCAGGAAGACATAACAAACACTTTTCTTTGCTTCTGCTACATTAACATGTACTTTAAATTAAGAATATAATTATGGTACTCCAGTACCTGAACATCTGGAATGGCCTAGTCAATGGGTCACATTTGTTATACCTATTGTTTAACTTCAAATATGGTCATATCTGGTAGTTTATGAAGATGGAAAGACAAAGCTTTAGGGAGAAATATGTTATGGCTAGCTATTGCTGCAACAATCATACTATCCCACAATGAAACAGTTGAAAATTATGTATAGTGGAATGAAAAAAAAATCCCCCTATAGCTCCAGTTTTTACAATAGGAATTTGAGAATAATGAGAAGTAAATTGTTGCACAGAATAACAAAGCTGCGCCAAAGGAATAGGAGGAACTCAGCAAGGCAAGGCAAGGCATGACCTGTGGCCAAAATTAATGCATCTCCTGCTCCGTGTCTAAGTCATTGTTCTTTGCTGATGTTTTGCAACTGCAATGGCTATTGAGAAAGCCATTTATTTTGCTCAAGACAGAGTACTACCATATGTTTGGAGAACTGCATTGCTAAATGAGCCACAAAAGTCAGGGGGAATGTCAAATGAGAAAACACTTATGAAAACTAAGTGGCAAAATATTGCACATGGTCTTGTTGGTTTCTGGTTGCCCATGTTACAGTATTTAAACAAAGTCATTTCCCAGGCCATGGTATGTATTAATTATTGCTATCTGTTTATTTTTTAAAAAAATATTTTTGAACTTTTAGTGCAAAACAGCCTGAGTGAGTGAATAGTCAAATGGAATTCATCATCCTTTCTGCTATTTGATATCTTAGATAACTTAATTATATATATATATTTAAAATTGGAGAGATAAATTGAAATAGCAACAGCAACAGCAACAGCAGTAGCAATAGCAATGGCACTTAGACTTATATACCATTTCACAGTGCTTTACACAGAGATGGGAGTCTATCAGTTCGCACCTATTCACTAGAACCAATTGTTAACATTCTGAGCAATTCGGAGAACTGGTTGTTAAAAGAAATTACTGGCCTAATCCTGTAAGGAAGGCAGGAAGGAAACATTCTGGTGTTGCTTGCGGAAATTGCCTCTCCATTAACCCTTATTACATTCTTGGCAGGACTAGACTTCCTGTCTCAGGAACGTCTCTGGATTTTTCTCCCACTCCTTTGCTGGCACTTTGCTTGTGTGTAGTGACCATTCAAAGTTACAATGGCACTGAAAAAAATGACTTATGACCCTTTTTCACACTTACGACTGTTGCAGCGTCCCCATAGTCATGAGAGGCCAGGCAAAGAGATGCATTCCTCGATGTGAGTGATATTGAGTTGGCCACATCCAGCCAATAACATGTCCACCAAGCCATGTCCACCCAGTCACATGACCACCAAGCCATGCCCACCACCTAAGCCACGGCCACAGAGCCAGTTGTTAAAAAATTTGAATCCCACTCCTGGCTTTACAGCTCTCTCTAAGCGGTTTACAGAGTCAGCATATTGCCCCCAACAATATGGGTCCTCAGAAGGATGGAAGACTGAGGCAATCTTGAGTGCGTCAGGATCAAACTCCAAATAGTGTGCAGAGTTATCCTGCAATGCTGCATTCTAACCACTATGCTGCCAAAATTAACAGAAACTAATAAGAAAGATAGAAGGGAGAAAAGAGTAAAAAGCAAAAGAGAATGCAAGGCCAAATATGCAGAAAGAAAAAGAAATGCAAAGAAATGACTTACAACTTTCTTTTACAACTGATATTGGTATACTTTTGCATTATACTTATTCCAAGTTTCCAACACAACTGATATTTTTTTCTATTATCTACTATTGTTTCTAATCACATTCATATACAGCAGGGGTGTCAAACTCAATTTCATTGAGGGCTGTATCATTGAGGGCAAGTATCAGGCCATACCTTGGGGGGCTGGAGTGAGCATGGCCAGGGTGGGCATGGCCAGCCTCATATCACTTGCGTCGGGAGCACCTGTGGTGGCCTAAGTGCTCTGCCAGAGAAAATGGGCTCCTGAATTTTGTTTTTGGCTGCGACGGCCTTCTGCAACCCTCTGCCAGCAAAAATGGAGCTTGGGAGGACCTGTGTGTGGCTCTCCCGAACTCCATTTTGGCTACCAGAGGCACCTTGGGCCAGTCCTTCGCTGTTTCTAGGGTGGCCCTGTAGGCCAGATTTAAGTATTCCGCAGGCCGGATCAGGCCCTCGGGCCTTGAGTTTGACACCCCTGATATACAGTATTATAATTCACTGATTTCTGCTTTGTGCAAAAATTCCCAAAGGTGTTTCCAATCAGCACATTTTTGCTATTTGTAAAAATTACTTATACTTTTTTCCTAAAAAGATAAATAGATATGTATTTTTTTCAGTAGAAAAGTAAACTAAGTAAAAAAACCATAAAAAATAGATACTATTGGTAGTATTTTTGCTTTATTTTATCATAGTATTGCCTTATTATGGATAGTTGCATGGTCAGCCAGATGTTCAGACTGGATTATTATTATTATCTCTTTTATTCATTAAACGTGAGAGGTCCTACTTTGTCGCAGAGAAGTGAATTAGCCAGCTTTGGGGCTCTCTCCCACCCCCTAGCTCTGTGTTTCTGTGGCATTCAAACTGCAGAACCATTGGTGGATTGCTGGAATTTGCCCTATAGACCTCAAAATGAAGGTACAGTGAAGGTGAATAGACTTAATGAAAGAATGCTGCTATATTATAAGTTATGGAGATCAAACAACAAGCATTTTGCTAGCAATGTATCAGTGAATCAGTCTGTTGATTTAATGTTCAGCTTGAAAGATATACAATAAAAGTGTCTGCCAAAGCCACCTCTCCAATATATCTCTGAGTTGGAGGGCTTCAAGGGGGTCCCTTACTTAGGGACTGTTCACAATGAGCTCAAGGATGTTTAGAAGCATATCCTGTTTACAGCGGAGTACAAGATGGGGCTGAATCTTCCTGCAATGGCTGATAAATACCTGTTAGAGGAAACAGATTCTAAAAAAGCAAGGGAATGTGAGCAGGACAAAAAAATGAGATTCCATTTGTCACTTGTTGGCAACAAGAATTCGAATACCCTAAATTAGAAAATAAATACATTACATGTATGTAGTGATATTTCAGCTACTGTTTGGGCTACTCAATTGTAATATTCCAACCAAAGAGAAACCTCTCTTCCTCAAGGTGCCAGGTCATAGAAGGTCTGCACTTTCTTCTAACATCTCTATTCTATTTCTATCAGTCTTTGCTTTAGTTCCAAACTTTGTACTACTTCCCTTCATCCTTATAAGAAAACTTCCTGAGAGATGGTGTGGCCTGAGAGAAGGTTCAAGACTAAAGTTGCCCCAAGTCAGAGTTCCTCTTGGTTGACTGTGGACTTGGACCTTCTAGTCTCCATCCAATACTTTAATCACTACAGTCCATTAACTCTCTACTGTGTCTCCAATAGTGCCTTCAGGTCCAAATGTAAATCGATTCAAGATGTTGATATAAATACAAGAGACTGGATTATTGTTCAGTGAAATCCTGCAGTCAGTTCTGAATGCCGAGGTGCCATCTGACACACTGTCATTTATTTTTTGAAAATATCATGTTTGACTGTATTGTCAAATTATTCCTGTAGAAGTTATAAAACAACAGCAACAGCAAGATTTAAGGCAGATGTTTTTCTGGAAGGGATTTGGACATTTGAATTGAGTTAAAATTAATAGGAATTGGGCAATTAACTTTGTTAGCCTTGGAAACATCTGAGCAATGTACAGCAAATCCGCTCCTTAGCTTTGCTGAATAGTGCACTGTCCTGGAACAGTTGACATGGTTCATTGAATTGGAACACAGACTCTTCATCGTTGTCTTGTTTGGACCCCAGAAGTGGTTAGAAGGTCTTTTCATTTTAACCAGGGCGCTCATGCAGTACATCTATGTTTATCTGTTTTCAGTGTTCCTTCCATTTCAGTATTAAAAAACAAGGTTTCTGGGGTCAGGGCCACCTTGTATCCAATCTTTTGCTCCAAGATAACAAGTGTGAACACATAACATCCATCAGATATCATTCTTCTAGAGAAAAACCTTGGGGAAAAATGTTGATGCTTTAGCAAAAATTGGATTCCAAAAATAAAAACAAAACATATCGTTCTGATGGACTGCAGAAAACCAGAAAGGTGGTCTAGGATTATTTTTGTTTCATGCACTGCATGCTGAAAAAAAAAGGTAAAGGTTTCCCCTGTCCAGTCATGCCCAACTTTCTCCAAAGACATTTCTGTGGGCATGTGGCAAGCATGATTATACATTGAGGAGTATGGAGCACTATTACTGTCCCACCAGAGTGGTACCTATTTATCTGCTAGATGGTGTTAGAATTCCAGAAGAAGAGAGAGGAACCCGCCTTGCTTTACATCGAGGGGGGCTGTGTGGAGAGAGTTTCCTCCTTTAAATTCTACCTCAGTGAAGATCTTACCTGGAAAATCAACACAACCCAGGTGGCCAGAAAGGCCCAACAGAGGCTCCACTTCCTTAGGGTCTTGAGAAAGAATAAAGTGGAACAACGACTGATGACTTCCTTTTACCGATCCACTATAGAAAGCATCCTCTCATATAGCATTATGGTGTGGTATGCTGGCTTGACAGCTGTGGATAGAAAGACACTAGTGAGAGTGGTGAAAACAGCACAAAACATTGTGGGCTGTCTCCTGTTATCACTCGATGACATCGCTAGGGTTCGCTGCCTTAGAAGAGCGAGGAAAATGCTCAGGGACTCACACCCTGGTCAGCACTTCTTCACTCTCCTACCATCGGGTAGGAGATATAGAAGCATAGCCAACTGCACCAATAGGGTGAAGAATAGTTACTATCTATGGGCTGTCAGACTCCTGAATGGAAAATAACTTCATGTCAGCATAGTATGATAGACTTGCAGGGCTGGCGCGTTGTGCAATAAATTCACATGGTGTAATAAGATTGTGTTTGTTAGTAGGATTGATTCACTGGGTTAGGGACTTTCTTTTAAAAAAATTTTTTTATTGATTTTTAAAAACAAATATAAACAAACAAAACAAAAACATCAAGTTATCTTCCATATGTGTACATACATTGTTCCGGGTGGTTTACAAATTGTTTTGTGCTTCCATTTTGTAGTCTTCAATTACAATTACATTGCATATAATCTCATATTTTCAATCAAAAATTAAATACCTTAGTATCACTATTAATCAATCACTTGACTATACTTTTATTCATTCATGTTTTACAAGATAATCATAATTTACTTAGTTTATTTTATAACAGTTCATATTATCATCCCAAATCTATCCTAAAATCATTTTGTAGATATAATAAGAAAGAAGTACATCTTCATATATTTATTATTTTCTAAAAGTCTACATATTTCATTACTGTATTTTATTATCTAACCATTGATAGAAAAGATCCCAAATTTTATAAAATTATTTATCCTCTTGTTCTCTAATTTCAAATGCTAATCTACTCATTTCAGCACATTCCAATATTTTCTTAATGATTTCCTCCTGTGATGGTATTTTCTCATTTTTCCAGTTTTTAGCAAATACAATCCTAGCTGCTGTTAATACATTTACAATCAGGTATTTCAAGTCTTTATTATATATTTCAGGTAAAATTCCCAATAAAAATATCTCTGGTTTCAAGTCTATGTTTTTTTGTCATTTTTTTCCAACCACATGTGGATTTTAGTCCAGTATTTTTTAGCATCCGCACAAGTCCACCACATATGGTAATATGAGCCAGGTGTCTGATGACATTTCCAACATTTTTCGGATTTATTCTTGAACATCCTTGCTATTCTTGTCGGGGGGAAATGCCACCTGTAAAACATCTTATACAAATTTTCTTTATATGCTGTTGACATTGTCATTTTATAATTTTGAGGCCACAATTTTTGCCATTTCTCTAAATCAATCCCATATCCAAAATTCTTCCCCCAAGCAATCATAGTTTCTTTAACTTGTTCTTCTTCTAATTTAATTTCTAATAAATATCCATACAGTTTTTTAATCACCTTTTCATCAGTACTTGTCAAAATCTTATCTAAATCAGTCAATTTATCATAGAAACCTTCCATTTTAGAATCTTTATCATACCTTGAATGTATTTGTGTACATGAAAACCAATTCATCTTTATACCTTGTTCCTCTAGTTTTTGTATAGATTTGAGTTCACCCTTTTCATTCAATATTTCACCATATCTAACTGTTTGTTCCTTTTTATATATTATAGGATAAGAAAATGCTTCAATAGTCGATAACCAGACTGGAATTTTCAAATAACATTGTCTTTTAATCTTCTCCCAGTTTAACCACAGAAACTCCCCTATGTAATGTCTTCTAAAATACCCCTGTGTTTTAGTTCCTTTGTACCATAAAAAAAACATGCCACCCCAACAACAGATCATGTCCTTCTAATGTCAACAATCTAGTATTTCTTAGTGTTATCCATTCCTTAACCCACATCAGATTTGCAGCTTGATAATACAGCTCCCAATTTGGCAAACCAAATCCTCCTCTAATTCTAGCATCTTGCAAAAGTTTTAACTTTATTCTCTTACTTACCTTGCCATATATATTTCAACACAATTTTATTTAAATCTTCAAAGTAATCTTTTCCAAGCCTAATTGGACTTGTTTGAAACAAATATAAAATTCTGGGTAATATATTCATCTTGATTGTTGAAATTCTCCCTATTAGTGACAGTTGTAAATTTTCCCATTTCGCCAGATCTAGCGCTATCTGCTGTTTAAGTTTGATATAGTTATTCTCTTTTAATGTACTACATCTTGCTGTCAAATATATCCCCAAGTACTTGATCTTATTCATGACCGGAATTTTCAATAGGTCTGCCAGTTCTTCCTTTTGTCTTAATAGCATATTCTTTGTCAAGATCTTTGTCTTTTATTTATTTATTTTCAAACCAGCCACCTTTCCATATGTCTCTATCTTTTCTATCAATTTTGATGCTGTTTCTAAAGGGTCTTCTAAGATGAAAACCAGATTATCTGCAAATGCTTGCAGTTAAATTCTTCCTTTTTGATTTTCATTCCTTTTATATTCTTTTCATCTCTAATATTTCTGTTTAGCACTTCCAAAGTTAACACAAACAACAAAGGTGATAGTGGGCACCCTTGTCTTGTTCCTTTTCTTATATTGATAGAGTCTGTCAGTTCTCCCTCTATCATTACTTTTGCTGTTTGCTTATAGTATATAGCTTCTATTGCTTGAATAAATTTTCTAGCAAAACCCATCTATTCCAACAGTAATAACATAAATCGCCAATTCACATTATCAAATGCCTTCTGTGCATCTAGAAATATTAGAGCCATTTGTTTTTCGGGATGTGTCTCATAGTATTCCAAGGTGTCCAAGATTACTCTCACATTGTCTTTAATTTATCTCTTTGGCAGAAATCCATTTTGATCAGGATGGATAAAATTATTTAAATATTTTTTAAGTCTTTCTGCCAATATTGAAGCAAAAATTTTATAATCTGCATTTAGTAGAGAAATGGGTCTACAGTTCTTAATTTGTAATGGGTTGGCCTCCTCTTTTGGAAAAAGTGTAATATAGGCTTCTGACCATGATTTAGGTATCTTCTTCTTTAACATAACTTCATTCATAACTTCTAGCAATGGAAGAGTCAACGATTCTTGTAATGTTTTATAAAATTCTGCCGGAAGTCCATCTGGACCTGGTGCCTTTCCATTATTTTGCTTCTTGAGTGCTTCAGTTAACTCCATCATCGTTATATTGCTTTCTAACATTGTTTCAGTCTCTTTAGGTATCTCTTTCCTCATCAATATTCTCTTGCGTATATAATTTCCCATAGAAGACTCGAATGATTTCCTTCTTCTCTGGCAAACCATGGCAAACTTGGCCTTGGTCATCTATTAATTACAATATTTTCCTTGATTGTTTCTCCTTTCTCAATTTGTATGCTAACCATCTACCTGGTTTGTTTGCGTCTTCAAAGGAGTTCTGTTTAGCACCTCTAATTTTCTGTGCTAATTCTTCTTTTTCTATTTGACCCATTTATGTTTAATTATATCCATTTTTAGCTTGATGTCTTTTTTCTGTGGCATTTTCTGTAGCTCTTTTTCAAGTCTTTCAAACTCATCCTCTAAGGCCTTAGAGGCTAGTCTTTTCCTTGTATAGTCTATTACCAAGCCTCTAACATATGCCTTCACTGTATCCCATACATTCTGAATTGATGTATCTTTTTTGTTTTCTCTAAAGAAAAAAGCCAATTCTTTCTCCATCCACTGTGTGAAGTCTTTTTCCTTTAAAATAGTATTATTTAACCTCCATCTAGATCTTCTTTTTTGTCATTTCCATTTAATTGTCATTGGATTGTGATCTGCCCAAGTACTTGTTTCAATATTTATTTCTTGAATATTAGTTATTAATTCTGTTGACATCCATATCATATCTATTCTGGACCATGATAAGTGTCTATTTGAATAGAAGGTGTATTGTTTAGTTTAAGCATTTCTTTCTCTCCATGTATCTTTTAAGTTTATTTCATCTACCATTTTAAAAAAAGATTTAGGGAGAGTCTTTCTGTTTTGCTTTATTGTTTTCTGTGCTGTTTAGTCCAATTTATTGTCTACAATTCCATTAAAATCTCCCATCATAACTATATTAGCATAGTCCAGTTCGATTATTTTCATATGTAATTTTTTGTAGAATTCTTCTTGTTTGTCATTCGGAGCATAGATTGCAATCAGGAGTGCTTTTGTATTATTGTCCATTATTTCCACCATTAGTATTCTTCCATCATCATCGGTATAAATCAATTTTGCTGGGGTGGTCTCTTTAATATATAAAACCACTCCTCTTTTCTTACATTGTGTCAAGGAAGTAAATATTTTCCCTAGTTTTGGCTATATCAACAATTGTTCATATTGTTTTTTTAATATGTACTTCTTGTAGACAAATTATATCAAAATTTATCATAAATTTCTCTAATTTTTGAAAGGTTTTCCTTCTTTTAATGGCTGAGTTAAGTCCATTTATATTAATTGTAATCAATTTTTTCTCTTCCATGGTTATATTTTGTAGTTAAGTTTAGCACCTCTCGTAGATCTTAGTTCACATTGTTCTTTGGCTTCCACCTTTCCACCTACTGCACCTTCTTCTTTTTCAGTCGCCATTTGGCAGTCCTCTTAGAATTCAGCTAGTGAGATCTCTTTTTCTGCCTCTTCCTCTTTCCCTCCAAAAAATTCTGTATAAAATAATTCTGCTTTCTCAATTGAGTCAATTCTATGTCCCTGTTCTTGCCATGTGAACATTAAACCTTCTGGAATCAGCCATCTATAATTCACCTCTTTTTTAAGTAGCATTTTAGTTAGGAATCGGTATTCTCTTCTCATCTCTCTCACTCTTCTGGGTATTTGTTTCAAGACCCACTCTCCTTGTCTTTATATTTCAATGTTTTCTCTTTTGCCACTTGCAATATTTGCGTTTTAATGGCTTTCTTTGTAAATCTAATGTGAACTTCTCTTGGTAAGCTATTTCTCATCGCATATCTTGTGAAAACTCGATGAACCTCATCTATTCCATCCATCTTCTTCTCTTGAGTTATTTCCAAAGCTTCAGCCAGTATTTCTATCATTATCTCAGCTAAGTTTTGTCCTTTTTCTTCCTCTACATTTTGGAATCTAAGATAGAATTCTGATCTATCCATCTCCCATCTCAACATACCACTTTTATCTTGTTCAACCACTGTTAATCTATTATCAATATCTCCAATCTTCTTGTCTCTTTGTTTATCTTCTTCTTCAATTTTTTGGAATCTCTCATCATACTTCAACATCATTTGTTGGATGTTCTCCACTTTTTCATCGGTTTTCCCTGTTCTTTGTTCATTGTTCATTGTTCTCTGTTCTTTGTTCAATGTTCTCTGTTCTTTGTTCAATGTTCTCTATTCTCTTTTCAATATTCTCTGATCTTGCTTGAATATTTTGAATTCCTTGCATAATCATCTGTAGGGTCACTTTTTCTTGTTCTTTTTCTTGCTTTAACATTGTCTGTATTGAACGTTGTCCTCCAGATGGTGGAGAGGAAGAAGTAGAAGTTGAAGAACCAGGAGCTGTAAATTTCCTACTCATTTTAAGCAATTCAAAATCTTCAGGTTCTTCTAAACCTTAATCCAGTTGTGAAGTAACCAATTACAGTTCAAAATAAAAATAGTAGAAAAAAGAAGCCAAATAATAATGATTAAAAAAAAGAAAAAAAGGGGAGAACAAAATTTCTTCAGGTTCTTGTATACCTTAAGCCAATCAATTGTTAGATGAAGAAAAAGGCTTGAGAAAAAAAAGGAAAAGGAAAAATTCTTCAGTTTCTTCAACACCTTAATCCAATTGAAAGGTCTCAAATAGAAAAGAGTGCATAAGAATAAACCAGAAAGGTAGATGAAAAAACAAAAATACCAGGAAAGGGGAAAAAAAGGCTATTCCCTTAAAAAAAAGGAAACATTAATACTAAAGCTTTCCCTTTAAAATAAAAAGCAAGCATAGAGATTGGACTTCCAAAGGAAAAAAAAGAAAAAAAAGACAAGCTCCAACAAAGCAAAAAAGCCAAATAGTTATTACAAGAAAAAAAAAAAGATAAAATGAAATATAATAAAGCTGGTGAGGAGGGATAGCACAGCTTAGAAAAAGTAAAAAGAGCACACTGCACTTTGTTTAATTATCCAAGGCTCTTATTATAGCTCTCTTCTCCAAACACTTATCACCCTTTTCCCCCTAGGTTTCAACAGCAGACTCCAGCTGTTGATAGAAACCCAGAAGAGCACTTGCAATAATACTCTCCCATGCTCTTCCCTCTATCTTATCAAATAGCAATGTCCTTGAAAAAGAGTCTCAATTCTTTCTTTCTCAGCTTTGTCTGGTCACAGGGAAATAGAATATTTTCAAGCCTCCAGTTGGCAGTGTTACAAAGTTTCTGTGCTCTCACTTTCCCCCTCCTTTTCCAGGCAAGATATAATAAGAATTAATAAAAAAAAAGATATTTAAAAAAAAAGAAATAACTAAAGGGAGCCTCTAGGCTAAAATATTACAAAACCAAAAAGTAGGAAAAAAATAGATGTAAACGAAAAAAAACCAGTCCAGTTTCAAAATACAAGATCGTGTATAGAAAATCCAGCAATGAGAAAAAAAAATTACTTTGACATTCCTGTTTAAAATCGCCGCTTAATCACTTCTGTCAAAACTTTTACAGATTCTTTCTTTTCCTTAAGGTGTCCTTTCAGATCTTAGAATAAAAAAAAGTTCTCACCAAACCACACTCTCTCTTTCTGTTCTCTTCTGTTTTGGAGCTGTCCCAACTTCAGCAGCTTTAATGGCTGCCTCTTTGCTGCTGGCAAGAAGAGCTTATCCTGGATCTACCAGGGACTTTGCGGTATCCCTGGGATCAACATGATGCGCTGTTCACTTTCAGCATCTCTTCGGGATGGTTTAGATCCGTTAGGACCATCTAGGAGCAAAGATATCGGCAGTGATCTCAGACCTCCAAGATCGCATGCCATATCGTCGTGACGCCAGCTCCACCCTCTGGGTTTGGGACTTTCTGTCTTCACTGTGAGTTGTGTTGGGGGTGGGGTGCACAAAGGGAGACTCAGCCAATCTCATTGTACACATGTTGTGTTAGGAATGTAAGTCACCTAACAGCTATTTGGGTTGGAAATATATAAACCAGGATAGACATTTTAAAACTGTACCTTTAAGAAAATGCAAAAGTATAATTGGGTGTGGTTTCTCAAACGGCCATAAGATGGAGCCAGAAACCTGGGTTGTTTAGTCTTAGTCTTAGTCTTAGAAGAGAGTGTGAGTGACTCTCTGTTTTCCTTCTGTTGGAGAGTTTTGCTGTTTCTCATAACTGACTGATATTCTTGGATTTGATGTAAGACTGATACTGAACTGTTTTTGACACTGGACTTTGTTATTGGATTATCCCTGAATTGAACACTGACTGCCTTACCTGTGAATGATTTTGAACTTTGCTTAAACTGAAAGTACAAAACCTAGATTTACTGTACAGTATATCTGTGTGCTGTGTGTGTATTATTCAAACACTTCTCTCAGATACGTCTCCCTGTATGCGCTCATTCTCCTAATGGGGAATTACCTCAACATGTTGTACTCTGACAATAAAGGTTCATTTGATACTTGCATTTGCATGCTTTCAAATTATTAGGTGGGCAGAAGCTGAGGCAAGTAACTAGAACTTACCCAATCATTCAGGGCTTAGATCTTGAGCCAGGACTGTTAGCTTCCCAGTTGACAAGCTCAGAATCTTTACCTGCTGAACCATCATGCCCCCAACAGTATGTAGATCTTATGATCAAAGATATCTTTCAAATTTTCTGTAAAATGTCTTCCTTCTCTGTTTCTTAGTTGAGGGAGCCAGCGCTGTCCAAAAACACTTCCATTGTCAAGTGATCAGTAGTGTTAAGTTAGGCAGACACAGATATGGTCCCCTTTCCCTAATCTACTATATATTCAGCCTTATCTTTCTCAGAAATTTCAGTTGAATGCCTAGGGCCCCATATTTTCTACATAAAACTTTTACATTCAACTTATGTGTTTCAACCTTTCTTTCGCCCTCCCACCCCGCAAAAAATTTGTAGCTTGATTACTAAGCGCAGATCTACACATATTTGTAAACCTGTATCTGACATTCCATTGAGATAAAGAATGATTTAAAAAAACAGTTTCAAGCATGCTATGCATAACAAAGCTTTTATTACTATAACAGTATGATCATATCATGCATGACCTGTGCATTCACTTACTGAGCCCAGAAAATATACTTCTTGCAACAATATCATTTCTTCCCCTTAAGGAAGGTACTAGACATTGTATCAGATTTTATCTTGCCATTGCTTTTATTGGTATGCTAACTAAACAGATTTTGGTTGTCATTCATTTTACAAGATTATTTTTACCGCTAAGATCCTATCATGTAACTACAGTGTTTCGCAATAGTAATGCAAATCAACAGTTCAAAGGTAAAATCTACGATTCTGCTAATTTGACATGGTTTCTAATAGTCCTTCCCAAATTACGACTAAATTCTTTCTAAATTCTTTCTTCCTGAAAATCTTCTAATGTCACAAGTTATATAGCTCTCGATAAAGAAAGTGTGGCAGAGATCTGATGGATGGTCTTTAGCTCTATTAACTCATCTTCAACATTCAGCCCATTGTTCAGATTTCTTGAATGAAAATCCATGTATTCAAATGCTTCATTAGTTTTTTTGTAACCAGTATTCTAGTTAACTTAATAGTACCTTATACACGTGCATGCTGATATTAAAACATTAAGAGCTTGGAAAGAGAGGCCCATACAAGCAGACATGCAATACAAATCCTTAAGAGAGCTGCAGGAGTGAATGTAGCTTCCAGGGGTAATTATAATTATAATGCCACTGTGTAATATACTGTACATTCTTTTATTGTTTCCATATGTTTTTTAAAACCAGGTAAAGCCCTTGTGGGAATGTAGTATTTCAACTTTCTGCTGCGGTATTTGATATCTTCCATTATATGGAAAGGATTCCTCAAATCCCTTATAATATTTTAAACAAACACAGCTTGCTAGAAATATCCCCCCCCCACACCAATTCTGTTGTCTTTGTTTCTTTTTGTTTCAACTGTCTAATGTATGGTATTTGTTCTTTTACATAGAAATTTCCATGCAGTTATTGGTTTTAGGAAGAAATTGATTTGTATTAAGGAATTATCTGTCAAGAAGAGCCTGGACCTTTTAGCAACCTCTGACCCAGAGCAAGAAATTTTCAGCAACCTTTTCTCACTTTTCCTTAACCTTGAAGTTTTGATCTCCAGCTAAGACAAATGAGTTCAAGAAGACTCTGTTTAACACCACTCACCACCATCTTTTGACATAGGATCTTAAATCTCTTAGATTTTCTATTTTAATTTCCCCAAATATAGACAAGAAAAGATGATATGCATCTCTGATTATGTTGGTGAATAATTTCATAAAAGATGGGCACAGCAAATGTTCATGTGGTTTGCATTTTTATGTCTTATTAGCTCACATTCCCTGAACACATAGGCAAAATAGAACATACCAGCATGCCAAAATCCATGCTTTTCTCATATATTTACAAGAGAAAGTCCATTCATAAATAAGTATTTTGGGGGAAACTGCTTCAAAAAAGGGAGCGTTTTAGGGAATCAGCACAGAGATATTTATATTTTAAAAGCCTTCCTTTTTACAATCCTGTAATTCCTTAATTCAGGGTAGAGTCAGGGTGACTGAATGGGGCTGAGCATTTACTGGTGAGATGCCCTTCCTGACGCCATCATAACAGATATTTTCTCTTTGCGCCCTATGAGAGAAACATCTGCTGCTACCTAGGTTTGAACTCTCAACCTTCCAAGTGGGAGATGAGCATTTTCATCTCTAGGCCACCACGCAGCTCCATACAGATGTTTACATATTCAGGTGAAATTTTAAATGGAAAGAATGAATTCCCATACTAATCCAGAAAGGAACTAAAGTGAAATTAAGGTTAAAGAAACGAAAGCCAACAAAAACAAGATAGAATGATTAGTTTATCTCTCAGTTAAAAGTGAATATTTGATTATTCAATTAGTTTATAAGTTTATCAGGGACTTATTGGCCTTAATTAATAAAATAAAGACACACCTTGGCTATAAATTAAATGATCTGTGTTCACTGCTTCTTGAGCGCATGTTATAGTTTTTTCTTTTTCTACTGGTTTATTTAAGACCAATAGATAACTGTACACAAGAGCAATGTCAAGACTAGGGCAACAGTGCACAATTAAGGAAACAAAGTTCACACAGATACTAATAAGAAGAAAGAAAAAATAGGGATGTGGTACAGAATCTTGGAAACTAAGATAGAAATCCCGAGTGAACTTATTAGTAAGTTCACTAAAACAAAATCTCGGAATGCTTTCAATCTCTTTTTCAGCTTTTTGCATCCTGGACTCTGCCATTTATGAGAAAAGTCATTAACTTACTCTACTCTCCATAATTAGTTGTTTAGATTTGCTCCCATTTCTTTCCCAAACCTCCTTATCCACCAATCTCTCACAGTGAACAATTTACTCCTAGCACTTTAACCTGGGCATGGAAACTTCTGACTTCACCTCCATCTTCTTCAGGCAGATCCATATCCAGATTTCTTGCCCACTCTACAGGCATGAGAAGGTCAGTCTTTGGAGTTATCAATACTTCAGTCACCGGCCTTGTATAGGTTTCAGTCTGGGACCTCCTTCTCCTAGATGGGCTAAATCTTGAGAGGATGTCTTGAGCTGTCTCTGTCACCCTCTTCACCAAAATCTTTTGTGCGTCTTCAGTATTTTTAATCCAAGACCCCAGCACATCAGACTATGTTTCAGAATGTCTTTTTCCCCCCCTTTTCATTCAGCAAACAAAGCAACACCAGCCCTTGGTTTCAATTCTTTGCAACATTCTTTGAGTTTCCCTCAGTTAGCCTCTCTTTTCCTGGCATAGAATAGAGCAGCAATAAAACAAAAAGCAACTGCTTTGGTTAGATACAATTGCCCAGGCATTTTAAAGTGAATTCTTTCCCTCCTAGAAAAGTGAAGCTTCCTGTCCAATGACGTTATCTGTGTAGTCTGAATATGAATATTGTTACTGCAATACTCTACCACATCTCCAACTTAAGAGAAAAATACACTAGTTGTCATTCTTGCACTCTTTTGGGCTGGTGATCGCTCTTTGACTCCTGACAGGACATGGACTCTCCTCTCTTCAGTCCCCTCCACAAAGACCACCTGCACTGAATAATGCAGGCCCCTCCTGTTCTACTGTGTACATTTATGAGTGCACCAGCTGTACTTCTGAGAATCCTGCCATTACCTCCTCTTGAACCAATTACCAGCATTTACACCAGGCGTGGGCTTCAAAAATGTTAGCGATGGGTTCTCTGCCTGGTTGCTGGGTGGGTGTGGCCATGATGGGAGTGGCCTAGTTGGCCTCCTGCACCACAATGGGGTGGGGGCAAAAACCCTCCCCAGGCTCCGGAGGCTTTTCTTGAACCTCCAGGAGGGCGAAAATGGCCTCCCTGGGCTCCAGAGGCTCTCTGGAAGCTGGAAACAAGCCTGTTTCTGGCCTTCCCAAACTTCTGGGTAGCCCATTTTTCACCCTCCCTGAGCCTCTGCATATGCCCTGCACTTATCTGCATCCAAATGGGCCACATGGAGACTCCTAGGAGGGGCAGGGGTGGGGGGGGGGGTGGGCCAGCCAAGAGTGGGATTTGGGGGTTCTCCAAAGTGTGCAAAATCTTAGCTAGAGGATCTCCCGAACCCCTGAAAACCCCCAGCAGCCCATCTGATCTAGACCCCCCCTTGATTGGCTCCCTATTCCTTTATTTCTCCTCACTCCTCCTCCAGGGTCTTTTTGGGTTTTAAGACTCCATCTGTTTCCTCTCTCAGCCAGCTCAGCAAATACTTCCTCCTTTCTTATGGGAAAAATATACACGGTCTCTTCTACTGTTAGGATACTACTATCAGCTAGAAGGAATAACAGGCCAGCTTGGGTATTTGATATCTACATGTGACAGGATGCTAGAAAGCAACTCCCTGAGGATATCTGCCCATTCACCCTATCCATGCTCCAGATCATTTTAAATGTTGCATGAAACCTAGGAAGTGTGTCTTTTCTGTGGCAGCCTCTGTCCTGTGGAATGCTCTTCCCTTGAGATCTGGCAAACTGCATGCTTCTTAGCTTTCTGGAAACCTCTAAAGGGTTGGCATTCCTCCCAAATATTGGAATAGGGTAAGGCTGAAGCTGCAAGGTAGTAGTGTTGATTGTCTCAAGAATGATTGTGGTGCTTTGTTTCTGTTTTTAGCCTTATTTTTTTATGAAGCTAGGTTTTGTCTAATTGTTGTCAGCTGTCCAGAGTTGTGTTTCTAAGAGGGGAAGCTATAAAAGTCTTTTAAGCTGGTCAAAAAGAAGGAGAAGAACCAGCATTCTAGTTAATACCCTTTCTTATTTCCTCATTAAGTTTACATTCACAGCAAGGAAACAAAGAAGCTTGTGATGAACAAGAAACTGCAAAGTAGAAATTGCTTTGAAGTTGCCGAACATTTTATATATATAAGTAAGGCATTGTATTTTCTTTTGCTTTACTGAGCAATTTGACAATTAATCTTCCATAATCCAGCATTGGGACAGCTTTCTTAAATCATTCCTCAACAGTTTTACTCACAAAAAGTTCATTTTGTTAACTTAAGCGGGAGTTAACCAAGAGTTTATTCTGCTGCCATTTCATGTGCCATATTTTTAAATCTACATTTTATGAATTATGCATTGCATAATTAGTTTTTAACATTTTGATGGTACATTTTGTAACTTTAAGTAATAACTTCCTTTATGAAGGTTTATACCTTGAGAAGCCGACTATAATTACAGACATAATTATGTTGCAGTACATCCAAAGATTGGTGAATCTGGTCAAGGCAGCTCAAGATTTTGTGTCAATGGATGGGGATTGAATTCTATGCCGGTACCTACTATAAAAGAAACATGTTTTCTAGCTTCAGAACACTTTTGATTACAAGCATTAGATTTTTCCTGTGGATAGATTGTAAAACACTTCCACAAGCTTCTGATGCATCCAATCCTGACTTTCAAGTGTTTGCACGTGGAAAAGTGAAGGTGATACCCTTGCAAATAAAGGGCATGTTTATGTATGTATTTTAACAGTATTACAGAGCGAAGAGACACATGGTTTATTTTAAGTGCCTTTAACAATAAACTCTGACTTCTGCTTTAAAACTGCTTTTCCCAACTCCTCCTGTTTTTCTCTCCCCCTTTCTCTTCCCAAAGTATTTAGCAATGCTATGTACAAAATGATGCTATACACAAATACAAAGCAGTGTGATATTTGAATCCACTCCAGCATCTTTCTATGGACATCTTGTTCTCTCTGTGTTTATGTCCTTGTGGGATCAGGTTTCTTGTTTACCATCTATCCTGAATAGGAACTGGAATTCTTGAAGAGCAGCAAAACAAGGACATGTGTTCAAGGGCTTATTTCTAGGAAAAGAGGAAGAGTTTCTGAAAGGGAAAGCAGGGCTGCCTCTTCATCTTCATCTTGTTCTAAAAAAGGGAAGGAGTGGGTTGGTCATTAAAAAAAAAACATGCAGTTTTAGAGTTCCTTAAAGCAGAAAAGCAAATAGTGAAACGCAGTTTTTAAACTTTGAGAAGTCCTTCTTCTACCACAACAGAGCATTGTTTTGGCACAAATTCAAGGGATTAAATACGACAAAATTATCATACCAAAGCCAAAACGGTCAAAACAGTTAATAATGCTATCATAACCAAAGAAAGAAACCACATGTTTCAACTGATCCCTGTGCAGAAATTCCAGACGTGGTTTAAAAAATAAGGACAATTCCTTCTGGATCAAATATCGATGCATCAAATTGTGTTAGAATCTAGAACCAGGTCATCTATGATGACCACACCTAAATTGAGAATCCCCGAATTTTAGTTGTCCCAGTAGAAAGGACCTAAAAGAATACTGCTCAGAACCCCTTAATTGTCATGCTCCTTTCCATCCTTTGTCATAAGCATTTTGTCAGCTTCCTGACAAACAAGTTTGCTGGGCTCAATACTTTAAGAGATTCAATTTTAAATTAAAATATAGATAGATACATTTATTGTCATTGTACTCAGAAATAAGGTGCTCTTCCACAACATACAACTGAACAACACCAAAAGACATATACAAATAACAATGTAAAACAAATTAAAACAAATAATAGTTAAAAACTGTACAACCAGGATATATATATGTTAAGACCACCAGATTCATAACTCTGCATTTAACCTGATCACAGCACTTGGGTTAAAGCTATGTTTAAATCTACTTGTCCTGGCTTTCAGCACTCTATATCGTCTTCCTGATGGTAGGATCTCAAACAACGAGTGGCCTGGATGCGAAGGGTCTCTCAAGATCTTTTGTATCTTCCTTCTACATCCCATGTTATACAAATCCTCCAATGGGGGAAGAGGACATCCGCTGATCTTTTGTGCCCTTTTTATCACTCTTTGGAGTGCCCTTTTCTCCACCTCTGTACAACTCCTAAACCACACATAGAGGCAATAAGATAAAATGCTCTCTATAGAGCTTCGATAAAAGGCAACCAACAGACTCTCTGGCAGTTGTTGTGATCTTAAAAGTCTTAAAAAATACAGTCGTTGATGAGCCTTTTTTTCTAGGGCTAAAGTATTTGCCCCCCATGTTAGATCTTGTTTCAGGGTGATACCTAAAAACTTACATTCTGCCACCTGTTCTACCAAAACACCATCGATATACAACAGCTGGATATCCAAACTGCTCTTCCTGTAATCCACTATGAATTCCTTCGTCTTATTTATATTAAAAATAAGATTGTTTACTTTGCACCAGAGGGACAGCTAATGAACTTCATCCCTGTACGCAGACTCATCATTATCAGAAACGAGCCCCACCAACGTTGTATCATCTGCAAACTTAATGATCTTATTACTCAGATGAATAGAGGTGCAATCAGACGTATAAATAGTGAATAAAAGTGGACTCAATACACAGTCCTGAGGAGTGCCAGTATTGAGGATCTCCACAGAAGATCCTAGTGGTCCACCCTATCCAGGGCAGGTGGTTTGGAGTGGATATTTTCTGGAAGGCTGACATGTTTTGTTTCTCCAATTGTTTCTTCCCACCTGGTATGTTTTAACAGAGTGGGTGTGTTCCAGGCCCCTTCAATTAAATGTTGCCATCTTGTGTGGCTGTGGAAATGTGCTTTGTCACAGCCCCTGCCTTCTGGAGGAGGGTCACTCCAAGAGATATGGATGACTCGCATACTCCTGTGCTTCTAGAAGGCCCATGAGACCTGGCTCTTTTCCCAAATTCTGTTCAACTCTTTTCATACTCTACATAAATGACCTCTGTGATCATATCAAGAGCAACTGCATTCTCTTTGCTGATGATGTAAAGCTATTCAACACCACAGACAATACTGCTACCCTTCAAAAAGACCTTGACTATGTGTCAGAATGGTCAAACAAATGGCAACTTCAAATCTCAACAAATAAATGCTCTGTCCTACATATTGGCAAAAAATATATCAGAAAATAAAATACAGGCTGAATAGTCAAGACCTTGTTGATGATCCAAGCTCTGTAAAGGACCTTGGAATACTCACCTCTAATGATCTAAGTGCTAGAGCCCACTGTAACTACATAGCCAAAAAGGCGTTAAGAGTTGTTAACCTAATCTTACATAGCTTTTTCTCTGGTAATATTACACTACTAACTAGAGCATACAAAACATTTGCTAGACCAATACTCGAATACAGCTCATCAGTCTGGAACCCACATTACGTATCTGATATTAACACAGTTGAAAGTCCAGAAATATTTCAGAAGAGGAGTTATCCGCTCCTCTACTCATTGCAAAATACCTTATGCCACCAGACTTGAAATTCTAGACCTAGAAAACCTAGAACTACACCGCCTTCAGTCCGATCTAAGTATAGTATATAAAATCATGCACTGCAATGTCCTACCGGTCAATGAATACTTCAGCTTCAACCATAACAACACAAGAGCAAACAATAGATACAAACTCAAGGTTAATCGTACCAAACTTGATTGCAGAAAATACGACTTCAGCAACAGAGTGGTCAATGTCTGGAATACTCTACCTGACTCTCTGGTTTCTTCCCCAAACTCCAAAAACTTTAACTTTAGACTGTCTACTATTGACCTCACCCCTTTCCTAAGAGGTCTGTAGGGGGCATGCATAAGCGCACCAACGTGCCTACTCTCCCTGTCCTATAGTTTCTTTTATTTTTTTAAATTTTCTTATATGTATCCATGTATTCATAACTATGTTTTTACTTATACCTATTATCTTGTAAGTAATTGACAAAAATATATACATAAAATAAAATGTGATTGTTATGTATTGGTGGGGCCCCTGACTGATTTTTATACTGTTTATTGTTTTAGCTGGTTTAGCCTGGGATACCTATTAATGTGGCTTTTAACTTCTTGTTTTTATTGTTCTTTTCTGGATTCTGTAATCTGCCCAGGGTATTCTGGAATGAGTGACCATGACAAACCTAATGAATTAAATAAAAATCATTTGTATGTGTGAAAAAAATATGGAATCTTCTGGGAAATCTGTGTCAACATTGATATAAAAAAGAATAGTTTCATGAATTATGAAATAAAGCTTCATTATATTATGAGGCATTGCGAACAGAAATTATACTGAATATTTCCACTCTTCTTTTTTAATCCAGATAAAAATGCAGAAACTGAATAATTTCCTACCATAATGAAGAGGACTTTTAGAGATTTGCATTCCACTATTGAAAGACATTTGTTGTTTTTTTCCCCTCTGGTCATACCACAAATCCAAAAAACATGAAATAATAAAAAATCACATTAAAAAAAATCTAGTTCTGCACAGCATAAAATGCCACCCCTCTTTTAAGATCAGTACCTGCTTGGGTAGTTTGGCTTTTAATTGAGTGCCAAAAGTGGACCTTTAGGGAAAGAAATCTCTGCCTTGAAATTAGTGTCTTCTCTTTCAGAAAAAAGTTAACATATTCTTGATGCTAGCCAGACAACCAGAAAGCTAAGAATTAAATGATTAATAGTTGAAGAAAGGTCCTGCCCATATCCTTAGCCCTAAAGAACTGAATCTGACTGACTAATGTTGCATTGGATTCTATTTTAGCTACTTTCATTTAAATAAGCATGTTGAAGATATATTCAACCCATTTATATTCAGAATGTTCAGCAAATTTGACAGTGTAACTCCTTCCCAAGACCAAGTTACAATAGACTTCTAATAATAAGATTATGTGGGGATCTCTGAGAATAAGACACAGAAGGAGAAAGACCTGTAGACTAGGCAACTATCAGATAAGAAGCAGATGAGCAGAAGAAATGGGGGTGAGGCAGGGGTGGGATTCAACTGGTGTTACTACCGGTTCGGTGACTATGTTTTGCGTGTGCGCGTGTAAAAAAAACCTTAAGCTGTGCCACCCGGAGAGCTAAAAAGCACGCGCACAGGTGCACAGGATTTGAAAATCCTCTTTTTTCCTGCTTTTTCAACCTTAGCTGTGCCGCGCAAAGCAGCTGAGGTAGAAAAAGCAGGAAATAAAGGACAGGGAAGAGCCTGGGAAGGTGGGTGGGCCAAAACAGCAGCAAACGCAGAACCGGTTCTGTGTCTGCTGCTCTTCAGAGCTACTGGTTCTACAGAGCCAGGCAGAACCAGTAGCATTCCACCCCTGGGGTAAGGCAAATGTCGCAGAAGGGATCCTCTCCAGTTTATTGGTTTATAAAGAAAGGCGGGGGGAGATGTACTTTCAGACTTCCAAGATTGATGTCAGCCCTTCAAGGAAGTTTAAATAAGAAGCACCAAGCATGTATACTAACACTACCTTTGTTGTAAGGTTAAAGTAAAGGAATCGGACAAGTCTGAAAGTAAATCTCAGTTGATGGACCCAATTGACTTCCAGAGAGAACTTGAGGCTCTGGGATCTAGTGAATAGTTTGGCTGAGATCCCACTCCCTGCCTGAAATGGGCAGGTTGATGAGGCCTTAGATTATATTACTCCTGTGCAGCTTCTTCCTGTGTTCTGATCCTGGGTGTACCGTGATGTATGACATGAGGTTTCATCCACCCAGATCTGAAGCCACTACCCTGTTAATATTTGAAACGGTCCTAAAAACCTGGCTCTTTATCCAGGCCTTTGGTGGAAATGACTAAAGCCTCCTTCTAACTTATGTTGTTTTCTCTTATTTAACAGATAACAGATAATCAGAGTTGGAAGGGACCTTGTAGGTCATCTAGTCCAACCCCCTGCCCAAGTGGGAGACCCTACACTATTTTTGACAAATGGCAGTCCAATCTCGTCTTGAAAGTCTCAGGTGATGGCACTCCCACAACTTCCCAGGGCAAGCTGTTCCATTGGTTGATTGTTCTCACTGTCAGAAAGTTTCTCCTTATTTCCAGGTTAAATCTCTCCTTGTTCAGTTTCCATCCTTTATTCCTTGTCTGGCCTACAGGCGCTTTAGAAAATAGCTTGAAAATAGCTCTCTGTGGCAGCCCCTCAGATATTGGAACAGTGCTATCATGTCTCCCCTGGTTCTTCTCTTGATTAGACTAGCCAAGCCCAGCTCCTGTAACCATTCTTCATATGTTTTAGTCTCCAGTCCTCTAATCATCCTGGTTGCTGTTCTCTGTACTTTTTTTAGAGTCTCAACATCATTTTTAATAGTGTGGTGACCAAAACTGGATGCAGTACACTAGGCGTGGTCTTACTAAGGCTTCAGAGAGTGGTATTAATACCTCACTTGATCTTGATTGTATCCCTCTGTTAATGCAATTTAGGATTGTATTAGCTTTTTTGGCGGTGGCTGCACACCGTTGGCTCATATTTTAGTTTCTACTCACACTTAAAATTTAATAAATCATCATCGTAACAACCCCAGTGTATGTCTTCCATACTCTTTTACTGAAGATGTTTGTTCATATCTTTTAGTATGGTGAACCTGGATGTTTCAAAATATTTACAACAGTTTATAACATCATAATGAACATAACAAGGTTTTGTTCTAGCAACAGACACATTAGATTTGATCTACAGGTTTGATTTAAATAATGTTAAAGCAACAATGTAAGAACAGTGTGTGGATAACTTGGGGTTCTTGAAAGTTATGCTCACCCAGTCAGGAACAGAGCTAGGTAGCCTAGGGATAAAGTACTTCAGCCATGCTCAGTTATTGTAAGCATAGATTATATATAAACAGAGATGATCACCTAGCTTAGGGCAGATCACTCTGTCAGTATTTTAAGGGTCATTGATGGAATTGCACGGCAAAAAAAAGTATCAGCAAAAAATATGCACTGAGCACACTGGAGTTTTATTGTTGTAAAGTGGGAACTTTTAGTACTGAATGCTTCACTGAACACTTTGACAGTAAGTGATTTCTTGATTATGGAGAAAGTCCAGATTCCTGAAATGTCCCAAAGGAAAGTATTTACTCTCTTTGTAATCATTAGAGACATTTTGTACCAATTCTGTTTTCTACTATGTGATTAATTCCACATCGATATAAGGAAGTTATAAATTCTATAGCGTTAAAAAAAATTTTTACAGGCCAGATGTGTTATACTGGAGAAGGGATATAAAGCAATTAGTATCTAGGGCAGAAAATCTGTAATATTTGTGTGTGTGTGCGTGTGGGTGTGTGTTTTAACTTAGAACTTAGAACTATGGACTTTTATTTCACAACATTCCTTTATATAATAAAAAGAATGCTGAGAACTGCTTCCTTGAGGAAAAGATCCAAAATTGCAGACTTATGTCATTTTGCACCTGTCCTGAAGATTCATATCAATTATATGATGTACATATGGACCCACATCTCAATACTAACCCAGAAACATATGAATGTGCTCAAAAAACAATGTGGCAAAACAATACCTCAATTCTTTATGGAAGATATTTTAACGTTTAAACTCCACGTTGGGAAAATTGTACTCAGAGGTGTTAATCATGCTCTAACAATCCAATATATCTGGGGAACCAGAGTTATTTGAAACTGTGCTGAATAGGGGAATAGACAGAAATACCAAGTTATAGTCAATTGCTGTTATAAATGAAAATAGTTTAGTATATCATAAATCCATAATGCAAAGCTTTTGGAGCTTTGCAAAATGTTGAAAAATCTGCTTTGAAGAGTTCTGTGTTGGTCATTAATCAAACTGGATCTACCTAGACAGTTTTCATCTTGTATGGATTCTAGAGTCACCCTGTGAATCCTCACTGCTTAGTCACATTAAGTTTCCTTATTATTCCAAGGCAAAATTCAGTCACTCTTACCTATTTTCATTTATAACAGCAATGAACTATAATTTGGTATTTTGGAACCTCACACAATTCCTTTGTTTCCGCCAGTTTTTGGACCAGAGCTCTGGCTGATCTGTTATGGAAGCAATGTTTCACAGACCCCAACTCAAATAAATCAGGGTATTTAGTTTTTAATAAAGTTAGAAAATTACCGTTCTGCAAAGCAGTTTCACTGGCAATTGCAAAATGACCTTTTGATTTTGGTTTTGGAAATGTTGCAATCATCCCTTCAATAAACATTAAAACAACAGTGGGTATCTTATCAAAGCAACTGAAAAACACATATCTGCTGCGTCATATACTCCATTGATCTCCCAAGCTGGATTTTTGCCTAGATTTTGTAATAGGAAAAAGGGGGTAAAAATAATGCTGCAGCACAGTAATTCTCTAAGTTGAAGAAAATTCTTGGCCATCCAATTATCTAGAAGTTGATTCATGGCAACTGGATTTCTTTTCTCATTGGCTCAAAATGTTTTGCTGCTTATCCAAGTAGCAAGTTGGTTAGGGGCATCCTGTATATGTAGTCCAGGGAGATATCTCTTCTCATCTACTCTGAATAGGCTCATTAGGTGAGTAAGCAGAGAAGAACGGAAATACCTGGTCATTCCTTCCATGACCAGTTTATTGGAAAAAGCTAAAATAGATATTTGGAAAACAGCACATACCTGTATTCTTCAAACCCATCAACACACTAAGAGATTTATCTAGCCTAAAGATAGGACCCCAAAACATAAGAAAAATAATGTAGTATATGCATTCCAGTGTAGTGAGGATTGTTCAGAGCTCTATATTGGAGATAAGCAGCCTTTAACAAGAGGATGGCCCAGCCCAGAAGAACAATACTACAGGACCAGACACAGCAGTATATCTTCATTTAAAAGAAAAAGCACACTCTTTTGAGGACAATAAAGTTCACATTTTGGATAGAGAAGATGGATAGTTTGAGAGAGGGATGAAGGGATTCATTTATGCCAAAGTGGAAAATCCTTCTCTTAATAGATGTGGAGCCTTAGGCACAATCTGTCCCCAATTTTTATGCTGCTCTTTCATCATTCCCCAGGAAAACTAAGACTACTTCACACATTCACCAGGGAGGCCACACATAACGACCCACCTAGGGTAAATGAGACAGCCCCTGTCAGGGTTCCAAGTAATAGATCCATTTGCAAGCAAAACTCCAAGACACGTAGTTTCCTCAAAGAACAGCTTTATTGGAAATATCAAATTGGCACATATCTGGTGAAAACCAACTCTGAAGGGCTCCTTGGTTTTCACCCAATTAAAAGTAAAAGTTTTTCTCCCAATCCCAAACAATCAGTCACATGGCCCAATCAATGCAGCATCCACTGGTCTGGGACATCACTCTTCCTTCCTCCAGCCAGCTGTGGGAATCTCCTTGGTTCCCAAAAGAAAGTATTTTATTTTGACTACACATCCCCAGCTATCTCTAATCCCCCCTCCCTATCCCTCTCTCCATTGTGGCAACACTGAAGCTTCAAGATGGCTTCGGCCAGGTCAGCTTCAGGGTTGACACCCCCATTTATCTCAGAGGAAAAAGGGCAATATAATTGCAAAAAACAAACTGAGTAGATTGCCTCAAATTTATGAGCCCCAGTGGTGCAGTGGTTAGAGTGCAGTGCAGTACTGCAGGCTGCTTCTGCTGAGTGCCAGCTGCCTGCAATTTGGCAGTTCAAATCCCACCAGGCTCAAGGTTGACTCAGCCTTCCATCCTTTTGAGGTGGGTAAAACGAGGACCCAGATTGTTGAGGACAATAGGCTGACTCTGTAACTGCTTAGAGAGGGCTGCAAAACACTGTGAAGCAGTATATAAGTCTAAATGCTATTGTGACTGCTATTGTTATTGCTATCAGAACAGAAGACTTCAAATATTATTTGCTAAAAGTTATGGCTGTTTTGCATTTTCCGATGTCTCATGAGTTTGTTTTGTACCTCTTAATCCGGATATATTGAACTATTACCGCAGGAATATCATTCCCCAAGACAAAATCAAACTAATATATTTCTTAAAACCCCAGTATTTAATACCACCTTTTTTAATACATGAGGCCATGTGCCGAAGATATTAATATGATGTTTCATATGCCAGGTTCATTTTTAAATGGTTTGGTTATAATTATTATATTTTCTTTCACTGTGCCTTAAAGACAAGGCTATAATAGTTACATTTTAATTTTTACATCTAAATTTCAAAGTCACTGTCAATCACACAAAAAAATTTTTTTTTGTAAGTAAGGATGATGTGGCATTATCATCATAATAAAGAATCAATTTGTTTGACAGATTGCGTGCATTTCCCCCTTTCTCTTAAAATACTTTCTGTTTTATCTATTAAATTTGTACCACAGCTTCTTCTGGAAAGGTAAAAATGACTTTTATAATCTAAGACACAAATCAAAGTCAAGTGCTTTTAACTTCAGAAAGTTTGTTGCCCAACCTCAGGTCTTGTTAGGGAACAGTGTTGCAGATCTGGGCTGGAAAAAAAAATCATTATACCATGGTAACAAAGAAATATGGAAAATTCCTGATGATTGTCCAGATCTGGCAGACATATTAAAAATTATCTTATTTTAATATATAATGTTTGCTTCTTGGCTTGTTGGTTATTTTTTATTTACAAATATTTTACGCTACCCAGCTCAGTAAGACTCTTGGTTGTTTATGAAAAGATAAAAACAAAATCCAGACAACAATATGACTAAATCTTCCTTTTCTTTCCTTTTTTTTTTACTTTGTTCCCAGAAGAGATATATTACACATATGAAAGGCCACTTCTTCAATTTTTTTGAGGGCATATTCAGATCTTTCTGGATAAAGAGGGAAGGTAAAAATGAATAATTTTAATCTGAGGCAGTTTGGTTCAGTGGTTTAACATACAAAGCTAGAAACCGGGAGGCAATGTGTTCTACTCTGTGCCTAAGGCATGAAACTAGCTGAGTGACTTGGACCAGTCACTCTATTTTAACCCATGAGCAATGATGAACCACTTCCGAAAATCTTGCCAAGAAAACAGAATGGGCTTTTCAAAACAAGACTGACTCAAAGGGCACAAAAAATAAAGTCAAGAACATTGACCTAAAAGAATCAGAATGTCTATTTAAAGATTTTTTTAAAAAATTTTTGAATGTGCCCAGAATAACTAGAAATACAACTGCTATTGTTAAAAGAAACAATAACTGTAATTCTCACGATTCATTCCCACATATGTCTTATCTGAAGACCTAATGAATTCAGGGAGAGCTATTAATCCCATCCTCTCCTCTGTCTATTTTGATCATTCCAGGATTTAATCAGATATTTTCTACTACACCAGGTTGGGAGAACAGGAGCGGCAAGCTGAACCAACTCCCTTTTGTGGTTCAGTCATTTCAGACAAAGCCATGATAAAAAAGTTAGAAGGGGAAAAATGCACAGTGACATAAGAAAAGGGGTTAACCAGTGGGTTAATCAGAACAGGGCTGCTAATTAAATCTTGAAAAAAGAAAATCATGAAACAAACAAAATGTTAAAAAGTTATGATATTTCGGTAGTTGCTTATCAAGCACATCTAAATTATATTAAAGTAACCAAAATATCTTTACAATCCCCAAGGCATATTCCCAACTTTTGAGCACCCCTAACATTTGGAAATTGAAGACTGAAAAATTTGACATGCCCTATTGTATAGCCATGTGTGCTTAAGGGAGGTAGTAAAAATCTACAATGTGGTGGCGGTAACATTACAATACATACCCATAGAAAATGCAGATCCTATCGTCTTGCAGGTTTTGGTGGAATCTCCAGCTAGACTAGAGGAAGGTGTTAAGAGGGCAAAGAAGTTTGAATATCTGTGCTGTAAAAACAGCACAGGCCTGACCTCTTCCAAAAGCCTTAAGGCCTTATTTTACCATTTCCAAGTGAATGCAGTCAGTCTGGTGAGATTCTTGTAACATAGGCGACTAGCTAGATACCTGTGCTTCGTGACAAAACTATGTGATTGGGCTATGCAGGAGCCCAGGCTTTCCCGTCCTCCTTTCCTTTCCTCCTTTCCAGTGGTGGTATTCAGCAGGTTCTGACCAGATCTGGAGAACCGGTAGCGGAAATTTTGAGTAGTTTGGAGATGCAGCAAATGACACCTCTGACTGGAGATTTTACAGTATCCTTCCTCTGACACACCCATCAAGCCATGCCCACAGAACTGGTAGTAAAAAAATTTGAATCCTACCACTGCTCCTTTCCTTTCCCTTCCTTTCCTTTCCTTTCCTTCTTTCCTCCTTTCCCTTCCTTTCCTCCTTTCTTCTTCTTCTTTCCCCTTTCCTTACCCTTCCTTTCCTTCTTTCCTCCTTTCCCTTCCCTTCCTCCTTTCCTTTCCTCATTTCCCTTTCTTTCCTTTCCTTCATTCCTCATTTCCCTTCCCATCCTCCTTTCCATTCCTTTCTTATCTGTCTGTCTATCTATCTATCTATCTATCTATCTATCTATCTATCTATCTATTCAGCAAAACTGTTGTAAAATAAAATATGATCCTCCAACCGTTGTTCCAAAGGTGGTTTTTTTCAGGAGGCAACTGGACTTCCTGGTTTTTCTTTGAAGATGTTTTGCTTCTCATCTAGGAGCTTCTTCTGCTCTGAGTGGATGGTGGGTAATAAAAATACTACAAAGTAGCTTCCTGTTTGGAAGTGCAGTTTCATCCTATCAGAGAGTCGTTGAGGCAACTTGGAGGTTTGTCTATGTCCTCAGATCACCTGAATGGTGCAAATGGCCGTGAAGTTACTACAGTAATGGAATGTGAGGCAACTGGCAGTTGGAACAGAGTTCTTTTCAGGTGGGGAGGTGGAGTAGAACTCTTAGCATTAAAGCATGCTAATAATAATAATATATGAAATACTAATGATCTGATCGTCATTTCAAAAAATCCTTTCTTAGCGAGCACCTAGAAGCCAAGTGAAACATATGTGTCAAATTTCAAGTTTGTAGGCTTTACGATTCTGGAGATTTTGTGATGCTGCATGAGTAGTATTTCACATATATATTTTATTGTATGCTTTAGAACAGGCTTGTCCAACCCGCGGCCCACGGGCCGCATGTGGCCCAGGTCGCCTTGTAGTGCGGCCCAGTGCCCACCCCAACCTTCGTGCCAGAGCCAGCGAGGTGGAGGAGGAAAGGCAGGCGTGAGGCGGGGCGAGGCGAGCGCCAGGCCAAGCAGCAAGAGAAAAGGCGGGCGCCGTCAGAGCGCCACCTCCTGCTGTTGCCGCCCCCACCCCTGCTTCTGCCCCTGCCGCCGCTTCTTTCCCCACCTCCGCCGCTTCTGCCCCTACCGTCGCTGCCGCTTCTGCCACCGCCGCCACAGCCGCTTCTGCCCCCACCCCCGCTGCTGCCCCCACTGCCGCTTCTGCCCCGCCGCCGCCGCCGCCGCTTCTTCCCCGCCACCGCTGCTGCTTCTGCCCCTGCCGCCACCGCTTCTGCCCCGCCGCCGCTTCTGCCCCACCACCACTTCTGCCCCGCTGCGCTTCTGCCCCACTGCCGCTTCTTCCCCGCCACCGCTGCGCTTCTGCCCCCACCGCAGCAGTGGGGGCAGAAGCGGCGGCGGGGCAAAAGCGGCAGAAGCAGCCGCAGTGGCGGGGGAAGAAGCGGCAGCGGCGGAGCAGAAGCAGCGGCGGGGCAGCGGCGGCGGGGCAGAAGCAGCAGCGGCGGCGGGGGCAGAAGCAGCAGCGGTGGTGGGGGAAAGCTTCTGCTCCCGCCGCTGCTGCTGCTTCTGCCTTCCAGTCCTGCCTCATCCAGCCGGGCCATTTGCAGGAGAGGTAGGCGCGAGGCGGGGGAGCTTTCTCTCCTCCCCCCCCCCTCAAAATTTGGCTGGAAAATAAACCGTGATAAAAAAACTGTGATTAAAAAATAGTGATAAAAAATAAATAATTTTTAATAAATAATTAATAATAAAAACATCTCACTGACTTCATTTCCAAATAAATTTAATATGTTAACTATGTTTTCTATGGTTTTTTTGGATGATCAGGTATCGTTATTGTTATTTTATTTTATGTGCGGCCCAAATCAAATTTTCATCTTCTAATGTGGCCCAGGGAAGGTGAAAGGTTGGACACTCCTGCTTTAGAATGTGAATACATTTTAAGGAACCATGGAGGCAGGCTAGCTGGAAATTGTTATAATGAAAGATGGTCCAGAAATGAATAAAAGAACCAACTGGTCTCTTGTCAATTTTAATTATTCTCCAGAGCACCTGAGAGCAGGACAAGAAGCAATGGGTGGAAACTAATCAAGGAGAGAAGCAACTTAGAACTAAGGAGAAATTTCCTGACAGTGAGAACAATTAACCAGTGGGACAACTTGCCTCCAGAAGTTGTGAATGATCGAACACTGGAAGTTTTTAAAAAGATGTTGGATAACAATTTGTCTGAAGTGGTGTAGGGTTCCCTGCCTAGGCAGGGGGTTGGACTGGAAGACCTCCAAGGTCCCTTCCAACTCTGTTATTCTATTCTATTGTAACTGGTCAAGATTCTACCTTCCTGGCTATTCCAGGGAGAAAATTCACGCAGTTTCTCACAGAGACAATGAATGGTTCATTTTAGCAAACTCTGAGATTTCCTAGTGGTGGCTGGTTACAGAAAATTATTGATCCCACAGCTTTTATGCCTTCTCTAACATTAAAAATAAAGTAAAATTAAATCCAAAAACTATTTCTGTACAAGAAAAGGCATTTCAAAGACCTATATAGCTTATTTTGTGTTTTTAGAGCCACAGTGTCTCGCTGGGGAGAAAATGTGGTAAAGCGGCAACCTCAAAACAGTAGAACAGAGTTGTGCTTTGTATTCTGGCTGATACTAGAGCACTTTGGCCTCCATGCTTGGGGCAACAAATCTTGGTTTAGTCTGCAACCTGCTGAGAGAGGGTATCTGTTGTTTGCGGGGCCCTTGACTCCACAGGCAAAGGAGGAAAAACTTCAGTCTGGAGTGAAAAGCCAAAGAGCCTCTAATAAAGCTAGTTCTCCTCAGATGCAGTAGGATTTCTGCCATTTCTCTGGAGCCGGCCAGGCAGAATTCTTGAAGGCAGTTTAAATGAAATTACATATGGCATAAGCTGCCTCACTGTTGGAAGCGGAGCCTCTTCTTGGACAATTGGCTGCAGCTGTGGAAAGTCCTACTTATCACAATTCTGTGAAACATCAGCTTCACCCACATTTTACAAAAATAAAGGAGGCCTATCAGGATACAAACATGGCTGTAATTGAAGGAATTGCATGCTGGCTCATGGGCCATCATTCCAAATCTGAGAAATATTCCATAGACAATGTGAGTGATGGTTTAATTTTTCATTATCATTTTTGTATCTATTTCTCCAACCTGTACTCTGCTATAACTAGTCAGAGAATGCAAATAGGGCACCAAATCTGATTCAATTGCTCCCTCATATTGTGATGGGGCTTCAGGGATAGAAATGCCACTGATCCCTTCATATGTCTCTCCTGAAACTTCATCCACTATTTCTTTAGGTGGTAAGACGCAAGAGCCATCACTCCCTAGATGTCTCTCTTCACACAGAGAAAAGCAGTCCTTCCTCCCCATGGACAGAAGCAACCCTAATTCAGATGATACAGTAAATAAATCATGGATAGAGCCATCCAGCTTTGTTAGCTTTGTCCACTGAAAAAAGAAATTAGGCACTATCAGAGAGCAATTACGATTGCAAAATCATGGTCATTGTGCCAAAAGGTAACTACAGTTCAAGGCATTTCTTACTGAATTAGCAGCTTCAGCTATATTTCCACATTTCCTCCATAACCTCCCAACAAAGTAACCTCAGGTGATATTAAAAAACATGACCTAGCAAAAAGACAAAGAAAGGGTGGATGTAGAGTTGGTTTGCTTTGAACTTCTTTCTCTCTCTGCAACAAATGACTTCCTGCAAGCCAGTGTCAAAGAAAACAACAATTGTTCATTAATTGTTCAACATCTTCATTAATGAAGATGTACATTAGTTCACCTCATCAGAAGCCAACCAGTAATGTTTAATTGAAAACTATAGTTATGGGTTCAAATCCTCTCTCCGGAATGGGATGACTCCATGCCACTAGCTTGGTACAGCCAGCAGGGGGTGACCTTCTTGCCACTGCAAAGTTCCCTCTGCCAACTTGCTGCTATCATCTTTTTGCAGGACATCTCAATACTGGAAATTGGTTGCGGGGACAACTCGCAGTTGGTGCTGGATGGAGAACTGGGCAGGTGGGCAAGTGAAAAGGCTGGCAGTGGGTAGCAGAGGCGGGTTGGCTCCAGCCTGAACACCCAACCAATGCTTCAGCTGTGGCAGTTTGCAGGTCTATGCACCAGGCTTCCCATTTTGTGGAGTGTTTTTGTGGCTTTAAAAAAAACTTTGCAGAGGGGAGGATGAATGAATAGCAAGCTGGATGGCCTCATTTACAGTAATTAGGGTGTGTCAAATTTTTCAACTTCCAATTTCCAAACATCAACCCCATTGTGACTTGCCTTGGCGATTGTAAATATATTTTGGTTATTTTAATATAACTTAGGTGAGCTTGGTAAGTAACTACAGAAATATTGTAATTTTTTTAACATTTTGATCGTTTCATTTCATGAGTGACCATTGGAAGGCATGAAAGACCAGGTCAAGGACAGATTGTCAAACAGAAAATTTCTACAGTTGCTAAAATTTAACAGTTTAGCTCATACTCAATTAAATCATTATCACCATAATGATTACCTAATAATGAAAGATCTCTTGATGGATTACGATATTATTTTAAACATTAAAAGTGCAAAGAACACCACCTTGCAGATAAGGATACTGGAATAATGCTCTAATAAACCAAAATTATCATCATTCAGTTGTGAAATGGGAAGGTCAGAAAACCTATATTCTCTTTATATTATTAGTTGATTTATAATAAAAGGTTTTAATTCAAAATGAGTGGAAAATAGATAATTTGTTTTCCACAATTCATTCTCTCTTCCTTTTGAAATTTCAACTAGACCATATTTACAAACAAGTTTTTACAAACCATATTTTACAAACTAAAGTTCTTTGACCAACTGTTTAAAAATAATCTTAATGTAGTTTCTTTCTTTGAGATATTATTATGCACTTTGTCAGAGTTCCAAACGAATGATCTCTCTGAAATGACATATTTCCCAGACACACAGATCCAGTTCTCTGATCTTTTTAAACACACAAATATGCTTAGGCAGAAACTATTTTGGATTAGTCTTACAATGCAGCTACATTTGTATATCTATGTAGTAAAACTAAAATCAGAAACAGATGCTGAAATGATGAGAAATCCATGTATTATTTTTGTTATATTTTGAACAGAGGAAAACTCTTGCCTCCTATTCTGTTTTAATAATAATTGCACCTGATCTGGAATCTCATAATTTGAATATTCACAAACATTTGTCTGTAACATAGCTTCTTATAAACATGAAATAGCATATGGAAACTGGAAAACTTTGCATTATTCTACAGCAGATATTGTTGAATAACACAATCCAGGATCTCCAGTTCCAATTTTCCAAAGTAACCAATCCTGATTGACGATGCTGAATTCAGAAAAGAGGCCCCAATGCAGCAATTTCTGTACATCTCCTTCTATTATTGTATTCTTAACAGATCTATCATTGACTGTCCAATTACATAAGATGGCACTAAGGGGAGTGTTTGCATTTCTTCCCCTTTAGACATTAAGCAGAATGGACAAGAGGGGGATTCCTCAAGAATGTCAAAAGACAGTTGAGCAAGTTCTTGGCAAAACGTGTAGGCAGCTATAATTCCAGCTTGGGGAAGAGCCTGTCAAGGTCAGAATAATCTATCCTTGGTTTCAGTTGAGAAAGTTGTCAAGGAAAGAGCTAATCATGGTGCTGCCAAATTCCAGCTCTGGAGCAAGGATGAATGGGTGAAGTAAAGTAAGCAGATGAAAGCGCTGTTTGCTCTCTCAAAGTTGCCTGTGGGAAATAATAGCGAGAATTATGCAGAACTCTGTATTTCTGCCTTCTCATTTGCCTATATGTAATTTAGGACATGTAGGAGATAAACCTGTTGGCATTAAATTAAGATACGTACGGAACAATCACATCTTTGTGGGAAACTATAGGCCTTTGCTTCTGTGTATATATTCTATATATTCTATATGGATATTAAGGCTTGGGCATATGGTAAATTTAAATTGAATTGCCCTTGAGTCCTTCATATTTGTTAAGGCATTTAAGGACCTGACCGCATTTGCTACTCATCTCCTGTTTAATTGGAATAGTGACAGATTACATTGCTAAATTTAACAATGCCAGTGTGTAACTAAATCAACATTTTGCACAAAATTTGTGCAATAGTTAAATACATGAATCATCATTGACTTTCATAAATGGAATGGAATGTCCACACATTGCCAATATGACAAAATTCCATTTCAAAATGGAATGGCTAGTTTATTTCCAAGGCAATTAGAACAGTGCAGCCTTGCAATTGTCCTTTAATATTACTAGGCCTCTAGGTAGTTTGAGGCCAAGTTTTCAGACATGGAACCAGTCAAAGCCCAGTTTTTTTTAAAAAAATATGCTGCTGTTTTTTTGCTGAGGAAAATAGGACACAAATTATGCCAAGCAATGTATCAAGCCCTCACTTTCTTGAAGAATCCAGAGTGCCTTGAGTTTTTGCCATGTTGATTTCAAGCATATTTTGATAATTCATATGGCTGGCAATATAATTTGTTTCTGAAAGAGAAAGGCAACATTTTATAGTACTGTCAAACTCTGCATTTCCTTAGCTTAGCCAATTTTCAGGCAAAGCAATTATAGCCGCTGAATTCTCAGTATGACAATTTTCTCAGAGCACTGGCTATGGAATAATTCCTAACTCGAAGCTTGAGCATTAAATCAAATGGATTTTTCTTAAGAACCATTGCTCAGAAAGGGTCACAATCAGGACTTGCGGTGGCGCAGTGGTTAGAGTGCAGTACTGCAGGCTACTTCTGCTGACAGCTGGCTGCCTGCAATTTGGCAGTTCAAACCTAACCAGGCTCAAGGTTGACTCAGCCTTCCATCCTTCTGAGGTGGGTAAAATGAGGACCCAGATTGTTGGGGGAAATATGCTAATTCTGTAAACCGCTTAAAGAGCTCTGTCAAGCACTGTAAAGCGGTATATAAGTCTAAGTGCTATTGCTATTGCTGCATTGAGATTTTGTTCCATGATTTATGGAACAATTAAGCAGATTGCTTTGGGAAGTGGACCTTCCTTCACTGGAATGGTTCAAACAGAAGCTTACTGGCCTTTGTCATGGAGACTGTGGTAGAGGATTTCTGCAAAAGTTATATTAGATGACTTTCAAAATTTCTTCCTATATTTCTATACTTCTAAAAATTCAAAAGGGAAAGAGTAAGATAATTATTATGCTGACTATATACAAAGGAAAAGTCGATTGGAAGAAGGTAAGCATGGATTAAAAGTTGGAGGAAGAAACTCCAACAACCTTGCTACGTTGATAAAGTATGTTTTCATTCAACTCTACGGTGAAACCACACTTGGAGTACATATTATAGTTCCTGTTTCTTAAAAAGAATATCACAGAGCTAGCAAACATGCTGAAAAAGGCAACTCTAAGTAATCTGTGGGCTGAGCTAGCCATCCATGGGGAAAAATTCCAGCAATTGGAATTCTTTATTTTGGAATGAAGTAAAGTAAAGTAAAGTAAAGGGAAGCAAAGGAATTTAAAAACTTACTGTATGCATGGTATATAGGCAGTCCTCAACTTATAACCATAATTGAGGCCAGAATTAGGGCCATAAGTCATGCTGGTCATTAAGTGGATCACCATATGACTGCACTTGGTCCATCAAACTTCAATCACTAAGCAACCAGTTATAATTGAGGACTACCAGTACATAACATGGATTGAAATTTCTCTCTCAGACAGTGTTAGAACTTAAGTCATTCTCTGCAACTAAATGCAGGAACATTCAAAACTGACAGAGGGAAGTACATTTTTACCCAGTATATAATTAAACTGCAGGGTTCCCTGCCCTCAGTTGCCCAATAGCAGCCATTTTGGATGGATTTAGAAGGGGGCTTGATACCAATCATGGAAGAGCAAGCTATTTACAGCTACTAATACTGGTAGTGATTTACTACCCCATGAATCATAGGCAGCATTCCTGAAACACGGCTGCTAGAAAGTAATGCGTACCAAATATATCCCATGGACCACTGTGTGACACAGATTGTTGGACAAAACAGGTTGATGGTCTGATGCAACAAGCCTCTTCTTACATCCTTATGTAACACCACTAGTTTTTGCTTTCCAACCATCTTTCCTGAGGTAGGCAGAGCAATTTGAGAAAGCAGAGTACTTGCTGGCTCTCAGTTTACACGTTTTCATCTAACCTGTGACTGGGTTTAAAATGATCGTATCACATTCTGGCAAAAGCAGTTCACCTAGTTCAGTAAGTGGATAGCAAAACATTTGACTTCTATGATGCAGGACAGAAGGTTCTACTGGGGGAATTTGAGCAGGGCTAGAAGCCCAGAAGTATTTGCAAATAAAAGGCCACCGAAGCTGTCAAAGACCTCTGGTAGAAGTCATAATGATCAAAATGGCATACACATGATGACATCACCATGCATGCCATATCACTTATCTTTCCTTGTGTACCTTTCAGACTCTTAAAGCTGCTGCCTAGTTGAGCTTTTGCTTAAGTCATGTGTCTTACAGCTGATTTTAGTGGGAAATCCGAATCGTTGCAAAGAAAGCCAGTTTGGTTTAGGAGTTAATGCACCAAACCACAAAGCAAGAGACTCTGAGTTCAAATCCCACCTTAGCCATGGAAGCCAGCTGAGTGAGTTTTGGCCAATCACTCTCTCTAAACTCAATCCACCTTACAGGGCTGCTTTTGTGGGAAAGTAGGAGGAGTAAGGTATATGGGATATACCACCCATGTCATTAGTACAGCAACTCTGGGTGGCATACAATATAAATGTTGTTCAATGATTGTTGCCTTTTAAAAATTTCTATTTATGTGGGCATGCATTTATACACATTTAATTCTAATTTCCTTTTATCCCAAATTTTGGCAACATCTCACTGTGCCTAAATAAATATAGACATGATGAAAACTTCTGGAAAAGAAAAGAAAAACATGAATTTTCTCAGAGAGCTTTGAATTTGACAAGTCACAAAGTACCCAGTTCAATAAATTAAGATCAATCCAGAAATACACTGGCCAGGATCCAAAGTATGTTCATTGTTCCAGACATATATTGGGGCTTTGTTTTCCCTGCCATATTTCTTTGCAACCCTCAAAAACATAACTCACAAAGATCAGAGGAGTATCTAGAGTGTCACTAGATGAAAAACAAACAAGTGTTATCTACCTAAAGCTTTTCAGATCACTGGGATCCTGACCATAAATAATACAGCTGTTGCTCAACCTTGCTCCAACAGGTCCAGTTGTCCTCTCTTCACATCCAAATAGCCTTGGTCTAATGGCCTGAAATGACATCAAGCAAACTGAAATATTTTCTAAGTCGCATTTGCTTGTTTATGACTTTGGCTTCTTTCGTTTTGCATATTTTTATATATACCTTTATTTTACATATCTAATTTGTTTCATGAAACATATAAAGAAATTTATCTTTCATGTTGTATACATTTATTTTAGATATTTATTATTATGTATTCAGAAGATCCAGGCCAACATCATCCAATGAGTCCTTCACTTTCGTGCTCTCTTCTTAGTTCAGGTGCCTTATCATCTCCACCAAGGAGGAGAAAGAACAGCTCCCATTTGTTTGCTCTTGTCCTGTGGGCAATGTTGTAGACTGGACCCAAAGAGCATAACAAGCAAATGACAGCAGCCTGTGAGAAGGGGAAATGAATACACACAAGATGGACTTGCCTAATGAAGGAAACTTACGGAACTCTAATTCTGCCCCAATTCCACTTGAGTCATGCAAAGTGAAATGGACCAGTAATGAGATCAACTTCCTTATCTTCTGTGAGAGACTAACAACAGTTGAAAAATAGATCTTTCCATCTCACACAGGCCAGTTAACATCAGAGGGATGACCCTGGGGAAGACAAGTCCAGGGTCAAAGCACCATGTTTCATAGAAGGTGGGGGCTGAGCAGTTGCCAATGCAATCACACATCTAACCTATTAATTAAAAGAATGTATGTCCTTCGCATGATCACTGACCAACCAGTTAAAAATATCTGCCAGTCCAGTCAAGTTTGACACAGGATTTATATTGTGGCAGAGAATAAAACCTACACAGTCATGCCATTCTTTTTTCAACTAGCAAACAGGTTTCTTGTTTCTTCCTGAGATCACAAAACATGTTATTTACAAATTGATCTGTGGGAAATACACACAGATTTACTGAGTGTAAACTACAAAAAACGTTTATCTCACATATTTTGCCTGCCTGCCTGCCTGCCGTGCAGATTCTGCTAGGCTGTATCCCTAACACAGGGTGACCAAAACTCAGGAAAATGACATATAAAGGGACTGCTTTCTGACCCATAAATTTTTCCTCCTGCTGCAGGGATTCCAAGGTAAAGGTAAAAGTTTCCTCTGTCTAGTAGGGATGGTGCTCATCTCTGTTTCTTACCCAAGAGAGCCAGCATAGTATGAAAACATTTCCATAGTCACGTGGCCAGCATTACTATATGCTGAGACACACAGAATGCTATTACTTTCCCACCAAAGTGGTACCTGTTTATCTACTCACATTTGCATGTTTCTGAACTGCTAGGTGGGCAGGGGTTCTACCTGGGTCTTAATTATTGTCAGAAGTGAAATTGATAGTGAAAAAGAAGAAAATCTTTCCAGCAATGGAGTTAATTCTGTAGTTCTCTCTCCCTCCATGGAAGATCCATGTCAGCCCTAAACTATATGCTTTGTGAAATGTTTGTTCACTGGGCTTTTGGTATATAGAAGGAGGGGGAAATGGGTGCTATGAAAGCTTATGCTTTTGCATAGCCTTCAATAAATAATAATTAAAAATGGAATGGAAGCAAGGTAGGAATAGAATCAATAAAAACTAAGGTAGCAAAAATAGGCAGTTGGTTTGATTCCTAATTTTAGGTAACATATGTACATTTGCCCAAACTTATTTTTAAACTTAAATTCCTCTGAGGATTCCACCCAGAAATGGATTCCTCTGTCTCAAAAACCAATTCCTTTGGGAATATTTAATCATTTATAAGTTTCCTTGAGTGGTGTTTCATTAACATTTGGTAGCAATGTGAAATTAATGCAAGAGCTCATGCTCTTATCTTTCTAACCCACTGATATGTCAAGTAAGCAAGTTTGCAAAAGCATCTGGGAAAAACTTGTGCAATAAACTGGCAATGTGTGGATATGCACATTACAGGATAAGGTAAGAAAATAAGAGAGGTGTTGCAAAGAAAATCATGAGAATAAACTACCCAATGCTGGCCCTGATCAAAACTGGAAGGCCAAAGGCTACCAGCCTCTAATTCTTTAAGCAAATATCACCTTTGAGTTTATCTCTAATATCTCTAGAAAATGAACACCTTGTATATTCAATGCATATCCCAACTGATTTTCATATGCATTCATAAATAATCTAGTTGTGTAATACCAACAATTATATTTAAATAAAAATAATGATGAACTAGAAAAACAATCCCACTGTAAGCAGTGGGATGCCACAAGGTTCCGTCTTAGGTCCAATACTCTTCAATATCTTCATAAATGACTTAGATGAGGGAATAGAATAGAATAGAAGGGGAACTTACCAAATTTGCAGATGATACTAAGCTGGCAAGAATAGCTAACACCCTAGAAGACAGGCTCAAGAATCAAATGGATCTTGATAGACTTGAATACTGGGCCATATCTAAAAAAATGAAATTCAATGTAGAGAAAAGTAAAGTCCTGCACTTAGTCAAGAAAAACCAAAAGCACACATATCGATTGGGTGAAACCAGGCTTAATAGCAGTAACTGTGAGGGGAATCTTGGAGTCTTACTGGACAACCAGCTAAATATGAGCCAGCAGTATGCAGTGGCAGCCAAAAAAGCCAATGCAATCCTAAATTGCATTAACAGACGGATACAGTCAAAATCAAGTGAGGTACTGATACAACTCTATAAAGCGTCAGTAAGACTACACCTGGAATACTGCATCCAGTTTTGGTCACCACATTATAAAAAAGATGTTGAGACTCTAGAAAGAATGCACAGAAGAGCAACCAGGATGATTAGGGGACTGGAGACTAAAACATATGAAGAACGGTTGCAGGAACTGGACATGGCTAGTCTAGTGAAGAGAAGGACCAGGGGAGACATGATAGCAGTGTTCCAATACCTGAGGGGCTGCCACAGAGAGGAAGGGATCAAGCTATTTTCTAAAGCAGTGGTCACCAACCAGAGGGCTGGGGACCACTGGTGGTCCATGAGAAAATTTTGGTGGTCCACAGAGAAATGTCTCCCCCAAAGCAATTAATCCAGGCTGCGTGGGATCACAAGGCTGCACCATCCACATGGCCCATGGGAAAACAAAGCTTGCATCACTTGCATTGCAAACAACACAAGGTTGTGAGGGGAGGGAGGAAAAGGTGGAGGGGGGAACCTGCCTGGCCTGGCCACTGGGCTGCTTCTTTCCGCTTCTTTCTTCTTCTGCATTTGGCTGCACACAAGGAAAGCAGCAAAAGTCTGTCTTTCTCTCCCCCAAACTCTGCCCAAAATGAGTCTTTGGGATCCTGCAAGGCCTTCTGCTCCAAGAGGCAACAAGTCTCACAAAGACTCATTTCTGGTGGAGTTTGTGGGAGAGATAGAAAGACTTCTGCTGCTTTTGCTGCTTTTCTTGCATGAAGCCAAAAGTCTCTCTCTCTCTTTCCCCTGAGAAGGGAGCTGGAGACAGTATCCTGAGATCCCAAATAAAGAATGATCAATCAGTAGGAAAACGGGGTGGTGGACTTTCCTGCAGTCTTTTTTTGAGATTTTCCCAGGGTCTCTGGTCCGCGAGATTTAAAATAATGAGTTTGGTGGTCCCTGAGGTCCAAAATGTTGGCGACCCCTGTTCTAAAGCACCTATAGGTCAGACAAGGAATAATGGATGGAAACTGAACAAGGAGAGATTTAATGTGGAAATAAGGAGAAATTTTCTGAGAGTGAGAACAATCAACCAATGGAACAGCTTGCTCTCAGAAGTTGTGAGAGTTTCATCACTTGAGACTTTCAAGAAGAGATTGGACTGCCATTTAACAGAAATGGTGTAGGGTCTCCTGCTTGGGTGGGGGGTTGGACTAGATGACCTACAAGGTCTCCTCCAACTCTGTTCAAATTTTAAAATCTGTTATTCTTTTTCTGCCTTTTCTCTCTCACAACAACCATCCTGTGAGGTGGATTGGGCTGAGAGAAAGTAACTGGAAAGATGAGTGACAGGAGAGCTGAGATGGATAAAATCCAGACACACCAGATTATGGGAAGTTTGCTTTAATAGAATGCTTCACTTTAACAGTATATAAAACACAGCAAATACTGTGGTGAAATTTGTAATCTGTCTTGAATTTTTGTCAAAGAGAGTCCAATCTCAGTTGGCCTTTCAGCCTTGCAAAAGTGCAAACACATGTTGCCTTGCAGAAACACAGATGTGACTATTAGAATAAGGGTGCTGCTTTGTGGAGGTTTGGCACAGGAATAAAATTGGCAAGGCAGGAACCAGCCACTTCCAGATCCAACAGAACCATTATGTCAACATGGAACAAGGCCAAACTCAAGGCCGTAAGGAAAATGCTCAACTATCCATTGACTAGAAAGGGCAGGAGGAAAAGGCCTAGAATTTAAAACCTGAACAGAGGCACAGGTAGAATTGCATCTCTGTGTATTGCAGCATGCAGATCTTTAGTGTGTATATGGCCTTGTCATTGTCTGCAATAAAAAAAAATCAACCTAAGTCATGCTTGTGACTAGACTGCTACTAGATAAGCCTGTTCAAGAAAGGAATTAATCCCTGGAAGCCAATATTTACAGCCATGCTTGGAAGAAATCTGGCATGTGCTTTGCTTAAATTTCATTCAAAGCAAAGCATTCCTGTGAAGATTCACATTGCCCTAGTGAATTGCCTGGATGCCCTATTCATGGGTTTTATAGATGGAAATAAGACCATAGATTTCTCTTGGCTTGATCCAGCTACGTTCATCTTAGGGTAATACAGTACGTTCCATAATAATGCACAATGATGCACAAGTGTTTACAGTATTTGTTTTTTGATTGTTTGTTTTCTGAATCTAATTATTAGCTCCAGATTGTAACAGTTATATTAACTTTTTTCTGTCTTGTTAGAAAAGATTTATTTCTAACAAAACAGAAAGAGGAGAGGAGAGGAAGGAAATATAGATATTAAAGTAAAGAAAGTTTGCTTCAGTAGTGATAATTTATACAGTAGATAAATGGTTCTATGAAAATTGGTGAGACTGGTCTGACAAGGAAATAAGATGATGTATGCGTGTCATATATAGATGGAGAAAGGTTTGGTCATGAACAAATCACATTTTACAATTGTAAAAAGTCTTTTTTTCTCCTGCTTTAGCTGATGCTTCTGACTTGGTACGTGGGGAACAGCTGGCCCTTTAAATCACAAGTCAAACTTCAGTGCCCAAAGGAAGTAACCCGAACCTTGAAACCCAATAAAGGAAGAGAGGCTGTCAGGTTTTGGCAGGCTTTCAGAGTTGACTGGAATCAAGTTGATTTTTGACTCAGTCCTGGAGTTGACTTGGGACTTTCTTTCCATGAAATGGAAAATATGTATTGAAAACTTTCTTTCCTGAAACAGCCTGGTTAGGGATATATTTTTAACCTCACAGAACTAATTCTCCAGCCCATCATGCCAGTGGCATCCATGGGAAGTGAGGAATTATAATAGGTAAGAGATGGCAATCACCACCACACAATCAAACCTCCATGCTGGCTTAAATACCAGGAGGTGGTATTCTAGGCCTCCCTTAGGCATGAAAGCTGACTGAATGAATTTACACCACCACCCAATATAGGGTTGTTGTGAGGAAAATAGGAGGCAAGAATATTAGCTATGTTCCCTGCCTTGAGTTTTATTTTTATTTATTATTTTATTTTACACACACACACATATGAATAAGACATACATACATACATACAACATATATATATATATATATATATATATATATATATATATATATATATATATATATATATATATTATATACACACATACATACACACACACACACACACATATGCACACACATATGAATGGGACATGTGTGTGGAGGGGGAGAGAGAATGTCATATCTATATACACTGCTCAAAAAAATAAAGGGAGCACTTAAACAACACAATGTAACTCCAAGTCAATCACACTTCTGTGAAATCAAACTGTCCACTTAGGTAGCAACACTGACTGACAATCAATTTCACATGCTGTTGTGCAAATGGAATAGACAACAGGTGGAAAGCATAGGCAGTTAACAAGACATCCCCAACAAAGGAGTGGTTCTGCAGGTGGTGACCACAGACCACTTCTCAATTCCTATGCTTTCTGGCTGATGGTTTGGTCACTTTTGAATGCTGGTGGTGCTGTCACTCTAGTGGTAGAATGAGACGGAGTCTACAACCCACACAAGTGGCTTAGGTAATGCAGCTCATCCAGGAGGGCACATCAATGCGAGCTGTGGCAAGAAGGTTTGCTTTGTCTGTCATGGAGGCGCTACCAGGAGACAGGCCAGTACATCAGGAGATGTCGAGGAGGCCGTAGGAGGGCAACAACCCAGCATCACGACTGCTACCTCCGCCTTTGTGCAACCGAGGGACAGGAGGAGCACTGCCAGAGCCCTGCAAAATGACCTCCAGCAGTCCACAAATGTGTATGTGGCTGCTCAAACGGTCAGAAACAGACTCCATGAGGGTGGTATGAGGGCCCGACATCCACAGGTGGGGGTTGTGCTTACAGCCTAACACCGTGCAGGACGTTTGGCATTTGCCAGAAAACACCAAGATTGGCAAATTCGCCACTGGCGCCCTGTGCTCTTCACAGATGAAAGCAGGTTCACACTGAGCACATGTGACAGACGTGACAGGGTCTGGAGATGCCATGGAGAATGTTCTGCTGCCTGCAACATCCTCCAGAATGACCGGTTTGGCAGTGGGTCAGTAATAGTGTGGGGTGGCATTTCTTTAGGGGGCCACACAGCCCTCCATGTGCTCGCCAGAGGAAGCCTGACTGCCATTAGGTACCGAGATGAGATCCTCAGACCCCTTGTGAGACCATATGCTGGTGCGGTTGGCCCTGGGTTCCTCCTAATGCAAGACAATGCTAGACCTCATGTGGCTGGAGTGTGTCAGCAGTTCCTGCAAGACGAAGGCATTGATGCTATGGATTGGCCCGCCTGTTCCCCAGACCTGAATCCAATTGAGCACATCTGGGACATCATGTCTTGCTCCATCCACCAACGCCATGTTGCACCACAGACTGTCCAGGAGTTGGGGGGGTGCTTTAGTCCAGGTGTGAGAGGAGATTTCTCAGAAGACCATCTGCCACCTCATCAGGAGCATGCCCAGGTGTTGTAGAGAGGTCATATAAGCACGTGGAGGCCACACACACTACTGAGCCTCATTTTGGCTTGTTTTAAGGACATTACATCAAATTGGATCAGCCTGTAGTGTTTTTTTCCACTTTAATTTTGAGTGAAACTCCAAATCCAGACCTCTATGGATTGCTAAATTTGATTTCCATTGATCATTTTTGTGTGATTTTGTTGTCAGCACATTCAACTATGTAATAAACAAAGTATTTAATAAGAATATTTCATTCATTCAGATCTAGGATGTCTTATTTTTGTGTTCCCTTTATTGTTTTGAGCAGTGTATTTATCATATCTATAAGCTATATATATTAGATATGAGTGTCTCTCATATATATATGAGAGGGCCAGTTACTCTCTCTCTCAGCCCTAGGGAGGGAAAAGTCACAATGAACCACGTTCAAAAAATGTTGCTAGAAAACAGTGTGGACTTTCAAGAGAATCATTATTATTGTACCTGCTTAGCATTTTAACTTTGCAATTGTCATTCAAACACCCTGTGCCTAAGTTGCTTCTTTGGCCAGAGAAGGAGTCAAAAGCTACTAGGTGAAAATGGAAGAAATCTGGATTGTAGGAATGATTAGGCAAATTAATCCTTCCAGAAAGAAAAGTAAGTGGCAAAACCAGAAATAGTTATTTTTGGCTTTCCTTATTGAAAGGGGGATGTTATAGAATTTTTTATTCATCTGTTTATCAGTGTTATGGATATATTTCATTTGTAACTCATTTTTCCTCTGGGAGCCAAGGTGATATACATAGTGTACTTTTAAGTTATCCATGTTTTACTGCCAGGACAATAATTGTCCTATGGAGTAGGTTGGTTTGGGAAAGGAGAACTGATTCCCTACCTCCCACAGAACTCTGTGGTTGAAATGCAATCACTCAGTCAGCTAGCTTAACAATGACATCTCACTGTTATACGGAACTAGCCTGAAAATTCACAGGTACTTTTAAAATAATTTCCTTTTAATTTAGTGACGTCATATAGGGGCATCCTTAAGGTGTGATTAGAAAAAAGGCAAGATGATGGTTGCAATTATGTGTTTTGCAGCTTGCATCTTGACTTTACCTGGCAAATATGCCTCGGTATCGTTGAAGATATCTCTTGCTTCTATTAGATCTTTTTTTTTTACTCACCTAGCTAGGTATCCAGATACAGATGTTTCAAACAATTGTGCAAAATGTCTTGAAGTTTTACTCTACATAATGACCCTGCTGTGGCCACTAAGGAGCATTATGTTGGCTGTTCTCATCTTCTGCATCAGACTGGAGGGGAAGGGTGGGAGTCAGAGATGACAGCCTTTGATGCTTAGGAATTCCATGGCCCTACTATTTGTGTGTGTGTGTGTGTGTGTGTGTGTGTGTGTGTGTGTGTGTGTGTGTTGAGGAGTATAAGGAAGCACATTTCTTTCACACTGCAAGGAAAGCAGTAAAAATAAAGTAAGACCATGAAATGTTATTAGAAACACCTCTCATCTTTCAACACAGCTGCTTTTCTTCACAGCAGCTGCCAGGTGACATTTAAAATGACAGCACAAATTCACCATCCTCTTTAAGGCTATAGCCATGAAGGGTCTTTCCGGAGCATTCAGATGTATCTTGCATGCTTGACTTCCCAATATGGTAAGCAAGGATTATCTTTTCTGCATAGAGTTTTCTACTTTGGCTCAAAAAGCAGAATCCTGCTCACATGTATTTGAAACAACAGGCTATGCCTTGCTACGCAAAATGACTCCAGATGTAAAATTTGACATTGCTTGGATGGTTGATCAATGAAGATTTTCAGATAACATCTGATTATAAAGTTTATAATTTCTTTATGCCGTCATGAATGTTAAGTTGTATTCACGGAATAAGTATCTACTTCTTTCTCCTCTGAATCTCCACAACGTCAATTCCATTTTCACCAACTTCTGTTAACAAAAGTAACTTGAGTACAGCTTGCCATACTCATTATCTACAATGTTCCATGTCTCATGGCCATGTCCAGGGAGATCTCAAGTTACTCATAAGAAATTGTGCATAAATGCACAATTGTGCCTACCTGTCCTATTGTCCCCATTTATTCATACCTATTTCCTGTATTCATACTCATGTTTATTCTTATACCTATTATCTTGTAAGAGATTGACAAATCAAATAAATAAAGAAAATAAATGTATTGTGTAAGAATCTTTTTATAATTTAAACCTGCCTTTCCTCAAAGCTACCTATAGTCCTACATCTATCGTCCCCAAAATATAATCCCCCACCTGCTATCTGTAACATTATAATCCAGATTAGCTATCATCCTATTCCATTTAATACAGGGTTTCCTAACCTTGGCAATTTTAAGAAATGGACTTAGTTGACTGGGGAATTCTGAGAGTTGAAGTCTACACATCTTAAAGTTGTCAAAGTTGGGAAACCCTGATTTAATGGCTAAGAGAGAGAAGATAGGCATTCTTTTACCAAGAGTTTTGCCAAACTTCAGTCTTTTGGTGTTTCCAGTTAAGCAATGCTATTCTTAGAGCAGCTTGCAATGTTACTTTGTCTTAGTACAATTTTAAAAATATGAAGAACTAAGGACACATTTTTGGAACTGCATATTTTAAGTTTACACTTTCTCATATTGTATGAACTGTCCTGTGTTGGATATAACTTGGCAATATATATACTTCAGGTCTAAGAAAAAGGTATTTGAAATAAAAGATGTTACTTCTAGTTATTTTTTTGTTGAAAAAAAACCTGTTATCTCTATTTGGGCTGATTGAATTGTTTTTTTGGACAGAATTACACTGCAAAGATTGGTCAACTCCATTTTTGAGGGAATGGTTTCACAAACCATTTCAATTCCAGTGCAATCTGGAATGTTGTTTGAAAACATCATTGTGTATAGGAAGAATGTTTTTGGAAGATCCCAAATGAGGAAACATTTTTAGAAAAGATCACCTCCGTGGGTGGTCAATTTGTGGCAGGAGGAGTGTCAATTTTAGAATGCCCCGATGGTTGTGGCTTTCAGAACTGGAACATGGTGCCATGTTGAATCTGAGAGAAAGATTCAACTTGTTCCCAAATTGTTGTTGCTATGATTATCCGGGTAAGAAGAAAAGCGTCAACCAAGACTGTTTATTCTTTATGAAAAACACAGCCTATCCTTTAATTAAAAACATGGTTTTATATTATGTAATACTTGTCTATGGCTATATCTGATTAGTAGGAAACCTTTCGGCTCATTTGTTACTTTAGGTACACCTATATAAACATTTCCTTAAATATGTACTGCCGTGAAAAAAGAAAGTATATTACTTAAGCTATGTAGAGGAAGGATGAGGTATGTAGGTAATAAATGTTCAGTAAAATAGATTTGAATTTAATTCATAAATTTGTATCACGGCAACTAGACTAGAGCAACACACTACACTGAATAAAGACCATAAGGATTGGAGGCACAAAATAATGACATAGTATTTTGTAGTTATAGCAATCCAAAGCACAATGTTATCTTGTATAAAAAATAGTTTCTAAACCTCAAAACATCATTCCCCTATGGAGAGTATCAATAATTATGTTTATCACGGTGTACTCATTAATTTTGTGTATTTTTTCCTTTTTGGAAAAAACAAACGCATCCATGTTATTAGCCTACTTCTATCTCCCTAGAAAATTGCAGCTTGAAACAGTTATTTGTTTCCTGGGAAATATTTGTGCATTTGGGAACCCAGTGAGTCACATATCTCCATTAGGACTGGCAGCAAAAAACAAGCAAATATTTTTCTTTCATGCTGTTAAGTGCTTAATAAATCCTACAAGCACATGTTGTGCTAAGCAGTGGCATATTAATAAACTTTATGAAAGATGAATTTACATTGTAAAGCAGCCTTCTCCAGCCTGGTGCTCTCCAGATGTTTTGGAACAACACTGCCACGATCTCCAAGAGGGAACAGCATGGCCTTGAGGCAGCTGAGAGAGAGATCTGTCTTGTAGTCCAAAACTACTGAGGGAAGCTGCTTTAAAGCAAGAAAGGAAGACCATGTTCCTTTCCTGGGAGACATTGCTATGGAGCCTTCTTTAGGTACAGAGTCCACATGCGAATAAAAATTATATCTTTCTTAAAAGCAGGTGGGCAATTTTTATTATATCGGTATGACTCAAACATCAGGCGGCAATTGAGATAAGAAATAAGCTGCCCCATACCAGAAGCTGCCATGAATAAGCTGCCCTATATCGAAAACTGTCTTTTACTGAGTTGCCTTCTCCTCCTTTTGTGGACTCTGATTGTCAGAAACTGTCTAGAATGTTAAATAGAATTCCTCACACTCCACCTCCCACGGAGGTGAAATCTGAGTCCATCTGCATACCAACTGTGTGCAGAGAATGTTATAAGATTTTCTCCTGGCCAAGATAATGGTGGAGTCAGCCATAGGGGTGGAGTCAGCCTAAAAGTTGAGAGTTACTTCATTGATAAGCTGCCATGTGGGAGCAGCTGGCCACAGACGCCTGCAGCTCTGATAGAACTCTTTTCTGTCCTCAACTGTGAGAAATCTGTTTTTTTGGACACAAGAACGCTTTAGGGAGCTGAACCTAGGCAGATGCTCAGTCTAAGTTCTCTTCTTTGGCTCCTATGTCAGATATGGGAAAAGCAGATATGCTAGTTAGATTAATATTGATAGCAATTGTTGTTGCTGGATTATGGAACATTGTGCCCCCCCCCCCCATGGTGAGATATGCACCCACCCTTCCGACCTTATGTAAAAGCCTAAAAAATTTATTTCTGCCTGTTGGCTTGTGGCCCCAACAGGGGAGCATCATGATGGAGGTGGCTGATAGATTAAGACTCCATCTTATGTGCATCTTACTGCCTCTCTCTCCCTCTTTTAATTGCAAAGTATTGCTATTGTAATTATTTATTGCTTCAATGTTTTATTGGCTTTAGTTTTAATGCTTAAAAGATGCCCAGAGTCGTGTCTTGGTGAGATGGGCATCAAACAAGTCTAATAAATAAAATAAATGGTTTGTTTTTATTTTTATATCATTCTAATGGACCATGCATAGAAAAAAATGATGTTTCTTTCAGGTTGAATAAAACAACCCATGACTTCATGAACACATCTCTGTCGTGGTTTGTCAACACTACCTTGTTCTATTCTTTAATTTCTTAGTCTAGTCTTCGCCTGGATATTCCCAGGAGGCCTTTCAGCTAAATTCTCAAAACTCTTGATCCTGCTTAGCTTTTGAGCTCAGAGAGGCTAGCATAATAATAATGCCCCATGTTGAGATACAAAGTCTCCAGGCTTTGATCTATTATAGATCAATCTTTGTTACTGCAATGACCATTATCTATTTGATTTTTATCCTGTCTCACGTCCCTTTGCTGTTAGTGTCACAATAACAATAATGACAACAAAAAATAAAAGAGCATATGATCCAAACTGTCATAACAAAACCAATGTGGGAGAAAAAATTATAAGAACAATAAGAGGTGCAGGAGATGTTACCAAAGACACTTTGGAAAAGTTCCATTTTTAATCTATTTAATAGTAATTTTTAGTTATTTAATACTAAAAATAGTAATAGAAGGCTCTGCAGTTGTTTCATAATTAAATACAGTGGTTAGTTTTACTGCTTTTGTTTTTGCAGTTTCTATTGCTTTGAATATCATTCTAAGCACCTTTAGAAGGATGGGTGATGTATTACCTTCATCATCATTTAATGGATCAATAATATCTAGGAAGCAAAGGTTTGGTTTCTGGATACTTTGAAAAGAGCAAGCACTTCCCCAATTAAATTTCCAATCATAATATTTTTAAAGAAATGGTTGTGTCTTCCTATGTCAGAAAGTTTGTTTGTTTGAAAATTTCAGAATGTACTTTTATAATTGTCTGAATTTTACACTTTAAAAAAAAAACCATGTTCTGGATTAACACATAGGGATTTAGGGAAAGGATGGAGTGGTGAATCTGGTTTGCCACCAGACAGTTGACTCAAAGCCAAATGGTGATCTCAATTTCATTGGCTTATTGAAGCTACTGATTTTATACTAATTTTGTTGAAGTTAGAATAGAGATTCTGACATTCAGGATTTGGTTGTCCTACACTATTTTTGTAGAAGAGTACAGACATTCGACAACATGTCCCAGATGAACATAGTATGTGTATATGAGGACTGGATGCTTGTAGTTCAGGGTTTCAAGGAAGGTGACGTATATTTGGCCCATTGCCTCAGCACCTAATTCTAGCCTGGCTGCAACCTGATATATTTTTTTTAATCACAAGTGATTAATCCTATGAGTTGTAGCTTGTTGGCTTAATAATCAACTAGACTTACACAAATTTGCACATAGGTAAAAAGAAGATTTCTGAAGCAAGTTCTATGCTGCCTTCTTTAAACCACAGACATTCCCTCTGTATGGAGGAATGGGGAGAATGACTTTAAGATCATTCTGTAATTTTCTGTTTTATTCTTTGTTCTTTTAAAGTCTGTCTTGTACTGTAGGTGAAATTGTTTTTTAGGAGCCGCAGTGGCACAGTGGTTAGAGTGCAGTACTGCAGGCTACTTCTACTGACTGCTAGCTGCTTGCTTGGCAGTTCAAATCTCACCAGGCTCAAGGTTGACTCAGCCTTCCATCCTTCCAAGGTGGGTAAAATGAGGACCCAAATTGTTGGAGGCAATAGGCTGACTCTGTAAACCGCTTAGAGAAGGCTGTAAAGCACCATGAAGCAGTATATAAATCTAAGTGCTATTGCTTATATATAGAATTACTAACACCTAAAAAAAACCCAGATTGATTGATATGTGAACAAGCCAGTTTCAACTCTTAGTGACTACATAGATATTCTCCAGGAGAGTCAATCCACAACCTGATGCTTTCTTAAGTTTTTCCAATGGTGCAACCATCATCACTGGAATTGACTCCACCCACCTTACTGCTAATCTTCCTCTTCTTCCCTTCCCTTCCACCTTTCCCCACATTAAAGCCTTCTCCAGAGAGGCAGGTCTCCATATTATGTATCTGAGCCTGTGCTATGAGTAGAAATTCTCCAAGTTCATATGAGGGTTTCAATGTAAGGACTATTTTGCAGAATTTATTCAATGCAGGGATTGGGAATTTGCAGTGTGCCAGATGATTCAAACATCCTTCCTTTGTTTGTAGGGAACTATTTGTTTAGTAACATCTAAAGGGAAGGTTCTCTGTTTTACTTGCTTATTTTTTTTCATAAAGTAACTTTATAAATCTTCCACTGCCCATCTTCTTAAATTGTCCTTGAAGTGGTTTTTTTTCAGCCTTCTATTCATTAGGTAATTTATAAAATCCGCTGCCTGAATTAGTTCTGATAGTTAAAAACCTGCACACACACTTCTATTGTACTTCATAGTATTTTTGCTTATGTAGTCCCCTCAGTGAATCATGATAAACTATATTAATGTAAATCAGACAGAGTCAAGCAACCTCAGAAGGAAGGAGTTTCCACATTTAAACTTTAAATAAGAAGAACTGCATAAGATCTACATGTAATTTTACATTACTGCAATTGTGAATCCTGATGCAATTGTTTCCACAGGGGAAACACTTCAGAGTCATGGATGGATCCACCACAATGCTCACTGCTTGTATTTTGAAGCAGTTTTTATATTATATCTTAGTGGGGAAAGTGCAAGATTTACTGAAGGAATGTTTTATGGCACAGCTTTACATAATATGTGCACATAGGGAATCCAGGTTAGACTATAAATGCTTCTGTTTGTCTTTACACATAAATTACAGAGACATTGTAATTATTCCCAGGAAGCTAAGTCAGGGCTGAAGAAATATAGGAACAAGGGTGCTATGCAGTTAATTGTAAGCACTGTCATAGACCTGTAGCAAATCTCCAGTGGCCTTCATGTGAAACGCATCAAAGTGAATAATTTTAGACCAACACTTTTTAATTACTTTTAGGGCCAGTACATTAACCAGAGTTGTTAGTTTTCAAAGTGTTATATAAATCGAACATGTTCTGTGCTGTTCTATTTTTGCTATAATATAGGACAAGGGTCTTCAAACTTGGCAAGTTTAAGACTTGTGGACTTCAATTCCCAGAATTCCTGAGCTAACATGACTGGAGGAGGAATTATGGGAGTTGAAGTCCACAAGTCTTAAAGCTGTCAAGTTTGAAGACCCCTGATATAGGAAGTTGGGGCAGTGAGACTTGTGAGGAAGGTTCCAGGTCATTTATTTGAATCCCCCCCCCCCACCTTTAAGCAATGTATAAAGTGAGTGGAATAGATTAAAGCATTTTATTATTGATGCTTGTTGGTGGAATACAGGCAAAATTTCAAAATATTTTTGTCTATTTTTTATTATATAGTTTATATATTTCCTAATTCTGCTATATGGTTGTATGGTTTTATTTATTAATATATGAGATTCTCTGTATGGCCATAACATAAGAGTACAGTTAACATAATTAGACTAACTAAAACAGGGCTGGGTACTTTGTGACTCAGTGTCTTGTGGGAATCATGTTGTTAACTTGTGTGTACAACCACATCCCATACAAGCAGTCCAAAGGATCCCTTCTGGTCCTATAATATGATTTATATGTTTGTTTTGGTAAAGCATGACATGCAACTGTAGAAATTGTATCTGGATGGTCTCTGACAGGCTTCTAATATAAAATATTTGTTTTCCAATTCATGGAGGGCTAATGAAGAAAAAAAGAGGCAGAGATAGCAAGCACTCTTGTTCTCATGATTTCTGTGGAAAGTTTGACAAGTTGCCCAAGGAGGATTTATTTTATTTATTTTATTTGTCAATCACTTACAAGATAATAGGTATAAGTATAAATATAGTTATGAATACATGGATGGATACATATAAGAAAAATAAAAAGAAACAATAGGACAGGGATGGTAGGCACGATTGGTGCACTTATGCACGCCCCCTACAGGCCTCTTAGGAAAGGGATGAGGTCAATAGTAGACAATCTACGGTTAAAATTTTTGGGGTTTGGGGAAGAAACAAAGATTTAAGACCCAACCAACTAAAATATGAAGCAAAATGAAATGAAATGAAATGAAATGAAATAAAAGCATATGAAGGAACAGAAATTCTTAGCAGACTCTTCATTCCTTACTATTGATCAGACAAGGAAGGAGATGATCAGGTCCATCCAGGCAATTGGCATGCTGTACTACAGGAATGACTTGCAAGTTAATGTTCAGAAAAGTTCAGTGTGGTTAATTATAAAACAGCCCTGCTAGCAATAGGATGCAGCTGAAAACAATTAACTCACAAACTAATAAATTCTAGATAATTTTGCATTCTTTCGATCTATTTTGCAGAGGCTCTGTCCTAGGATAGATCAGTCTCCAAGGTTTTTCTGGCTAGCAGGAGAGACTTAATGGTTGGGTTGGAACATCACATTAAACCATAACTTGATTTAACCCTGATTTATTAAACATCCCATAGTGACTAAATTCATGCACAATACTGAACAAAAAGCAATGTAAGAAACTGCCCCAATGCAGACCATATAATCAAGTATACAGTATTGCTTCCAAATCCAACCAAGTGTCTTATTCACCTTGAATTTCTCAGGAATTAAGATGGATATGGAGAGATCTATCATATCTGGGACACAAAAATGAGGATGTTGACTTGGTGGAAAAACCCTTCTCTTGTGAGAGCTGGTTTTCATATTGATAAGGTTACACTCTTAATATTAAAGAGTAGGAAAGATGTTCCTTACTCAAAGTTTCAAAGGTCTTTATATGTTAAAAAAGATAGACAGACAGATCCCTTATATCAAACAAATGTGGAAAAAAAGAACATGGATATGACCTTAGATACACATTTCACATCAAGACTTAGGATTCTCACTGGCATTCTTGTGTTATTACTGTATTTTTTTTTTTAAAAAAGAAAATTTATCAACCTAAGCAGAAAACGATGTTTTGCTTGGACTGATCATTTTTAGTCCTGATTACACCTTGAGAAGCCTAATATCCCTACCTGTTTCTTTAGCCCAGAAATGAAAAGAAGCTATGTTGCTTCTTCTCATATGAGTGATGTGCCTCAGATTTACCTGAGAGAGAATTCCTGCTGTTGTAAACCAGCCCAAGTAAAAGGGGTCCATTTTCTGAGATAGGGATATTTAGTTGAACTTTAGACCTTACCATACATGCTATACTTGTCCATAAAACTGTAATCCAAGGTATACATCCCTATCTAATATAGAAGACAGTAGGATTATTTCTGTGACAACATGTGTAGTATTCTGCTCCAAGGACTCTTTATGTAATCAGTTTTCATTCATATGATTCATCTAGACTTCCAGACTAGAAATTTATAATGTGACACAGCCATCAGGGCAGCAAAATAAAACCTGTCTGCCTTGTAAATTTCTCGCCACAGTGAGGGCTAGTTTGGTAATGCTATAAATGACTAAGAATCCTGTGGGATCTCATATAAACAAACAAGGATGAACTGGCTTTATGTACTTTAGTCAGCTGCAGAGAATATTATTATAAAATAAGGATGAAAATGATTTCAATTCAATTTCAATTCCCGTTGGGCACATATTTATTTGTTCAATTGATACAGTGTCCAGCTCACATAGATTACTCTGGGTAGCTCACACAATTTGAAACAAAAACCATTTTGAATAAACAGTTAAAATAAAAAAACAACTAGAAGAATCAATTAAAACTGTTTAAAGTTTAATTTCTGGAACAGTACAGTCCATACAATGACAGCCTCCATACCACCAGTGGATCCCCAGATCCATCGATAAAACCTTGTGTTAAGAAATGTCTAAAAGACCAACAGAGTCTTGGCCAGTTCAATTCCTCAGAGGAATAATGTCCCAAAGGGCAAGTGCTGAGACAGAGAGAAAAGGTGGTGGGATTCAGATAATTTAACAACCAGTTCCCCCAGGGTCAGGTTGGCTGTCATGGGCCATCCCCATCCTCCAGCTGTGCTGCACATGCAAGACAAGCCTCCCACAACAGCCAACCTGATCCTGGGAGAACCGGTTGTTAAATTTCCACCCTTTGCCAAAAAGGCTGTTCCAAGTGTGCTTGTCTACATGTTAGTCTCGTGGCTATTTCAGCCTCCTGGAGGGTCATGGCTCCTTTAAGAGGCAAGGTTTTCAAGGAATGAGTAGGGGAGGTTACCATAGAGACAAGGATGCTTCCAAGAGCTCACATGGGAAGGTGAAGAATTGAGGTGGGGAGAGATACCCCCTCCCAATAGAGCTGGGTGCAGGGGGTGTTGGTCAGTCTGTGGGCAAAAGTGAGAGGGGTGAGGAATTAAGTTGGCTGCATGATCGAAACTGGGCCCAATGTAGGGGAGACTGCAAGGTTAGTTTGTCCAGGCAAATTATTACCCACCCCTGCTATCAAAGTGGATCCTGGGCGCTGTGCTGCACTGCAATGGAAAAACGGACAATGAAACAGCTGGCACAAGGAAAAGAGAAGGAGCACAAAAAGAAAGAGGGAAAGAAGCCTTCTCCTTCGCTCATGCTGGCTGCTCCATTGCCTGTTTCTCCATTGCAGTGCAGCTCCCAGGATCCACTTTGATGGGGGGGGGGGGTAATTTAACAACCGGTTCACCTGAACTGACTAAATCCCACCACCAGAAGGCATGTCTTGATAGACAGGATTCATAATATGATTTCTTGCCAGACCTGATGATGGGGTGGGTTGATGTAACTAGGGAGTCATTGTTCCTCAGATAACCTGGCTCCATGCAACGTAAGGCTTTATTGATTATTTCCAACCTCTCAAACTGAGCCTGGAAACAAACCACTAACAAACTTGGCAAGATTTCAGAAGTGCTTTGCTATTGCCTCTTTCCTAGAGCTGAGGGAGAATGACTGGCCCAAGATCACCCATCTGGCTTTTTGCCCAAATTTCCGGGTAGTAGTCCTAGAATGTAATAAAGTAGCCACCATATTTTAAATTTTTATTTATTTATTTAAAGGACTTGTATGGCCACTCATCTTAGGAAATATGATCCTAGGCTGCTCAGAACAATTATATAAAACCACAGATCATAAAAAACAATAAAACCCAAAATGCAATACATGCAAAAACAAAAATCTAACTACTCTCTGTGATGCCTTTCTGCTCCAATCTTATCCTATGCCAATACTTTGGGGCGTGGGGAACCAGCTCTTTACACCCTTCAGAAAGGTTAAGAAGAAAGGGTTCAAGAGATGGGTGTTTATAAGGCAGGGGCTGCCAGAGAAAAGTCATGCTTCCTCTAAGCCCCATGTAATGATAAAATTTAAAAGAACGGCCCTGGAACCTGCTTGTTCTGTGAAATGGGTAGATACATTCAGGAAACATTGATAATACTGTGCCATGTAAGACTTTAAGGATAATAACCAGTTTATGTAACAGACATGTCACCTGTGTGGGCCTCAGAACACCCAACACTGCATCAGTCAGCACATTATGGACCTGTTGTAAGGGTAGTCCCATATAGAATGCATTGCAGTAATCCAACAGGAAAGTGGCCAAGGCATGCCTGAACATGAACAAGGTCTTATAGTTCAGGAATGGCCTCTAATGATGAGAAGTTGAAACTGTGTGCCTCCTTCTGCAAAGAGATATTGACATTCCTTGGAACTAAGCACATGCCAACCATTGGGAGGCCTTGACCAAACAAGAAGGGCATTGGGGCAGAATACAGAAAACTGAGCCCACAGCTATGGCAACCCTGTCCACCTTTTCAGGATCAACCAGTTCAGATCTCTTTCAGGTAACAGGACTGGTTTGTGTCAATCGCTTCAAAGAACCTGAGCAGCCAAAATTCAACTCTGGGTAAAGTTGAGCAACTTTATTTAATCGATGCTGAAAATATTCCCCACAGTGGCCCTGCAGGAGCTCCCCACCTCCTCTGTACTTAGGAAGTAGATGGTCACTAAAAACTGGACTATTGGTCAACGAATAGAATAGAATAGAATAGAATAGAATAGAATAGAATAGAATAGAATAGAATAGAATAGAATAGAATAGCTTTATTGGCCAAGTGTGATTGGACACACAAGGAATTTGTCTTGGTGTAAATACTCTCAGTATACGTAAATAAAAGATACATTTGTTAAGAATCAAGAATCATAACGTACAACACTTAATGATAGTCATAGGGTACAATCAACAATCAAATCATACTAGGAAACCGTCAATATAAATCGTAAGGATACAAGCGACAAAGTTACAGTCATACAGTCACGAGTGGGAGGGGATGGGTGATAAGGAGTGATGAGAAGATTAACAGTAATAGTAGTGCACACTTTGTAAATAGTTGAATAGACATAATAAAGGCAGAGAAATAGGTGCACCTTGTTGTCCTTGTTGTTGCAAGTTAAGTCCTAAAAATCCTCTTACCTGTGCTTGGTTGACTTCATATTTTGTCTTCCTCCAGAAGCAACTGGATATCTCTAGTGTTTCTCTTCTCCAGCTCTTTGGTAAACTATGGTACTCTATGAGAATTTGAATAAGGGTGAGCCACTCCAAGGTCTCTGCCAGGTGGTCATTCCAAACTGTAACATGGGCCTCTGCTGAACCTTGCCCAAGAGCTTTAGAAAAATCCCCAAGCTCCCAACCGCTATTAACTGATATTAATGTCCCAAAGGTGCTTTTCCAAAAGGCAACTGGACTAGCTTGATTTTTCCTTGAAAGAATTTCTCTTTCCATCCAAGAAGCTTCTTCAGTAATGACTGAAGACTGAATGGTGGGGAATGAAAGGATTTGTATTCTTTTCAGTTATCTGGACATTAATACTCTACAAATTGATTCTTAGCTCTCTGAGAGTTATTGAGACCTCTTGAGGGGTTATTTGTATTCTCAGAGTCACTTGAATCAAAGTGTAAATAGGTGTGGAACCTTCTTTGGATTTGTATTGTAGACTGGAGATAAGTGGTGTTGTATCCCTCTCCCTCTGTTGAGAGAGGGCTATTCAAGTTTAACTTAGATGGTTTATTTGACTCCTCTATGAAACCAATGGTCTTCTCTGTCCAGAGTATGAAGTTTGCTGTCTTCAAAAGAGTGGTCTTTGATTCATTCAATGTTTTTTTTACTAAAGTCAGGGTAAAGTAATACAACTGATCATTTACTTTTGGTGCCAACTGCTTTATAGGGCTCAATCTTCATCCAGCACAGTTTTACTTCAATGAGATTATCAGTATTTCATGTCCTAGTGAAGGTACTTATAGATTTCTTTATATGGGCTAGCTGTTACAATACTTTGGTGAAGATACCGATAATACAAGCAGTGCATGTTGCAAGTGTTTTGCACTGGTTGTGTGCTTCATTAGCATTTTCAGTAGAGCACTACCTTGATTCTAATCAAAGTCATGTTTTATCAGATTAGGAAGGCCTCTGAACGGGAGACTCAGAAAGATGATTTCTGTCCTTAAATATCTCCTATCTTCAAACTACCTGTGACTCCTGTACAATTGCAAATTCACAGGGGTGGGGTTCAATTTTTTTAACAACCAGTTCTGTGGGCATGGCTCAGTTGGTGGGCGTGGCTTGGTGGTCATATGACTAGCTGGGTGTGGCCAACTCAACATCACTCACATCAAGGCATGCATCTCCTCGCCTGGCCTCTCATGACTGTGGGGATGCTGCAACAGTCGTAAGTGTGAAAAACGGTCATAAGTCACTTTTTTCAGTGCCGTTGTAACTTTGAATGGTCACTCCACACAAGCTAAGTACCGGCAAAGGAGGGAAAAAAACTCCAGAGAAGTTCCTGAGATAGGAAGTCCAGTCCTGCCAAGAATGTAATAAGGGTCAGCAGAGAGGCAGTTTCTATAAGCAACACCAGAATGTTTCCTTCCTGCCTTCCTAACAGGATTAGGCCAGTAATTTCTTCTAACAACCGTTTCTCTGAACTGCTTAGAATGTTAACAACTGGTTCTAGCAAATAGGTGTGAACCTGTAGAATGCCACCCCTACAAATTCAGAAATATAAACAATGATGAACTAGAAAAGAAAATTTGCATGCTACATTATTTCCCCTTTAATGCTTGGTTGCATGGGGAAAATGTGTAAAAAAAATCTTACTCATCTACCACTGATCAACATTACCTCTGTTCCAGTTTTCAATCTCTTAATGACATTGTTTAAGAAGCCACCACCCTTACTTGACAGATATGTTCCAATTGATTTAGGTAAAGCCAATATTTCAAGAAGTACAGAAGTAAAGATTCTCTGATGTGGATATTCCTTTCCCCCCAAGAATAACAAAGACTACTATGGAATGTTAATTGAGCATGGTTTTGAAAATAGGTGAAATAGGGAATAAATAAAATAGAATAGTTGGACAAAAGTACTATAATAAATTGCAATACATATTTGTGAAATATGATAATTATATGACATGAAAAGCACTTTTGAATGAGGAATAAAGCCACATGTGCTCTCTCCAATTGTGTTGATTTCTGATGTAGGACTGGAAACTGCCGGCTATTGCTAAGATACAATTTCCACCATTGTTTTTTATTGGTGTTACTGAATGGACCACTCAGAGTTACGATTCAGAAATATCTACAGGCAGGGGTGTGATTCAACTGGTGTAGCAACCGGTTCAGTGACCACACGCATGTGTGCTGCATGCACAGAGCATTTGCTAATGACCTTCTCCAGTAATCCCAGTCTGTTAAACAGCTGATGTGTGGCAATCCACTGTGTTGCGCAAATCAACTGAGCTTGAAAAACAAGATATAACACACAGCCTATAGCCCAGGAGCGCAGGTGAGCCAAACAGCTGATCATTGGAGCAAACCGAACCGTTTCACTCTCAGCTGATCCTCGGAACTACTGGTTTGCCTGAACCAGGCCGAACCGGTAGAATACCATTCCTTCTACAGGACTTTAGGTTTCCCACCTTGATATTAGAGATAATGCATTGACATACTGTATGTTACTGAACATATCAAAATTAGGGCATCCATCCTGGTAGGATGGAGTATAAACCAAATGAGCCATTGAGATTTTTTTTTTTAAGGAAAAGAAATCAATGAGTACAGTTTGACTCTTTCTAATTCAGTGGATGTAACCATGTGGTTTTCTTAGCAGCTATGTGGTATATCAATATCTTTTAGTGAAATGTTTTGCAATTTCTTCACCTATCTAAATAGCCACGTATTTCCTATGTTTTCTCTCCCAAGCACCAACTTGTTCCAATCCTGTTTATATTTTGAGATCTGGCTTGTGACACAAGTCAGTCACAAGGGAGCCCAAGTCAAAATTTAGCACTATTCAGACTCTTGAGCCAAGTCTTAAAAGTTATTAAGAGATACCTGAAAAATCTATTTGGATATGGCAAGTAGTGGTCAGGAGAGCCAATTACACTATTTTAAAAAAATTGAAGTTAGAATCCACTGCCCCCCCAAAAAAAATCACATATGATGAATAAGAAATTCAAAATAAATTTGAATTCAATGTGATTTAGTCCATTTCTCAGGAAGAGATATATGCCTGTTCTAAAAATATGTATATCCATAATATGGGCAGGAAGAACTAACAGGCTCCTTCTTCCTCATTCTGCAATTACAGTAAACTAACCAACAAGAGAAACAAGTATATACCCTAGAGCAGGGGTGTCAAACTCACGTTGTCACAGCAGCATCATGTGATGTATCAGGACTTTTTTTGCCCTTTGTTAAACTGGGTGTGGGTGTGGCCAGTGTGTGACACATCCGGCCCATGGGCTGGGAGTTTGACAGCCTGGGCCTAGAGAGTAGCCCAGCATGCTTTTGACAGACCTTTTCATTGGTTTAATATATGATACATGCATTTGCTAGACATTGTGGCCAGTCCTATCATTCCATTGTATCTATTTACCACAAAATAACCAATGTTAGCACCATCTCTGAGGATCCACCCATTTATTTTCTGGACTGAAGTAATTGCCATCTAATATATGATGTGTGTGTGTGTGTGTGTGTGTGTGTGTGTGTGTCCGTGTCCCTAAGTGTAACTTTCTTCTCCCAAGAACAGCTCCACTTTTAAATAAGATTCCTTGATGTTTAGTTTTTTGTTCTACTGTGATTTGACAGATGAATCTGGGAACAACTTTTTGCAAGCTCTCCCACATTTCCATAGCTATTCTAGGCCACAGGCTCAATTTCCAAGAACATTGACAAATCCCACAGATAAAATACTCTCACGTCTAGAGGCAACTTAATTTTTTTTCTCTCTCTCTTTCTTTCTCTGTCCATTCCTGTCTCTCTTTGATAAACGGCTTAATGTGAGTTTCCAATTGGAACCATATGAGGCATCCCTTGCATAACCAACAGCTGATGTGGTTGGTTATGCTTGTCTTCTGAACATTATTTTATTTTTAATACAGAGAGGAAAATTAGAAAAGGAATCCAGTGATCTCCAAATCAGCTGAAATCTTGCTTCATGGTAAAAATGGTTTGTGGCGGCTGGAGCGCAGTTCTAGTTTCCTACTTTGCTCATGATTTAACTCTGGAGTTTTGTTTGTTTGCTTTGTAGGTTGTTCTTTTTTGCATATATGATGGAGTTGAATTATTTGTAAAAATGTTTTCCAGTGCACACATCTCTAAACCCAAATATTTTACCTCAAGGGCTGTTATTGTGTGGAAAAATGAGAGGAAGGAACACCATGGACACAGCATTGAACTCAAGAACTATAAGCAGATAATAAATCAAGCAAACAGATCAAATATTTTTCCTAACAGAGATCTACCCAATTGAATACCATCCTAGTGGGTGTAAAGAGTAAGGAAGATAATCTTGAGAAAGATATGCAAGTTGTGACGCCAGGAAGCCAGAGGATGAGGCATACTTTAAGTGTACAATGGACAGATAGTATTCAGAAGTAGTAACTCAGGTAGACGCTTTCCTCATTCATTGAACTACAACAAAAAGGAAAATGTATAACACAATCAGACTTGCAAAATTAATATAGTCAGTTTCAATTAAAGAAGTTTTAGCCTCCTTCACAAGCTACTGTCAACTTCCTCCAAATAAAGCAAAACGAATTTTTATGGCCTTTCTGAAACCAGAGCTCCTGCAGAGACTCAAATCTTTTGCATGTAGTGTTGCTATTACACTTTTGAGTCATGGTTTCAGCCAGTTTGGAAGGAAGGTCACAAGTGCTGTGGCAAACAGATTACTAAACGTGCATGGCCTGGGGATCAGAATGTTGGTTGGAGCTCATGGAGTGATTGTGTTGATGGTTGTTTGTTGTTTATCTTGGTTGCTGGTTATGTATTTATTTTGTGTTCCTTGTTTTTAATTGCCTAGAGTCACTTTGATGAAAGGTTGGCCATATAAATTGAATAAAAATAATGCTTCCTACAGAGATATCAATCATAAGTCTGTGCCGATATAAGATACTGTTTTATGCCAAGTCAAACAATTGACCCACTGGTTATAATATGCCAAGTTGCACAACTTTTTCTTGGCCGAGGACTATAGTTGGATTTTGAATACCAGGTGTAAAGAATTGCACTGCAAAAAGGAGTGAGGGGAAACTATGAAGAAAAATTCTCATTTAAATGATAGTAACATTTAAATAATGTCACATTCTGTTTTCCCTTCATTCACTTTAAAATAATCCAACTTGGAAATGATGTTTGCATGTCTGGGAAAGCTTCATCCAAAGCTTTGGAGGCCCAGGACCAGAGCCTGTTTGGTTTTGCTAAATACTAATTGGCAGCATTCATACTAGAATCCCCCAACATTGAGCTAAAAATGCCAGAAAGTGATCCTGAAAGGAAATGTTCTGCCAATACTTCTTCCCCATCTGAAATGTCATGACTTATCTCCAGCTTCTGGGTGTCACCATGACTCATTTTGTTGACAAGTAATTAAATGTACCTTGTGTTGCTTTATTATGCAACTCTCTTGGAAAGGAATTATCAGGGAAAGTAGCTAGAAGCAACTTAAAGTAATGCCCAGCACAAATCTGAAATGTAATGAGATAGTCAGACTGGAAAAATTTTATCCTGGGTAAATGTCTAAATTGGATGCCAGTAGCATCTAAACAAAAGCCATATGGCACTTCCAGGGCTTTTGTGCAAAACCACACTGTAAAAACTTAACCTGATAAAGAAATATATTGCTCTTGGGTCAACTAAGATGCTTGGATCAACAGTAGGATAAACATTTCCAAGTAATAAAATAAGATTTGGCTCCTTCTTGTTCTCTTCTGCCCAGGAAGGGTCTATGAGCCAAAGCAAAGGGAGAAGAAATATGTATTCCCTAAAACAAAGGAGACCTTTTTCATACTTTGTCTCAAAAATAACGAGCATCAGTTCTATTATATCAAAAGCAGTTTTCATGATAATTAAGCAGAATTAAGGTCCCCCACTTGCTAATGTGAATTCAAGCAAATAATGTTCTTGTCTATGAAAGTCTATATCACAATATTTTAATGGTCTTTGAGATGTAGCAGGAATCTTTTTCTTTACAGATTAGCCAGAAATAGTAATAATAGTAATCATCATCATCATCATCATTTTTATAACTAACTAAATAAGTAAACGTATTGGTGAATAAAGTTATGAAATATTCTGCTTTAATTTATGTTAGATCAAAGAAATTGCTGTTCTATATTATAATTCCTGGAAACATTTTTCAAAGTTTAGATTAATTTGGGAGTTGAAAATGAGACCATTTCCGAAGACTGGATGCTTTCCCATTGAATTACATCTACTCAGTTATTTTGGTGGAGATGTAAAAGAGTAATGCTACCTAAGAAGTAATTAATAATGTTATTACTGCATTCTACACTTATCTCTCAGAAATACATTGCACGAAATCTTCAGATATCAATAGAGTTGTTGCCTTGATCAGAAGTTGAGTCATTTGCTGTTTGGTTTTACTTGACTATTCCCAACCAGTGTTGATTTCCACTGTTGAGTGAGTGGAATTCTAATTTTTATTATTGGTTATTCAATATTTAAAATTCCTCTTGGTCAACAATGGAAACACTGATTGGAAACAGTCAAGGCCTGATTCAGCGATTCAAAAGCCAGGCACAACTATGCTTAAAAAAACCCAAATCGAGTGTTGGATGAGATTTTTTACTAAGGTTTGCTAGCTTCATTTCTTTAGTATGCTATAGGGGCTCTAATTAGGGCAAAAGTCATTTCACATATACTTTTTTCCTCTGGAACATTTGTTTAGATGCTCATGTTCTTTTTTCAATTATGTACCAGTTTAGAAATTAGTAGAAAATTCAGAAACTAAAATGGAAATGGATCCTCCATATTTCAGTCATCACATAACCGTAAACAAAGAATGCGACATTGGGAGACATCCATTCTCATCAGTTATAAAACATTCTGAAAATATTACTCCCTTCTATATATGAATACGTTTTTTAAAAATATAATCAAGAATAGGAAATTTTGAGTACATTTGCTAGTTTGTAGGTTTCATTTCATTTCTTACTTATTTAAATGTGTCAGATGACATGACTATAAAATTGAGATACAGCCTTTTAAAAAACAATTCGAAAGTTTATATTTAATCAGAATTTTAAACTGGATGTTTCTTCTTCCTCCTCAGTTATAAATGATAATTTTAAAAACAAAGAAAATTGATAGCCTTTCTCACTATCATTTAACGAAAAGGTAGGATAAAGTCCATGTACAAAAATACATTGTGAATTTGTATGAATGGATAGGTAGCTGCTAAGCTCACTGAGACTAAATGAGAAATCCAAATCTATGCCACGATCCATGCTTTCCAGACAAAATATGAACGAAAAGCAGAGTTAGACAAGGAAAGGGCAGTGAGACAAGAAAATATGCATGTTTATTTATACTAACTTAAAAAAAGAGATAATTTTGTACCATAAAGACTCTTAGTTTTCTCTAAAACCACTAAATGCCATCACTAGAAGTTCCACTAGGAGCAACAACCACAATGTACTATCTCAAGACAGCATTTTTCTACAGAAACCATTACATTTTCTCTGCCTCAAGGCTGCATTGCACACCAAGCAATTCTATCATTTGATGCACTCCACTTACAAAGACTCCATTGAGTTAGACTAAAGGTAAATTTTGGGAACATTTTGCACTGTAGAGATCATTTCCAACATCCATGATATTTGTCAATGTTATATGGTTTTTATACTTAGCATCCCACACAGTGTGGGCTCTCGGCCCAATGGCAATGCCATGCATATTTTTGTATTGATTCACTATTCATTTGGGGTGTAGGGGAGTGGAGCAAGAAGGATTTGCTAAAATAGGTACACCAAAATAATAATTTAAAAAGAGTTTGTTTAGATGTAAAAGTTTGGTTTAAGTCAGTTCAGCTTGGCACAGACATTTTGTGATGAGCTGTTTACCCAATGAAGCAATGTTTGCTCTCAAGATCAAATGAGCTATCTCTATTTGCCAACTCCACCTGTACGCATCTGAATCTAAGTAGCTAGTATTTCTTTGTGATGCATTTGCTGAGTACTTGCTCAATACTTAATATGGCTTAATAGCACCTCAGCTCACTTGGACCTTCTCTACTGTGTTTGCACAAGCGAAGTATTGTTTAAAAAAAGTAATTAAACAGTGGGTGTTTCCTGATTCAGCCCCAATGAAGAATGTTCTTTCCTGAATATTCTCCTGGCATAGTTCAATCAATAATAACATGTGAAGCAGATCTTGATTGAAAAGCTGGACATGAGAATGGATTCCTAAAGTCTGAGCTATAAAACATTAAGATTAGTATTTTAAACTGGGTCTATTGACAGCCAGTGACATTTAATATGGCAAATTTGTTACAGCAAGATTCAGATTGTACATAACCTGTCATGTTTTAAAGCCTAGGTGAATTTTTGTCAATCTTTAGTGAAAAAAGTTTTAAATACAAGTTTAAGGACTTAAACAAATTATTTTGGAATAAACAGTAAAAGCATAATTAGATTTTTAATTTTGGAAAGATACCAATGAAATAAGGTTTTAGAATTAATCATAACATTTCTGTAGAATTTAAATTTTCTTAAAAAGCATGATAGAATGAGACCTTAAAAGCTTGACATTAGAACTAGAAGGAACTAAATGTAACAATTAAAGGAGAACATTTAAATTTGACTTACAATTACAGAATGAAGCAAAATATTTTAATAACGGATTCAGAAATTAATTTTAAAATTGTCTGACTCTATCAATAAACTGTATTTAAAAGATGATATGGAAGAAGAACAAGTAATATTTGACTGAAATTGATCTGGAATAGGATTTTAAAATGACAGGCTACAAGGATGATATGGAAAAAGATGCCATACTGGATGTACAAAAGAAACTGGATTAATGTCTTAATGAGTAAAAGGGATATATAAATAACAAACCAAGAGTCCCAAAGGTGCTTTTTCAAGAGGCAACTGGACTTTCTGAAGCTCTGAAGAAGCTTCTAGAATGAGAAGCTAAATGTCTTCAGAGAAAAACCAGAAAGTCCAGTTGCCTCTTTAAAAAGCACCTTTGGGACAACCGTGACCTGGATCAGGGGTCTCCAATTTTGCAACTTCAAGCCTGGAGGACTTCAACTCCTAGAATCCCCCAGCCAGAAAAGCTGACCTGGATGACTGAGAATCTCCATCGATACTCAACAAACCAAGAGTATGACTTGGATATTCTGCTATATTGTATTTACAAAAGACACTTGTTAAAACTTTGGACAAACTTTGACATTGTAAAGGATGCATTTGGAAATGGGGAAGTATTTTGCACTGAGTATTTTGCACTGAATTTATACTCCACAATATTAATTAGAGACCTACTTTTTATTGATCTATGATAATTCAGACTAGACATGTTGAAGGAGCACCCCCATATTTGTCCAGCTTTTTGACTATATGTGAAAACTTTTAAAAGAAGGAAAGCAAGCAAACAAAGAAACCCAAAGATGATTCAAGTATCTAGTCAAAAACAAACAAACAAATAAAAAACAGGAGAAGTATTATTCAGTTCCGAACTTCTAAAGTTGTGCAACTTTATATAATTGGACCTTACTTGTCATAGGAACAGGAGTTATTTTGCCTCCCAAAGTTATTTATTAGGAGGTGGACTGCCTCTGAAATGGTGGCTCCACATTGCTACCATGACAATTGGCCACTGATACATTTATTTTTCTACAGATTTGTATAACTCTTTCTAAAAAATGATTTGTGGCAGTCAGTGTGGTAGACTGTTTCATAGCACAATATTATTTCTCCTAATAAAATTTACATTTATTTTAATTGCATATTGTGAAATGGGGCATTTTTACTTCTATCCTGCATCTATACCAATTAATAATGCTACAATAGAAATAAAAGGTATTTAAAATACCTGCTCTTCCTTTCTCCTTTCATCAATACTTCCTAAATTTAGAATATCTAAATCTTAGGTTAAAGTTGCTCCAATCATTATGCAAATATTGGTTTTTCAGATATTGATGGAAATCAGTAAAACCAATTATTACAGGAGAATTCTTATTGTATCAAGTGTATGCCTGATTTAATCTTTTAGTAGTGGCTCTTTATTTGCATTTCTAAAGTATGTTTGTTTGTTTGTTTCATCCTTCCTTTATTACTTTATAAGCAGCTAACATACCTAATACTCCTTCTTCCTGTTTTTCCCACAACAACAGCCTAGTGAGGTAGATTGAGCTGAGAGAGAGTGACTGACCCAAAGTCACCCAGCCGACTCTCATCCCCTAAAGCAGGATTAAAGGGATTAGAACTCATAAGCGTCCTGGCTACTAGCTTGGTGCCTTAAGCACTAGATCAGATTGGTTTACTATATTTGTAAGCATATAATTCAATAATTTCTCTGACATGCCCACGTTGTTAATGGGCACTGCAAGAAAAAATTCCAGAAAAAATCTGTGGAACACACTGGAACATTAGTTTCAGATGCTGAGAGGATGTTCTCTTACGATTCCACCCCCACTCCTCAACCTCCCAGCTTTCCATGGGCCTCATTCTTTTGCTCTGCTTCACAACTGATGTCTAAGTTTTGCTCCATAATCGTTTTTTTCCCTGTTCTGCAGGCAGATGCATGATAAATGCCTAACATCTCAGCTATTTCCTTTTCTTCTGCCTCCAATTCCCTTTTTTCATTTTTAACACAAAACATAATTTCTTCCAGAAGTGATCCACAATGGCACTGTGTACAATTTTGCATAAAATTTATGTTTAAGGACCTAAGACAATCCATCTCTGGTAAATAATATTTGTTTTTACTATATCCCTTCTTCTTTTTTTCCCCTTTTAGCTTCCTATATAAGATACACAGAGAGGCACTATGTTTTTGTGATGAAGTGACGGGAAAAAATGTCAAAGATGACATTTTGGGTGGGTAAAATGAAGTACATATATATGTAGTATATGGCCCATGCAAAGATCGTATTTTGTTGTTTAAGAGTTTTCTGGCAAGAACAATACATTTATTATAGACTACTTTCTAGGAAGGATAGTAACAAACTAGAGCCTATATTGAAGACAACAACTAAGAAGATAATTAAGAAAAGAATAACATAAATTGAAAAAAGATAATTGAAGAAAAAAGGGAATGTGGCATGGTTGGAAACATTAGATATGTTTAGCTTTGGGAAGACAAGATTGTGAGGAAACATGATAGCTGTCTTAAGGGTCTGATGCAATTACCCAGAGTTGTTTCATAAGATAGGCCAAAAATTGAAAGATTTAAATTACAAGGAACTGGTCAGAAACCTGTTGAATATCATCTCTGCATGGAGATGCTAGAGTAGAGGTTTCCTGCCCTGTCCAGGGGATTGGACAAGATGACCTGTAGCTCAAACTTTTCATTTTCTGTTCTTAGGATGTCATGATTTAAGAACTACTAATGCCAAGCAGAAACATACATCTCCTGCAGTCTTTCTTCCAGTTCTAATTTTACTTCCACAAAAGATGATCTGTTTCAGGAACTCTTGCAAGATGTGTTCTTGGGTACATTGAGTTATCAGGTGTGTGTGACTAATATGACTTTCTTTATATAATATCTCCAGTGCTGTTCTGTCTCCTTTCTTAAATCCCCAAGAAGTCACTACGAGGACATCCTTCCACTGGGCTTTGTCAATAGTATTGCTACTGTACAGTAATTATAACTGCTAAAGGGGAATTCCACCCTTGAGAAATTGTCATAGAATTTCTCATTTTTCCTAAACAGTTTGAAATAAGCTCTCCAGTGATTTGTGGCTGGCTTTACCAATGGCATTAGATATTTCCATCTTTTCCTTCTTTCTCATCTCTTATAGCCCTGGAAGGCCAGAGAGTAATAGGCTTCTTAAGCTATATTTGAGGTTTCCCTGCCTTGTGAGCAGCTGGTTTCACAGTGGAGGATGGATTATGTCCTGTCTTTTATTTAAACCAGGGATGTCAAACTGGATTTCTTGGAGGCCCGGATCAGCATTGTAGTTATCCTCCAGGGGCTGACCGGGGGATAGGAGACGGGATGGATGCCCTTCTGCAGCACTCTGCTGGCCAAAATGGGGCACCCAAGGGGGAGCACAGGCAATCCCCGTACAGCCCCCTTTGCAACCCATTTTGACTATCAGGGTGCTGCAGGAGGCCATCCAGGCCAAAAATGGGCCACACCGGGGCTGCCCGCAGCCCCCACATGACCCATTTTCGCTAGCAGAGCCACCGCAGGCTGGTCCTTTGCTATTTCCAGGCCAGCCCCATGGGCTGGATCTAAGCACCTCATAGGCCTTGAATTTGACACTCCTGGTTTAAACATATTCCTTTGGATACATTATGTTGTACAACTTTAAAGCATTTGAATCACATCACTTCATTAACAATGCCATCAGCTTATTTCATACAACAAGTATAAAACAATTATCTAAAGGGGTAACTTCTCTGTGAGGACATTAGTTTTATAGTAGCTAATATTTTTATTTAAAGCTGCAATAATTGCATCAGCTGTGATAATAAAATGCAGAGTACATGTCAATATACTTTTTTGTGTACAATTTGGAACTTAATCCTTTGTCATTATGATTGACATCCACTTATTTCACAACATGAAAGTTGTGTGTAAATGAAAGACTTTTTTTTTGCAAATTTCCATTAATGTAACACAGAAATGGCAAATAAATACTTGGTCCATACAGTGTTTGGCTCCATTCAAAACCATAATGCCAATTTAATTGTGCAACTATGTTGAAAGCTTTCATGTAGTGGCCTAAACTCCTTTGCATGCACAGAGCTTACTTCAGCTTCAGCTGCAGGTCTCCATGCCAAAGTTGATCTTTGCTAGCCAAATCTCTGGGAAATATAATTATCAAAAGTGTGGAGGGAATTCACACACTGAGCTCAGTCAAGTGGTGTTTTGTGTGATTGTAGTTTATAAAATGACTACCAGAAATATTTCACAAGAAGAGTTCTCCACTCCTTGCAGAATACCTTATGCTACCACACTTGAATTTCTTGACCTAGAAAACCTAGAACTACGCCGCCTTCGGTCCGATCTAAGTATAGTATATAAAATCATACATTGCAGTGTCCTACCTGTAAATGAATACTTCAGCTTCAACCATAACAACACAAGAGGAAACAATAGATACAAACTCAAGTTAACCGCACCAAACTTGATTGCAGGAAATATGACTTCAGCAACAGAGTGGTCAATGTCTGGAATACTCTACCTGACTCTGTGGTTCCTTCCCCAAACCCCCAAAACCTTAGACTTTCTACTATTAACCTTAGACTTTCTACTATTGACTTCACCCCTTTCCTAAGAGGTTTGTAGGGGGCGTGCATAAGCGCACCAATGTGCCTACCATCCCTGTACTATTGTTTCTTTTTATTTTTCTTATACTGTATGTATCCATTTCATGTATTCATAGCTATGTTTATACTTATACCTGTTATCTTATAATCGCTTGACCAAAATAAACAAACAAACAAACAAACAAACAAACAAATAAATAAATAAATGAGATTCAAAGCTCTGAACAATCACTAGATGGCAGAAAAGAGATAATGAAAACTAACCTCTAGAATGCTGTGTGAATTTATTTATTTTTTATTTATTTTATTTTGGGGGGTTTGTCAGTGGCTTACAAGATAATAGGTATAAGTAATACATAGTTATGAATACATGGATACATATAAGAAAAATAAAAGAAACAATAGGACAGGGATGGTAGGCATGTTGGTGCGCTTATGCACGCCCCCTACAGACCTCTTAGAAAAGGGGTGAGGTCAATAGTAGACAGTCTAAGGTTAAAGTTTTTGGGGTTTGGGGAAGAAACCAGAGTCAGGTAGAGTATTCCAGATATTGACCACTCTGTTGCTGAAGTCGCATTTCCTGAAATCAAGTTTGGTGCGATTAACCTTGAGTTTGTATCTATTGTTTGCTCTAGTGTTGTTATGGTTGAAACTGAAGTATTCATTGACAGGTAGGACATTGCAATATATAATTTTATATACTATACTTAGAAGGTGGCGTAGTTCTAAGTTTTCTAGGTCTAGAATTTCAAGCCTGGTGGCATAAGGTATTCTGCAACGAGTAGAGGAGTGGGGAACTCTCCTTATGAAATATTTCTGGACTTTCTCAACTGTATTAATATCAGATATGTAATGCAGGTTCCAGACTGATGAGCTGTATTCAAGTATTGGTCTAGCAAATGTTTTGTATGCTCTAGTTAGTAGTGTGATAGTACCAGAGAAAAAGCTACATAAGATGAGGTTAACAACTCTTAATGCCTTTTTGGCTGTGTAGTTATAGTGGGCTCTACACTTAGATCATTAGAGATGAGTACTCCAAGATCCTTGACAGAGTTTGGATTATCAACTAGGTCTTGACTATTCAGCTTGTATTTTATTTTCTGATTTTTTTTGCCAATATGTAAGACAGAGCATTTATTTGTTGAGATTTGAAGTTGCCATTTGTTTGACTGTTCTGATACATAGTCAAGATCTTTTTAAAGGGTAGCAGTATTGTCTATGGTATCGAACAGCTTTACATCATCAGCGAAGAGAATGCAGTTACTCTTAATATGATCACAGAGGTCATTTATGTAGAGTATGAAGAGAGTTGGTCCTAGAACACTGCCTTGGAGGACACCACTACTGACAGGTACAGAATTTGATAGGACACACCCAATTTTGACCATTTGTTGTCTGTTTGATAGGAATGCTTCTATCCAGTTATGCAGTTGTCCAGAGATACCATAAGATTTTAGTTTTAGGAGTAGTTTGTCAGATACCACTGAATCAAAGGCTTTACAGAAGTCTATGCAGATTGCATCCATTGCTTTGCCCTGATTGAGTTGTGTAGTCCATATGTTTTTGCAGTGTAAGAGTTGCAGATTGCAGGATAGTTTTTTTCTTAAACCAATTTGTTTATTACAGAGTAAATTGTTTGTCTCTAAATGGAGGATAATGGATTGGTTAATAATTGATTCCATGACTTTACAGGTGACGCAGCATAAGGAGATTGGTCTGTAATTTTCAACTAGGCTAGGGTCTCTCTTTTTGAAGATGGGATGACCATGGCTAGTGACCATAGGTTTGGCAAGGAGCTGGTCTTGAAAGATTTTTCAAAGATTATGCTTAGAGGTTCGGCTATGGCAGTGGATAGCTTTTTTAAGAAGTAGGCACATATTCCATCTGGTCCAATAGATAGAGATGGTTTTAGATTGTGTAGTGCTTTTTCAACATTGTCTTCTGTAAAATCGATATGTATTAGATCATTGTAGTTGTCTGTGGTTTGACTAGGAAATACTGGGCATGATCCATTGCTGTTTACAAATACTGAGCCAAAGAATGTGTTAAAGAGGTTGGCTTTAATGGTGTCATCGTTGCAGTCTTTACCATTAGGTCCTTTCAGGGGGTGAAATGGACCTTGAGTCTTTTAGTTTGTTGTTTACAAGATTATAGAAAGCATGGGTGGAATTGGTGCGCAGAAGGTTTTCCTCTTGTTTAATGTGATAATTGGTGCATTCAGTCTTTATCTGGTGGCATACATTTTTGTATCGGCTTTTGAAGTTGGCAACATGACCAGATTTGTTTTTCCGCCAAAGTGATCTCTTTTTGGATTGAAGCTTCCTTATTGTTATGGGTAATCTGTTTTTTCTGGTTTTTGGAGTTGTTATTGGTACATATAGTTTGATGGCTCTTTTGACTTCAAGTAAAAATATGTTGTAATGGTCTTCAACAGTATTGCATCCAGTGAGTATTGCATCCAAGCTTTGTTGCTGGAAAAATCAAATTTATGAGTTGATATGTTGTGTTAACCCAGATCATTCTAGTTTACTAAGCAAACTATCAGTAAACTATGTAAAGAATGGTTTACAGGCCTGTACAGATCCAGATATGGCAGATTCCTCAAAGAAAACAAGTAATCAAGTAATCAGATCAACCGCAGTTGTAAGCCGTTACGAGTCAGGGAAAATGCTGTCCTACTGGTAGAAATCTCCAGAGCAAATACTTTGCCCTATTCTCTTCAAAGGCTGTTAATTATTTTTTGAAGCATGGAAAATATGCAGCTGGTGAACTTGTTGTCATGATAAACTCATACATAAAAACTTGCTTTTTTGTGCACATATGTAAACAAATGTTTTAAACAGCACATGTTGGTTGATTGATATGATTTAATTTAATTTAATTTTTTCTACAGCTGCCTAGGGGTGGGATTCTACCAGTTTGGTCCAGTTCTATAGAAGCGGTTGTTACAATTCTGCACAGCTCAGAAAACCGTCAAATCATGCCACTGGCTGGCCCTGCTATTTTTCCCTTTTCCCCCCAACAATCAGCTGTTCTGACTATCAGCTGTGCTGCGTGATTTAGATTAGCTAAAAAGCAGGAAATCATTGAATTTCTTGCTTTCTAGCTAATCTAAATTACTGTTGTGCTGTTTCACCTTCACCCAGGAGGCTTCCCTGAGGCCCAATCAGGGGTGGTATTCAGGGAGTTTGTGTGGAGGAGAAGTGGCCTGAGGGCAGAGCTGAACCTTCCTTAGGACTGAAGCTTCTATTTTTCAGTGCAGACTCAGACAGTAGATTGCAAAAAGGTAGATCTGTGTGTGGCTGTGATTCTGCAAGCAACTCAATCTGCCTGCCTGCTTTGCCTGATTTTGGGTAAAAGTTGCTCTTTTTTAATAAAAAATTCAATATTCATATAAATATTGCAATATTTACATACAAGCCATGCCCAGTCAGTCGCGTGACCAACAAACCAGGCCCAGTCAGCAAGCCACTCCCACATGACCAGTTGTTAAGAAATTTGAATTCAGCAAGTCAGTCACATGGCCACCAAGCCACACCCACAAATTAGGCCATGCCCACAGAACCGGTTGTTAAGAAATTTGAATCCCAACCCTGCAGCCATCCATTTCAGCAAATGACTCTGGGCAGCTCATGATGGCTTTTCTGTATATTTGGTAAGGCATTGATCTCTCCCTGTTTCCAGTTGTCCATGATATAGAAGTCTGATCTAAGTAACAGTGAGGGGAAAATTTATTTTCTCCAAGCATCTTTTAATAAAGAAACAAGTGCTAAAGAAATCAACAGGGGTTTTTTGTTTCTAAATCTTTCCATATACCTATGACAAAGTCCAAGAAAATATAATAGTCACCTTCATGGGCATTCATGAAAGGAAGGGAAAAAATTACAGTATATCCAAACACACAATGCGATCCTGCAAATACAACATGTATCGCATATACAAGTTGTAATATTTGCAATATTATTTTGCCATTATGATGGTTTGCTGAGGATGCCAATGGGCATGCGATATTATGATTGTCATATGATGTCTCATGAAAGTCCCTGCTGTCTAATAAAACTGCAGAGCCACTTAGATCTCATTTTTATTTAGCTTGATCCATAATTTCAGATACTGTAGCTCAACAATAGGTGTATCTCTCATTGTGACATCGGTAGTCAAGATTTAGGATACATGAATCTCCTTCCACTAAAGAGATAAATAACTTCATAAAGTATTATAAATGTACTGATATATATATATATATATATATATATATATATATATATATATATATATATATATATATATATGTATATATATATATATGTTTTCGTAGATTTCGGGTACTCAGGAGGTTACACCACAAAACCTCAGGATGTTGCAACACAGCCAATGACCTAGGAGATTACAGCACAAGACCCAGGATGTCACAACAATAGAACTCAGAAGGTCATCACACAGCCCATTACCCAGGTCGTTACAACACAGGAGGCTGATAGACACACAGCCAGTACCTCAGCCACACAGGTTCTTACAAAAAAGCCAACCAATCTGCAAACATCAACTCCATCAACCAATCAAGAAATAACAACACAGCCAACCAGCCTGCTTACAAAAGAGCACACCACACCTCCCCACCAGTATTTATAGAGAGATGGCAGCTCCGACCACGCTTTACTCGCACAAACATGAAGCCGAAAGCACCAGCCTGAAGATGGTGAGTGGGACCTCATAGAAACATCACCAAGATACTCTCAATCTTATATGGGAAAAGACCCGAACACGCCAAAATCTGCATATATACATATGAATCCCACCACTGCTAAGTACTTTGAGATTGGTTAAATATATCATGGGAGAAGCAGAGTACCTGTTGGATTCACCGGCAATAAGGATTGAAGACCACTAGGTCCAATTGGTGCTCAGTGGCTGCTAAACACTGTTTAATAAGCACTTTGGCCTGGTCATATCCAATGCTGAATTTTAAAAAACGTAGAGAGAAGCCCAAGGATGAAATTTTAGTTGCCACTGCCTTCTTCCATGATGGTTTAAAGTCACCCTCATAGTTAGTGGGACAAGGCCATTGGGAAAAAGGGATAGTTTAAGCTAATATTGTATTGTAGTAATGCATCATCTTGGGGGGAGGGAAGTTGCTCAAAACCTATTAGAAGCCAAGTACCACTATAATGCTCTGCAGGGTCTTATAAAACAACCAAATTATGTACTTGCAGAAGATCATGTTTTCCTAGACCTGGGGTGTCAAACTTAAGGCCAATGGGCCAGATCCAGCCTGCTGGGTACTTAGATCTGGCCCACAGGCCCACCCTGAAAACAGCGAAGGACTGGCTCATGCTGTTTCTGCCAGCAAAAACAGAGCTTGGGGGCCACAACAGTCCTCCTGGGCTCTCTTTTCAGCTGCAACAGCCTCCTGCAATCCTCTGCCAGTGAAAACGGAGCTTGGGGAGGCCATGCGTGGCTCACCCGGGCTCCATTTTTTGCCACAATGGCCTCCTGCAACCTTCTGCTAGTGAAAATGGAGTCTTGATGAGTGACATTGAGCTAGCCATGCCCAACCTGGCCAATTTCCCCCCCCCAGCCATGCCCCCCTGACCCCCAAGGTCAAACATGACCCTTATGTAGCCCTCAATTAAATTGAGTTTGACACCCCTGTTCTAGATAAAGAACATATTGAAGGTACACAGATGAGGCACAGCAAAGTACCACATGGCATGGTTTTAAACTACATGTTATGGTTTTAAAGTGCCTATTTACAGCTGACAGGCCTCCAGTGGTGGCATCATCCTCTATGAATTTCATGAGACTTGTCTCTCTAACATGCTTCCTAGAAGTCTCACCCTTTCTGTCTACTTCAGCTAGCTGTCTTGTTTTTAATCTCCCTTTAATCACTGAGAAAATATATGTGCAGAATAACTTCACTTTCTGGATAAACATATCATTCTCTTCTGTTTCTGTGAAGGGAGCTATGAGGAATCATCAGAGGAAAAGGGCAAACAATACTTCAATTCATAATTTATAAATTGAACTGTGAAACACAGCTTTAATTCATCTGAAAAATCCCTTAACATAAAAAGGAAATTAATAGGAAATACTAATTTGAAGCTTAGATCATGGGTTTCAATAGTATAATGAGGAACAAGTTATAATAACTCTTTTGAATAGGCCAGCATTGACCACCCAAATTAAAGTTTTCTGAAGAAATGTGAGTTGAAAGAGATTCTTAGTTTTTGTCATTTATTCTAAATCATTGTAATTCATTCTTTTATCCTGAACAGATGTGGGACTGTGTTTTATATCTGTGGGTTGCACTGACAGAACTTAAGTACTACATATCAGCTCTGTTGCATTTAGGTGAAGATATTATTAAACAAACACCCTTCTCTTTTCATAACCTCACTGAACCTAGCAGAAATTTAGAAAAGTTTCACACCCTGAAGATGCTTAGGAAGTTCATCAGACCTTGAACAAATGGGGGCAAATCCTTCCCTTCTAATTCTTAAAATAGGCTAGTCTTTTCAAGCTTTTGTGAAAACCTGGAGGAAATATGTCAAAGTGTTAGGAATTATTTTATACAGTCAATTCCCTAAAGAGATTGGAAGTCAGAAAAAATAAGATTTTTTTTCAATAGATAGTAGAGATGTGCAAGCTGTTCCATTGGTTGATTGTTCTCACTGTCAGAAAGTTTCTCCTTATTTCCAGGTTAAATCTCTCCTTGTTCAGTTTCCATCCATTATTCCTTGTCTGGCCTACAGGTGCTTTATAATTCCCTGACCCCTTCCTCCCTGTGGCAGCCCCTCAAATATTGGAAGACCGCTATCATGTCTCCCCTGGTCCTTCTCTTTACTAGACTAGCCAAGCCCAGTTCCTGCAACCGTTCGTTGTATGTTTTAGCCTCCAGTCCCCAAATCATCCTGGTTGCTCTTCTCTGTACTTTTTCTAGAGTCTCAACATCTTTTTTATAATGTGGTGAACGAAAGTGGATGCAGTACTCTAGGTGTGGCCTTACTAAGGCTTTATAGAGTGGTATTAGTACTTCCCTTGATCTTGACTGTATCCCTCTGTTAATACAATTTAGGATTGCATTAGCCTTTTTGGCGGCGGCTGCACACTGCTGGCTCATATTTAGCTCGTTGTCCACTAAGACTCCAAGATCCCTCTCACAGTTACTGCTATTGAGCCTGGTTTCATCCAGTCTATATGTTACTTTTGTTTTTTCTTGCCTAGGTGTAGGACTTTACTTTTTTCTACATTGAATTTCATTTTGTTAGATATGGCCCAGTGTTCTAGTCTGTCAAGATCCATCTGGATCTTGAGCCTATCTTCTTGGGTGTTAGCTATTCCTGCCAATTTAGTATCATCTGCAAATTTGGTAAGTTCCCCTTCTATTCCCTCATTTAAGTCATTAATGAAGATATTGAAGAGTACTGGGCCTAAGACTGAACTTTGTGGCACACCACTGCTTACTTCCCTCCATGTAGACTCAGACCCACTAAGGACTACTCGTTGAGTATGGTTTGCCAGCCAGTTGCGAGTCCATCTAGTGGTGGTGCTATCTATTCCACTTTTTTCTAGCTTGCTAAGAAGTAGGTTGTGGTCTACTTTATCGAATGCCTTGCTGAAATCTAAATATATTATGTCTACAGTATTTTGCTGGTCTACTAATTTAGTCACTGTGTTAAAGAATGAAATAAGATTGGTTTGGCATGATCTGTTTTTAACAAACCCGTGCTGCTAGTTATTACTTTACTTGTTTCTAGATGTTGGCAGGCCTGTTTTTTTTTATTATCTTTTCCAGTATCTTCCTGGGTAGTGATGTTAGGCTGATTGGTCTATAGTTTCCTGGGTCTGGTTTTTTTCCCCTTTTTTGAAGATGGAACCACATCAGCTCTTTTCTGATCCTCTGGTAGTTGGTGCTCCAGGATTTTTGAAGGATATGGTGCAGTGGTTCTGAGATAACCTCTGCCAGCTTCTTTAAAACTCTGGAATGTAATCCATCAGGCCCCGGTGATTTGTTTTCATCAAGATCAGACAGGTGATATTTTACTATTTTTTTGCTTATTTTAACTTTTATTTCTAGTCTGTCTTTTACAGTTATGTTTTTGGTGGGTTGAGCTATAGTTTCTAGAGGTCTATTTTCACAACTTTATTGCAGATCCATACAGGAAGCTGCATCAGAACATTTCCAGAATAATCCAGATTAGGCTGGGCAATGACTGAACCTCTGGATCACACCCCTGAATTGCACTTGGCTACTGTGCAATCTTAATCACCCATTATTACATAACAACACACACAAAAAGTTAGAAACATACAAAGCTGTTTTAACAGACCAGATGATTGCACTATCTACTCCTTACTGACTGACAAGAATTGTCCAGAACTTCAGAAGATAACATTTTTCCAGTTATATCTGGAAATGCCAAGAAATGAATCTAAAATCTTTTGCAGATAAAGAACATGTTGCAGCTTCAAGCAACAGTTTTTCTCTCAAAGCACTTTTCAATAAAACTGAAAGAGATTCTACTACATTAAGACAGAGGAGTATTATTAATCCTAATGGGTATTTATTTATTTATAGCCCACTTTATTATTTTTATAAATAACCCAAGGTATATTGTAAAAGTAAAAAATATGTGTCAAAAATTTAAAAAGAAATGTAACTATTCTTTCAGAAAAACACAATTCAACAAACATCATTACAGACACTATGTGATACAGCAAAAGCATATTTGAGGGGAATAACAATAGCCTATATGTGAAAAAGAAATAAAGAAAGATGACAGAAACAAAATAGGTTACAGGAAGAGATTAAAGAGTTAGAAAGTAGACTACAAAAAACACCACAAGATGAGAAAGTGAAGGGGGAAATGATCTGAACTAGATACAAGTTAAATGTTATAAATCAGGAAGAAAGAGCAAACGAGTTAAAAACAGTGAAAGAGAACTTTTTTGAACATGCTAACAAGCCAGGGAGATGGTGAGCTTATAAATTAAACATGGCAAACATACCTAATATTCCTTCTCCCTCTTATTTTCCCCATAATGACAACTCATAAGGTGGGTTGGGCTGAGAGAGGGGGACTGGCCCAAGGTCACACAGTTGACTTTCATGCCTAAGGCCCAGTGGTGGGATTCAAATTTTCGTACTACCAGTTCTGTGGGCATGGCTTGGTGGGTGTGGCAGGGGAAGGATCCTGTAAAATCTCCAGTCAGAGGTGGTATTTGCTGTTTTCAGAACTAGTCAAAATTTCCGCTACCAGTTCTCCAGAACTGGTCAGAACCTGCTGAATACCACCACTGGTAAGGCATGATTAGAACTCACAGTCTAGCCTGGTGCCTTCACCATTAGATCAAACTGGCTCAATAAATAATATCATTATTGAAGACTATCACCAAACTATGCAGAAGCTTTTACTTAAATCTTTCCTACAGGTTAAACTCAAAAAATTAGACTATCATGTAAAAGTTCATTTATTTCAGTAATGCAACTTAAAAGGTGAACCTAATATATGAGATAGATTCATTACATGCAAAGCAAGATAGTTCAAGCCATGATGTGTCATAATTGAGATGGATTATGGCTTACAGCTCATGAAAACCCCAAATCCAAAATCTCAGAAATTAGAATATTGTGAAAAGGTTCAATATTCTAGGCTCAAAGTGTCCCACTCTAATCAGCTAATTAAGCCATAACACCTGCAAAGGGTTCCTGAGCCTTTAATTGATCTCTCAGTCTGGTTCAGTAGGAATCACAATCATGGGAAAGAGTGCTGACCTGACAGTTGTGCAAAAACCATCATTGACACCCTCCATAAGGAGGGATAGCCTCAAAAGGTAATTGCAAAAGAAGTTGGATGTTCCCAAAGTGCTGTATCAAAGCACATTAATAGAAAGTTATATGGAAGGGAAAAGTGTGGAAGAAAAAGGTGCACAAGCAGCAGGGATGACCGCAGCCTGGAGAGGATTGTCAGAAAAAGGCCATTCAAAAGTGTTGGGGACTTTCACAAGGAGTGGACTGAGGCTAGAGTCAGTGCATCAAAAGCCACCACACAGAGACGGATCCTAGACATGAGCTTCAAATGTCGTATTCTTCTTGTCAAGCCACTCCTGAACAACAAACAACATCAGAAGCATCTAATCTGGGCTAAAGAAAAACAGAACTGGTCTGTTGCTCAGTGATCCAAAGTCCTCTTTTCTGATGAGAGCAATTTTTGCATCTCATTTGGAAACCAAGGACCCAGAGTCTGGAGGAAGAATGGAGAGGCACACGCTGCAAGATGCTTGAAGTCCAGTGTGAAGTTTCCACAGTCTGTGTTGATTTGGGGTGCCACGTCATCTGTTGGTATTGGTCCACTGTACTTCATTAAGTCCAGGGTCAACGCAGCCGTCTACCAGGAGATTTTGGAGCACTTCATGCTTCCTTCCGCAGACGAGCTTTATGGGGATGCTGACTTCATTTTCCAGCAGGACTTGGCACCTGCCCACACTGCCAAAAGCACCAAAACCTGGTTCAATGACCGTGGGATTACTGTGCTTGATTGGCCAGCAAACTCGCCTGACCTGAACCCCATAGAGAATCTATGGGGCATTGCCAAGAGAAAGATGAGAAACATGAGACCCAACAAAGCAGAAGAGCTGAAGGCCACTATTGAAGCATCCTGGTCTTCCATAACACCTCAGCAGTGCCACAGGCTGATAGCTTCCATGCCATGCCAGGTTGAGGCAGTAATTGCTGCAAAAGGGACCCAAACCAAGTGCTGAGTCCATATGCATGCTTATACTTTTCAGAGGTCCAGTATTGTTCCATGTACAATCCTTGTTTTATTGATTGCATGTAATATTCTAACTTTCTGAGATTGTGGATTTGGGGTTTTCATGAGCTGTAAGACATAATCATCTCAATTATGACAAATCACGGCTTGAACTATCTTCCTTTGCATGAAGTGAGTCTATCTCATATATTAGTTTCACCTTTTAAGTTGCATTACTGAAATAAGTGAACTTTTGCATGATATTCTAATTTTTCGAGTTTCACCTGTATATATGTTCACAATATGCCTTTTAAAGGAAAACACATTACTAGTACATTTCAAAGTAGAAAAAAAAGTTGAATAGCATAAAGAAACTCTGAATCTGGGAATATATTACATCAAAAACATGGTTTGCAGAGCACATGAATAAATTCTGTAGCCATCAGTTGCTTGCACAATATCTTGATTTATAGTTCATACCGTAAGCTGTGACAACCTATATGATGATCAACAGAAGCAATGTACCGTTTCATTGTTTCTTTATAGGAAGAGCTGAATTGAACACCAGCCATTTTTTTAGAGCAGAATCCACCAACCTTAGTGTTGTAGGAATAATCTTTGAAGAAAAAAGAACTATGTGGCTACAGAAAGGATCCTAAGGAATGTTCTACCATAAAGATTGATTAACTGAGAGCTAGATTTATCAAGAAATCAGAAAATAGTGTCTTCCATTAAAGAACACAGGACAAATTGATCTCAGTCACTTAGAATTCTCTGTTCTTGATAAGTGGAAGAATTGGACAAAAATGAATTCTCCTCCATGCTGCATTGAGAGGCCAGGATGGGTTGCCTCCTTCCTATGATGTCATTTAGCTGAGTCTGTACTAAGATATAAAAGCCAGCCCCCGGAAGAGACCCCAGCTTTTGACTCAGCTTCTTTCAGTCAGTAGCTGTCTCTCTGAAAGCGTTCCAATAGATAGCATTAAACAACGATCTTCAGGACTTTTTCCTCGCTTCAAGCAGTTCCCAGGGATCTGGTCAGCTGCTCTTCCAGGAGAGCAGGGCTCCCTCTCCTGCAACATTGGGAGCAACATTGCCAGAGCGCTGTGCAGGCAAGCTGGGCAGCGTCTTAAGACCTCCCCCATGCCTGCAGTTTGAGCGATCGTAAAAATGATTGGCAAACCGATAACAGCACCAGCCAGCTGATGTGTGGCTGGCGGCTGTGCTTTCTTCTGTTGACTTCGCTCAAGGCTCTTTATAGCCTAAGGAGCGATTCTTCGATCTTGGAGCCCAGTTTCTCTAGTCAGTGGCCACCTTGGATTGCAGCCTTCCACAATGAGGTGAGCGGCCAATTTGTAAGCTCAGGACCATTTTATACCCTAAAGGACTTATTCTAAATTTCTAAACAGCTTCTTCCCAACACAAGAGCTTTCCTTCTACAAATGGATCAGGATAAGGCTCAGGCAGAGCTCCCCCACCCAGTGGATCAGTCTCTTAAGCCCAATAAGAGAAAAAGATGTAGGCAGTGCACCCAATCAGTCCAGAGGGAGGTGGCTGCTAAAATCAGAGCTAAGGCTCTAGCCCCTAAGAAGGCAACACAGGCTGAGTTGAGGGTAGAGAAGTGCTGATATGCGGCCCTTAGAGAGGCAGTTTAACAGAACAATTCAGCACATGACAGGGCAACTGCAACAAGTTTCAGGTGATACCCGTGGGCTGCAGCCAATCCGTCCCAGAGGAGGAGAAGTTATATATGAGCCTTTTCATCCTCCATCCTGGTCTCCTGGGGCCTTTGCAGAACAATCAGATCCTCAGGATCTCAGCAGATCTGGGCCCTATTTCCAACAGGCATCTGGGCCTTATGCCCCCCCTTTCTCCAGACCTCGAGCCTCTTCTCAATCTAGGTCTGAAGCCACCTTCACTCCCACAGCAGCGGGCCTTCTGCCTTCTGCCTCTACCTTTGAGCATAGGCCAGGGGATATCCAAGATGTTATCTCATTGGCCATTAGGCAGGGATTGGCTGAAGGCTTCAAGCAAATTCTTCGACCTCTGGAAAGGGTTCAGGTCCTTCTCCCTTCTCAATCTATAAGTTCCTTGCCTCCTCATCCTGAGTTTCACAGGCCTCAGGACCTCAGGGTCCATTCTTCTCTACCAGAATGGGAGGAGGTTGATGAGGAAGAAGGGGCTTCACCATCTGAACACAGTTACTCCTCTCATTCAGAGCATGAAGAGGGTGAGATTTATGACCAAAATCTTTCAGAGGAAGAAGATTCTTGCCCTGAGCAGACATCCTCTGCATTGGTCTTCAGACCTACTCTCTTCAGGCCATTACTCAGCAAGGCCTTGGTCACTGCCAAGCTGTCACTGGAGGAAGTAGCTCCTGAGCCACAAAGAGATCCCTCTGGCCAAGGAGACTTGCTCTTCTCCAAGCCTGCAGTGCATGCAGAGGTTTTGCCTTCTCCCACATTGTTCCTGGACATGGTCAAGGAACAGTGCACTTCCCCTTCGGCAGGTCCTCGCCCATCTTCTCTGGATAAGCATTTCTACAACGTCAGCGCAGCCCTGGACAATGCCCTGGCAGTACCTTCTGTTGACATTCTGGTTGTGGCCTCGTTCTCATCTTCTGGCACTCCCACTGAGCCAGAAGATATCCTGAAACTGGATGATAAATGTTCCAAACAGACCCTCAAGCACAATCACCAGGCTGCTGCATGGGCTGTTCGGACTTCAACAGCAGCATCTTTTTTCACGAGGGCATCCATATGGTGGCTGCGTCAACTCCAGAATAGATTTCCTGCTTCTGACCTTCAGTCTCACCAAGACCTTAATAAGATTATCACAGTGGAAGAATTCACTGTGGATGCCACTCTCAATTCTGCCAAATTTGCATCTAGGGCCATGACATCTTCAGTAGCAGCAAGAAGACTTTTATGGCTCCAAAATTGGCAGGCAGAATCACGCTGAAAATGGAAGTTGGCTTCAGTTCCCTTCGCAGGTGATAAACTTTTGGGTGATGCTCTAGAACCTTATCTCATTGAAACCAGAGATAAATGTAAAATTCTCTCTTCCTCTGGGAAGAAAGCTGGCTTTTGCCCAGCTCCTATCACCCTCCTGCTTTTCAAGTGGAGACCTCCTCCCGCTTCCCTCACTCTCAGAGGCCGTAGTCCCAATGCCAAGACCAACGTGCAGAAACACCTGGCAGGCAACAACCTTCCACTGGTAAACAGCCCTTTTGGGGGGGAGGGGGTCATTCCTTCCATCGTTCTAAGTAATCCCTCGTTCTCCCCACCCATCAGAGGTCACCTAGCCTTCTTTGCCTCCAAATGGGAGGAGTCAACGACGGATGCCTGGGTGCTCAGCACTATTAGGTCAGGGTTACACTTGGAGTTCCTAACGCCACCCCCAGAAAATTTTTTGGATCTCTCCTGTCTCTCGGGACATTTCAAGGCAAGTCCTCATGAATCAGGCCATTCAACACCTTCTTGACATCAGGACTATTCAACCTGTTCCCCCCTCTCAATGGGGACGTGGGTTTTATTCTCGCCTTTTCATCGTTCCCAAAGCCTCGGGGTGAGCCATCCTTGATCTAAAATTCTTCAACCAATTTGTAAAATACAAGTGATTTAAAACGCAGACTCTGCATTCTATTTTAGAGAGTGTTCGGGAGTGTTCTTCCATTGATTTCACTGAGGCTTACCTCCACATCCCCATTTGGCCTCATCATCACCAGTTTCTCCGTTTCTGTTATCAAAATGCCCATTACCAGTATCAAGCACTTCCCTTCAGCCTCTCATCAGCTCCAAAGGTCTTTGCAAAAGTTCTGGCAGCATTGATGGCATCTCTGTGTTCTATTCCAGTGAGGATCCAATGCTACTTGGACGACATGTTGATTCTGTTCTCCTCCATCCATGTGGCCCATTGGGATCTGCAAATTACCCTGTCATATCTCCAGAGCCATGGGTTTTCCATCAACACCAAAAAGAGCCAGCTCTCTCCCACAACCAAATTGCAACACTTGGGAGCAATCATCGATACCACATCATGCCAGGTTTTACTGTCCCCAGCTCGTGGAAAGAGCCTTGCAGAGATCATCAGCCAGATCCAGAACCATCAAACTGTCCCCCTGTCACTGCTGTCCAAACTTCTGGGGAAGATGGTCTCCTGTATTGGCATCGTCCCATGGGCTCAGCTCCACTCCCAATCCCTCCAATGGTTCTGCTTCCCTACCAACGAGCAGGAACCAGCCACTCATCCATCAAGGTACTGCTCCCACCACAAATCCAGTGATCTCTCAATTGGTGGCATTCCCCATCAATCTGGAAGGGGCTCCTGTTCAGGGACCCAGACAGGCTAGTGATAACCACCGATGCCAGCTTCCTGGGTTGGGGTTCCCATATGCAGGGCCAGATAGCTCAGGGCGTTTGGTCCAGGTCAGAGCAGATCCTTCTCATAAATTGGCTAGAGCTCAGAGCATTTTTCTGCCTCTCAAGCATTTCAGGCAATCAGTGACTGGCTCTCATGTTCTAGTCCTTACGGACAACATGGCCATAAAGGCTCACATCAACCGGCAAGGGGGGGATGAGGTCCAAGGCCCTCATGAGAGAGGCTCAAAGGTTGGGGTTATGGGCAGAGAAACATTTGTTGTCTAACTTGGCGGACCACATCTCCAGGGTCGACAACTCCCAGGCTGACTGGCTCAGCAGGAGCCTAGTCGACCAGGCAGAATGGTCCATTCCTCCATCTCTATTCAGGGACCTTTCCCTCAGATTCGGAACACCAGAGGTGGATCTCTTCTCCACTCCTCAAAATGCCCAAGTCACCAGATTCTTCACCAGATTTCCTTGCCGGGGAGCAGAGGGGACCAATGCTCTTTGGTGCAGATGGCAGTAGCTGCCTTCGGTTTTTGACAATGAAAACTGCATTATAAATCAAAGAAATAAAAACTTTCCATTCTAATTTCTGATCATTGCCACATTATTTTTAAGGATGTTATACTATTTTATTATTTGCTCTAGAATCTTCCTAGGATTCAAATGGTCTATAATTAGCCATTTTTTTCTCTTCCAGTTGCCTGGCAATTTACTAACTTTTCAGGGTTTCTTAAAGATTTGGCCAGATCATCAGCTACTTTGTTCACTGCCCAAGAATGCAATCATTCTGGTTTTTGGTATTTCAATCATTTAAAAATAACTAAGCATATTTTGGTCATATTTCTACTATGTTTGAGCTTTGGTCTTACTTCTTTATTCTGCCATTCACAATTGCCAGATGGAACACATACTTTTACATGGAATTAAAAAAAAAAAGATTTTTAAAAAACCTGTTCGCATCTTGTAGTCTTCACTTAGCAGATGGCATGCAGATTTTCTTTCTTTTTATTTTGAACCTGTTGAAACAACTCCTTTCAATTATTCTTAGCATCCTTTTCAAGATTATTCTGAACGTTAGCTTTCTTTAGCCTCTTCACAATTCCAGCTATCTGCAGGTATCCCAAGCGCTGATTAAAATATGCTTTAACATGCAAAACAATGAAAGCACATAAAAATACAACCAAAGCAAACTGCAAAGGGAACAATCTGATTTACAGACATCTTGTTCAATCAACAAGATCCCTTCATTTTTGGTGCCCATGTAGAAAAGGTATAAAGAGGCCTCCCCTTTTCCATTTTTATGGGAAAAGCCATATTAATCTATGGTAGCTCAACATCAGGAAGAATTTGGGAGCATCTTTTCAGGTAAACAAATGTTATTAAAAGCATAAGCTTTTTTGTGAGCTGTAACTGTAGCCCACAGAAGCTTAAGTCGTTTAATAATATCTGTTGTTTGAAAAGATGCTACCAGACCTCTTTGTCCTTTTCTCATTTTTAAGCTTACTTACGGGAGGTGGCAAAGACTGTTGGGGTTGGTGCCGTGATTTTTGTGTCCCCTTTTTCAGTTATTCTGAAGTTCCCTCCCTGACTGTCCATCCCAATTTGAAAATGTACATAGGAGGAATTCTTTCCTGCTTGCCTTATAGGATTTCATTGAAAAATAGGGAACCAGGGAGATGGAAGACCGGTGAGAGAAACTTCTATAATGAAAGAGAGGACATTTCTTGGCTACTTTGTGACTGAATAAGTACAAGGACACAACGTTCCATCCGTGAGTATTTCACCAAAATGCCATTTGTTTAATTTGAAAGTAAATCCTCTTTCATAGTCTAAATGAGAACTGGAAGAGAATAATGCAGGAGAATTTTTCTGAAAGACTCTAACCAAGGCCTAGAAGTCATTATACATATTGTTTCTTGCTGATATGACCAAACAAGACTTTAAGGTATCTAACAAAATTGCTGAAACAAATAATGACATTAATTGTGAATCCATCCCTTGTGTTTCTTTTTTTTTTTAAATTAAACTTTATTAATTGTACTTTTTTTAAAAAAAAGACAACAACACAGCTACAAATTATATACAACAAAAAGACGAACAAGTCTTGGCGTAGGCCAAGAGGGAGAGAAAGGAAAGCTTGAGAGAGGAAAGAGGGGGAGGTAAGGGAAGGGGGGGAAAGTGGGGAAAACAAAAGTAGGAAAAACAGTTATAATAAAACCATATTTTTGTGACTGTCTGTAAGGTCTTTTCTTCTTCAAAACTATCGTCGGCAGTGCTTCTCTTTATCTCTGCCTCAGAGGCCTCGGCCTTAGTTTTCTTAGCGGTGATCTATCTTTGATTAAGCCAAATGTACAACATCCTTTGTGTTTCACAGACAGAGCTTTGGGCAATGCTGAGTAAGTTTCCTAAATTTTAAATAATGCCAAGCAAAACCCCAAATTTCCAAATAGGACCACAGATTTTTATATTTTTAAGCTGTAAGCAAAGCTGCAATGTTGTTGTGGACTTTTAGTTTACCACTGAAATTTGGAACATCTTATCTAATATCTATTTGAAAATACTTTTTTAATGAGAGTGCTTTTACATGGTATTGTTGTCATGTTTACCTCTTTTAGCTCAGGTTAATGTCTATAGAAGAACCATGCTTTAAGGACACTATAACAGGCCCAAGTGGTCCATGTTTGAAATTCTAGCTCCTATCTGAAGATGTCTACTTTTTTTTTTGAAAATTTTATTTGGGTTTTCACAAAAACAAAATACAAATAAAACATCTTTTTTGAAAATAGCATGGTCCCAGGTTATCACTTCTTCATACAGACACAAAACTCAATTTCATGCTCATTTTTATATTCTATTCCATATCTTATTACCATTTTATATTTTCTACATAGTTTTTCCCCTCTTCTAATTTTCTCAACTTTGTTATTATCTCAATTCAAATCATTATATTTATACTTTTGTCTGTCCTGTTACAATTTCACATTATCTTTTCTTATTAAGCAAAATTTTCCCTGTAGTTACCATATGGTAACTATCATATGGATCAGTATTTTACATTCAAGTCATCAAAACCAATCAGTTAAAATGTAATGTCAATAATTATTTCAATATCTCAGCTCTGCTGCTCTCCTTCCTTCTTTCTATGCCAAAAGTAGGACATGTGCCCACCTTCCTGAGTATTTATATAATTAGCTCTTGCTAATCAATCACATATCAAGTAGCTAGTATTTTTATTCTTTTTTATTGGTTCAGTTATTGGTTATTACTTATTTAATTTCCTACCAGGAGAAAAAGGCAGTGTAAATAGTATTTCATTGTGGCTGGAGAGATGATTTAATTATACAATGGAAGATGAGACTTTCACATATCTCCCTTGGCCATGTTGTAATTCAAAAAGTGCAAGATTGCCATAGCTCACCGTAAAATAAATAGGAAAAGCAGATACCTTCATCAGATTCAGGAAAAACAGAAGAAGAAAGTCAATGTCTGATGATAGTTGAAAGGCATGAGCTATAGAGGCCCTTGTGTCAATTGCATATCCAACTGTTCAGAGCCAAACTGAATCTAAAATTGGCCATATGTTTTTCTCTTGAATCATTGTTTTATTCATCAAATTGTTGGAATAGAGAATGCAACTTCGAAATGCAGTTATGGAGAAAATGAAATAAAATGCATTTGATTTCTCTGCCACCTCAGTCTTTCTAGGCTTTAAGTAATCAGCCCTTTGTTTCCACCATAATCTTTATCTTTGATCCGTTGCAGCTCACCATAATTTAAACCAAATAAAATTTAATTATTTTGTCCATCATATAAATTGGATTTCAAGTCCCATAATCTCTAATAGCATGAGATTGTGACCAGACATTATAGGGACTGAAATTGTTATACTTAGAAATATCTTATTTTCAGGGGAAAACCAACCTTGCTTGAAGGTGCAAATAACATTTCTTTTGCATCACTGTCTTGTGACTTTTCTCATATATATATTTCCAGTAAACCAATTCATTGTGGCTACTATTTTTAAATCAGATCAAAACTTCCAACTCTGTGTGTGTGTGTGTGTGTGTGTGTGTGTGTGTGTGTTGTCTCTTGTTTGGTTTTCTTCTTCAATTGTCATCAGGAAAGAATTGATTGTATGAGTCACAAGTGATTCTGGAAACATATAAAGCTGCTTTATCACAAGTCATATTATTATTCCATCTCTAGCCTAACATCTTCCTCTTCATGATACAGTTCTCGAATGGCATATTCCGTCTCTGAACTATACCTCATCCTAAAAAAAAAACTTGTCCATATAATGATTAAAACCTTTTGGCACTATTATTGCAATAAAAACTACATTTCCACTATTGCTTATACAAGCATCTCCTAGCTTTGTTTGCAGTAAACAAGGCTGACTATGAATTCTGGGACTTGTTTTTCCAACAAATCTGGAGACCATGAAGTTAGGAAATCTTGTCTTAGAACAACTTTTAATGCACTAATACTTAACTACATTAATATATTTATATTTCTAACCCACTTCCCAAAGAGCAAAACATACAACCCAGGTCACGTAAGTTAGTCACTTGTATCACTTGTATTGGCTATAAATATGTATCATTGAAATTTTAAATCTCTCAACTAACCTGCAGGTAAAGCAATGTCTAGTTTGCTCCTAAATCACGACTATATCTTCTTGGCCACCAGCATAAATTAAGCAACCAAACGTGATATGCCTATAATTTTTCAGCCTCCCAGGTGACAGTCCAGAATTGAGAAATTCATTTGTTCATTTGGGAGGGGAGTGTCACATTTCCATTATCAGTTGAAAGCTCTGCACAGCCTTGACAGCACTGTTTTCCTTTGGGGGAAATAATGCTGTAAGCTTATAGTCTTTGCAATGCTTTTTTTGTTTATGATTTTATGACTGGATGTGGTTTCAGGAGGCCCAGGAGAAAGATTGCTAACCAACAACATTACGTGGAATCCAACATCTGCCTTTTGAAATTCAAAACTAACTTTTCCCATCCTACTGTAAACCTTCCTTCTGACCTATTCTGGTCAACAAATTATTCTGTTGTTTTATATAATGCTATAGATTGTGCTGACCGTTGGGTACAGGATATATGAACCCATTATTATGGAGCATTGTGAGTTGGAGCAGTTTGATTTGTTCAATAAATCTTTTTTTTAAATCCCAGGTTAAGATCATGTGTAAATTTAACTGCGTGGACACAGTAGTTTCAATTATTTATCTAATTAAAGCTGTATTGATACAGGAGAAGTTATATAGTTAGGTCAGAAGTTATATAGTTAGGTCAGAGTGTTAGTGAGAGGTCATGAACTACTCTGTTGGTTTGAGTGGTTTGGTCTCATGGCTACTGCATTCATTGTTGTGGGTTTTTTTTTTACTATACTTTGCATTGTTTTTACCCACCCTAATAACAATAGCACTTACACTGTCTACTGCCCCACAGTGCTTTACAGCATTCTCTGAGCAGTTTATAGAGTTAGAATATTGCCCTCCACAATCTGGTTCCTCATTTTACTGATCTCAGAAGAATGGAAGCCTGAGTCAACATTGAGCCCTGTTAGGATCAAACTCCAAGCTGTGGGCAGAGTTAGCCTGCAGTACTGCATTTTAACCACCACCAAGCCTCTAAGCCAGGCCTGTCAAACTCACGGCCCACAGGCTGGATGTATCATGTGCTGGCCACACCCTCACCTGGTTTAACAAAGTGGGGGGAAGTCCCAATATGTCACTTGATACCACCATGATGATGCGAGTTTGACACCCCTGCTCTAAGCCACCCAGATAGGTGAGATAGGTCACTATACAAATCAAATGTAGGAATAAATAAAACTTTTATTATAACTAACCAGAGTAACAGAAAAGAAAAGTCAAGTTTTTCCATTCTCAGAAATCTTTACAAAAATTGGGGTTGGAAAGAAGAATGTCCAAAATTTTAGCTTAAATGTGATAGTAATGGCATTTGAAGTTTAAACAAATACACAGTGAACATGTTTACAGTTTAATTAGTATTCCTGGTGTTCCCCATCCATAATCAGCAATAAAATATGACATATTTTTGGTTTATGTTTTGTACAGAGCAACCAATTCTCATCTTGGATTGGGCATTTCTTTTATATTGTGTTCTTATTGTTGATTTTATTATAGGCAGTCCAGAATTTGTTGGAATCAGGTGGTGCCTGGAATAAACAAACAAATAAACAAATAAAATATCAGACCTCTATAGTTTCTTTAAATTGCCTACAATTAAAATAATAGGAGAGGCACAAATCAATTTGTACCAGGTACAAATAAGTAGCACTAATTCAATATTGTTGATTCAACTATGATCCTCTTCAAAGCAGTTTTTAGAATGATTAACAAATTATTCTCCCTGACAAGCAAATGGAGGCAATTAGTTAAAGAATTTTTCATGGGCAATATTTTCTTATAAAACAGTCTATCTCATCCTGGTGCTCTCTACTATAACCTCTTGCCAAACTATTCTGATGGGAGGTAATAGAGACTATAATCTAACACATCTGGAAAGCACCATTCAAAGAAAAGCTGTGCTATAGTCAGAATGGATCTGCTTGAGCCTGCATTGACTTTCTCAGGGAGACAATCCAAATAATTAAAATGAATTGAGATCACAAAAGGAAAAAAAAAAAATTACAGTTTTAGGATTTCTTGTGGAGTTTGTTTTCTGATCTGAAGATGAAATAGTTACTTCATGGTCATACAGCACTGATCCTTTCCCCCTCTCCTCTTGGGTGACAAACCAATCTCACAAAAATAAAAAAAACCAAACTTTATTATTTTAAAAAAGAAAGGAAAGACATATTTTTAAAAAGTAACTTGAGATATCCAGAATACAACTATTCACTAGCAAAAGATATTAATTACAAAGCTGTTGAGATTAGGTGCTGCCTAAATTTGATAAACTAATAAAATTATGAGAAAATGGCAGTTTGATTAAAAAGTAAAGTTCACAAAAGAAAATGTAATGCTCCCAACAGACCACAAGATGTCTCTGATTGGCTACAAATAGTTTATTGCTGCCAGAATCTATTGAGAGAGATGCTATAGTTTATTTTATTACAGATAATAAAATTTGATATGTAAAAATTAATATTCTCATGCTCAGTCTGACAAATGAAAAGAGCACGTGCATTCCTAAGTGTTACAGAGAAATAAAAGGCTGGAGTTTCAAACACAGATGCAATGAAACAGAGATTGCTTGGCAACATGATAAATCTCATGCCACCTCACTTTATTTAGCTATTTCAACCCTTGTTTGAAAAGATACAGACATTTTCTTTTCCCAGTAAAGGAGAGGAGCTGAGTTATTTCTTTTCGTGTAGACAATGATGATGATGTTATCCATTCAGTTGTGTCTGACACTTGGTGGTACCCTATGGGCCAGTTCTCACCACATCTTCCAATCTTGTACTACTTCTTTGTTTGTGTAGATAATACAGAATATCTGTTCCTCATCACAATGAAGACTGGGAATGATTCAGTTGACATGCTGGAAGACTGAAAAGTGGAACCCATAACTTACAACAACTGATACTAAACTATTTTGGGAAGTGGTGGTTAAAAACAAAAACAAAACTGATGGCAACGAGCTTTAAAAATATGCTCAAATTTTTGTTGTTCAGTTGCTAAAGTCGTATCTAACTCTTCCTGACCCCCATGGACCAGTGGTGCATTTCAAAAACGTTTACCACCGGTTTGGTGGGTGTGGCTTGGTGGGCGCACTTTGAGAGCGCACACACACTTTGCACGCACCAAATGTGCATTTTGCGCAGGCACAGAGGCTTTCCAACTCACCTCCTACAATCCTGTACTCTCCCTGTCACTTCAGCAGCTGACGCGTGGCAATCTGCTGTGCAAAGAAGCTGCACTTCAAAAGCAGGAAATAAAGGTCAGTATGGGAGCCAGGCAGGTGGGTGGGCCCAATAGCAAAGCGTCTTAGAGAACCAGTTTGGTCTCCGCTGGTCTTCAGCGCTACCGGAATGCCAGAACCGGGCTGAACTCGTAGAATACCACCACTGCCTTGGACCGCAATATATCAGGTCCTCCTATCCTTCACTGTCTCCTGGAGTTTGGGCAAATTCATTTTCTTTGTGACAATGACAATTTAACCATCTCATCCTCTGCTGTCTCCTTCTCCCTTTGCTTTCAATAATTCCTAACTTCAGGGTTTTTTTTTTCCAATGAGTCCTCTCTTCTCATTAGGTAGCCAAGTTTCCAATGAATCCTCTCTTTTCATTAGGTAAGCAAAGTATTTGAGTTTCAATGTCAGTATCTGATGCTCAACCAAATAGCAACTGAAATAAATTTAAACTAATGAACACAAGAACTCAAATACACTGAAGGTGTCTGAATTATCTCTTAACAGAAAAAGGGGGTTATAATGGACAGATCAACTAAATGTCAATTCAGTAAGGTTAGTAAATGATGGTAAGTTACACTTAAAACCAGAAGGATGTAGAAATAATCCTAGAGTTCTAAAATTACCTAACCGCACTGCTGGTTAGAAGTCATAAGACATACCTACTAGCAAGATATATCATTAGTTGTTGCACATGAGTGATAATTTTCAGTTTTTGCAGTTGAATACATGCCATTGCATGGTTTCTCTGTTTATCTGGCAACCCCACAGAAGATGGACAGAAACCCACAAGAAATGGGAGAACTAAATAAAACTGTCCTAGTACTTTTTGAACACCAAAACTATCCATCTGGAAGGCAATTCAATGCAGTCTTTATTTCTGATTCATCTGTTGTTTTCCTTTAATATTATAAAAATATCTATTCTGAATTCTCAGAAATAATTCTTCTGACCCTGAAATTTTATCTGATCTTTTTTTTAACAGAAGTAACAGTTATACTCAGATTGTACCGATGTTTTCTTTTTCCAAGACAAGAAGGGTAATTTATATGCATGAGTAATTATTTTTAATCACTAAAGCTTGCAAACATCTGTAACTACCCAAGGGGAACATAGATTACTCGTTAACATCATGTGGGTTGGAATTTGCTCTCCCATCTCTGCCCCCCATTGAGCCCCAGCTGGCTATAATTCTGGGGCATTTCCAAAAAAGGTTTTATATTTCTTTCTTTGCTATGCTGCTCCAACCTTAACAATCAATGTTCCAACATTCAGTTGCTTAAGATACTAATTCAGGCCTTGGCATTTGCTAAGAGTTTCTGGTTCCTTCCGCCATTGTATTCCCTTCCCTTCATCTGTTTCATCGGGGGAAAAATATAACTCTCAAAATTCCAGTAAGGTAGAATAAGCGGCAGTGTGTTTGTTTGGGGGTGGGGGTGGGGATGACTATTAGTCCCTAAACAGTGGCTGCTGAATCACATACATTCCTTTTTGGTTTTCTATTTCCAAAAGCTTTAAGAAAGACAGCCTTGTGTACTGTACCAATAAAAACAATTATTTTGGAAAGTTAAATAAACTATAAGCTATTATTTACACAGGGGTAGGCCCAAATCATCAGAGAAGACTCTGATCATTCACCTGAGGACATGAAGCAAGAGGACTTCTCAATCCTAGGTTAATCCCTTAACCTTGAGGCTGATTAGATAAAATGCTCTCTTGGCATAATATTTGCATCTAGAGGAGGGTTTATTAAGATGAGAAGGCGAATAGTGGCTTCCCTATAGGAGGAAGAAACCATTCTACATAAAGAACATCGTGTGTGTGTGTGTGTGTGTGTGTGTGTGTGTGTGTGTGTTGCATGATTCTGAATTGTTTTTAATGTTTCATTTTGTTCATATATTGTTTTATTTGATTTTGATGGGGTTTTTTTGGTACTGTTTATGTTTTAATTATAGGCAGCTAAATAAACTTGATAAACAAATAAATATTATATTCCACACAATTTCCCTTTTACTTTAACAGTCATAAATGACATAGTTTTTGTTAGGAAGTGGAGGACATCTAGAGCAAATAAAGAGAGGAGAAGGTACACTTTCATTTTACATCGCTGAAGCTTCCCATGTTGGTGATGTGGCCTTGTGCAATTCTTTGTTGCTGGACCAAGGTATTCTTTTGTTTATAGGCTCATCTGAAATTACACCTGTGGCTTTTATATTATAATGCACTATTTCCACTTTTTTTTGCCCTGTTTGTTTCATGAAGCAGTACTTCAGCAGAGAAATACAAACATGCGGAGAATATTACGTAATGCATAACATTTATTTTGGTAGAATTTATCAAAGGTTAAAAATTCATTATAAGAATTACTGCTATTGTGTCCTTAAAATAATCTATAATTAATCAACTAATGTCTCAACAAATGTCAGCTCATTCCAAAGTCCAAATTAAAGTAGTACCACACAGAAATTGATATTCAGTGAAATAGTATCATATTCTTAAAATACTACAACTGGTCTCCTATTCACCATTGCCTTCATCCTTGTAGACTGGGAGCAACTCCTAAACCTGTCCCTGAAACCTAATTTAGATCATTCTAATCCATTTGGTGCCTTCAACTGTCCATTTTCTCCCCAGCTATCTGATAAAAATTAAAATTTTCAAGTTTGTAACTTGTTTGGTAATTGGATTTTAATACTACAAGATGTTTAAAACTAATATTGCAACTATTATATTCCTTTTGGTATAGGACAAGAGGAAGAACTAGTATTGTCCAATTATTTTTTTACATAACTGACTTGGCCACCTATCTTATATAATAACTGTAGGCAACTCACAACACTCACTAAAAACAAAACCACCCTTACTTCATTGCTGTTCAACAAAGATAAAAACAAAACCACCCTCATGTCATTTCCGCTCTAGTAAAGATGAATGAGATAATACAGAGACTGAGCCTTTTAATTACAGAATCTCCTTGTGCAACACAGGTTAAATACATCTGTTTTATAAAAGCTTTTCAGCTTGGAACATTCTGTGCTACAAAAACACCTAGGCTGACTTCACTCTTCCACACAAACTGATTTGGCAAAGCATTTGAATTATTGATATGAGTCTGGTACATTGGACTGTGGCCATAAACCAAATGTGTAGAGTCAGATGTTGCTTGTTAGCTTTTGCCAGATGATGATACCCTCCAGATGCATTTTCAGAATTTCTAGAAAAGACAGCCCTTGTTACAGAATAATAGAGTTGGAAGGGACCTAAGAGGTCTTCTAGTCCAACCCACTGCTCAAGCAGGAGACCCTATTCCATTTCAGACAAGTGGCTGTCCAGTCTCTTCTTAAAAGACTTTAGTGATGAAGCACCCACAACTTCAGATGGCAAACTATTCCACTGGTTAATTGTTCCCACTGTTAGAAAATTTCTGTTTAGTTCTAGGTTGCTTCTCTCCTTGATTAGTTTCCATCCATGCAGTAAGTGTTTAAGAACTCGTGTTTGTTTATTTTCCCGTAATCCACAAAAAAGAGGAGAGCTCTAAAGTTTTAGTCCTGTTCCTTCAACATTTGGGGAATATTTTTTGTTTTAAGTGCAACATCTGGCCAGAAATAAGTTATTCACCTTGATTTAGGGAAGTTTAACAAAGCTGGAAAAACTCCTTTACTAACAAATGCTCTTTGGTTAGTCTGTGATGTGGTGCAAACCAAAACCAAATAAAATGGAATATAATTTTGGAGTCCACTGTTTTCAGATTAACATTTCTGTATGGCACCCAGAGGTCTCTTTTCTATTTTCTATTGTTGTTGTTGTTGTTGTTGTTGATAGTGTTATATAGTTCACAGAGATGTTAGGAAATAGATTCCATTCAAAATCAAACTAAACTATACCTAAATTGAATTCTGTGCTATTCCATTTCCAAATTTCATTAACTCTCCAATAAATATACAATGGCTCAATCTGGTAAGAATCTTTTTACTTAACTGGTAGAATTCTAATCATTCCCCCAGTTTCTTAATTTAGAAAAAGAAAAGAAGTAATTCCCTTTCCCCTAGGGCTATGTAAGGGATTCGAAAATAGGCTTTGGAGAGAGAAGTAAGCTTGTTTGGTTATAGTGGTTAATGTGTTCGGCAAAATCTGGGATCCCAATATTTTTCAGGTCATTGACCCCTTCATAAAGTTTTAGATTGTTCATCAATTCCTAAACATTTATTATATGAAAATTATTTAATAAATGCTATTAAACTAAGGTGAAGATTCCCCTCATACATACGTGCTAGTCATTCCTGACTCTAGGGGGTGGTGCTCATCAGCCGAAGAACCGGCATTGTTCAAAGACGTCTCTGTGGTCATGTGGCTGGCATGACTAAATGCCAAAGGAGTACGGAACGCTGTTACCTTCCCAACAAAGGTAGTCCCTATTTTTCTACTTGCATTTTTACATGCTTTTGAACTGCTAGGTTGGCAGAAGATTTAACTAACATTACCCTTAATAATAGTTAATACTGTTAACATTACTATTAATAACACTAATAATTAATACAATTAATAACTGCAATAATGTAAAGTCCAATCAACCCTTTGGAAGGTTGTTGCTGAGCGCTTTGGGTGCTTTGTGTCTTTCAGCTCATCTTTTCACAAGGTTATCATGAGGAAAAATTAGAGGACAGAGTTTATGTACTTGTTGAGTTCCTCTGATACAACTGCCATATATAACTAGTGTATCAATACATGAAATACATTTCCATTCCTTTTAGATTGTGGCTCTAATCTAAACTGGGATTGGGGGGTTTATGGTGGGATATGTGGAGAAGCATATTACTTAAATCATACGGCTGTGCATCCTATTGATCAAGGAATTCCGGCTGGCAAGGTCTAGAAGAGCTTTCTCTACTGAGGCTCTGCCATCCGGAATGTCATGCCCCGTGTTGTGAGATCTTTTGGCCTTCCAAAAGGGCCTGAAAACCTGGCTTGCCAGTTGACCTGGGGCCCAAAGGCGGGGAAGTTATATACCGTATTTCCCCATGTATAAGCCACCCCTTTTTCCAAAATTTTCAAGCCAAAAAGTAGGGGGTGGCATATACAAAGCAGGTACACTTTTTATACATGAAAAATGCATAAAATAATAAAGTAGGAATAAACTGGTTTTCCAGCAGTATGCTATACATTTTGTAAAAATTGTAAGTGATGATCGGCCTGAATCGCCTGAATGCTTCGTTCCTACCGTACTCTCGTTCCGATGTGTAGATTGCAAGCGTCGCCCGCACCGCTTTGACGCGTCATGACCGGTTGTAGATCTAGCGTCGCGGACGCACTTTCGCCTGAAGCTTTTTCGTCTGTCGCCCGCCCGTACGGGCCGCCGCCCGGGCTTGGCGGCGGCGACTGTCCAGTCGACCTGCCGGCGATCGCGGGGCAGACGGTGTTGCAGCACCGTCGTTTTTTCGTGCGACTTGCAAGATTGTACACAGTATTCATTACTGTGTTATTTTGAAATTCTAAAATGGCTGAAAAATGAAGAGACAAGCCTACACTGCAAGCTTTAAGTTAAAAGTCATTAAGTTTGCCAAAGAATTTGGTAATCATGCAGCTGAGCGGAATTTGGACCTCCACCAGATCGGAGGGCAATCATCAGATGGAGAAATCAGGAAGAGAAACTTGAAAATGCCAAGGATGCAAAAGGCATGTCGTGGAAAGTCTGCCAAGTGGCCACATTTGGAGAAGGAATTGAAGACATGGATAGTTGAGCAACGCCAACATGGTGTAGTTATTACAACCAAGATGATTTTGCAAGAAGCCAAAAGAATAGCAAGAGAAAAAGAAGTTGAAAACTTTACTGGTTCAGCAAATTGGTGTTATCGCTTCATGAAGAGAGAGAGAAGCTGTCAATGAGGACTCGCACCAGACTTGCTCAAAGAATGCCTGAAGATTATGAAGCAAAAATAGTGGAGTTTCATAAGTTCATCATCAACCTTAGAAAGCACTGGAATTACGATGTTTCTCAAATTTATAATATGGATGAAACTCCAGTCACATTTGACTGTCCAAGCAACAGAACAGTCGATCTGAAAGGTGCCAAGACAGTTTCCATAAAGACAACTGGAAATGAGAAGAACAGATACACTGTCGTCTTGGGTTGTGCTGCTGATGGAACCAAGCTAAATCCAATGTTGATTTTTAAGAGGAAGACTTTCCCTAAAGAAAAATTCACAACGGAATACTTCTTCACATGCATGAGAAAGGCTGGATGGATACTGATGGTATGCAAATTTGGTTCAAGAAGATATTTGGATGCCGACCAGGAGCTCTGCTTAAGAAACCGGCTTTGCTTGTCTTCGATTCCTTCAGGGACACTTGACTGAGGATGTTAAGAAGATTGCTGAGACTATGAAAACCCAACTTGCGGTTATTCCAGGTGGCCTGACTTGTCAGCTTCAGCCCCTTGATGTTTCCATTAATAAAGCTTTTAAGGTGGCACTACGAGAAGAATGGAACCACTACATGACGACGACAGCAGGAGACAATCTTACCAAAACTGGTCGACTGAAGAAACCATCAATTGGAGAAGTTTCAAGTGGGTAAAGAAGGCTTGGGACAGTGTGAAGATCGAGATCATTGTCAAAGCCTGTAAAAAATGTGGAATATCTAATTCTCTTGATGGTTCAGAAGATCATTTGATATATGAAGATGACGATGAAGATGACACAGAGGAAGAAGAAATGTTAGCTAAATTAGATGCCAATAATATTGAAGAAGACGTGGAATGTGATGGAGCAGATAGTGATGATGAGTGTATGAGTGATTATTATGAATCTTGAATTTTGTTTCTTTGTAAATTTTCTTTCTTCATAACTTGTTTCTCTAATAAAATATTTTTTTCAAAACTTCACAGTCCAAAAATTGGGGGGTGGCTTATACAAAGGGGGTGCTTATACATGGGGAAATACGGTACTCCAGGTGGTTAATGGACTGGGATAAGACCTCACGTCCTCCCTATATGCCTCTTTTGCTCTCTTCCTTGCCATTTTTGTTAATTCAATTTTAATGTTAATATCCATTGTTTTAATATTTTATCTTGTTGCTTTTATTGGCTGTGAGCCCCCAAGAGCTGATTCTAGGTAAGATAAGTGGCGTCTATGTTAAATAAATACAAAATAAATAAATAAAAATATCTAGGTAGAGAGAAGCAGTAATTTTACAACTATAGGCTACTCTACTTATTGTTTAATTTTTTAAAACTCTGACTCAAGTAGCAGTGACATCACCAGAATTTTCACCCCATCCTTTTTCAAATGTGGAATATTTTTAACCTAACAAGATAAGTACATCTAATCTTTTGTAGGCTTAAAAAAAATCTCTTTTCCTTTTTAAAACTGGAAATCACAGTTTGTGGAATTGTCTATTACTGTAAATTTCAGAAGCAAGTACCAAAGAGATGCAAAAGTGTGATTGAGAGAAAAGTTTGGCCCTCAGCCTACAGACTGCCTGTCTCTGGTTTATTTTAATCTTCAGAGTTCCATTTATTTGTGAAATGTACTGAGTGGAAGAACCCAACACTTAAAGCCTACATTTGCAACCTGAAATAAATTTAGAGAGAGAAATTTGGCATTGATATAAATATTCGGAGTGGTAGTAAACTGTATTAGATATGGAATGGGTATGGAATGGTTCAATCCTGACTGGCTGAAGGTTGACTCAGCCTTCCATCCTTCCGAGGTCAGTAAAATGTGGACCCAGATTGTTGGGGGCAATATACTAACTCTGTAAACCATTTAAGAGTGCTGTAAAATAGCACTATGAATTGCTAGTACTATTGCTCTTACTCTTTGATGTGGCTATAATTGAGTCTGAAGTCTGAAATCTAAAGCTCTTTCTCAGAGATTTTTATATCACATTGTCTTTTTGTTATGTATTCTAATTCCCAATAGTTGTTGATTTAGGTCATTTTGGTAATCCACAGAATGCACAGACCCTCTGGTTTTCATTACTTTCCAAAACATAATAAACACACCCACCTGAGACTATGAAGAATGATCTGAAAGGTGGGTCTCTTCCAAATAAATAATACATTATTGTTCCCAACTCTAAGAAAGCAAGCTCAGTGAGAACAAGTTCACTAGCAAAAGGGATTAAGAGATACATGGTGTCAGGCTCTGAATTCACTCGGAGCCCGGAGCCGGTCAGCTCCAAATATGCCTTGCAGCAAGTCAGCTGGCCATATCACCTTATCTCTGCTTGTGTGCTGGCTAATGGTTTTGGAATGACCCAGCAGAGCTGAGGATGGATTCTGAAACAACTGTGGGATGGAGGATGTATTCTGAAAAAACTGTGGGACTGCTAGAAATAGCTCTTTTCATGTATTGATGTGGTGCATATTGTTAAAGGGGGTTGGGGCACATATAGGTGGTAATTAAGCCTTAGGTTAAAACATGGTGAAGGTGGCACCAGGTGGGGATCAGTTAGTGGGGGTTGGAGTAGGGTAGGGATGTAGACATGTTATAGGGTCAATAGCATTTAGGGATAATGGGTTAGGCGTGGCCAGAATTAGAATTGTGTATAGGCCTGGGTGTGGTGTGGTGTGGTGTGTCTCATGATAATGATAATAAAAGGAAAGGGAGCAAACTCAAACCCAACTCTAATCTTGCCTGGCTTTTAGCCTTTCTTGTCAGAGAAGAGTATTTGTTCTTTGCTGAGCTAATGAATAAACTACCATTGCACTACAAAGGAGCTGGAGTTTGTATTCATTTCAGGACAAATCTTCAATACTCAATGACTGGCTGAGACATTACTTCTTGTTCTGGCTTATCTCCCTGATAATACAACTGTGTTTATGTTATTGACTTTATATTCATCAATCAACACCCGGTAGATGTATTTAAAAGTCTTTTTGAATATTCTCTTAGAAGATTCTTTGCAGGATATGATATTTACTTCAGTAAATATTGCTTACATTTTAAATGTCTTTTTGGAGGATTGTTTACTCAGCATGTCTTACTCAGCATGACTTACTCAAATCAATTTGTGAATGAAGTAACCTGGAACAGGGAAGAATATGGAGAACTGCAGATGTACTTTTGCTGGACTCTAGAAATCAAATAATGCCAGTGACCTATCATCAAAAGATATAATAAAAATATAGCATTAAATAATGGAAACTATAGTTAAAAGTATATGATATCTAATTATATTTGAGGGATGTACTTTTTGTCAAGAGAGTATGAACATTATCTACTCACATGACTATATTCTAAAGCTGGAACAACTTCATTTTAGAGAATTGGTTGTGAAGATACCACATGCCCTAAAAAAAAAACAGCAAGATGTTTAAAGGAAAAGAGAGCCTTCGCTACATTTTCCCCTTTCTATCCAGTACTGAAATCCAACACACTGTCTCTTGAAATAATTTTATGTTTATGGCAATTTAGAAACTCAAAGTTCAGTGATGCAAATTAAATTACTAGAGTTTCTGTTTATAATGAAAGGGGAAACACATGGAAATTATTGTGTGAGTTTAAAATACCATGAATACAATAAAAATATTTTTAAACCCACTCTTCCCTAACAATGGAGGGGGGGGGAAACATTCTGGCTTCATCTACATGCAACAGCAGTCCCCCACTCAAATCCCTGAATGGTAAACACAAAATTGCTTTTAAGGACATAACATTTGATCTAGAGAGATTTGTTACCTTTCAAAAGAATAGTCATAAAGACACCTATTTATAAAGGGTATCATGACAAAATGAGGGCTTGCTTATGTTTCACATTTCTGAGCCCCTTTCCTTCATCCTTTCATACCACGCGTTAAATAGCTGGATTAACTACTGAAGCCATCTCCATAGATCAGCCAAAGTTTAACAGTGTTGCCAATAAACAGGGAAGGAAATTTCTCTTTTGCCTATTCTCAGAAAGTCTAAAAACCCCTTTGCATTTTAAATATAAAGAATTTAGGAGTAAAACAGACTTTTTTTCTGATCAATACAGTAACTATGAGGAAGCTATGGTTTAATTATCTGCTTTGACACAAATTGAAACAGTATTTTTAAAAATGCTTAATATTAAATGATCTCTGTAGATGGGACTGTTCTGCTGAGACACTCCCCCCTAACTACCATGTTCCTCAATGCACAGCCCTTGATTTCAAATAAATTAATATCTAGGTAAGTGGTTTCGTCTGTTTCCATCTCTATTACTGTTTCATAACAGGTAGAAACATTTTGATTCAGACAAAATGGGTTTTTATTTATTATTTTATTTTATTTATTTTGCCAAGCAATTATAAGATAACAGGTATAAGTATAACATAATTATGAATACATGAAATGGATACATATAGGAAAAATAAAAAGAAACAATAGGACAGGGACAATAGGCACATTGGTATACAGACTGGCTGCTATTTTTCTGTCTGTTTTGAAGGCAGTCTTGATGTGATGCCTGTGTAGTATCTTACTGATTTTGTCTGTAGTACCTCTTATGTAGGGCAGGACAGCTGTTCCATAGGTCTGTTCATCTTCTAAGTCTCCATTATGTCTCAGTGTGTTTTTGTGGATCAAGCCGGTGATTTTGCTTTTGAGGCAAAAAAAAATAGCAGCCATCCTTAGAAACCCCAAAGATAAAATTGACCTGGAAAACCAAGGCATATACGAAGTCCCCTGTGCATCATGCCCAGCCACATACATTGGACAGACCAATAGAAGAATAAGTACCCGCCTGGATGAACATAAAAATGCGGTAAAAAAGCTGGAACACACTTCCTCACTAGTCCAACACATGAAAGCCACAGGTCATAGCATCAACTTCAATGGCACCAAAATCCTAGCCACTATAGAAAACCCCAGCCACCGAATTATCAGAGAAGCCATAGAGATTGAAAAAAGACCTGAAAGCATGAATAGAAGAGATGATTCCACCAGACTGTCAATTATTTGGAAGCCTGCACTCACAAACAAAAAAATCTCCACACCACAAGCCAGGCAAACACCTGGGCACAAACAGATCCCCCCGATACCTCCAGCTCAAACACACCCCAACCAGGCACCCAGATGAAACCTAGCTTCCAAACAAATGATAGCCGTCCATTTACTCGGAGCCAAGCTGCACTAAAAGCCTCCAATACAGGAATACAATGTTGCCAGCCAACCAAGACAAAAAAAGCCACAAAACAGAAAGAAGATATTAGAAGCACCAATCAAGCAGAACACAGCAAACTCCAAGACCAATAAACACAGACCAAGACTCCCAACCAATCAGGATGAAGAAAAAACCATTCTGGCACAGCAATAGGCTAGCCCCAAATTTAAAACTGAAATAACTGTAAAAGTCTGACTCACAGACGAACACTATACAGAAGCCTGATGATGGCAGATGAGATTCTGCCAAAACGTTGCTACAACTTTAACAGCACGACTATAATGATGTGGGAAAATACCCGAACAAAGCTGAATATCATACCATACGTAAGTACCCGTGAAAACTTAAGAAAACATACATACATACATACATACATACATACATACATACATATATATATGACAGCCAATTTTTTCTCAATCAAGTGGTGCACAAAGTTGGTATATACCAAATAACTAGACACACTCCAAAGGGTATATTAGCCTCTCTTCATAGCTGAGCAGCTCAACATCATGCAAACACCACAGCAATGCATTTCAGACGTCTTTGGCTGCAAAACATGCTTGTTTGCTTTAAGTGAGGCGACGCCATGATTAATTCAAGCTTTGCTCTCTGTGACATATCTGGATTTGGTAGTTTCTCCATGACATGGAAAAGAGAATTTTCTGGTTTTTCAAAACTTCTTTTCATCCTAGATTGTGCTGGAAGAGTTCACAGAAATGTGTACTATCTTAAAAACTACTGTTCAGAACATTCTGGGCTTTCTTTCCTTGATGGATTTCTCCCACTCCTGTCTCTTCCACCTACTATCCCCTTCTAAGGCCAAATTTACCGTCATTGGAGTTTGGAAAATGGCATAGTGTTACCTGGGCTGAAGACAGCAAAGCATTGAGGAAAACTTCAGCACATGTAAGTAGCACAGAGCTTTCCCTTCAGTGAGAGACAGACCTGCATTATGTAATAGTTGTACTGCCAAATACCTCTGCTGGCATCACTTAACTTTCTTTGCACCATTGACAGGGAAACCAGGCAAGATTTAATCCAGAAACTGAACTGGAAAGACATTGCGGGGGTGGGGGGAGAAGAGTTGTGTTAGTCTATGGTAGCCAAAATCAGAAGGAGTCTGCCAGCATCTTTCCCAATTAACATGCTTTATTAGAAGGCAATATGCTTTTAATACAAGGCTTATTCTGAGCATCTGAAAGAATGTCTTTTATTTTTTTCCCCTTTCTCTCATCTCAACTTTTAAAAAAAGGACATTACAAAAATACAGTGAATTTCTCTCAGCTTTTGACTGTTTAACAACTATTGCTTAGAAAAAATGGATTTAATGAGTTTTGTCTTACAAGTATAAATTTCTTACATACTAAATGGCATATAAATCTTAAACACATACAATACAAATATTAGCAGCCTCATAGCAATGATGCCTAGCCATTTTACAAGAACATATAAAAAAATTAAGAGATTCCTGTAAAAACTTTGGATTTCATTGTTTAGCTTTAAAAATTATGTAAGTTATTCCCATGAATTCATCTGACTTGTTTATTTAGAAATGCATTTCAAGTCTGAAAGACTCTCTTTAGAAGAACTGAGTCATGTTTAGGCAAACTATATCTTATTTAATATCCAGTTAAGAAGTTCATTCTGTGAGTGGTAACCATGGACAACAGACTCAAAATAGCAGCTGCTGGAAAGTGACAGTGGAAGCGGGCTGTCTTCTTCGTTTCTTAAATGAATGGATCCAGTTGGCTGCTCTCTGGCACAAAATGGACTTGAGAAACTGTTGGGTTCATCCAACAAAGCATTTCTTTTCTTGTGTGTTTTTTATAAATAATAATATTAATCCCTCTCCAGGAAAAAAAGGAATAGTGTTAGGTTGGTAGAATAACTTTATTTTTAATTTCTTAATCATTTTAAAAGAAGGGGAAAAAAAGTGAAAAGAGAGAAAAAAAACTGAGGTATACCAAGAAAAGGATGGAATAGTTTTTACAATATGTAGCATGCAGCACAAGTCTTCTTAAATTCTTTCTCATCCTCTTATTACAGGAGATGGCTGTAGTGTAGATTCTTCTGCCTAATACATCTGTGTTTACTTTCTCCACCCCCAAAAAACAAATAGCAGTGTGAATTTAATGTGTTAAACATATACACATGTAAGGATCGACGTGGAATGAAATTTTGTCAGTGGCCTTTATATGTTTGCATTGAGGGTGTTGGAGCACAATTGTTGCATTTCTGACACTAATCTTAACCCCTGTGTTGCAATCTGTGGAGGTATGGATGTGTATTAGCAAGCAAATGGGGTATACAAAGACTCTGAGTCATACGAACAGCAGAAGGACTTAGAATGGAATAGTCACTAACAATCTGATTTGTTGTTTGACTGCTTCTCCCCAGAAAATCATTAAGAGGAAGCTTTGGAGAAATGTATTTTTCTGCAGTCTCTGACCAGAACATCCCATTTCTGAATTGAATATTTCTTTTACTGTTTTGTTTCCCCACCTCTCCCTATCCCTGCCCCATATTTGGTCCAGTTATGGTCTGACTTCAAAGCATTAGCCCAGTGATAGAAAGGACAAATGGATGAGATCCTGAGCCCATTTATACAATTTCTTTCCAACACTCTGTTGGTTAAAAAGAATAGAAATGGTTTCAACCTTACCTTCTGTCACATCAAAGACAACTTACCTAGTGATTCAAACCTATTACAAAATGCATCCATTTGTGGCTTCTATTGGCAGTGACACAGAATACATTAGCAGTATCAGGAATCAGGGTATGGCTGGTCCAAAATATTTCCCTGCCTTGACTGATTGTTGAATTGTTTTCTGTTACTTATGATGAGAGAGGGTTATTTAGGAAGACTGAAGCCAGCAGGCTAGCTAATAGGGAAAATATAGCTCACTTTAAGTAACGGTAGGGCTAGGCTAGACAACATTTCACTAGAAGTTAAGATTCAGCAAGGACTCAATTTTAGGATGATTTCAGTGCCAACCCTTTTTTTTTTCTTTCAATAATTTTAGTCTCAATTATCAGCTGAGGAAAGCAACTGGACCAGTAGGCCTGCTTCAGCTGGAACAAATTCACCAAGATTTTGGGCAACAAAACCCAAAGTTTGCTCTGCTACTTGTACCATGCTTGATTGAGCAAAAATGCCAGGAACTGAATCTAGGACATTTAAACTGTGATCTGTATTTGACAGACTAGGCAAGACTGGATAATCACATAAGAAGGAGGAGCATTTCTTCATTATTTGCAATTCTATTAACAAGAACCATGAAATCCTTTTGTTGGTTTTTATTACTTTGCTAATTTTATTGTAACTTAGTGGTTTTTCAAATAAGTATATCCTCTCTCATATGCATACAGAATTTAAAAACATATGTTGGCATCGTGAACTAAATCAAATTTTATCTGATCTTGCTTTTTTTTCCCCTTCAAAAACCACTAACCAGATAGCTTTTGTAAGTTGTTAAGCAAGCAATAAAGCTAACAGATTTCTAGCTTCTAATAATCAGAGATATATTTTCCTCTGAACATGGATCTGGCATTTATTTGTATCCATCTATTGATGGACACCATTCTTTTCTTAATTCCACTGAGTAGTTTAGAAAGAAAAGAAATAAAGTGTTTAGTGTAAATTTCAAATTTTGTTCTGGCAGCACATCAGATAAGTAGGCTTACTTGTATTATTTGATAAAATAGGAACTTGTCACAGAAATAAAAAGACATCAATGCCATTGAAAGGAGGGAAGGAGAAAGACAGAAGCAGAACCATCAACAGCTGGTATATTTGGGCAACTGTCAGTTCCTTGGGCCTTAATAAGGGCCAGCATGTATATGTGCCATATTTCCTGCAGTTTTTTTACCCTGGGACTCTTTTGCTTTCCCATAATCCTTGTGAGCCAGCATTACTCCAGACACTCTAAGAAAGTAAAAAAAAAAATCTATCAAGTGCATTTTATAGCACTATTAGTTTAATAGGAAAGATTTCTTAATGGAGTAGATCTTCACCAGAGAACAACTGCCACACCTCAGGCTAACCCTGATCTAAACATAAATTTTGTCTTTCTGTTTCTGTGAGGATTGTATGTATATGTTTGCCAGCAGCACTGAATTCAGTATTAGTTTTTATGCAGCCTGTACATGTAGTTGCCACGATTCTTGAATATACAAAAACAAAATAAAACTATCCTTAATTTTAATTGTTGTTGTTTAATCAAGAAAATGTGCTAAGTGTAATAGCGTTCCACTTTGATTTGGAAATCATTTGTTATGTTATTGGTTTATTGCAAAAACCTTTCTAGTATGTCAACCAATCTAGAATTTCCTTAAAATAATCATCAGATCTCTGGTCTTTACGTATTTTTCAAAAGTCTGAAACTTGACATTTTGGTGTCATGCAGTTAATCTGCAGGTAGGAATAAGAAACTGTGGAATTTGGACAAGAAGCACCTGGTTGCAAATCATATGTCTGTTTTGTAAACATGTCAAGGTATAAAAGACAAAGGAGAGAAAAGAAAGTTTAAAGAATAAGAGAAAATAAAGGAGATTTGGAGATAGCTTAAGGAAAGTACCACTGGAATAATTAATTCACATCTCACTATCTATACTGTGAACATTACTTTGGTTTTCCTGAAGATGCTTTTTCAAGAAGCAAATGGGCTTTTTTGAGAAGATAAAGAAGCTTCTTGGATGAGAAGTGAAACATCTTCAAGGAAAAACCAGAAAGTCCAGTTGCCTCTTGAAAAAGCATCTTTAGGACAACCATGACCAGGATGACTGAGAATCTCCATAGACATTTTGATTTGTAGCCATGTTATGTTTATGTGTTGTATAATTTCAGGACCAGTTCCTTGCCTAACCTATGGTCACAAGCCATAGTCATCCCCATCTTCAAAAAGGGAGACCCTTGCCTAGTTGAAAATTACAGACCAATCTCCTTATGCTGCGTCCCCTGTAAAGTCATGGAATCAATTATTAACCAATCCATCATCCTCCACTTAGAGACAAACAACCTACTCTCCAATAAACAGTTTGGTTTCAGAAAAAAACTATCCTGTAATCTGCAACTCTTACACTGCAAAAACATATGGACTACACAACTTGATCAGGGCAAAACAATAGATGCAATCTACATAGACTTCTGTAAAGCCTTTGATTCAGTGGTACATGACAAACTACTACTAAAAATAAAATCCTATGGTATCTCTGGACAACTGCATAACTGGATAGAAGCATTCCTGTCAAACAGACAACAAATGGTCAAAATTGGGAGTGTCCTATCAAATTCTGTACCTGTCAATAGTGGTGTCCCCCAAGGCAGTGTTCTAGGACCAACTCTCTTCATACTCTACATAAATGACCTCTGTGATCATATTAAGAGCAACTGCGTTCTTTTCGCTGATGATGTAAAGCTGTTCAATACCACAGACAATACTGCTACCCTTCAAAAAGATCTTGACTGTGTATCAGAATGGTCAAACAAATGGCAACTTCAAATCTCAACAAATAAATGCTCTGTCTTACATATTGGCAAAAAAAATCCAAAAATAAAATACAAGCTGAATAGTCAAGATCTTGTTGATGATCCAAGCTCTGTAAAGGACCTTGGAATACTCACCTCTAATGATCTAAGTGCTAGTGCCCACTGCAACTACATAGCCAAAAAGGCATTAAGAGTTGTTAACCTAATCTTACGTAGCTTTTTCTCTGGTAATATCACACTACTAACTAGAGCATACAAAACATTTGCTAGACCAATACTCGAATACAGCTCATCAGTCTGGAACCCACATTACGTATCTGATATTAGCACAATTGAGAAAGTCCAGAAATATTTCACAAGAAGAGTTCTCCACTCCTCTACTCATTGTAGAATACCTTATGCCACCAGACTTGAAATTCTAGAACTAGAAAACCTTGAATTACGCCGTCTTTGGTCTGATTTAAGCATGGTATATAAAATCATACTACACCACCTTCTAAGTATAGTATATAAAATTATATATTGCAATGTCCTACCTGTCAATGAATACTTCAGTTTCAACCATAACAACACTAGATCAAACAATCGATACAAACTCAAGGTTAATTGCACCAAACTTGATTGCAGGAAATGCGACTTCAGCAACAGAGTGGTCAATGTCTGGAATACTCTACCCAACTCTGTAGTTTCTTCCCCAAACCCCAAAAACTTTAACCTTAGACTGTCTACTATTGACCTCACCCCTTTCCTAAGAGGTCTGTAGGGGGCGTGCATAAGCGCACCAACGTGCCTACCGTCCCTGTCCTATTGTTTCTTTTATTTTTCTTTTATTTTTCTTATATGTACTCATTTCATGTATTCATAATTATGTATACACTTTTACTTATCTCGTAAACAATTGACAAATAAATAAAATAAATAAATAATCCAAGGGCAATTGTGGTCCATTTATTTAAGCAAACCCTTACTACACATAATAGAATCTAACTAGTAGACATATATTATGCTCCAATATCCCAATCAGGAGCTGGTCTGCTAATTAATATGTGTCCTCCTCCCCTGGGAGGTGGGCCACTAAACTTTAGATATCAGCTTTTGAGTAAACCACTCTCGGAGCCCTGGGCTGATCCAAGATATTGAGGCTAGGCAATACTTTGCTCCTTTCAGACCAGAAAGGCTACAGGAGAACTTCCTGTTCCACTTCAGTTTTGCTTGTATAAAATATATGTCAGGATTCCCGCAGTTGCCCTAATTAAATTATGAGCCTCGAGCCAAGCTTCAAAAACTTCAAAGAATTTATTAGGAGCTAACATGTTGGTATGACCTGTATGGAGCTGATTCTGAGACACGTAATTCACTGTCACCCTTGATCCTGGTTTTCCCCCACCCCTCTGGGTGTATCATAATTCATATTCTCCAGCAAAACACGTTCATAGCCAAGAGTCATCAATCATGTTCTCCAATTAGAGATTTGCATGGCAAAAACTCCGGTCACTTAGTTATAATCTTTGCAAGATAAAAATGGAATGCATTTTCGGTTCCAAACTGCTGCACTGCTCTTTCAAATTCTTTCACTCTCCCTTTTCTGTTCATAGCAACTATAAAATATGCATAGAAATGTTTTATGAGTTGATAATATAGTTGCTGTGTTGTAGTGGATTCTCACTGTATTGGAAAACCCCTGAGTCCTGAAACCCCTGACTGTGGGTCCCAGATTTGATAGTTCCACTTAGTCAAAGAAGATTTTCAGATGTTCATTATAATAAAAGCCTTCAAAACATATTTGCACAGAAGTAAATGTGAGTTAGTTAATATACATATATGTTATGAGCAAGACATCTTGTTTCAAGCCACTTTCATCCCTGGAAAACAAAGCAAAAACTGCCTTCAGCTTAGAAATTCCAAGCTCCCTGATATTTTTTTTTTAAATCTGTATTTGCATTGCAATTCAGCAATCACAACTCTTTGGCAATTGTATTCAGGATATTTTCTTTGTCTTCATGACCACATTTGGAACCAAAGCTTTGTACCTTCATGTATTCGTGCATGCATATGTGCAGTGATGATTGGGAGATTGATTCCAACCCTTGAGCCAAATCTAACTTAGCCAGTTTTCTGCTTTGAAAACTGTTTTCTTCCCACTTTTGTTTGAGCAAAAAAGAAAACTCATAGACAGCATGAGCTCTGCAAGATCATGACTTGGAAAAGAATGGACAAGGGACTTTGATTCCCATTTTTTAAGTGCAGAACATTGGAATGGATCATATCATTCTTGCTTTCAGATGGCCAAACAATGACAGGGTTGTACATGAGTTTTGAAATACCAGTATTAAATGAAAAAGAATATTCTGGAAATTATCTGTCTTGGTGGTTGTTCTCTCTACTGATCTTCCCGGATTTTGAAAAGGGAAGTTATCTGGATTGGCGAGGCTCTATCAGAAGACAGGTCTGGCTTGGAAGATTGGCTTCCAGCTGAGCCCATTTTTTATGCCAGGTTGACTCTCTGTTTTGTTTTGCCTTTTCTTTGGACACTCTGGCCCTGAGCAGGAAGCCAAATAAAACAGAGCATTCATTTTTCATTGGCTTGTGCTTGGCTGACATTTCCTGAAGGGAAGATCCCTTGGTATTTATTGGACAGGAATGATAATAACATTAAAACATCATTTGATTAATTACAAAAATGCCCTCACATTTTTAATATTCCATTGTAACCAGTAAGTTTTCCAGACTAAGAACCCAGGGTGGAATTCTGATGAGAATTAAATCTCCTAATATCAAATAGCTTTCCTGGGGAGGGATTGGACCAAATCTCTTGTTTTATCTCCATACATAATAGTTTTATTGTGCAAAACAAAGGGTAAGATACTACTGCATTTGTCCATGTGTCTAAGCCTCTAGATTAAAAGAAAAATGCGATAGTATTAGGGATTCAAGCAGGGGTGGGATTCAATTTTTTTAACAACCAGTTCTGTGGGCATGGCTTAGTTGGTGGGCGTGGCTTGGTGGTCATGTGACTGGCTGGGCGTGACCAACTCAACTTCACTTACATCGAGGCACGCACCTCCTTGCCTCATGACTGTGGGGATGCTGCAATAGTCGTAAGTGTGAAAAATAGTTATAAGTCACTTTTTCAGTGCCACTGTAACTTTGAATGGTCACTCCACACAAGCAAAGTACCAAAGGAGGGAAAAATAACTCCAGAGAAGTTCCTGAGACAGGAAGTCTAGTCCTGCCAAGAATGTAATAAGGGTTAACGGAAAGGCAGTTTCTGTAAGAAACACCAGAATGTTTCCTTCCTGCCTTCCTAACAGGATTAGGCCAGTAATTTTTTCTAACAACCAGTTCTCCAAACTGCTTAGATTGTTCCAAACTGCTTAGAATGTTAACAACCGGTTCTAGCAAATAGGTGTAAACTGGTAGAATCTCACCCCTGGATTCGAGGTATCACAGAAGTATAAAGTGTCAACCCCGAAGCTGGCCTGACCAAAGCCATTTTTATGACTTCAGTGTTGCCGCATTGGAGCTGAGGGATAGGGAAGGGGGTCTTGAGATAGAGGAGATTTTGTAGCCAAAACAAAATACTAGGGCAGAACAAAATAGTTAGGGCAGAACGCAGCAGCCCATTTATTGATAGGAGATAGTCATCATCACCACCACCACTATTTAATATTGATTTGAAAATATTGCATGGACTTTCAAAGGCTTCAGGATCCTATTTTAATTTTGATTTTAACCTCTCAAGGCCTACAATGGCTCGGCATCCAAGCATCTTCAGGGCTTCAGTTTTTTTTTTTTTTTTTCAGGTAGAATCATCATTTCCTGTTCACTCATTCTGAGGAAAGATATTTAAAGCCTTCCCCAATTGCACGTTTTGTGGGAGAATGGTCAATAAATTGATTTTTCTTTTCTTTTGGATTAGCCTCCTCCTGTTCCAAGAGGTGATATAGACACCTCCTCTTCTCTTGCTGAGAAAAGTTGTTACAACAAAATTGTTTGGGAAAAACTTTAGAGCATACCTCAGAAGTCAGGTGCAAGTGTAGAAGATCTCTGGTGTGGATCTTTTCATTTTTAATGGAGTTTTGTTTGTATTTTGCTTTTTCATTGTTGCTTTATTATAAATGGCTTCTATGTAATCCAGACAACACACTATTAGATGAATTATATCCACTTTCTTATAAGGATACATAACAATCATGCAACTCTGAAGGTACAATATTTCCAGTTGCCACTTTTAATCCATGAGGGGAGAAACTTTCTATGTTTCTCTCTCTGACCGTTGAGTAGAGGACTCCTGCCTCTCTTGTTTGATGTTTCCTAGGCAGCATCTCTTTCTCCCTTTCCCCAAGGTCATTGCCTCAGTAGATTATATTCTGAATGAATTGCTATGCAAAGATTATTGTAAACTAAAAATGGATGCACAGCAGCTGCAGACTGGAGTCTTGAAGAATGTCATTTCATTGGCAATTTTAAGCAATATCAGTTTCTAGCTATATGAAGCAATACAGATGCAGTTATGCTTTGAACTGAATACTTTTTGTAATATAACTCTTGGTTTTAAAATGCATATGGTATCAAAAATTAAAATTATTTAGGGATGCATACAGCTGAGTGCAAAGCAGCCAAAGGAGAAAATCTATCTGTCAATAATAGTTAAAGCATGCCTTTCTGCTGCAGAGCTGACAGAGGCTGACAAAATTAAAACAGTAATAGCTACAATATATTAAAAAACCTGCCACTGCTGCAAAACTACTTTTTTTGAAATAGAGAATAAAATCAAGTTTTTAAATTAATTTAACTGAGAACCCTTCCAGCCATGTTAAAAGATTTATATTTACCTTAAGGATGTAGAGCCAAGTTTGGGCAGAAGACCAGATCTAGTCTCTAAGAAGAGTGCGGAGTACATCCATATATTTAATAGTTTTACCATTCCATCACACCAAAAGTTACAAGTGAATAGCAACTGTGGACTGGAAATGACAAGAGCAGAAGGGATGAATGGCCGCATGAGCGTACAAGTAAGGAGGGCTGCTGTAATTAGTGACTTTCTGTAATAAACAATACGGATATACTATGCAATCTAGACTGTGAGGAGTAACTGCCAAAGGTATTCTTTTCAGTTCCTTCGAGTACATGACAAATGATGACATCATGAGCAGCTACAGATGCATTGGATTTCAGAGATCATTGGATTTCAGAGATCTAGGAGCAAGCTGAAGAAGCTAATGGCTCAGGTAATATTCATATCCATTCTTCCAGTCCATGGAAAGGGACCAAGAAAGGAAACAATGGAGGCATGAGATGGTTTGCACTTTAGAAAGCACAACCAGTTTAAGAAAGTCTGAAAGGTGCTTTTCCAAGAGGCAACTGGACTTTCTGGTTTTTCTTTGAACATGTTTCGCTTCTTCTCCAAGAAGTTTCTTTAGCTCTGACTGGATGGTGGGGAATGGAAGGATTTATACACCTTGCAGACAGCTGGACACTTGCATACTTTTAGCAAGTCATTAAGGTCTCCTGGAGGTTTAAATGTGTCATCAAGGTCACCTGAGTGGTGCAAATGTGTGTGGAGCCTTCTGGGAACTGTTGAAAGGACTGTGTTGTAGACTACAGATAGATGATGTCATATCCCCCCGGTTGAGAGAGAGCTGTTCAGTTTTGACATAGATGGCCCTCTTTGACCCTTTTTTAAACCAGTGATCCTCTCTGTCCAAACTGTGGACTTTGCTGTCTTCAAAAGAGTGACATTTGTCTTGTAAATGCAGATGGACTGCACGTTTTAAATGCTGAATCTAGTCCTGATGGGTTTGTTCTCCTATGTTGTGCCCTGCATTTATGAAGTGGTTGCTTTGTTTCCCCAATGTACAGATCTGTACTGATTGTACTGCATATACCATATTTGCCTCTTGAAAAAGCACCTTTGGGACAACCATGACCTGAGTTACTGAGAAACTCCATAGACATTCAGTTTAAGAAAGTTTTACACTGAATTCTATGAGAGCTGAAAATTAAAAGTCGGGGTTGAGAACTTCAGATAGGTTTTGCATGGTAAAGATGTTACGGAATAACTGACATGGTGCCTATTAAATACAATACCAAATTAGGAAAAAAAGGCGGATGCAAAATGTATTGTCTTTGTTGTCTGTATACTATTGCTCCTGGCATAGGAAATGAACAAGATAAACTTTAACTTTTTATAGGATGGAATTTATGATTTAATAATTACAATTGATGGGATAATTGTCATAACTGATATACGATAAACAAAGGATACAATTTGTTTAAGAGCAACAAAAAATATTAGAAAGGACATGCAATCTATGTTAAAAGTATCCACAGCTACAAGGAATGAGTGGAATAGTCATTGAACAGGGAACATAGAATAATAGAAGGGACTTTGAAAGTCTGCTAGATATTGTAGTCATTGGAGAGCGTTTGAGTTAAAAGCAGTAGACACAGCAGCAGCAGTGTTTTTGATTATATGAGTATCAAACTACACATTCAAACATAAGTGATATCTTTAGAAAGCAAATTGCAGATATGTCAAAGAGGTGTAAAATATAGTAATGGGGGAAACTTTAATTATCCTAATGTAAGTCACAAGACAAACTCTCCCAAGCGTGGCCTTCCTAAACAGTTTTGCTAAGTTTCTATTTCAAAAGTAGATAGAAAACACAAGGAGACTGCTATCTTTGATCAGATGTAAACAAGTGAAACTTAATGAATGAAGTGCCGTGAATGGGAACTTTTGAAGTAAGACCATTTTCATATATAGAAGATCTGATTGAGTTACAAAAAAGAAATGGTGTAGATTTGGGAACGGGGTTGCATTTACGTAGAACTGTAGTTGCAATACTAGATTTCATTGCAAAAGATATCAGGAAACATTTATTTACCAAAATTATTGAGAAAACTCACAAAATCTGTTTGATAATTGATGAAGCCTCAACAATATCTTCCAAACCAGTTCTTATACTGTACTTAAAAGTTGAGGGTCCAGCTTTCTCACCAACAATTTTCCTTGAACTAGTAGAATTAGATAAACAAGATGCAGAGACAATATATTGTTCGGTTATAGGAAGTTTGAATAAAGTTGGGTTTAATAGAAACTATCTGGAGAAACATTTAATTGGATTTTGCTCTGATGGAGCCAGTGTTATGCTTGGGAGAAAATCTGGGGTAAGCACTAGGATAGCCAAAGAGTTTCCAAATATTATAATATGGCACTGTTTAAACCATCATCTGCAACTTGTTTTAGATGATTCTATTAGAGAAATAAAGCAAATCAATCATTTTCAAATTTTTATTGATAAAATATATTCTATTTATCATCAATCGAATAAGAACCTAATTGAACTTAACAAAATTTCTGAACAATTTGAGATTGAAATTATAAAAATTGGTAGAGTTTTTGGACCAAGATGGGCTGCCTGTAGTTTAAGATCAACCCTAGCTGTGTGGCAGGCTTATCCAGCGCTACATCAGTTTTTCTGTTCAAATAAAAAATACTCCTGTATGGCTGCCCATCTTGAAAACTCATATTTTCTCACTGATTTGGCCTTGATGATTGAGAAACATAGGCATTATAAAGACTGAAAAACTTGTGCTAAGATCAATTAGATCATTTGAAATACTTATAGAGGAAAAGGGTTCATATGAAAATAAGGTTGATGAATTAACTACTTCAGAAACCTTTAAAAATATTAATTTTATACAAAATCATTGATTTGTGGGACTTCAGCAGAGACAGAAAGGGGCTTCTCGCAGATGAACATAATATGTTTAGAAGACAGAAGTTGCCTTACAGTTTCCAATATTACAAACCTCCTGACCATCAGTCTAATTGGCTTACCTGTGCAAGAATGGGACCCTGTTCCTATAGTAAAGAAGTGGTTACGGGCACATCATCACACAGCTGATGATGCTCGTGTTAAACATAAGAAAACTGTAACTCAGGATGACAATAGAAAAGCAATTTGGGAGTACTTTAAATAAGTTTTGTTTTTTGTGAAGTTTTGTTATTTAATAGTTTTTTATTAATATTTTAAAATGTTGTAACAATATAGTTTTGTGTATCTTTTTATCATTTAAGTATTAAAGACATGACATAATAAACTACCTTTTGTTTTGGTATATCTTTTTTAATACTTAGTCATTAGGGCAAAGACATGATGTTGAGTTGGCTTCGCCCAGCCTTCTGCAGCCCTCCCCATAGCTGCCCGCGCCTCGCCTTGCCCTCTCCAGGGTTTTCCAGACCTTGGAAACTGACAATTAGCCACTAAGAGAGCACCTGGTCATTAAGTGAGGACCACTTAAATTTGGGTTGTCAGCCACATGGCCACACCCACCCACCACATGACTACGTAGCCATGCCCACCCCAGTCACATGACCATGTAGCCACGCCCAATCAGCAAACCACTCCCACCCTAGTCACATGACCACCAACCCACACCCACAAATTAGGCCACACCCACAGGACCCATTGTTAAGAAATTTGAATCCCACCCCTGTATGTCACCATTTCTGCAAAGAGGGTATAGATGCCACCAGACAATTCTGAAAAAAGGAGGAGGGAAGGATTTTTGAAGCTCCCTGACAGCTTTCCATCATTTTCACAATGATTTTGAAAAGATACCATAAGAGTTCTCATATATGCATGAATATAATAGAAGGATGTGGGGCCGAAGATGTTACAAATCAATCAGGAAGCCAATAGGAAGTTTGGAAATTGGTCCAACTCCCGTTGCTTTTTTGCCTACCCACAGTCATTTTGTTTCTCTGTTTAGCTAAGAAAATATGTCTGAATATGATGATCCAACAGTCATGGGTTGTCCAGTATCCACTCATTTTGAGTTCCCAGGATACTAAAGGAATTTGCTAGTGGGAGTTTTATCCATTCTTTTGGAGAAGTCATGGATGATGAACAAGATATCCTAGGGACTCATAGTCCAATCAGTTTGGTTGAAAAGATTTGAAACTAAGAAGAAATGGGAAACTAACACTTACAAGAGAATGAGAGAACTAGATAGATATTTTTTCTTCCATTCAATCCTGTCCAATTCTGTGGGAATGACTGGATAAATCCCTGCAATTTTCTTGGCAAAGCTTTTCAAAAGTGGTTTCCTATTGCCTCCTTCCGAGGAATGAAAGAAAGTGGCTAGCTCAGGGTCAGCCAGCTGGGCTTTGTGTTTAAGGCAGGACTAGAACTCACAATCTCCCACTTTTTAAGTCTGATGCTTTAACCACTACACCAAAGCAGCTCTCAAATGTTTCAGAAGTGCAAAAAAATAGCCATTCTCTGCTTCAACCCCAAGTTCTGTGTCTTACAGGTCACACATTTTGCCCTGATGATTCACAAAACAAGGCAGGCTCTCCAGCTTGCAAATTGCCAAAGCCAGACTCAACCAGCTGCCTTGCCTCAAAATAACTAGATTCTGCACATGTTTGTATGTAATCCAATTAAATACAATACAATTAAAAATCATTAAAAAAAAATAGGCAATGAATGTTATAGCAGACCCAAAACTGTGCTTTGGGTCTAAATGAGCTATTCAATAAAATTATATTTTGCACATAAGCGCGCCCACTTGCTAAGCACTGAATCACAGAAACTACGACACATCAACACAACACATGTAGAAAGTAGCATCTTCAGCATCCTGCCTCGGAATCATAAAACTCCAGACACCTGAGTGATTTACAAGCTTGCCATCAATTTCTTAAGACCCCGATAAGGTGCATTCCATATGTCTAATATCTGAAAGTGACTGAGTTTATGCCCATAGCTCTATGACTCCTGATATCATCATTTGCAAGAGCCAATAAATTGCGAACATTTGGCAAAAGCATCAGTTATTCCCCCTTGAAAATACTGCTGGCACTCTATTCCCTGGCTAGGAAGCATACATCTAATGAAGTGCAGCTTATGTGACCTAATCTTTTGAATAAGCAGTCAGTTTGCTGGCCAAATTCTGATTGCTGGGTTTTATTTTCGGGGTGGGGGTGCACATAGTAGTATTCTCTAACTCTGCATTTGAAATTTGTGAATGCAGCCAGTCACCAGATCATGCTGGCAGCTGGCTCAGCTTGAACTTTTCTTGTGTGCAAGGTAATTAGAAACACAGGAGCTAAAAATCCTGAAAAAATTCAACTGAGGCTCTCCCAGACCAAATCTCAGGACCACATCAGCCTCCTCCTCAATGGTGCTTTGTGACACTTGCCACGAATTAAGAGCAAACAGACACCATTAAGACATTTGGGCTGAAAATGAAAATATTTTCCCCGAAATGATCAGGAAGCTTGGCTTGTTTGCAAACCAGATTTAAATCTGATGTATTCTCTAATTAAATTCATCATGGGAATAGCAGTTGTTCTTGGGCACCAGAAATAACACAGCTCAATTGCATATGCAGCAGAAACTGATAAATCAGAACTGTTTATGGAGCGTCCAAATGGCTCAGATTCATAGCTAATCAAAGGAGTTAATTAAAGGGGGAGGAAACTTTGGTGAGGTCCCTTATCTTGCGACAAGAGTTTTGCTCTCCTGTTAACTCCCTGTACAAATGTAACATATGTTCTGCTTTGCATTTTAATCTTTTCTCCATGAGATGTAAAGGCGGCATTGGAATATTAACAAACAGCAGCAACAAAAGCAGGCAACCTTTGGATATTTTTCAGCAAACTAAGTGCTGAGTTGGGCAGGTCAGTCAATGATAGAGAATGTATGGAGGCCCCCTATAATGAACTCTGCACTGGTTTATATATTGATTCATGTACAGGTAGATCCATCCATTTACACATCCCACATCCTTCCATACATTTATCTGCAGAACATATGAGAAAATAGTAAATACTTTAAAATAAATCCCCGCAACTTTCTTGTACTAGTAGAGGTAAGACCAAGTGAGGACCCTGCTAACTTCAGACCTCCAAATTCCTCCTCCTTTACTCTCTGGCACAGTTCTAATCCAGAATGGGAAGCACGTTGTAAAATGTGAGTATCTCTGATACTAAATGAGGATGGGGTGGGGGTGAACCCCAAAATATTTTGGCATCATCAAGCCTTTCAGTTCCTTCTACTCTTTGCTGAAAAAGATAAAAATAACTACTCCTCAGAAAAAAAAAGTTATTACAATCATGTAGCCCTTTGAAACTTCTGGTTACCTGCATTTGGGATTTAGTAGGACCAGGATTTTGAACACATGAAAAAGATAGGCACAGCAGAGTCTTAGAAGTGGAAGGGAACGAGGATTTGTCCAGCTTAGCTGGTATCTGCAAGACAAAATCATTTGAATAACGTAGCAGCACTCTCGGTTTTGTTGCCCTCAATTCTTTTGCAGATACCTTTAGTCTTCAGAACAGTTATTGAAGAGCAAGCTTCACTAAATTACTCTGTTAAACTCTGGGGTTTTTCCCCTTTCATAATCCCTTTAAAAAGAAAAATAAAGTTTGGCAAAAGACATCTTTTGAATTTTGAGTCAGCTTTTGAATTAAAATATCTTTGAAAACTAGGATAGAAAAAGGAGTTTGGGGGGGTGATTTTTGTCTGGATGATTGTGTCGGCATTTTATGATTGACTGCCAAAGCATATAAACATTTCCACGTATGGAATCAGAATAAAGCATGAATAGCCCTACTGAGATGTCCAGAAAAAAAACATAATCTTTCTTATCAGTGTCATACCACTCAAATTCTATCATCCTCCCTGCCTTCGACCATCCATCCACACAGCAGAGTTATCTTCAAGGGAGAAGCATTCCGTCATGCAATTGCAAATAGGTTGAGTTTATATGAGCAAAATCCTTGCGCAATCAGGGCCTTTGCTGCTGCAATAGTTAAGGCATGTAGAACTGCCTACATAAAGACTATCTCCTGTGGATAGAATGTCCCAAAGGATATTATGACTGATACATGTGGAAGGTTGGGCAGATCAGAAAAACATGATACTCCTTATTTTTGATTATTTGAATAAATCTAAAATACTCTGTAGATCACATTATTTTTTTAAAAAACCACAGATTTATCCAAGGTCGTAGGTATCTGTCTGACTTATGCCTGGAATGCATTATTTCACTGCCTTAGTGCATGCCTAAAAATTTTCCATGCAATATATCATCATCAAGGGACATAGAACTTTCCCACAAACTAACTGAACAATCATATTCCTTTTAGTTTTAAATGATCTGACTTGCATCTGAGGGCTTCTTCTTTTCTATTCTAAAATTCTCATTCAGACTTTGGAAATGACATTTGACATCCATTACAGTTTTCCTCTTTATGTAGCAAACCACTAGTATTAATGAAGAGATGGAGTTTGTAGGAACAGAAAGAATTACCAAAGCATCTGAAATGCAATGGGGAGAGGTGCAATGATAAACCAAGGATAATTATTTTGAAACCCTGATTGTTTGTGACCTGATGTTTAAAGACAACTGTAAAACAACCAAGTCCCCCTTGGCCTGAATGAGAATTAGTTCAGCTTTATATTTGAAAATCAGGTATACTATTTGTTTCATCAATATATTCTATACTGGGGTATGTTATGTCATCTCTATATGTTTTCCTAAGGTTGATATCATCCCTATGTGTTGCCAACAAAAATTACAAATTCTCAATCAACACAACCATCGGTCATTCCATCCAGAATTTTAGGAGCTAAAACATGTATAAACATCCCAGAAAAAAGTCAATCATTTACCAAAATGCCAAAATGGGGAGGGAGAAATTCAATCATAATTCAGAAATTAAAATACATAATTTCATAGGACTTTAATGAGAAAGCATGTCCACTTCTTCAAATGTCTGTTTCATTTATATACCATGCCTATGACATTATCGAAAAACAAAATGGCAGCCAAAAGGAGTAATAACAGAAATCAACTCCTTCTGCAATTGCCATCAAAATGGATGGGAAACATAAAAAGGGAAAAGGAAACCTAGGGAGATAAAGGCTAAATAGAAATAAATAAATGCCAACTAATATCCTGAAAGTATCACATAATTGAGGCAACAACCATTGTCATGGTCATTGCATCCATCTATGAGATTTCTTACATACCTTTCTCTATTTTTTTCCATCTGGATTTTCTTTTCTCCCTTTCTTCTCTCCATTCTGTTGCCTTCCTTCCTACACTCCCTCCAAAACAATGAAAAGCACATGGCACTTCGATAACATGTTATATTTATCATTTTAAGTTCAACTTCATTTATATTTCAGTTGTTGTATGCAGCATTTGCCTTTAATATTCTTCTTAGCATTTGAACTAAGTCAGTGCTTCTCAATCTTAGCAACATGAAATTGTATGGACTTCAACTCCCAGAATTTCCAGAACTCCCAGTGCTGCCTGGGGAATTCTGCAACTTGACGTCCACGCATCCTCAAGGTACCCAGGTTGAGAAACATTGAACTAGGTGCTTGATTAGTTCATGCAACAAACCTATCAAAATATGTAGCAAGAAGTTTGTTTTTCAGCCAGCTTGTACTAAACCAGTGGGTTCCAGGCCTGAGGGAAGACTAGAACCTGAGTTTTTTTGCTCCTGGTCCATCAGCTTAACCATTACATCGCACTGGCTCTCCTTGTTTATATTTAAGGAGTATTAATGCAGTGGTTCAGTGGCTAAGACACTGAGTTTGTCGATCTTTCCAATTGGCAGTTTGGCAGTTCAAATCCGTAGTGCCTTGTAACGGAGTGAACCCTGTTACTTGTCCCAACTTCTGCCAACTTGGCAGTTTGAAAACGCATAAAAAATGCAAGTACAAAAATAGGGACCACCTCAGTGGGAAGGTAACAGTGTTCTGTGCGCCTTTGGCATTTAGTCATGCCGGCCACATGACCACGAAATCGTCATCAGACAGCACTGGCTCTTGGCTTTGAAACGGAGATAAGCACCGCCCCCTAGAGTCGGGAATGACTAGCACGAGGGGAACCTTTATCTTTAATATCTAGGTATTGGTTGCACGATATGCCAAGACTCATAAATAAAATCAACTATTTCGAGAAGCTTGCTAAAATTGCTCAAACTGCAACTGTTGTCAACCATTATGGGGAAAACCCTTTCAAAGGTATGTGATTTCATATCAGCCTTAATTTAATCATGGAACAGAATAATGGCATTATTACAACTACAGAGTACTGCTGTTTAAAGGGGCTAGCATTCCAGCATGAACCTCTGATGCAGACTTTTTCACATTGTTTTAATGTGAGCTGCCCTTCTGTAATAAAATAGTTATATCATCTTTGTCCCAATATGTACTGTAAATACTGAAGCTGCTAAAATCTGCTCTGGGTATGTTGTTTAACTTGAATAATATCTGTTTATAAAATAGTGCTATTTTCATTCCATCCTAAAGATGTCCAGACTAAAGTGTGGCATATTTCCTATTTTTAAAATATTATTATGAAAATCAACATTCTTTTTCTCTCTAAACAAGCTTTTGAAAAGGAGGACGGGGAGAACAAAGAGAAGAAAGTGCCTTGCTTGTACTTAAATGAATTTTCCTTTTTAAATATCATATTTAGAGATATTAGATATCGCAGTTTCACCTTCCCAAAGAGCTGACTCTAAATTGAAATTGGTACGCCATGAGCATCTGGTTTTTCACAAGGCTCCACATAACGAACTCAAGCTGTGAGTTGGACTTCATTCCTAGTATTATTCCCTTTACTTCAGAGCATCTCCTTCACCAGGAATGAATTTGGAAATCTTTTGCTTTGAGTCATATATTTGAAGGAGGATGGGGTCAATTAACCCGATCCCGTTAAATAGGATCTCGCCCAGCTTGACCTCAAAGAAAGGGTCAGTGGTGCTCAAACCATTCCTCACAGTTGGATGTTTCAGCACCATTATTTTCAAAGTGTAGTGAAGTATAATGATTAAAATGTTGGTTTACAATCTTTCAACCATGAAAAATCAGTGGGAGATTTTGGGTCAATCAGTTATACTCAGTATAACCAGCGGTTTGCTATTATGAGTAAAAAAAAAAAATAAGATAACGTTTTTTATATAAATTGCCTTGAGTTCCTGGAGAAAAAGTGAAAGAAAGAGTAAGTAAGTAAGGAGAAGAATCAACAATTACTGTGAATTATTAATCATTAAGATCTTCTCCAGTCTAATATTATGAAGGTTTGTGGTCCTTCATGTCTATGGAGATTCTCAATCATCCAGGCCATTGTTGTCCCAAAGATGCTTTTTCAAAAAGCAACTGGACTATCTTTTTTTCCTTGAAGACATTTCGCTTCTCATCCAAGAAGCTTCTTCAGTTCTCTGAAGAACTGAAGAAGCTTCTTGGATATGAAGTGAAGTATCTTTAAAGGGAAAAACCAAAGTAAGTCCAGTTGCCTTTCATGATCCTTCTTTGCTTCTTGGACCATTGAGAAAATGTCATAGAACAAGCGAAGATATAACTCCATGATGGCGAACCTATGCCACACATGCCGGAAGGGCACACAGAGCCATTTCCCCCGGCACGTGAGAGCTCGCCCAGAAGAGTCCCACCACCCAACAGCTGATTGTCGGGTATCTGGCACGCATGCGCGGGGGGGTGCGGGGGGGTGCAGGAGACACGTGCATGCACAGAGGCACACAGCGTGCACTGGGAGTCACAGGTGCATGCGCAGAGATGCACGGCATGCGGAAGTGATTGCACGTGCATGCACAAAGGTGCATGGTACACAGCAAGGTGATCACACCCACATGCGCAGACACGTGGCGTGCGGCATGGGGAATCGTATGTGTGGGGGGGCAGCAAGCATCGCCTTCTGGGTGCTGCGCTCGCGAAATTATCGGCACGGGAGCCGAAAAGGTTTGCCACCACTGGTATAACTTATAACCACCCTGGCAAAGACTTTCTTCAAATGATTGCCCAGAAAAGGGGCAATTATGAAAGGCTACAACAGTAAGGCCAAATCTTCAGTACTAGTCAGTAGAACTACTGGGGAGTTCCTTATTGCTGGACTTAGAACTTTCTTTTTCCACCTAGCTGTAGGAAAACAAGAGAGAAAGTTGAATATTGGAATATTTCTGCCCATAGCCTCCAAATATAGAATTTAATAAACTTCCCTGCAAACTTGACATACAAGAGTTAACTATGCAATCTTGCTTCTGCATAAGACTTTCATTAGAAATTAAATTTTATATTTAGGTGGAAAAAGTTATTTTGGTGGATGGGGGGAAATAGAACTGTGGAGAAACATAGAATTCGAAACATAGTCTAGCTAAATATAATATAATCAGTCTAGCTAAAATACTGACATGTTAAAATAGTTAATAAGTTACTTAATAACCCCTTGAATACTCTTTTTGGATTTTGGCACATGTTAATTGCAGAAAGGGAGAAGATTACATAATTAAAGGTCATTCCTGAATTATACATTTTTATTAATATTAACAACCGTCTTTTTTTTCTTTATAGAGATCCCATTTAATTAATTGCAATTCTGTTTCACCTCAGAATCCACCAACTCAGTCTAAAATGGCTTAAGATTTGGGAGTTGTGGGAGTCTAGTGCATTCCCCTGAATGTAACAGGGGCTCCTGCAAATAAACTATGGAAGACAAAAAGAAATCCAAACCTGCTCTGCAAGGTTTCGTTTCCTTCTTACCCACATTTATACATTCTACCCAGTGGTGGGATTCAAATTTTTTTACTACCGGTTCTGTGGATGTGGCTTGGTGGGCGTGGCAGGGATACTGTAAAATCTCTATTTCCCACTCCACTCCAGGGAGAAGGTTACCACTGGTTCTCTGAAGTGCTCAAATTTTCCTCTACCGGTTCTCCAGAACAGGTCAGAATCTACTGAATGCCACCTCTGATTCTACCCATGCTTTATTTCTTTGCATCAGTATTACATTTGGAGGGAGATTGCTCTTTTAATACGTTAAAATTATATGTTTTGGTAACCAAATAAACATGTATACAGTCATTTCAGATGAGCCTTTATTTCATTTCATTCAGAGGAATTAAGCCAAAATTTGGTGATAAAATGCAACAGCAGGGATCTAAGGGTCCTAGTGGACAACCACTTGTATGAGCCAGCAGTATGCAGCAGCTGCTAAAAAAAAAACCCAATACAGTCCTAGGCTACATCAACCATGGAATAATATCAAGATCACAGGAAGTATTAGTACCACTATATACTGCTTTAATAGGACCACATTTGGCATATGGCATCCAATTTTGCTCACTGCAATGCAAAAAAGAATTTGAGATAGAAAGAGTGTAGAGAAGAGCAACAAAAAAGGTTAGAGGCTGGAGGCCAAAACATAAAGCAAAAAAAAACTTTAAACAATATAGTTTATGCTCCCATTTACTCAAAAGAATATGAAAAGGTGTTCTCCAGGTTTGAAATATGGCTACACATGAAAACTTGAAATGTATGGTTGAGCAAGACCAAATAAATGCAGGACACTTGAGAAGAGATATTCCTAGAGTTAAGTTTTGACTGACAAGTCCAATTGCTAAATGTGAGGCCCTGAGAGATGATCTCAGAGCTTGATCCATTGTTAGATGTCTATGGTGAATGTAAGTAATCCAAGAAGTGATTCCATAGAACAACCTACTGACAGGTTAAATAGTTAATTGTGGGAAAACATTTCCAGAGTGCAACTTGGACATACTTAATGTAGGAATCCTATAAAGACAATTTCTTAAGAGAAAGATCACGGAAGGTTCCATAGCATGTGGTGTGAATGAGAAAAGATTGAGAGAAAGCACACTTCCAACTCTTGGACATAACAGGCACATCATTCAGTGACAGGAAGAAGAAGAAATTTTGCTTCATATTTAGTTGATAGTTTTCCTGTAAGCTGGGGAAAATGCCAGTATTAAGAGTAGTGGGTATAAAAAAGAGAGAGAGAATATCAACTGAGTTAACAGAAATTCCAGAGGCAGTAAGCTTTGCAAATGTTTAAAGGAGGGTTCTACCATCCTCCAGGATTAATCTGGCCTGTTAGGTTGTCTATCCTTCCTCGCATGTGCCTAGTCTATGTCTCCTGCCTATCCCATCAGAAGTCTTGGCAACAGATGGTATGAATTTTTCCCTGCATTGTGCTGAGAAGCAGTTGATGACCAAAATTGGATATGTCAGAAATCTTCCAATATCTAAGGGGCTGCCACAGAGAAGAGGGGATCAACCTGTTCACCAAAGCACCTGAAGGCAGGAAGCAAAGGATGGCAACTAATCAAGGACAGAAACATCCTAGAACTAAGGAGAAATTTCCTGACAGTTGGAACAATTAATCAGTGGAACAACTTGCCTCCAGAGGTTGTGAATGTTCCAACATTGGAGGTTTTAAAGAAAACATTGAGCAGCCATTTGTCTGAAATGGTACTATAGAGTTTCCAGCCTAGAAGCCCTCCAAGGTACCTTCCAACTCTGTTATTCTGTGCCATTTGGGGTTATTGTGAGGTTTCTCCCCCTCCCCCTCCCCCTCAAAGGAACCCTTGCGTCTCTACCAGCAGGAATAGTGCCCATATTGAGAAATTGACATAGAAACTTCAGGTGCAGAAGACCTCAGGTCCATCCCCAGCATCTCCACATAGGACTGAGAAAGGTTCCCAACTGGAAGGCTGTTGTCAGTTTGTGATTGGTGATAAATGCATTAGGCAGATAGGCAGTATGGGCTCTCCATAACACAACAGTGCAGAAGCACTGATAACAAATGGAAACATTCCCCTAATCTGTGTTATGTCATATATTTTCTGTGGTTAGGCATGCTAGGGCTTTAGTTAGGAGGGGAACAAACAAATGTTCCAGTAGTAGAATTGTGAAAAGCCTATGACGTTCTTCAAAAAATAAAATAGTGAATGGCTCTTTGTCCCTTATAACAGATGGGGATAGCAATAAGAGGGAGGAATGAGTATCAATAGCCCTGTATGTGTATGTGCCTGTACAGTGTGTTTGTCTGTATTTCAGCCAAATGACAAGAGTAATCTTTATAATACCACACACCAGTCTTTCCTTACCTGGCACCCTCCACATAAGCTGCACTTTCAATATCCAGAACATCTAGCCAGCCTGGCAAGTAGCCGAACTAACTGGGCATACAGAAGTTTCAGTTCCAATAGATCTGGACAATTTCAGGACAGTGTGCACAGAGAGTTGTGTGTGATGATTGCTGCAAACAGGCTGTTCTATCTGACTCTGCAAATTAGCAGAGCAAGGGCGCACAGTATACAGGATGCAATAAACTGACGAATTATCCTCCGGGTTCATTTGGTGGCTTTTTCAATCTATCCTAAAGTCCTGCCATTGCTCCTGGGTGCTTTTGTCAAGCAGATTTCTTCATTTGGAGTGTCCGCATTTCACGTTTTGTCTAATCATTCCCTGGGAATGCAGGCTATGCCATCAAGAGGGAAACACCTCATAAAAGGCATTGAAAAGTAGAAGGATCAAAGATCTGAAGTTACAGCATATTAATACCAACCCAGCAGTAGCGCCATAGCAACTGGAAGGAGAGTACTTGGCGTGGAACGCAGGAGCAAGGCAGGCCTTTGAGGGAACACAAGAAGTAAATGAATGGAAATAACATGATGTTCTAGCTTTTCTGTGCTGTGAGAGACATGTGCAGCTTAATCCCCAGTGGCAGAGGTCCCAGAATCTCCAGGGTCCTTCAAAAACAGAGGAGAAGATGAACAGGGAGATGCAATCTGAAGGTGTGCTGGCAAACTGAATGCTGGAAAAATGTTTATTCTCTTTTCCAGGTTTCAGCTGAAGGATCCCATCTGGGAAGAGAGCCAAAAGAAGCAGAAGGGACCACACAAAGACCTCAGAACATTCAGCAGGAGATCCTATCCTTCGTTGAGGTGACTGGGTTCATAACAAAGTGATTTTTTTTAAAAAAAAATGATTTTACAATATAGTTTCCCCACTGCTACATCTAAATCTTGCACAACTTAACAAAAGGATCCAAGCTGTAATCCTCTAGCCCATTTATCACTATTTCTTTTCAAAACCTTTAAGGGTAGCCAATATTCATTGGCCACGTTGAAAGGTTTAAAGAATTTTTGAGGCAGTTATCCTCTACATATGTCTCTCTGAACTTAGCTGAACTTCAATCCTGTACAAGATTGTGCTGTAAATATTGTAAATCACAACAGCTCTATCCCATCTTGAAGCAGCAATACTTCCAGGATTTGGAAGGGCAGTCTGGGAATTGTGGTCGAAACTTGAGAACATGAGCAGGAAAGAGCTGGGTAAAGACTTCTTAAGAGAGCAAGATCCTAGAGCCGTGTTTCTCAACCTTGAAACTTCATTGACTTCAACTTCCAGAATTCCCCAGCTAGCGTGGTTGGCTCAGGAATTCTGGGAGACAAAGTCCACACAACTTAACAATTGTCAAGATAGAGAAATATTCTAGAGAACTGATTGCTAAAAAAAAAAAAAAATATTAGAACGGTCAGCTGAGGTTGATGAAAGGAGTGTTTGTTCAAAAAACACGAAACAGACATTAAAATACAGCAGATTGATGGTTATGGAGAATACTCTGCACTCCAGAAAGGAGGCCTGTGAAAAACAAAAACATTAGAAACATGTGCCTTGAATTGAAACTGGTAAGAACCAGAAGATATTAAGGGAGCCACATGTATTACTGTACTTTATTAAAGTAGTAATATATATCTTCTAAAATGTAAGATGAAGGCCAGGCTAAATAAATAAAGGCAATAATGTAGGAGGGACTTAAATGTAGAAAAGCCACTATGTATGCCTTCTGGTGAAAGAGACTTTTAATATGTTTTGATTGTTTGCTGAAATAGTTGCATAAAACTCAAACAACTCTAAAAATGAAGCGTTGAAATAACTTTTGAAAAGACATTTTAGTAATTTGGCTATTTTCTATGATTTTGTCTCTGGTCACTTTTGTCTCAGACAACCCAGGGCCAATGTTAACTCACACAATAGATGAGAAAAATAAAATCATATAAAACTATCCAATTTCCTACATGTAAAACTTATTTGTGAATTATATTCCCATTGTTAGAATATTGATTAATCTCTTTAGTAATTCTTATCATGTCAATTTCTGAACATGACTATTGCATTTTCACCCACACTACTTTGATGATCCCTAATATTTGCCACCTGATGGAAATGATCCTTATATTTAAAAAAAGTATTGATCCCATGCACATTACATGACAAATTCAGCTATTTCCTCACTATGCAGCCTCCATATGTATGCTTTTAAAACAAAATGGAAACTCTGAATTCAGCTTAAAAGAAGATACTTGAGGATGAGGCCTGAAGTATTTCATTTTATTTTATTTCCTGCCTTTAAAGGAAAAATCTTCTTAGATCAATTCCCAGAGATGTATAAATAAATTTAGGCAAATAATTTACATTACTTGTAAGTAACAATCATGAAACTAAACATTTATACAACACAACTTCAACTGTTATTTCAAATTAGCAAAAATCTGACACATATTACCCTCAAGCCTTGATCTCTCTTATTTGCTTGAAAAAAATTTGATCTATTCGGAAGCCACAAATTGGACGTAAAATTCAGACACTGGGCTTTGTACCAGAGGTCCAGCTTTCACTAGAAGAAGAACAGTCCTTCGCAACTCTTAGACAAACTATAGAACATAAGAACAGGGGTGGTTCCTATTGGAAGAGACCCCTGGCCCATTTAAGCCAGCAGTCTGTTCTCACAGTGGCCAACTAACTGTACAATGGCAGATCAATGGCAGATTAAGTTTGGACTGACTTTTTGGGACTATACAATACACAGCACTGCAAAAATCACTAGAACAACAAGAAAAGAAGTCCAGTTATCATGATTCAACTTCCAGAGAACTCTACCCAAACGTCTAAAAACCTTAATCGACATACTTTTCTCCCATTTTATTGTATTTATTTTCTCTTTCTTCTGTCATCTCTCTTATTTTATTACATGTTATTTAACTGCTCTGTTGAATATATTGGGTCAGTAACCTGTAATAAAGTAATTGAGGCCCATTTAGCTTAATGATTAAGACACCAAGCTAGAAACCAGGAGACTTGTGACTTCTAGTCCCATTTTAAGGCATGAAAACCAGCTGGGTGACTTTGGGTGAGTCATCCCAACCAGAGGTGGTATTCAACAAGGTCTGACAAGTTCTGGAAAACTGGTAGCAGAATTTTGAGTGGTTCAGAGAAATGACACCGCTGACTGGTTCCCCCCCCATCTATTCTCTGCCTCCCGAGTCCCAGCTGATCAGCTGGGTCTTCTTTTGTTGCCCTGCACAGGAGAACGGAGCTGGAAAACAGGTTAGTGTGGTGGGGAGCAGTGCTGGGATTCAAAATTTTTTTACTACCAGTTCTGTGGATGTCGCTTGGTGGGCGTGGCACGGCTTGGTGGGTGTGGCTTGGTGGGTGTGGCAGGAGAAGGATACAGTAAAATCTCATTCCTTCCCCACTCCTGGGGGAAGGTTACCATCGGTTCTCCGAACTCCTCAAAATTTCCGCTACCAGTGCTGAATACCACCTCTAGTGAGGAGGGAGTGGGATTTTGCAGTAACCTTCCTCCAGGAGCGGGTAGGGAATGGAGATTTTATGGCATCCTTCCCCTGCCACACCCACCAAGCCACGCCCACAGAACCAGTAATAAAAAAAATTGAATCCTACCACTGATCCCAACTCACCTCACAGAGTTGAGTGATGTCTCAGGAGTTTTCCAGAAGCAGCAAAATGCATGGTGTTTAATTGCCCACCTGTCAGGATTCTGGCACTTAATCCCACTGATACCACTGGCACCACTGACTTCCATGTCCAAGTTTTAATCAACATATGTAATGGAATTTGATGCAGCATATCTAAACGTAACGGTTGCTTCTTGGAAAGAAAATAAGCCTTAAGAGAGGAAGATTTGTTTTGTTTTGTTTGTTTGTTTGGGAAAGTTTCCTTACAGAGAAGCAGGAGATACAGATAACTCTTCTGCTTGGGTACAAATCTATTATTATGCTCAAATGCGTCAGTTGCTTCCAGCAACAGATATTTGTTGCAAATTATTAGGTATTATTGCTACATTTTTATTATGAGGAGAGACAAAGTGTTTGAGGGATATTTTCTCCCTCCATGCGGGGCGGGGTGTCCAATGACCTAAGAGACTAAGGGTTTTAACTCAAGAAGATACAATTTCTGCTCTGTAGCAAGTAGCAAAAAGTTTGGCCTAGCTCGGACCTTCCCTTCATCCTTCCGCTGAAACTTTCACCTTTCTCTTGCAGAGTTTCACACAAATGTTTACCAGGATTGAGGCATTTGTTTTTACATATCATCTTTAAGTCTCCCGGCTTTTAACCATACCCAAATTCTTCATAATTTGTGGTTCAGATTTTACTTACGCAGAAACAAAAGTCACGAGAACAGCCCTTAAAAGGGTTATTGGAACATCATCATCAACAGAAACCTCAAAACTAGCCCATCCAGCTAGCTTCTAATTTTCCAATTTGTCCGGTTACAACAACTAACTAATGGAATGGCTTGCCTTCAGAAGTTGTGGGTGGTCCATCACTAAATGGCAGATTTTAAAAAGAGACCAGGCAGCTACTTATCTGGAATGGTGTAGGGCAGGGATGTCAAACTCGTGACGACATGTTGTCGTCACATGACATATCACAACTTTTTCCTCCTTCACTAAACCAGGGGTGGGTGTGGCCAGTGCGTGATGCATCAGGCCTGTGGGCCAAGAGTTTGACACCCCCTGTGTAGGGTTTCCTGCTTGAGCAGGAGGTTGGACTAGAAGACCTCCAAGCTTCTTTCCAACTGTTATTCTTTTTTTTTTTAATGCAGTCTTCTTGGCAACTACAGAAGAAAGGGAGTTGCTCTTGCATCCCATTTGCTGACCTGTCGTGAACAGGACTGTCCCTTATGTCAATATATCTATGTATTTGTTGACATCGTATGATGACCATGTTAATAAAATAGATACTATTTCACATTCAGTAATTTCTACAGACAATCCAACCACACTTTCATATTCAAATATGAACTACCTGCTTGTCATGCCCTTAGTGGAGACTGACTCTAAAGGAGAGGAGGAACAGCCGACAGGGAATGGAAGTGTGGCTCCGGAGGTCGTGGAGGAGGCTGGGGAAGGGCAGAGGCCAACTGGGCAGTCAGAGGCCCATCCCCTATCCATCCTAGGGCATGCAGGGAGGAGAGGATAAGGGAGAGACGTGGTCTACTCGGGAGGAGAGGGCCTTGATCCTCTTCATGGGCTGCAGCTGTGACAACTGAATAAGAGGACAGACATGCGTATGGACGAGTGCTGGAAACAAAGCATGGAAATATCTCTAGTTTATGGTTCCTCTCTGAGTTTGGCATCCTTCCCAGTGTGTGCTCTGTTATCTGTGGACGTCCTCCAGCCCAGGGGTCCCCAACCACCAGGGCCCGGACCGGTACTGGTCCATGGATCATTTTCTACCGGGCCGCCAGTTTACTGGGTGCCGCCATCTTGTTTCAATGAGAAAGTGCTTTCTGGGTGAGCTTTTCCGGTTGGAAAGCGGCGTTTGGGTCCTGAAGGAATCCTCGCGCCTTAGTTTCATCGAAGGGGGGGATGGCTTCGAATGAAGAGCCATCCCGATGGTGGAGGAAATTAAGAAAGCACAAAAAAGCACAAAAAAAAGGTACAAAGGAGGAGTTGAAGGTGGCGAGGAGAAGCAGGGGATGGCTGGCTGGCCGGTCGCTTGGCTCGCCTTGCCTTGTCATGCTTGCTGATGCCGGTACCGGGCCGTGGATCATTTGTGATGCCGGTACCGGGCCATGGCACAAAAAAGGTTGGGGGCCACTGCTCCAGCCCTTATCTTGCCTGATTTGTGTTGTTTTTTACTCTTTATAATTTAAACAGCATTTCCTCCTTCTGGTAACTGCTCGTATGGGAGTTTTTTTGTCTCCAGTCAAGGATATTTGGAGCTTGGAAGCAAAGTGAAGGAATAAAAGGGGCTTCACCTGTTTTTTGTGACTATTTGTTTTGTATCCTACCCTGGGTCACCACACTGCTATTTTATCTCTTGCATTTATTTATTTGTTTGTTTGTTTGTTTGTTTGTTTGTCACCCATCTTATCATCTAAAATTCTGGACAGCTTACAATCAATTCTGCTTTCAAGAAAACTCAACTGACTTTATTAAGGTCTTTTTTATCTGTGTGATAGACATCTCCTCATGATGCACGGAATGCTCATCATTGCTAGCTCTTGCCATCACTGTAATTCTAGATAATGTTTACAATTTTTTTAATGGAGTAAAGTGTGGAAGAATGTATTCCATAGATTAATAAAGATATTTACCCAAATATTAAATACTTAGATATGGGGGAACAGAAGTGGAGAAGTTGGGTTGTAGCTGTCTATCTGATGCTGTGTCCATCACTTCAGCAGAGCCTCATGCTAATCAAGATTCTTGTGGCACTTTAAAAATAAGGAAGTTGGATATGGCATAAGCTATTTTAGAATTGAACCTCTCTGCTTCATTTCTTCTGCCTTCATTTCTACATTCTGTATTGATGGATTCATTTCCAAAATTTTCTTCAAGGCACCATAATTCCATCTCTTCTAGAATGAGGGTATCAGTCCACAGCTTTCCACCAAGTAACAGATAAATGATGACAATCCATATTAAAAATAACTTTCTTTAGAAACCTTTCTTTAGAAACCTCTGACCTTCATCAGGTATATTTTGTTTTGTTATGAGTTGGATTCCTTCAGAAATAATTGGGACAAAACAAGAACTGAGTGAGGACAATATTGTACCCCAAATGTCTGGAAATATTCATTTTCTTCATAGACACTGCATTTTTCTTTCTGGTCTTCTTCTCAAAATGGAAGGATGGAGCAAATGGCAATTACCAGTGGGTTCATTGGCACATAGAGGTTTTGAGGGCTTTACTGTGTTGCTCCTTCTAGAATTAGATTGATATGAATAGCTTGTCATTTAAAATCCTATTGCAAATTTTGGAAGACCTAGTTGCCAAATCTGATTGGTATTCAATTTGAAAAATGATGGTGATTGCAATTTGGTTTGTTTTCCACAGCACTAATTAGTTTTCCCTTCATTGCCTCCAAGTTACAAATCTCTTCTAAAGTCCTGTATAAGAATGAAGAATCAATAACAACTCTGGCTTTTCCTTAAAAAAGTGAAGATATTCCATAACGTGCCTCTTTTTACCAGCTCTCCTGGAAAAGAGAGGAAACATGGTACTCTGGGAACACCATGACATTTCCCAAAGGCATCTATCCAAGCATGACAGTGGCCAGAAATATCCCACAGTAAGAACTATTTCCATAAACAGAAGATATACCTGACTTAATTGACAGTATTAAACTAAGAGACTGAGTCTTAACATTGCTCTGCACTGGAGGGCAGAGTTTATAAATTTAAGACTGATGGAAAACCTGAGTGTATTCATCATCATAAGATATAAGAAGCATTACTTAAGGGCCCTTGAACACAGAATGACGTATTTACAGTCTTTTTTTTTAACCAAGACTTGTCTTTTAGACTTGAATTCTTGTTAAAATTATTAAAAGATGCCAAAATAAAAGATTTTATCTATTCAAGAATCTTAGCGCTTCATTGAACTGAATTTGCCCGGAGTCCCAATAACTGAGAATGAAAAAATACAGATTATATATTATTAATTGTAATCATTTGACAGCTAGGTAAAATCCAGATGGTTACACTGGGAATAGGAATTTGACCGTGATGGACAAGATGAAAGAACAAGCATTTTGAAGACATCCAGGGCTCAGTTGGCAGGGCCAAAAAGTTATTGTGCCAAGCCTTTCACAAAATGGATTAAACATCAAAAGCAGTTCACTATTTTTATTAAACATACCAACTTCTCACTTGTTTTAGTTCTTGCTGCACCTTTTGGGTCATTTCCCTATAATATAATTCTTTCATTGTTGATGATTTCTGCTCACTCTGGATTCTGCCCATGAGTGATGGCTGTTCCTTGATGGGGTTGATTTGGCAGGAGGCAAAATGCTCTCTTTTCCAAACCCTAAGCTATGGAAACAGAATGTCCCCATAACACGAATGAAAACAATGCTGCCGTTTAAACAGAAGCAGACAACAATGCAACTATGGTACAACTATGGTACAATTCACTGCTGCTGATGCTGCTCCTAAACAATTGCTAACTCCCATAACTAAATTCATGGATGGGAATTGCCTTTGGCATCTTTTACATTTTTTTAAAAAAAATCCACTGTTGTAAAAGATGAAATAAGCTGCAAAGTAGGAGATGATGTGTGAAGGACTGTGGTCCTTCACTGTAAGAGGCTGATGATCGTCTATTGAGACGTGCAGTGATTTCCTTCACATAATGGATTCCATCCTACACAACTGAGGGTCACTTCATGATGAAAATAAGAACATCAGGATCCTGCCAGATGAGGTCAATGGCCTGCTTAATTCATCACGTTCTGCCATTCCTGGACCATAAGTAAGGCAGGAGAACCTCTTTCCACAGTTTATTTATTCAATTTCTATAGCCTCCCATCTTAGCAAGTGACTTTGGGTGGCTCACAATTCAACTGTAATTACAATCTTTAAAAAACCATTTTAAAACACTAAAAAGAAAAAACAATTAAAACACTAAAAACATTAAAAAATCTAATTTGAGTACATACAAAGCAAGATATTTGGCCTGTTAACAATATAGCTGGGCGGCAGAGCTTTGGTGCATGTAATGCCCCAGGCTTGCGAGCATAGTTGTTCCCCAGCAGTTGGTACTTATGAAATTACTGTTTTCAAGAAGAATAACAGCCACCTCAATCAGTGGCCTCATTTAAGATCCACTTGCTCCCTTTGGGGATGGGAAGAGGAAGATCTCCCCATGAGAACTTGGGCCACATTTTACAGGTGAAATCACTCTAGTTCACTTTGGCTTAGACCTCACGTGTGTGCTGCGGAAGACATGACATGGGACTTGCCAGGGCATGATGCTGTCTATCTTGACAGAGGAAGTGATGCATTCCATCTTGAAGAAGCCCACCATCTTCAACTATTGACAACTATTACATGGTCCCCAGTCACTCCTTTGAAGGAGTGTGGGTTTGAGAGTGTAAAGAGGTTTCAGAGTTAGTCTGAGTTTCTTCCTAATGTTCTGTTTGTTTAAAGTGGAAAGCATGTTTGCATATGTGTCCTGTTAATTGTTTCTGTATAGCTTTTCCACAGTCATTTCTGGAGCTCTCTATATTGGCACCTGGTCCCAAATCAACCTCTCAAACCAACCTCTGCCAGAAAGTACAAATGGAGCCCAATGAATAGGCCAATTACTGATGGATTGGAGCTGCCAATGCTATTTTATACTGGTCTGTAGGCATCACTTTGGTTCCCAGGAGGCTTCTAAGTATACTTGAACTGCTTATGATTTATGGTTTGGGGCCACTTCACTAACTTATCACTAACTTATCTAACTTGTTTAGTCCATACATGGGTGTTGAGAGGGTTCCCCCTATGTAAAATCAGAGCAGTGAGGGCTAGAGTGTGGTGTTATTTGGATATATCCCTGTATTGTCAAATATCAGTGGCCCAAAATGTGGCTTCCTTATAGTTCTTTCCCGGGGGCAGTGAAGCCATTCTTCCTTTGAATTGTCTAGGGATGAAATTGATGACAAATTGATGACATTGCTTTGAGGATGGAGTTGTTTTATACTTTTATAGATTTTTTATGGATATAGAATCTTTTTCAATGGGATTAAAAATGCCAGTAAATAAATAAATGGCCACAGTTCAGCCTTGGAATTCTTAGTTCAGGGAAACAGTGCAATTGTTTCTGCCAGCCTTCCTTCCTAAGACAATTGTGCTGTGTGTGGCTGTTCTCTCCTGGCACTCTAATTTCCCAAAGAGCCTAAAATTATCCAAGAAACAATAATAAATCATCCTCTGCCTCTGAGGGTTTGCCTATGAGCTCAGACATAACTAACATACCATGTGTGCCATTTATAAACCAAATGTGTACTCCTCTTGCCTCCACTGAAGCCAAGCACAGCCTGTTCCCTGCGGATCATAATTACACTAACAGTAGCTCTCCTAACTCTTCAGCTATCAGTGTCAAGATCAGAGAGCTTAGGAACTAGTTGAAAATTAGCCTTGGCAGCTGAGAAAGAGGATTATGCTTCAGCTGCAGAACTGTACATCTCACTGCACTTCAGTGATGTTGGGGGTAACCACAGCTATGGATTTTGCATTTTGGGCTTTGCCTCAACCCACAAGAAGCTGGCTGCCTTGGCACTAGCAGCAGTCTTTCTCTTGCTTTTCCCCCATCTATCCATCTATACCCAGGCATCCTCCCTTCCCTTTTTTTTTAAAAATCAGCAAAATGCAAGCTTGCTATACAGGACAGGGTTCTGTACATCTACACATTTCAAAAGTAACAGGTAGGCAAGAGACCATTGGCCCTGGAAATGTAAACCTGGAATTTCCAAGTGAGGAATCAGCCTGAGAAAGACTTCTTCCATTAATGTCTTGTACAGCTCAGCCTCTGAAGAATTACAATGGGTTGCTTAACATCACGATCACAGGTAGCCCTCAACTTACAGCCATTGGTCTGGTAACCACTTAAAGTCACTCCAAAAAGTGACTTTTGACCAGTCCTCATGCTTAAGATTGTTGCAACATCTCCACAGTCATGTGATCAAGGAGCCATGGTGGTGCAGTGGTTAGAATGCAGTACTGCAAGCTACTTCTGCTGCCTGCAATTTGGCAGTTCAAATCCCACCAGGCTGCAGGTTGTCTGAGCCTTCCATCCTTCTGAGGTTGGTAAAATGAGGACCCAGATTGTTGGGGGCAATAGGCTGACTCTATAAACTGCTTAGCGAGGCCTGTAAAGCACTGTGAAGCAGTATATATAAGTGCTATTGCTACTGCTATCAAAATTTGGACACTTGGTAACTGGCGTGTATTTCCAATAGATGCAGCATCCCAGTGTCATGTGATTGCCATCTGTGACCTTCCCAGCCAGTTTATGACAAGCAAAATCAATGGGGGATACCAGATTTGCTTTACAACTGTGGGAAAAAGAGGTTGCAAAATCGGACGTGACTCACTTAACAACTGCCTTGCTTAGAAGTGGAAATTCTGATCCCAATTGTGGTTGTAAGTCGAGAACTTCTTGTATTAAGGCAACCCTGATTACAGGTTACATGATTCTACTAATTGAGATGCCTCAAGCTTCAAACAGCCCCAGCAAAGAACAGGCCATAAACACGGAACACTGACAACCTATATGCCTCTTGTTAACTAAACAGGGGCTGCAGATTTTTCTTCAGAGAAAGCAGCAATTTCCATTCTCTGGCTTTTCATTAACTCTGACTGATAGCAAATGCCTTTTTGCTGAGCTTGGTGTTTCTGGGTTTCTTCATCTCAGATCCATTTCTACGTCCAGCTATAGAAATGGACACTATTTACTGTCTTCCTGAAGATTCCAGACTTTCCACCAAAATAAACCTAGAGGCAGAAATGAAACAACTTGCTGTGAATATGCAAAATAAAAAATGTAGAACTCCTATTTAAGCTCCTGTTTGTGTGCACGCATTCTCCCGATAAATAGGAATTTAGCTTCATATCACCAAATCATCACCAAATCTATTAAAGAACTTCAGGCATTAAAACAATGTTCATGTTTTAAACATATCTGTATTAAACATAATCCCATCCTTAGATAACACCCATGAAGATTATTACAATATCCCTATTCATAGTGAGAAAACATAGATAAGAGAATGTAAGTGAAGTGGACTAATAATTTACTGAATGACAGTCCCATTAATGGTTCTACCAGGTTGAGGGAAATATCAAGTGGAGAGCTACAGGACAATATCTGTGCCCTGAATTGTTTGACATTTTTATTAATGGCCCACCTGGATGAAGTGAATTAATATCAAATTTGCAGGGATACTACGAATGGCTCTCATAGGGGAGGTTTGAAAAGGTCTTAACTGACTTGAGCAGTGGGCTGAGAGGAATACTGTGAGAATGCTAAAAAAAAATGATGAAGCTGCAGGTCTAGATAGGGAACTGGGAAAATGTGATGTGGGATTGAAGATGTTGCCCTGATTGATGATTGGAAGAATATAAAAACTACAGGAGATATCATTGTTAACCATGTCTTAGAAAAAAGTTTGGAAGAAACTGACTGAAAGGGTGTGAGAGGTAACAATGAGTGAAAATTGAAAAATAGGGTGAAGCTTCCAATAATTGGGTTCCAACATGAGCAAAATCCAGAAAAGATATATTTGTTAATTTGCAATGTGGGTGAACCTAACTTCTCAACATATATCCAAGCTTCACTCAAAAACTTTCCTTCTTCTTTGATATCCAGATATATGACTGACCATGATCTTTTTCTTGGTCACATACATCCATACAAAGATATTTATTCACACAGCATTTGTATGAGCTACAGTTATGTGTAAATATGAAAATCACAACAATAAAAGATAAAGTGAATGGGGGAACCCTACTTTTTCATTTTGCAGCCCATCAACAGTTACTATTTGGATAAATTCCGGTATTGCTCCCTGATTGATTCTATATAATTGGTAACTGTAAACATATTTTTCATATTCTGGATTGACCTAAAGAAAGGGAATACAATAATTTGTATTACTGGGCTGGGTTATTTGGGGGACGAGCGGTCTGCCACCTCCAAGTGGTGTCCCTGGATGCGCGGGGCCGTCAACGCTGACCGTAACTGAGAGCAGCCCCTCCGGCGGCAGGCCCACGCAACAGGCGGCTGGAGTACTCAAATGCCGCATCAACATGGTGGAAACGTCCACTACAAAACACACGTCCAATGCTACCGCGTTCGGGGGAACCGACGGGCGCAGGAGACCATTGGCCTGCGCCAAAAATCAACGAAATGGTCCACGTGAAAGCACGGCGCACCTGCACCGTGTGAAAGCTATGGCGACCGCGTCCGGGTCCGATGCGCATGGAGACTACCCGATCCGTGTGAAAAAGCATAGCGGGAACAGAGGACTGCCCAGGCGCTCAAGGTGGCCACCTGGAGCGTGGATTCGCTGACTGGACACTCGACCGAGATCGTCAGGGCCATGCGGGACAGGAAGCTGGACATCTGCTGCTCCAGGAAACTCGCTGGAAGGGCAACAAGGCTACGACTATAGCGGCTACAAGATCATATACACCAGCTGTAAGGAAAACCGCGGCGGTGTAGCTGTGGTTGTCAGTCCAAGCTGGCAAAGTTCCGTCGCAGAAGTTAAGCGCCTCACAGAACGACTGATGATAATCGTCGTAGCGACCGAGAGGCAGCGCCTACACATCTTGTCCACCTACGCCCCTCAGACCGGATGTCACGAGGAGGAGAAGGATACCTTCTGGGAACTGCTCGACATCCAACTCAGGCAGATCCCACACGAAGGCGACATCATCATCTCGGGCGACCTGAATGGTCATGTGGGCGGGACAAAAGCGGACACCAGTGCCACGGCGGAGCACGGCACAGGCGTCTACGAATGAGAATGGCCAGAGGATCCTGGACTTTGCCGACTCCCATGATATGACCATCACGAATACCTGCTTCATTAGGCGAGAATCTCAACTCCTCACCTACCATAGCAGAAGCAGGAGCCACCACACACAGATCGACTACATCATCGTCGACGAAGAGCCGCTAAAAAACGTGCTCACGCCAAGGCGTGCCCGTGCACGAATCGAGCAGTCAGCACAGGCCGCTGATGGCGAAGATCAGGATCAGCAAGCCCAAGACCAGGATTGACAAAAGGAATGCAGACCAGCCACGAATCAAGTGGTGGAACCAGAAGAAGATGGCGGGACCCCTCATCAAACGGAGCAGTTCCTGCAGATGGTCGACAGGCCACAGGAAGCGTGGTCCATGCTGAAGAGCACTGTTCACACTGCCGGCTGCCAACAGCTTGGTTGCACCAAGCCAGGACGGAGAGCGCATCGAGCGAGATACATGGCTCTGGACACCGGAAGTACAAGATGCCGTACACCTGAAGAAACGGCTCTACAAGGCCTTTCTTCAGGACAAGACCAGCGAGAAGCTCTGCGAATACAAAGCGGCCAAAAGGCAGCCAAGAAAGCAATAGCGACAGCCAGAAGCTCCCACTACGATGACATCTACGAGAAGCTGAACACGCGAGAAGGCGAGAATGAGATCTACCGCCTAGCCAAAAGCAGACACAGGAAGACCCTGGACATTGACCAGTTTCATGGGATCAACGACGAAAGGGAAATTTGATCGTCAACCCCAGAGGCGCTGCGGAGAGGTGGCGGCAATGCCGAGAAGATCTCCACGAGGAGTTCCCACACCCACGAACCCCGAGGTGACCCAGTTGAAGGCCCAGTCTCAGGCATTTATGCCAGCGAGGTCGCCGACGCCATCAAGGCCATGAAAAAGCGGTAAGGCAACAGGACCAGACGACATCCCTGCCGACTTCTGGAAAAGGCACTACCGGGCTCGGCATTGTGGCTGTGCGAGCTGTTCAACAACATCGTCTCCACGGGAAAAGTGCACACGACTGGTACGCAGCACCACTGTTCGATCTGGAAGGAAAGGGCAGCCAGCGGACTGCTCCAACTACAGACCGGTCAGGTTACTGTCACACACTATGAAGATCTTTTTGAGCGCGTCCTTGATAAGCGCATTCGGGACATCGTCGACATCAGCGTCAACCAGGCTGGATTCATCAAGAACTGCGGCACCACCGGCGCCATCTTCGGTGTGCGGATGCTGATGGAGGCTCACAGGAGAAGAAAATCCGCTCCACACCGCCTTCCTAGACTTGGAAAAGGCCTTCGACCGAGTCCCGCCTTGCGATCTCATCTGGTACGCACTGCGAGACCACGGCGTGCCTGAGCTGCTCGTACAATGGGTCCAACTCCTATACAGATGTCACAAAAGCCGTGTAAAAGCGGCAGCTGGGATATCAGAGGAGTTTAATATTACCGTCGGCGTACACCAGGGCTCTGCTCTCTCACCACTGCTGTTCATTCTGGTGATGGACACAATTACACCACGACCTGTACACGCCCGCCCCATGGACGCCTTTGCTCTCGCCGATGATGTGTTCCTGGCCAACCTGTGCAAGGCTGAACTAGAGCACCGAGTCCAACAGTGGCACGACCGCCTCGAGCAGTTCGGGCTCGGCTGAACCTAAAGAAGTCCGAATACCTGACCACTGACAATGAAATGACAGGCTCCATCCACGTGAACGGGCAGGAGCTACCGCAGGCGCCTCCACCTTCAAGTACCTGGGAACTACTCTTGGGAAGAAGGCCTACTACAAACTGAGGTGGCAGCCAGGATCAATGCAGCGTGGGGCAAATGGAAGTCCGTCACGGGCGTCCTCTGTGACAAGAAGATGCCGATGCGCCTGAAGGCGAAAATCTATAACTCTGTGGTGCACCCGTGGCCATATACGGCGCAGAGTGCTGGCGGCGACCAAAGAAGTCGAAAGCAGACTCCAGATAATGGAGATGCGAATGCTCCGATGGTGGTAGGCCTCACCCTACTCGATCGCGTCAGGAGCGAAGAAGTGCGTGAGCGGTTCAGCGTCGTGCCCATCCCCACGGTCATGAGGCAGTCCCGGCTACGATGGTTCGGCCACGTGAGCCGCGCCAGGAAGAATCCATCATCAAATCTGTAATGAAGGTGACTGTCGGAGGAGCGAGACCGCGTGGTAGACCTAAACAACGCTGGATGGACACGATCAAGGCCGATCTAGAGATCGCGAAGGCAGACCCGACACACGTGGCAGACAGAGAGGTGTGGAAGCAGTACTCAAGGACATTAGCGGACCTCGCCCGAGCGCGAGACAAACGCTGAAGAAAAAGAAGAAGAAGACTGGGCTGGGTTATTGTAGCAGACAGAATTCCTAGAAACTCTGAAATTCTTGGGTATAATCCTCAAAATACAAATTTCTGAACTAAGAATCTCTTTTCTTTTTTTCCTTTCCATTCCTTTCCTATCCTTTTTTTTTAACACAATGCAATATGGGAATGAAATTATGTAGAGTTATTCAGGACTGTGGATATCCATCAGCAGGATCAGTCTTGAAAAATAGAACAGAAATGGGATAAATTTAAATCAGAGGAAAAAGTTTGCAAAAGAAAAATAGAGTTGGACAATGGACTAAAACAGCTCTGGTGCTCCAAAGGGGAAAAAAAAGAAATTTCCCCATGTGAAAAAGGCAGTTGGATAACAGCTGACCATGTGAATACTGCAGGCCAACATTTTTCTTTCCTTCTCCATCTTCCCATCTTTTTATGATATGTTTTATATCCATGGTGTCAAGTTATAGTAATGCCACTAATACATAACATATGTATTGTTATACTTCAGTTATACTGCATGTATATCATTGACAATATATTTTAACATTAAAACTTGGAACAAAAATTATTTATTTAATAAATAACATGTATTTTATCTTGTGAGGAAACATAAGGGAATCACAGCTTGGTATAGTTTTGTTTTACTAATTTGCTTTCTACTTGTAGGTCATGAACAAGCAATTAAGTCCTACCTTTGTTGGATAACTTTATTCCAATCTTAAGTCTGTTCTTCACATTGTTGGTCCTTTTTTAAAGGCTAGGGTTAGGAATGGAAGCTGATAGAGCATTATTAAATTGCAAATTACATCCATGCAAAACAGCAGCTGGTCATACAGAACATCCAAATTGGGAAGAAAATACAGTAGTTGTCTTGTGGGGAATGAGGAGAGATTCTTTTGGAATGCTCCCTTTCTGAGACATTAAAGAAAACATTTTGATGCAATTATGCTCGAGGGACTCAACTGTCTAGATCAATTTCCTTTCAAGTAGGAGCCTCCATATATCAGGAATCGTGATGGGAGTTATATTCCTCTTGTTTAGATTAACAAACAGGAGATATCTAGAACAGCTTCCACAAAAACTTTTAAAACAAAAAGCAGCCGTGAGTCTTTGGCAGGTGGAGCCGAGAACTTGGGGAAGGAGAGGCTAATTTTATTTTTATTTATTTCTTGGCTTCCTCCTTTGTTGCTGTTCAGAGCCAGCCTCCCTCCCTAAACCATTTTTTCCAATCCATGAGGAAGCACCAGGGGAAAATTAATTCTGAACTATCAAACTCAGGAACAGAATGGTTAGACCTGTCACTCTTTCACTAGAAGTCCACATACTGTTCATTAAAGTTGCTGAGGTTGAATAGCATTGGTTTACATAGTCACTCTCCAACTTTGTTCCCAATCAAAGTCTCCAAGGCTGCTTTTCAGAAACAAGAACTTTAGCTGCTTCAAGTTACACCCCTAATGCGCCCTCACCTAGTGAAGGAAACAATAATAAAACATCTGGAATTGCTTGAGCTTCTTCCGTGGATCTGTGCTTTACGGAATTCCAAATATGCAAGCAGGGAGAAAAAAGAAATCTTTGTAGGCTTTTCCTTCTTGGATGTTAAAACCCTAGAAAGAGTGCAGAGAAGAGAAACAAAGATGATAAAGGGTCTGGAGGCTAAACAATATGACAAATGATTGAGGGAATCTAGGTATGTCTAGTCTAATGAAGTGAAGGACTATGGGCGATATGACAGCAGTCTTCAAGTACTTAGGGGTTTGCCACAAAGAAGAGAGGGTTGACCTATTTTCTAAAGCACTTGAGGGCAGGGCAAGAAGTATTGGGTAGAAGATCATTAAAGACAGATGATCTAACTTAGAACTAGGGACACATTTCTTGACAGTGAGAACAATTAATGTTGATATTATTTCAGTGTTTTATCTTGTTATTGTTACTTTTGTTACTCCTACATTACAACAATAAAGAGTACTTATTGTTACTCCCAGATTTGTTTCTTAGAGAAATATGTGGCATATAAAAGTAAATAAATAAATCTATTTAAGAGCTCACTTTTTGTTTTTTTCCTTTAAAATTAGTGAGAAAGCTTGCCTCAATGCTATATCACTAAATTTTACTACTACAATTTTTGGGGCCACGAAACTAGGATAGCCTGTAGGTAACCCACAGACCAAGGACTAATGATCTCTAATATAAATAAATATATAATTTCTTTACAGTGGTAAATAGAATGAATAGTTGTCCTGCTACTAACTACTTTAGGACTTCTGTTGGACAGAAAATAAATAGTATTTCAAATAAGGAACACCTCCAAACAAGAGTAGATATACCTTCAAACAGAGAACTATCCTTTATAGACAAGGCTTCATGGACAATTGACAGCTTGTCTCCTAATCCTCAAATTAGAGAGATATCTCTTGCACATCCTAATAATGCTCTGAGAGATGCCATCACACTCCCAAAAAAGTCATTCATGATAGCAAGTCCAAAAGACAGATCAAGTTAAAATATGATCCACTGAAGAGGAGAAAGCTTCTATGGTATTCTGCAAAGAAATACAACAAAGGGAGTACTCTTTTATAGGATCCCATCACTCATTGAGGTAATTTCAGGAAAGCCATCACAGTTGTCATACATTTGTCCATATCCACATGAGATATGGTCTTCTTTGTAGATGTCTCAGCTCCTTGGAATCTGATAAAGGACCTAACCCCTTAATTTAAAAAGGTTCTGAAAGACACCTTTTAAAACAGGTTTTTATTCATTCATCATAATTGCTCCCAATTAATTCTGCTCACCTGATAAGATTAATTCCCACAACACTATCAAACTACCTAGTAAGGCTGTATTACTATTATTCTACTCATCTTTCTTATTATCTATATCCTTATTTTCCTATGACTATAACTTTCTTGCCTGTATCTTATGATTCATATTAATTGTTTTATTTAGTATCCTAGTATGATTTACGTTAATTGCTTATTTAATATGCTATGACTATCGTTAAGTGTTGTATCTTATAATTTCTGATTAATGTGTCTTATGATGATTATGATCACGATTTATCACTTGTTTTTATGTAAAATGAGAGCTTATGTACCAGAGAAAAATTCCTTGTGTTTTCAATCTTGCTTGGCCAATAAAGAATTCAATTCTATTCTATTCTATTCACAAACTGGATTCAGAAGAAATTGGATCACCAGATCACATGGATATCATCTGATGGATGATAGCAAGGGAATGTCAAAAAGACATTTTTATTACTGATTATACTAAGGCTTTCATCTACGTAAATCACACTTTTTACATTAAAAACATGGGTATATCATGCAATTCCATCTGCTGATCTAAGACATTAGAAAGCTGAACCAAGAAAAAATTGTTTCCTTTGATGTGCTGAAGAAAATTATTGAGAATGTCCAGGACTGCAAGAAGAATAAATTTTTCAACATTAGAGAAGTAAACCAACCTGTTCACCGGAAGCATTGATGATGAAGGTGAAGCTAACTATTTTGAACATAAATGAAAAAGTCACTTGATAAAATCTGAAAGATACTGTGGATATAATTTACTTGAACTTCAATAGAACATTTGACAAAATTGACCACAGCCTACTACTTGATAAGATAGAAAAATGTGGGTTACACAGCATCACTACCAGATGACCAATCACACTCAACAGGTAGCCCTCAATCTCCATCTACATGGAGGGAAGTGAGCAGTGGGGTAACCCAAGGCTCTTTCTTAGATCTAGTTCTCTTTAATATTTTCATCAATGACTTAGATGAGGGGATAGAAGGAGAACTTATCAAATTTGCAGACAACACCAAGTTGGCAGGAGTAGCCAATACTCCAGAAGATAGGTTCAAGATACTGAAGGATCTTGACATACTTGAACACTTGGCCCTATCTAGCAAAATAAAATTCTATGTACAGAAAAGTAAGGAAGGTCCAGAAGCAACGGGTGGAAACTAATCAAGGAGAAAAGCCACCTAGAACTAAGGAGACATTTCCTGATAGTTAGAACAATTAATCAGTGGGACAATTTGCCTCCAGAAGTTGTGGGTGCTGCAACACTGGAGGTTTCTAAGAAGAGCTTGGACAAAAAATTATCTGACATGTTATAGGGTTTCCTGCTTGAGCAGGGGATTGGACTAGGAGATCTCCAAGGTCCCTTCCAACTCTGTTATTCAGTTAAAAAGGGGGTCAAAAGAAGACAAAATTACTGGCTGCTATCACTGATAGTGAGTATAAGCTTATAGTTACTCAATGAAGCAGTTACTGAGCAGAGTCCTAGAGAAATGATATCCATCAAAAGCCACTGATCAACACCATTTTTAAGCATAGGTTCTCTTGTTTGAGCAGAAGGTCTCCCTTCCAGCTCTATTCTATTCTATTCTGTTCTGTTCTACTCTGCTCTGTTCTGTTGTATTCATGCTACAGCTTAAAACTGTGTCCTATGGTTCAATTGCAAACAATGCCCTGTGTAATTTCCAGACATTTATCACCAGAATTTGTTTGAGTTTTTCAGTGATGGCAAACAATTATAGTGCTACGGAACCATCAGTTCCAAAGAATCTCTCACATAATTAATGCTACAATAAGATGATTTGTAGTCATCCCTGAAGATAAAAATGTGTGCATGATTACAGGAAACTACTAAGATAGTCCTCAACATATGACCACAATTGACTAACATTTCTGTTGCCAAGCAAGATGGTTGTTAAGTGAGTTGTATCCTGTTTTACGACCTTTTGCCACAGTTGCGGTCAAGTAAACCACTTGCCGTTATTAAGCGAATCATGGGTTTGTTAAACAAATCCATTGACTTTGCTGATGGGAAGCCAGCTGGGAAGGTTACAAGTGGTGATTAGATGACCTCAGGCCAGTGCAACTGTCAAAATATATATGCTAGTTGCCAAATTTTGATCCTGTGACCATGGGGATGCTGCAACAGTTGTACGTCTGAAAAAAAATTGGTCATGAATCACATTTTCAGTGCCATTGTAACTTTGAACGGTTACTAAAAGGATAGTTGTAAGTCCAGGACTTCTTGTACCAAATGCAAATGGAAATTAGGCTTCAAAAAACTCTCGTCAGCACACTAGCTACAAATGGAGAACAATCTAATGTGAAAAAAAGCTAATACAATCCTGGGGTGTATAAACAGAGGTATAGAATCAAGATCACGTAAAGTATTTGTGCCACTTTACAAAATCCCAGTGAGACCACACCTGGAATACTGCAGCCAGTTTTGGTCACCATGTTGCAGAAAAAGATGTTGAGACTTTGGAAAAAGTTCAGAGAAGAGCAACTAAGATTATCTAAGGCCTGGACCACATGAAGAAGGGCTGCAGGATTAGGGTCTGGCTAGTCTAAGAAAAGAACAATTAGAGGTGACATGATAGCAGTATTTCAGTATTTGAGCGGCTGTCACAAAGAAGAGGGGGTCAAATTATTCTCCAAAGCACCAGAGGATAGGACAAGAAATAATGGTTGGAAACTGATCAAACAAAGAAGCAACCTGGAATTAAGGAAAAACTTCCTAACAGTCAGGACAATTAACCAGTGGAACAGCTTGCCACCAGAAGTCGTGGGCACTCCATCACTGGAGGTTTTTAAGAAGAGACTAGACAGTCACTTGTCTGAGATTGTATACAGGTGAAACTCGAAAAATTAGAATATCGTGCAAAAGTTCATTTATTTCAGTAATGCAACTTAAAAGGTGAACCTAATATATGAGATAGACTCATTACATGCAAAGCAAGATAGTTCAAGCTGTGATGTGTCATAATTGAGATGATTATGGCTTACAGTTCATGAAAACCCCAAATCCACAACCTCAGAAAATCAGAATATTGTGAAAAGGTTCAATATTCTAGGCACAAAGTGTCCCACTCTAATCAGCTAATTAAGCCATAACACCTGTAAAGGGTTCCTGAGCCTTTAAATGGTCTCTCAGTCAGGTTCAGTAGGAATCACAATCATGGGAAAGACTGATGACCTGATAGTTGTGCAGAAAACCATCATTGACACCCTCCATAAGGAGGGAAAGCCTCAAAAGGTACCATGTTTCTCACAAAATAAGACCGGGGCTTTTTTTTTTTTTGACCGCCGAAAAAACCGCTAGGCCGTCTTTTCAGGGGTGACTTAATTCCCCACCCCTTGCAACCTCGGGTGGGCAGGCAGCGACAGCTTGGATGTTGACCTTGGCGTTGGTGGGGCACTTCGTATCAGGAGACCTTCCGCCTCCATTGCTTTCCCTTCTCCCTGGCTGCCACGGCGTTTAGAGCAATGCTGCAGCGTTTGGTCCAGCCATGTGCAGCCAGCCAGGACTCCTCCCTGCAACCGGAGCCCAGCAGAGACACTCGGCTTCAGGCACTCCTGTCGCTGCCTTCCCTTTGCCTTCAAAGGTAAAGTCAATTATTTTAAAAATGACGCCCTACTACAACAAAGCCTCCCCTGCCCGAGAGGGCAGCCCAACCCAGCCCGAGGCAGTGATAGTGCCCACCCATCCATGGACAGGGAAGCGAGGTGATGGCAGCGCTGCTTCCCTGGCTGATGGAGAGAGCCCGAAGCCGCCTGTCCTTTCCGCTCCTCACCCAGCCCGTCCCCGTGCATCTCCAAATGCACCGGCAGCTCCAAACGCTGCAGGGGAACGGGCATCAGGCAGAGGCTGACTCAATGGGGCTCAGCTTGGAGGAGGACGCGGCGCAGGCCGTAGCCTTGCCTCCCTGTCCATGGATGGGTGGGCGCTATCACTGCCTCGGGGGCCCTCTCCTGGTGGCCCCTTTGGGTTCGCGCTGGAAGGACTTGGGAAGGAAGACAAGCTCAGGTCAGCCTGGCTCTTTTGCTTGGCAGGCAGGCACACACCTGCGGCTTGCTTTCCCGGCTCTGCCCAGCCTGCACAGCTCTGGCACAGCCCTGGTAGGATGAGCGGAAGGTCCAGCGGGGAGGTGCTCGCTGCCTTGGTGAGAGTTCCACTGCCAGGCAGGAGGGCCTGCCTGTCAGCTGAGCTAGGCGCTCCAGGCAGAGCTCTTCGCGCTCTGCCCGGCGCCAGGCAGGGATGGCAGCTGAGTGCTTCTCCCGGGGTGGGCCGATCCCGTGCTGCAGCCCCAGGAGATTTGCCTCCCCACATGGGGTTGGGCTGCCCTCCCGGGCAGGGGAGGTTTTTTCATATTGGTAGTAGGGTGTTGTTTTTAAAAGAATTGGCTTTGCCTTTGAAGGCGAAGGGAAGGTGGCAACAGGAGCGCCTGAAGGCCGAGTGTTTCCACTGGGCTCCGGTTGCAGGGAGGAGTCCTGGCTGGCTGCGCATGGCTGCACCAAATGCCGCAGCAGCAAGGGAGAAGGGAAAGCAATGGTGGCGGAAGGTCTCCCGATACAAAGTGCCCCACCAATACCAAAGTCAACGCAGGCAGCACCATATCCGGGTATGCAACAAAACTACTTCCTAACGGCAAGCCCCCCCCATTCCCTCCCATTTCGCATGTTTAATATAGGCCTTAATTTGGGGGAAGGGGCTTAATTTGATTTTATGCCGATAAAACATGCTGGGCCTTCCTATTGGTGGAGGCCGTATTGTTGGAGAAACACAGTAATTGCAAACAAAGTTGGATGTTCCCAAAGTGCTGTATCAAAGCACATTAATAGAAAGTTATGTGGAAGGGAAAAGTGTGGAAGAAAAAGGTGCACAAGCAGCAGGGATGACCGTAGCCTGGAGAAGATTGTCAGGAAAAGGCCATTGAAAAGTGTTGGGGACTTTCACAAGGAGTGGAGTGAGGCTGGAGTCAGTGCATCAAGAGTCACCACCCACAGACAGATCCTGGACATGGACTTCAAATGACATATTCCTCTTGTCAAGCCACTCCTGAACAACAAACAACGTCAGAAGCATCTTACCTGGCTAAAGAAAAACAGAACTGGTCTATTGCTCAGTGGTCCAAAGTCCTCTTTTCTGATGAGAGCAACTTTTGCATCTCATTTGGAAACAGAGGACCCAGAGTCTAGAGGAAGAATGGAGAGGCACACACTGCAAGATGCTTGAAGTCCAGTGTGAAGTTTCCATAGTCTATGTTGATTTGGGGAGCCACGTCATCTGCTGATGTTGGTCCACTGTGCTTCATTAAGTCCAGGGTCAACGCAGCCGTCTACCAGGAGATTTTGGAGCACTTCATGCTTCCTTCCACAGACAAGCTTTATAAGGATGCTGACTTCATTTTCCAGCAGGACTTGGCATCTGCCTACACTGCCAAAAGCACCAAAACCTGGTTCAATGACCGTGGGATTACTGTGCTTGATTGGCCAGCAAACTCGCCTGACCTGAACCTAATAGAGAATCTATGGGGCATTGCCAAGAGAAAGATGAGAGACATGAGACCAAACAATGCAGAAGAGCTGAAGGCCGCTATTGAAGCATCCTGATCTTCCATAACACCTCAGCAGTGCCACAGGCTGATAGCTTCCATGCCATGCCACACTGAGGCAGTAATTGCTGCAAAAGGGGCCCAAACCAAGGACTGAGTCCATAGCATACTTATACTTTTCAGAGGTCCGATATTGTTCTAGGTACAATCCTTGTTTTGATTGCATGTAATATTCTAATTTTCTGAGATTGTGGATTTGGGGTTTTCATGAGCTGTAAGCCATAATCATCTCAATTATGACAAATCACGGCTTGAACTATCTTGCTTTGCATGTAATGAGTCTATCTCATATATTAGGTTCACCTTTTAAGTTGCATTACTGAAATAAATGAACTTTTGCATGATATTCTAATTTTTCAAGTTTCACCTGTAGGTTCTCCTGACTGAGCAGGAGTGGATAGACTAGAAGACATCCAAGGTGCCTTCCAACTTTGTTATTGCATTGCATTGCATTCCATCCCATCCTATTAAGTTGAATAGGGAGAGAAGAGATGGTAGGCAGTGCAGAATTTCAAATGGGCTGCAGCCAAGGGCCTTGTCAGGAAGGCCACATCCAGACCATGAATCATGTAGCTTCAGAACCAGCCTTAGAGTTGTGGGTTCTTTTAAGTGATCAGCAGCAATATAATGAGAACAGAACATTTTCTTAATGTTCTGTTTAATAGATACCAGTATGAATAGATCTACTACTAATTGCTACTTTGTACATTGTTACAATACATTGACTCACTATTGGTTGCTGGTACCCATTATTAAATAGAATAATGGAATAATATATTAAATGGTTTTGTTTAAAAGGCTGACTAATGAACTAAGTAGACCTGATGCGTGAGCAAATCGTTTATAGTAATGAAGAACAAGCAACAAAGAACGCTGGCATTTTCCTCAGAATTGTTAACACTTTTAAAGACATTCAGGGATAATTATTTTCACTTGTACCAATTTTTCGTTACATCCAAAAATGACATAGGGGATTCTACATTAATTGACTTAAAGACTGCCTGAATTTAACAGGTTCAGCTAACACATTTTAATATTTTTTTTTTCAATTCAGATAACTTATAACCCTAAAAACAAGCTGCATGATTGACATCCAAATATTTATTTAGAAAATTTATATTTTCTAAAATTCATCTTGGTACTCACAACTATTGTACATATTAACCATATATTGTTGCCAGGGGATATGACAGAGGGGGTTATTGTTTTCTGTTCCACCTATTTGCTCACAATAACTCTAGGCAGCAGCTTACAAACAACCAAAATATAGTATAGAAAAAAATTAAAAAAACAAAACAACAAAAGCAATAACCCCCACCCCAACTGCCACGGGCAACAACACACAGTTAATGTGTACAATAAATGTGAGTACCAAGATGAATGGACTTTACCTTTCATTTGTTCTTTGTCAGACAAAGGGCAGAATGATATTTCCCTTTCTATATTCTAATCCAGCAAGCCAATCATGTAGGAAAGAGCTAAAACCAGAGAGGGATAAATGTGTATGACATCCTAATCCTCAGGTGTGGAGAACAAAATCATATTATACCCACTGGATTCCAATAGTTCATCCTGAGCTTGCACTTGTGCAGAAATTTATATTTTTTTCCAAACAATACTAACCGTTGTACCAATCTGGCTCTAAGTACAATTAGAGAAAGGGTGGGTAAATAATTTTCTCAATGGGACACACAAGAAACTGGGATTGTTGTAGAGGGCCTCCGCTGCCATCACACACACCCATACACACACTGTTGTCCTACCTCCTGCCACTGCTGCCCTCACCATCCATTCTCCACTCCTTGCTGCCACGTCAATGCCATACATTGGACAAGGACAGCTGAAGGGTCCATAAAATATCCGTATCTGAATTACAGCCAGCGGGCGGGGTGCTTAGATCTGGCCCATAGGGCTGCCCTGGAAACAGCAAAGAATTGTCCTGCCACAGCCCTCCCAAGCTCCATTTTCACTGGCAGAGGGTTGCAGGAAGCCACTGCAGACAAAAATGGAGCTCGGGAGCCCGTTTTCACTCATAGAGCACTCGGGCCACCACAGGTGCCCCCAACATGAGTGATGTCAAACTGGCCAAACTCACCCTGGCCACATACACCCCCCGCAAGGTCAAACACAACCCTAATGTGGCCCTCAATGAAATCGAGTTTGACACCCCTGGGTTAGAGACTGGAAGATTGTGAGGTCTAGTCCTGCTTAGACACAAAACCAACGGGCGACCTTGGAAGAAGCAAAGCAAGCCCCTTATAAAAAAAACATTGACAAGAAAACTGCATAGATGTGTGCTTGAAGCCCCCACCCACCCACCCACCCCTCAAAAAAGCTATGTTCTGCTCTGGTACGCGGTGCTATTATACTATATTCTAATCTACTCTCTATGAAAGCAATAAGATGAAACGTGAGGATAATGTTTGTTTTTTTTATTAGCTTTTTATAGGCTTGTATTTGATCACCAGCTATTGGAGTAGAAGTGAGTCTCCCAGGTCCCCACTTATAGCAGAAGCATCAGACCCTCCAAAATTCAGCACAGTATTTCCCACTGGACCATTAAATCCTTGCGCAATGAGAATGTAGTAATGAGAATTCCAGACAAAACTTCATTGTTTTACTAATTAAGTTCTCTTATCAATCTGGACCTGGGAAAAAAACAAACCAGGCACATTTGTACGTGTTAGTTAAAATGTTGGCGCCATCAAATGTCAGCTCAGTCTCAAAATGAAAATGTTCTCATGTTCTTTGGGTCAGTTTCCTGGAAGTTTCTTGCAAAGGCAGGCTTCCTTGCGCACATGTGCCTCCCTTGGTAAATATGAGTTAGAGCAAAGAGAGAGCATCTAAAACAGGGATCATTGTTATGCATGGAAAGCACCCTGTTCCTTAAAGCACTTAGTTTCCAAGAAAACAAGCTGGGGAGGCAATTTTTGCAAAAGAGGCTGATTCATGAGCAGCAAGGCTAACCAGTAGGCTGGAGGACTGCCCAGCCACTTAGAGGGGGTGTTCAGAGCTCTTTCAGCACCATGCTTCCCCCTTCCTCAACAGAGAGAGCTATGTGACAAACACACCCTTCGCCACACCACAATCATATGCTTTCTGGGCACACTGCTTATCTTATGAGTCTATTGCCGAAGGCTTATGATGCTCCTTTTTCTTCTTGCTGTTACCATTGGCCAACAACCTTAAATTTGCAGTGTTATCCTGCCCAGGAAAAAACAAATGTCACTAGATCCATTTGTAAGAGCATTTTCTTTGCTGCAATGTGGAATTGTCCTCATACACTTGTAGACATACAGAAAAAAGAGGAAAATGGATCTGACACAGACCACATAATCTCAAAGCAATGTTCCTTGTTGTTGTTGTTTTGTACCATTTGCAAGGCTACTACCAGTCAGGTTACATGGGGCAGTCATTAAAATCCACAGGCTAGAAAACCCAAAATACTAACAAGGGGGCTAATTTTAAAATCACAGGGCTGAACAAACTTCTTTCATGAGGTTACATGCAGGGTGGTTGGGTCTGCTATGGGAGGGACACTCTACTGGTGCTGGAAGTGGACAAAGCAACACCTTCTCTCATCGCAACAGTAAAAGAAGGACTTTCTCAATTTAGTTGCACAGAAGGCTTCCTCAACCCATATTTTTTATTTGATACATTTACTTAATCAATTAAGAAGCTGCCTCATTTAAATGACTCTAGATAACAAATACCGGTACATTAAAAGACTGAAACAAATAAAAAAGAATTAGTTTAAGATGATAATAATAATAATATACTCAAACAAAAACTATCTCACCTCTAGATCAGGGAAAGAAATGCCAGACAGAGAGTAGACTGCAGTTCCCATCAGCAGATTTTCATAGTTGTACTTCATTATTGTAGTTGCAACCCAATACCAACTGGGAAATGCAATATATTTGCATTCCCCAGTTGCTAATTATATTTCAACACCTTCATAGGCACTACACACAGATGTATAAAAGTTATATATCTGTTTATTTTTGTAATGCCATCTATTTTTTTATTAAATATCATATTGTATATTCATTCTTACAATGACATTTGCTTCATGTTTTCTTTATTAATTTTTCACATCCCTCTTGCTTGGTCTGTTAGTCTGTCTGTCCATCCAATCAATCCCTCCCTCCCTCCATCCTGCTAAAATCAATCAACCACAGGATTTTAACTCATTCAGTCATTTAAAAACAAAGTTACAGTTAGTCCCCCACTTACGACTACAGTTTAGTCCAAATTTTATGTTGCTAAGTGAGACATTTGTTAAGTGAGTTTTGCCCCATTTTACGACCTTTCTTGCCAGAGTTAGTAAGTGAATCACTGCAGTTCTTAAATTAGTGATGGGATTGTTAAATGAATCTGATTTCTCCATTGACTTTCCTTGCCAGAAGGTCTCAAAAGTCATGATCTCAGGACAATGCAACCATCATAAATACGAGTCAGATGACAAACATCTGAATTTGGATCACGTGACTATGGGGATGCTGCAATGGTCATAAGTGTGAAAAATGGTCATAAGTCACTTTTTTCAGTTGCCATTGTAACTTCAAACAGTCTTGCAATGAATTCTTGAACTATCTGTACTTCCCTGTTCCAAGATGTGTTTCAATATAACTAGCATTTGGGGAATGTTGAACTTTTCAGTGCTATCAGTCTGTGAGGATGAATTCACATAGCTATTACCAACTATTTCTTGCTGCACTATACATTGGAGGTGCTCCAGTCAGCCTAGCCTTTGATTCCAGAGAGCTTAGCCATATTTGGAGGAACAAATATGATCGAGGAGGAGAGAAACACAATTGAAATTGACTGAAAATAAATAGATGCAGGGGGAACTAGTGCAATGCTGCAGTGTAACACAGAATCATGTGAGTCTCTGATCATTCCAGCAACCAAGGGTGTGGCCGCTTTTTGAAAGCATGGGATCCAGATATACTTGAGGAACTGAGCCAATGAGCAATAAATCAGAAAATTTGGCTGTCATCTGAATATCAGATGCCTGAGTACTATTCCACCAGGGTGTGGAAACAAGTCACATCACAATCTATGCAGGCACTATGGGACAACTGTAGTGTAGTTAAGTAGATACTACAGTCAACCTGAAGGCTCCGAATTCCCATTTAGTTCTCTGTATTTTCTTTCTCTCAGAGGATTAGCATTGGGTTTCATATTCCAATGCTGCCACCTACAGGCAACTGAAGATTCATGCAACTCTTGAAAAGTTTATTTTGTTTGAATGTACATACAGCCGCACAGTACATGACCCAACCAGAAGGCTATTCCATATTGAGGCACAGAGGTGGTATTCAGCAGGTTCTGACCAGTTCTGGCAAACCAGTAACTGAAATTTTGAGTAGTTTGGAGAACTGGCAAATACCACCTCTGACTGGAGATTTTACAGTATCCTTCCTCTGCCATGCCCACCAAGCCACACCCATAGAACCAGTAGTAAAAAAATTTGAATTCCACCACTGATCGCAGGTAATCAATGTTATGCAAAGTACAGAAAAAGAGTCACAGCAGCTGGAAAATGGCAGGAGGTAAGAGAAAAAGAAACACAATTTAGATAACTCTAGTTTGCATAAACATTATTTATTATACCTGTCTATGTATCCTTGCAAACCATCCTTGTTTTCATCGTGTCTATATTGCCTTTTGTTCTTTAAAATTCTTGTGTTTCTCTTTTTCAGGCTCTGATCAACTAAACCAAATCACATCCTTACCCATTTTCTTCAAATAACCTGAATGTTCTTTCCTACTGACTGCCATCTGTCAGAAATGGTGTAGAATCTCCTCCCTGGGTAGGGGGTTGGACTGGATGACCTACAAGCTCCCTTCCAACTCTGTTAATCTAAAAGTGATGTCTAAAGTGATTATTCACTTTTGAATCTAGCCTACATGCATCAATCACCCATTCATTCTTAATGCTCTCTCTTCTTATCTCACCACATGTACTTTACAAAAGTTTGTCTCCCATCACATTTAATATACTTTAACAGTTTTCCTGGTATATCCAACTCAAATTTCCATATAAGAAACTGGGCAGTGTACTCTAGGGCATGGCTATTTTTATTTCTTCATATTCATTCTTTGCAACAAACTACATGCAATGTGCTATTTTGCTATCATCACAGGCACGCTTTAAAATTTCTCCATACAATTTCTCTTCTATGATGGTATCTGAATTACTCTAGTTTTCCAGTTTGCCTTTTTGTTCACTCCATTTTCACTTTCAAATAAAACTATATTGGCCATCAATAAATGAATGCTCAAATCTATATAATTTTTGTTTCTTCATTAAGTTAATTAAGATTCACCGTATTCCATTTTGGCTCTTCACCAACAACACACCATTATCTCTATATAAAAGTACAGGTAGTCCTCAACTTACAACAGTTCATTTAGTGACCATTCAAAGTTAAATATAAATCACTGGAAAAAGTGAGTTATGGCCATTTTTACACTTACAATCATTGTGACCTCTCCATGGTCACGTGATCAAATTTCAGATGCTTGGCCACTGGCATGTACTTATGATGGTTGCAGTGTCCCAGGGTCTTGATATAATCTTTTTCAACCTTTTGACAAGCTAAGTCAATGGGGAAACCAGGTTCATTTAACAACCGTGTTACTAACTGTAGAGCTGCAATGACTCGCTTAACAACTCTGGCAAGGAAGGTTGTAAAATGGAGCAAAATCCACTTAACAAATGTATCATTTACCAACAGAAATTTTGGGTTGAATTGTGGTTGTAAATTGAGGACTACCTTCAATTTACCTCAATATGAATGTATATAAACATTCCTATTCCCAATTAACATTCTTCTAATATCCCCACAACTATTCCTGAAACATTTGTCCATAAATACCTTAAATAACCATGGAGACGTCACTTATTCCTGAATTATTCCCTGACCAACATTGACATACAATAGCACTCATTTCCATACAAATGTTCACAATGTACCTTCCACTGTTTCCTTTCCTCCAGAAAAAGAAATGCCATGTTTAAATGCAGTATTATGAAACAAAATATGAGCCTTAAGGATGCATTTGCTTTATTATAGTATATAGGCTGTTTATTAACAAAGAATTCTTTTTCCTCTAAATTTCATGTACTCTTCTCAGAGATTCATAATTTTAGGAGATGCTCAGGCTATATAGAAATTGTTCTGTTTTTGTTCTATATATGCATCAGTTTTTGACAGCTTTAAGCCTATGGTCTATTAGGGGAAAAAGATGTGTCAGAGGTTTTGCATTTTACCTCCTTTTTTTTAGGAAAATGAAGGAAACACCATGATGCCTAAACAGCACAAACCAGGGGTTGTTTCTATCATAATGTTGCTTTCTAAATTAATTTGGTCTTTCTCATGTAGCACTGGCCTGCAAAGCTTGTTACCAATGCTATTCTTTGAAACTTCGGCTTTCTTTCTACTTACAGATTGAATCATCTTTCTTCTCCCTGCTTTCCTTAGCTTGAATGCTTTGAAATTAATAAAATGAAAAATCTCAGAGGATCACTTACTTTTGATAAATGGAATTGAAATGAAAAGGTATTAATTCCCTAGCCAGATTTCTCTGTTCTATGGGAGCTTTTGAGAGGAGATGATAAAAGATAAACCTGAGTTCAAACAAACTTTATAGAAAAATTATAGCCATCTAAAATCTAGTTTCCTCAAACTGATATAGCTATAGTTCTCTTCCAGGAAAGCTGTATTGGCTAGGAGTTATAGGAGATGTAGGCAACACATCTGGGTGAAGCAGACTGGGAAATGTTGCTCTAGTGTACAGTGCAAATTGCACATACTAAAGAATGTTATACATATGTTACTGTCCATGTGTGAAATTAGGCATTTTATAGAATAGAAATGTATAGAATGCCAAAAATGGGACATCAAAGTATGAAATGCTTAACATTTCACACATTCCTAGGCATTCTATGTAATACCAAAAGAGAAACTAGCAAAATATAAAATACTTCCACTAAAATGCCACTCTAGCCTTCCTTGTTGCAACAAATAGGTCAATACTGGTCTTTTTATCCTGTTTATTTCAGTAAGAAAATCCTGTACTTTATTTTGCATTTCTTCTTTCATTTTCATATACATCTTTTCAAATAGAGGATTAACCCTTTTCATAATTCTCTTTTCATACTTTGCCTAAATAATTCTTGTCATTCTGCATAATACCTAGGTGTCACACACAATGCCCAGGGAAAATGCTATAAAGCCTATTAAAATAACACAGACATTTCAATCTTTGCCTAAAAATGCCACACATTCTATAGTTTTCCTAAGCATTCTACACAATGCCAGCTTTTCACTCATTGCTAGAAACATATATACTTTTTTAGATCCCGTTTCCTTTCAAGATCTCACAATCTTTGAAATACCCCAATCCTGGAGGTCTTATTTAAGTTGTTACAGATGACAACTGAAGAGATGAGCACTCCAAACAAAACAATCTGAATTTCCTGCTACTAATTTTGTGGAAGTGTTTTATTTATACTTTTTTCCAAGAATTAAGTCTGTGTGATCTCAAATTGTTTCCATATGTGGCAGCTTTCTTGTATTGTAAGGGCTACATATTTGAACATAAGAACAAAAACAACAAATAGAATCTGATTTGATTGCTGTAGCCAAGAAAATATAATTCTATTGAACATAACCTATTTACAAAGTTTGCTTTTATAGTTCTTTTTTTTTTAAATCCTTGATAATTTACTTTGTGAGAAGGTTGTAAATCACATTATATAAGTATTGTTCTACACTTGGTCCAGGTATAATGGCCATCTCTGGCTCAAAACAACTGATGGGAAAATATTATCTGAAATACACCTCCCTGTGGAAGAAACAGGATTATGAGCCGCAGTGGTGCAGTGGTTAGAGTGTAGTACTGCAAGCTACTTCCTGACTGCCAGCTGCCTGTAATTTGTCAGTTCAAATCTCATCAGACTCAAGGTTGACTCAGCCTTCCATTCTTCCAAGGTAGATAAAATGAGGACCCAGATTGTTGGGGGCAAGAAGATGACTCTGTAAAGCAGTTTAGAGAGGGCTGTAAAGCACTGTGAAGTGGTATATAAGTCTAAGTGCTATTGCTATTTTGATAAAATCAAAACTCCAGAGACCAAGTGCTGAGCCTAACAAGTCACACTGAAGCAGGATTCCAATGAAGCCTGAAAATCACAGTAGTTTTTGTGGACCTGACCATGGCCTTACAATACAGTCTGGGAGGAAGGTTTACTATACAAATTTCAACTGAGTATCCCATGCTGTGCTGCCCCACTCACTCACATACATATAAGTAAATGTGTTTCAGAGAGTTTATTAATGTTCCCCAGCAGTTCCCTTCACCCAGCCTCAGAACTGTCCAAAATAAAGTCAGCCACAAGCAGGCCAAGATTAGTCCACAAGGCAATGTCCATAAAACAATAGAAAGTTGCTCCAAAAAGTAAGTCCACCAAACAAATTTAAATCTACCAGGCAAAACAGAAAATACATCCACAAGAACTCACTTAGCAAGAGAAGTTCAGAGTCTCCAAGGTACCAAGTCAAGCAGGAAGCACGAACAAACACACAGCCATTAAAACAAAACACATTGTGCCCAGCAATGCCTCCCTCTGCCTGTCGTAATAAGTAGTTTTCCAGTGCAGCCCATCAAGATGGGCGGGGCCTTCTCCCAAGTAATCTGGCAGATCTCCTTTGCTCTTGCCTTTTCTCTGCCATGTTAGCTCTCGGATCCAACAGGGAAGGCAGCTCCTCCTCCTCCTCTTCACTGATCTACAAACTGTCCCCAGCTGAAGCCCCCCATAAATCACTTTCATTCGGCAGTTCAGAGTCATTAATTAACCCAGTTCCTGACCTACCAGGAATGAGCTTATCCTCCCTTGAGCCAGCCTCCAAGGAAGAATAAGAGAAGTTGTCCAAGGGAGACATCATACATGCCAAGGGACATAAAGATAAAAAATATCTCAAGATGTAGAAGACAGAATTGAAATTCAAAGAAGTTTTGATAAATCAAAGAAATGAGCTGAAAATGACAAAATGAACTTTATCAGACAACTGCAAATTTCTTCCTCTAGGAAGCAAAAGTCAAATGCAAATATCCAACTTTGCACTAATACTTGTGAAAAAATGTTGGAATTTCAATTATGTTTTAAAAACAACCAAAGGAATGAAATTCTCCAAATCAGCAAAAATGAGAAACAAGAGAATATACAGAATATATAAAGAGAACGTATAAAGAGGAAATTACTCAGCCCAATTTTTAAAGATATTAAACTTGGACCACACAACACAATAATGATCAAATTTTCCTTTATACAAACAGAGAATCAATATATAAATATAATATACTCCCATATTGTTGTGGGAGTATATCATACATTGCTTAGAAAATCAGAGGAGGTGGGTGAGGTTCACTTGACTAAAAATTCAAGAAAAGACCACAACAGTAACAATGGAAGATTACAATTCACTCTTCGTGTGCCTTTGCATAACATTACTTTACTCTGAAAGGAACAGAGTGATGGATGCTTTAAGCTGCTGAAAGTTCATCACAGCATAGAAACTGTAGACTGTTTGTATTGCTTAGTGACAAACATCATTAACTTCAGAATTGGGGGATAATAAAAACAGTTCTTCCCTCCACCATCAAAGAGTAAGCCATTTGTCTCTTAAACTTCTCTTGTTCATGGAAAACTCTTGGTTTGGCAGAAAGCAGAAATAAAAAAGCATTACAATCTTCACAACAGCAAAGCTGGAAAGTCATTTTGATTGATTTGCTAGGTAGAAAGAAAATTAAGCCTAGTTATTTGATGCAGAAAATACCTCCAAGGGACCTGCAGTTTAAGCTTAGGTGGTTTAAAAAGCTAAACAATTTTCAAAATGATTATGGCCATTTCAAAGAGGACAGATTATTTAGAACAGATTGGAGTTGCCTGCAAGGATTTTATTATGTCCTGCTGTTTTTTAATATATTCATTTATTATTTTATTTGTATCCCACATTTTTATTTTTACAAATAACTCAAAAGTGGTGAACATATTCAACACATCTTCCTCCTCCTATTTTCCCACTGTAGTATGAGTTGGGATGAGAGTGAGTGATTCAACTGACTTCCATATGTAAAGCAGGACTAGAACTCATGATTTCCCAATTTCTAGCCTGGTGCCTTAACCACTAGACCAAATTGGCTCAGCGTTTTAACAGAATAACACATTTGTTGTTAGGAAATTTCTCCTTAGTTCTAGGTTGCTTCTCTCCTTGATTAGTTTCCATCCATTGCTTCTTGTCCTGCCCTCAGGTGCTTTGGGGAATAGGTTTACCTCCTCTTCTTTGTGGCAGCTCCTTAGATATTGGAACCGGTTATCATGTCACCCCGGTCCTTCTTTTCACTAGACTAGATATACCCAATTCCTGCAACCTTTCTTCATGTTTTTAGCCTTCAGTCTCCTGATCATCTTTATTGCTCTTCTCTGCACTTTTTCTAAAGTCTCAACATTTTTTTAATATCGACCAAAATTGGATGCAATATTCTAAGTGATATTCTATCTTATCAAGGTATTATAAAGTGGTGCTAACACCAGGGGTAGGATTCAAATTTTTTAACAACTGGTTCTGTGGGCATGGCTTAGGTGGTGGGTGTGGCTTGGTGGTCATGTGACTGGATGGACATGGCTTGGTGGTCATGTTATTGGCTGGATGTGGCCAACTCAATATCACACATCGAGGCACGCATCTCCTCGCCTGGCCTCTCATGACTGTGGGGATGCTGCAGCAATCATAAGTGTGAAAAATGGTCATAAGTCACTTTTTTCAGTGCCATTGTAACTTTGAATGGTCACTCCACACAAGCAAATACCAGCAAAGGAACAAAAAAACTCCAGAGAAGTTCCTGAGACAGGAAGTCCAGTCCTGCCAAGAATGTAATAAGGGTTAACGGAGAGGCAGTTTCTGTAAGCAACACCAGAATGTTTCCTTCCTGCCTTCCTTACAGGATTAGGCCAGTAATTTCTTCTAACAACCAGTTTTCTGAACTGCTTAGAATGTTAACAACCGGTTCTGGCGAATAGGTACAAACTGGTAGAATCCCACCCCTGGCTAACACCTACATGATCTTGATTCTATCCCTCAGTTAATGCAGTCTAGGGGTTGTTTTTTTTGCAGCTACAACACACTGCTGGCTCATATTTAAGAGATTATCACTAGGACTTCAAGATTCCACTCAGTGAGCTAGATACCACCAATATTGTGCCTATGCATTTATTTTTTCTTGCCTAAATGTAGAACCTTACTTTTTTCACCACTGAATTTCATTTGGTTAGATAGGGCCCAGTGCTCAAATCTGTCAAGATCCTTCTGAGCCGATCTTCTAGAATGATGGCTATTCCTACCAGCTTGGCGTTGTCTGCTAATTTGATGAGTTCCCCTTCTGTCTCCTCATCTAAATCATTGATGAAGATATTAAAGAGTGCTGAGTCTAAAACAGAGCCTTGGGGTACCCCACTGCATACCTCCCTCCATCTAGATGCAGTTTCATTAAGGACTATTGAATACAAATCCATCTGGTGGTGATTCTCTGTATAACTTTGTGTTCTTCAAAATGATTGATATGAAAGTATTATAAGTGCCAAAATATTTGTGCACAGAGCAAAGCTGCTTTCTCACTGCTTGCCTCTTCTGCATTGCTCATGGCATTTCCCATTTGATTTCTTGGAGCTCAGCTAGATGAAAACTGATAGCAGAAGAGCTCTAAAAGCTGCCTTGATGAGGCAACCCTATTTTTAACAAGGGTAGTTCCCCACACCATCTCAATCCTAACTCATCCAAGCTTGCTTTTCTGACAGCTCGTATGAGCGAGTGTGCAACTTTGGGTGCCTTCCTTTCTTCTTATGGGGAGGGAGAGACCTGTCCAGCCCCAGATCATACAAAGAGACACTTCCCCTTGAAAAGATGCAGAAGTACACCAAGTGGATTGAAACTGAAGCCTGCCTGATTTACAAGTGACATCATGAAAAGAAGTCCAGAGCTAGAACACAGCAGCTGCCGTTTTCAGTTACCATCACCTCCAAAATGCTGTGTCTTAGGGAGTGGGTGGGTGGGAGAAATTGGCTTTCAAGCGATAATCTGACAGGGGATCTGATGAAACACCTTTTAAAAAATCTTTTCATCTATTCACTTCATTTTCTGCACTGGCTGTCTTTTAGCACAGGCTGTCATTGTAGCTGAGGATTGGAGGTAATATTTCTTCAGTCTGAAATGTGATACCATGGTTACTATTCATGTTGCATGTGTATGGCTGATCTAGTGTATCTTGTGCTTTAGCGTTGCAATTATATTACATACAAACACACAAATATGTTTGCGCTGGCTTGTACAAACAGATATTGATACACCCAACCCAAAACAAGCATGTCCTGTTAATATATAAAGGTGGTGTAACTAGTTTAGGTTGTCATTTTGTGGTAGAAATTATGTTCCTCTTTACTTATATTCATTATACTCCCATTCACTCATTGGTGAAGTTTTTTTTTCTCTGTAAATTGTGGCAGAATTTTGAATGTTGAGATTTTATCCATTCATTCTCTTTCAATATAATTTTAATACAAGATGCAATATCCCAACATCCTTCAAACATAGTGTGCCCTGGAAGGGAATGAAAACTATTAGTACAGGTATTAAGCAATATATCTTTACCAGAAGGGTTTTTTCCCAGATGGACCAGTTCTGCTAAATGACTCCCTTTGTTGTTACAAGAATTGTTTGTTTGATTGGAGCATATTTATAGCAACAAACAAAGGTATATTGTGAGATATTGGCTTAGTGGCAGCTGTTGTGTGAAGTAATATAATTCATCAGAATTTCAAATTCATACCCATCAAAAAAAAAAATCCTTCCTTCCCCTTTTTCTGTCTCTTTCCTCCTTTCTTTCTTTCCTCTTTTCTTTCTTTCTTTCCTTTCTTTCTTCCTCGCCCTCCTTCCCCCACACCTCTCTCTTTAAAAAAAGTGGGGGCTTGGGTTTAAGATCAGCCAAAGAAGTTACCATTTCTGTTTGAGGATTTCAAACCAACTTACATTATTACAATCTTTGTGGATAGACGAGGTAATTTGTAATGCTGGCAGATTATGGTTATTTAGTCAAGATAGATTCTGAATTAGACAGTCAGTGAAGTATAGCGGTTAAAGCAACAGACTAGAAACCAGGAGACTGTGAGTTATAGTCCCGCCTTGGGCAAATAGTTGATTCTGTGTGGTTCAGTGGATACATATGGCCTGGCCTAAAACAATAGACATGAATTTCCTAAATAGGATGCAGGCAACATGGTGAGACCCTTCTCAGTCTCTGCTCAGCACTAGCTCTGGATAAACATTTCAGGGACTGCACATGAACTGCCTATTCCCTTGACCCCACTCCAAAAAAATCATCCTACACCATTTTCCTTCTAGTGCTCTCTCTCTCACACACACACACTTTTCATTCACACATTAAGCCAGTTCTCAACTTACAACCATCCATTTAGCAACCGTTCAAAGTTACAACGGCACTGAAAAAAGTGACTTTCAACCAGTCCTTGCCCTTATGGCTCCTGCAGCATCCACGTGATCAAAATTTGGGTTCTTGGCAACTGGCGTGTACTGACCTTCCCAGCCAACTTCCAACGAGCAAAATCAGTGGGGAAAACACTGACACACCCAACCCAAGACCAATAGGTAATAATAGAACAAGCATGCCCTGTTAATATATAATTATTTACATGATTACTTAGCAGCTGCAGTGATTCGTTTCACAATTGTGGTTAAAAAAAAAAACACAACTGGTTGTAAAATCAGGTGAGACAAACACCTCGTTTAGCAATGGAAATTTTGGTCCCAATTGTGGATGTAAGTCGAGGACTATTGCAATGGGTGCCCTTATTCTCAGTGAAGCCCCTTCCATGCACTCATTCTCTTTCCCACGGGCAAGCATGCCACGCCTCTGAGGGAATCTCCAAGCTGCGCTCAAAAGAATCCTAACCCTTGGGGTAACTGTACAGTAGAGATAAAATCATTACACAGCCATCTATAAAATCGTTTTATTTTTCTAGAAACAATTTCCGATTACTACTAACAGTGGTTGCTTGATACTTGATACTAAAAAAAAACCAAACAAACCAGAAACTCAGCAATGATGTTATTTTAGCTTTCGTTCATTAAAGCTTCCTTCTTTGGCATGAACTGCGCACTTTTCCTGCATAATAATGTACAACTGAAAGAATGAAATTCTATTTGTGAGAATGGTCTCCAATAGACAACCAGCTAAATATGAGCCAGCCGTGTGCAGCAGCAGCCAAAAAAGCTAATGCAATCCTAAATTCTTTTGAGTGCAGCTTGGAGATTCCCTCAGAGGCGTGGCATACTTGCCCGTGCGAAAGAGAATGAGTGCATGGAAGGGGCTTCATTGAGAATAAGGGCACCCATTGCAATAGTCCTCGACTTACATCCACAATTGGGACCAAAGCTGCAATCCTAAATTGCATTAACAGAGAGATACAACTGAGATCAAGTGAGGTACTAATACCACTCTATAAAGCCTTAGTAAGACCACACCTAGAATACTGCATCCAGTTTTGGTCACTACACTATTAAAAAGATGTTGAGACTAGAAAAAGTACAGAGAAAAGCAACCAGGATGATTAGGGGACCGAAGACTAAAACATATGAAGAATGGTTACAGGGGACTTCCGGTTTGCCAGGCTTCGGTGACAGCAGGGATTCGCGATTCTCCGCGATCCCTGCCGTGCTAGCTGTCTTGGTGCCTCCGATCCCGACAGATCTGGAGGATAAGGCTGCCCTGTTGGGGCAGCTGAAGATAGGGGGATCCAGACAGGGGTTGAGGAGTATCGCAGACCCCCTCCCCAGCTGGCAATAACCCCCTTTTCTCAAGGCGGTGGAGCGGTGGTCTCAATGGCCGCCACGAAGAAGCCGGCAACTGGCTTAAGAATGTGCAGGAGGAAGAAGGAGGAAGTTTTAAAATGAAAGTTTTTCTTGGCTGAACCGGGACTTTAAGGACATATTTAATACCTGGAAAACTACTATTCTTTTTGGATGCTACAATGTTCCCAATGGAGGTTTTCTAAAGCTGCGAAGGAAAGTGCTGAAAGGGAAAGTTACTCTCCCTTCCTTATGGAACTAACAAATGGACATGGAAAATCTGCTTTCTAACAGAAGGTAAAAATTTAAAGCCCTTTGTTACAAGTGGGAAGGGAGAGGCTTGGGGAAAAAAAATTATTTTAAGACTTTGTTGGAGGAGATGCCTTGAAGATTAAGAGATCAGAAGCTAATTGCAAAAAAGATTTAAAATATAGATTGGGTTTTTTTCCCTAATTGACATTACCCCAGGAAAAGAAACTGCAAAAGGAAGAAGTTTGTGCTTTGCCTGGACTGTTTGATGACTTTGGGACGTTGGGGAATTGTTTTAAGTTTGGAAATATTTTGATTGGCTTAATAACAAGAAGAGGATAAAGAAAAAGAAGAAGAAAAAGTTTATAATGGCTCTATCTCTCGGTGAACTAAAAAAACAATATATAAAAATAAGGAAAGAAGGCAAGGACGCTATGGGAGAAGCCCTTTGTTTTTTAGAAATGGTGCTTGCTATGTGTCAGCAAATTCAACAACAGCTGGAAGAAGCGGAGGAAGAAGAAGCCATTTTTAATGAACTAAATAGTTTGATTAAGAAAGAAAGGAGAAAGAGAGGAGGCTTAAGACTTAAAAAAATATCTATGAAAGAGAAAAATAAGATGCAAAAACAATATAATGCTAGAAAGCAAAAGAAAAGAAGAATACAACAGAGAGGGGAAGCCAAGAAGGCGGAGGTTTGGAGAGGAGTGGGTAAAAAGTCTAGGTGGGCCAAGAAAGAAAGGGAAAAGGGGGGAAAAAGTCACAAAGGTATAAAACAAGATGGGAAAAAGAAAAAAAAATTTAGGGACAAAGGGTAATGTATGATTTTTTTAAAAAAAAGGGATTCTGCAAAGTACACATGATAGTATTGTAGTATTTGTATTTGTATTAAAAATAGAAAATTAGAATTTTATAAGATTTAATAAAAGATTAAAATATTAAAGTACAATGTATAAAATGTTTAATAATGAATGACCTTAAGTTTTAATAAAATATTAAAGAAAATGTTTAAAATATTAGTTTAATTATAGAGTTTAATGGGCTAATGTGCTGATGTTATTATAGATTTATTATTGTAGTATCTGTTTTTGAAATAGTAGAATGTACTAAGCAGAATCAGATTGGGATTTAGGTGTTATTTCAAATTTCAATTTAGGGGAATAATAGAAGGGCATCATACTCTGATTAGTGATTTCAGGAGAAATTATCTTTTTTTATATTGGGAATGAGATAGATGTAAATGGGAAAACATGGACAAAAGATATAAAAATATTGATTTAAAGCAAGATGAAATATATAAAATAGAATTAAGAAGAGGGAAAAGTGGGGAGGAGTTATATAGAAGATATAGAATGGTAAATAAGATAGGTAATGGTATACAAGTCCATACAAAAAGAGGTAATCTGGGGCCAAGCTACTTTCTAAAAGGAAGTTTTATGTTTTTGTGTTTTGTGTGCATATGCTTAATCGAGAATTAATAAAATCTTGGAGGAATGTCAGATGAGAACAATTGTAAACAAGCCAGAGGGAAATATAAATATGATGACTGAATAGCAGATAAATATAGAAAAGAAATGTGATCGAATAAGAGTAAAGAGAAATAATGTGAAATTTGTTAAAGGGAATTTATGTGTCTACATGGAAATGGGGTAAATTAGAAGTATGTGATATAAAATAATGTGTTACCTGCCTTGTAAAGATTTATAATGGAAAGAGGTTTTATGTTTTTAATGTCTAATGATGTTTTGTTTTGTTTGTCTTTAAAATCAATAAAATTTGCTTTAAAAAAAAAAGAATGGTTACAGGAACTGGGCATGGCTAGTCAAGTGAAGAAAAGGACCAAGGGAGACATGATAGCAGTCTTCCAATATTTGAGGGGCTGCCACAGAAGCACCCAAAGGCCAGACAAGGAATAATGGATAGAAACTGAATCAGGAGAGATTTAACCTGGAAATAAGGAGAAACTTTCTGACAGTGAGAACAATCAACCAATGGAACAGCTTGCCCTCAGAAGTTATGGGAGCACCATCACTTGAGACTTTCAAGAAGAGATTGGACTGCCATTTGTCAGAAATGGTGTAGGGTCTCCCGTTTGGGCAGGGGGTTGGACTAGATGACCTACAAGGTCCCTTCCAACTCTGATTATGTTATCTATTATAGATACACATAAGGGCAAAGAAGGAACCTGGCTACAGTTTTTAGCATTGTCAGTTTCATGACTGATAAATCATAAAGAAGTTTCCCATTCTGTTAGCATACTACAGGTAGTCCTCAACCTATGACAACTGAGCCCAAAATTTATGTTGCTAAGTGAGATATTTGTTAAGTGAGTTTTGCCTCATTTTACAACCTTTCCTGCCAGTTGTTAAGTGAATCCTGTAGTTCTTAAATTAGTCACACAGCTGTTAAGTAAATCTGGCTTACCCATTGATTTTACTTGTGAGACAGTCGCAAAAGGGGATCACATGAAACCATCATAAACATGAATCAATTGTCAAGCATCTCAATGTACATCACATGACCATGGGGATTTTGCAGTGGCCACAAGTGTGAGAAAATGGTCATACATCACTTTTTTCAGTGCCTTTGTAACTTCATACAGTCACTAAATGAACTGTTGTAAGTTGAGGACTACTTGCATCTCCATCTCATCTCACTTGAAAAGAAAAACGCAAATGACATTTTGAGTCGTTCTTTCATACACCATGATTTTCAGCAGGAAACTTTCTTTTATCTACTACAGTATCTCTTTCCTGCTCTGGAGACAGAAAATTCTCAGAGCAAGGTTATTTTTTAAAAAAGTTTTTTTAAAAAATGTAATTCATATTTGTACAGGAAAGACTTCATCCTCAGAAATCCTGCCTCCAAGTAAAGTCTCTTATAACGCTTTAAAGACCAGTGATTGTCGCATCAATACTCAGTGGGATTTCCTGTAAAATACCAATAATGTATTCTATCTATCTATATAGCTTCCAGGGAGGGAGGGGCGGACTTGAGAGCAACCTTCCAACTCCACCACATCCTGGGAGTTTTAAGTCAAAAGCCGGGGTGGGTAGCAAACCTTCGAGTGGCCAATGGAAGACAGCAAAGAATATCCACCCCAGATGTGACACCCTAGTCAAATGCACCTGGAAGGCACCAGGTTGGGGAAGCGGCTAATATGAACTTATCAGCATGGGCGGAGTCTTCTCCTCCCCCTTGTAACCACCGATTATCTCCACTTCCTGGATATGGCGGCAAACCAAACGGATTGCGTTGCAAGCGGAGCAGTGATGGCAGCGTTGTCGGAAGGAGGCCACGGCGGCTATGCAAAGCTGGACCGTTTCCCTTAGCAGGCCACGGACCGGCTGCAGGCTGTGACGGTCGCCGTACTGTATCGGCGGCGAAGCGGCTCCCACTCCACGAGCTTTCCCCACCATCTCTTGCGTCCTCCCACCTTCCCCTTCGGGCGCGGCGCTTCCTTTTTCACTCGCCTCAGCCGCGGGGTTGACAGCGGGAGATCCAGGGGCACCGGAGAACATGCCGTTCCAGATGTGGACAAAGCTCCCCCTTGCCATTTGCGCACCGTCTGTCCTCAGTTGGTTGGGCTTCAGATGTCTGCCGTGCCTCCTTTGGGCCGCAGGGGGTGGTAGACTCTGGCGAAAAAAGACCAATGCGCCGGGTAAGTGGCCAGGGATTGCGAGAGGTGCTTCTCTTTTCCCGGGCTTTGTGGAAAGGTCACTTGAGGGTGGATGCTTCCCTGAACTTGATGGCTACGTTTGGAGCCCTCCTGATCTTTGCAGCCATTTCTGACCCGTTGTGTTTTTCTAATAAGACGAAATTGCAAGATGAGAATGAACTCTTTTCTTGCGGTCATTATTCCTATGGTGCTTTTTTTTAAAGTTTTTCAAGTATCAGGAGCAACCTGAAATTAGGAGGCAACTGAAAGGGAACAAGTAGTCATATCACCTTGACATCTTCCTGTTCAATTCCTGGCACTGGTTGCTCTCATTCACTGTAACAGACGATCTGGAGTTGGAGAAACAATCTCATCTCTTCTGACACCAAGAGTTTAATCAGCCTTACAAATCTGATGGTTTTATACTAAATCAGAAGTGTAGCCTCCCGTATTGAAGTAATCCTGTTAAGCTATTCAATTTGATTACCAATGTTATGCTTTCTGATTTAATATGCAATCTGGAAGATTTAAAGCAAAATTCTTTCACTTCTTGGGGATATCTCACATTAAGTTAGTATCAGTTCACACCAGCAAACTTGCTGGTTTTCCACAACTTTAAAGTGACTCAGAAAAGAATGTTTTCCCTCATTTAGAAGGTCCCAATTGTGTTTGAATGTTATTTTGCACTTACAAGTATATTAATTCAGAAAACTGCAGTGAAAAATGGAACAATGGGATGCTATTGGCTATCAGCAATTGGAATGAGAAACCTACGAAATGGTACAGTAGGACCTATGTAGGCATCCAGTTACTGAAGCTGCATTTTATGGGGGGAGAGGGGAGGAAAAATGTTGGGAATCTGAGTCACCTAACAGCTATTTGGGTTAGAAATATAAAAACCAGGATAAACATTTTAAAACTATCTTTAAAAAAATGCAAAACTGTAATTAGGTGTGGTTTCTCAAATGGCCATAAGATGGAGCCAGAAACCTGATTTGTCTTAGTCTTAATCTCAGAAGAAAGTGTGTCTCAGTCTCTGTTTCCTTCTGTTGGAAAGTATTGCTGTTCCTCCATTTTTCCTAATCGATTGATATTTCTGGATTTAATGTAAGTCTGATATTGAACTGTTTTTGACACTGGACTTTGTTATTGGATTATCCCTGGATTGAAAAACTGACTGATTTACCTGTGAATGACTTTTGGACTGCTTATCTTGAACTTTGCTTAAACTTTCTGGAAGTAAAAACCTACATTTACTGTACAGTGTATCTGTTACTGTGTGTGTATTATTCAAACACTTCTCTCAAATATGTCTCCCTGTATGCGCTCATTTTCCTAACGGGGAATTACCTCAACAGAAACAGGCTCTTAGAGGTGAATAGATGCAGATTTCCCAGTATATTGCCCTTTATTTAACATATTCCCTTTATTTAACATAAAGAGAAATTTCCTAACAATGAGAACAATTCAGTGGAATGGCTTACCTCTAGAGTGTGTGGGTGTTCCTTCACTGGAGGTTTTCAAGAAGAGATTGGACAGCCATTTTGTGGAATGCTATAGGATCCCCTGTTGAGCAGGAAGTTAGACTAGAAGACCTCCAAGGTCCCTTCCAGCTCTGTTGTTCTGTATTCTGAATACAACTCTAATTATCTCCAGACGGTATGGGAATTCTGATCCAACAAGCTAAAGGGCATTAACCTGACAGACTGAATAAATAAATTAGATATATGATGATATGACTTTGGCAGCCAAGAAATAGCTTTGATTTTCAAAGATGCATTCATTTCATTGAAATCCATCTGCCCCACATAAATAGTTTTAGAAATTCAGATTTCTGAATTTGGGTAGGCTGCATATTTTAGGTAATATGTGCATTGCTTTTATTAATTAGCAGAGGAATAGGCCAAAGTTTCTTTGAGAAGCTCAAAGGCTGCTGGAAAGAAGCATTCAGTTACCCTCGCATCAATAAGTGGGCAGATTGTGTAGGTCTTTGGTGAAACGTGTAACCATGGGAAGAATTGAAGGAACTGGCATAGTTTGGAAAAGAAGTGGTGGTTTTCAAAAGAAAAAGAATACCAGGATTTTTAAATATTATGATACGATGTTCTGTCTTGTCATTTTCTTCTTCTTGTTGATTGATCTGAGCTTTATCATATCCTTTCCTCAAAAGACTCCTGAATTGAGAAAAATCAACATGAAAGGTGAAGAAACTCGGCAGCGTAGAAAGGAAGGCCGAATCAGGAACGGAGAGCGATCCAGGCAGAAAGCAAAGAGTAAAAGTAAACACAAAGAGAGCAAACTTATCAGCCAGGGCGCAGAGGATGGCCCTTTGCTCCTGCCTCAGAAGCAGCCTCCAGAGGCAAAAGTGGCCATGGCAAAACTACAGGAGGAATCAAGCGTGGCAATTGGCCTCCAGGTGCTCTTGCCTTACCTGCTGGCAGGCATGGGCATGGTCCTGGCGGGAATGGTCTTGGATTATATTCAGGTAAGATGAACAGAAATTCTGGGCATCTGCTTTGCTGCATTTGGTTGCCTAGGAAGAAGTTTGACCATGTGCAGGGTTGGGTTTGGGGTTTGTTTGTTTTTTTCATACAGCCCAATGACACGTAAACAATAGCATCTTATCTGATTTTGAGGTCTCCTTGCTCAGAGTTGCATTTTGTTGGATGCTGCGTGTGTGCACAGGGGAGTAAGCCTCCATAGTTAATGCATATTTAAATCTAAGTGATTATACAAGTGCTCAGTTTTAAAGAGTATGTTCTATGTGCATTTGAATATAAAGTTGATAGACACAGTACCTGTGCATGCATTTGGATGGTGCAAAAACTTTTCCAGTGGCCTTCTTTTATATCCTCCAGATGGGTTGTGCTAAATTTTCCATAACAGTTCAGCCAGCACATCAGTGGGCATTATGAAAGTAACAGTGCAACATATTTGAAAGGCTCCAGGTGTATGGGGGGAGTGGGAGCTTTTCTGGAACAACTTCCAGCTAAGATTTATAACATTCAGTCTAATGTCATGTTCAATTACATGTGATCCAAATCAAACTTCTATCATTTCTTAGGGTTTTTTTAAATGATGATTCTATGTTTTCCCATATTTTTCTTTGCTAATTCTCGATTGATTTCTTTGGTTTTATATGTATTTTTAAACCTTATATTGCAAACTCTACTTTAAGATGAAATAGCAAGCTCCTGAAGCAAGCATAATTTTAAACGATCGGAGAGGCTAATCTTACTGCAACAAATACTGCTTTAAATATTTAATTAAAGGAACTCAGCATGAATTGAGAGACAAGTAAACATTATTTAAATATTGTTATTTTATTAACCATACGCTTTTATTCTTATTTTTTACCGTTGTATACCACATGGAGCTTCAATAGAGTGAAATGTAGATAAACTGTATAAAATAAATAAAAGCAGGCTCTTGTTTTTAAATTCAAACAAGCAATTTGATTAAGTTCGTTCTAATACGTTACTTTTTCAGCACTGAAATTCTTTCTTGCGCTATCCAATTTATTTAACTAGTGAGGTAAGAGGTCATGTTGCCCCTTTTCTTTCTGACAGGATGACTTTAAAATGCCTTTTGCCTGTTTTCTCTGGTCCAGAGTTCATATTTCTTCCTTGCATTATTTCATGTTACTGTTTAGCATGAAGAAAATCAATTGGGTTTCATAAGATTTTACCTGTTTCAGAATATTTTATATACAGCTGAGCTAATGTGAGTTTAGTTCCCTCCTGAATATGTGGAGACTTGTGTACGATTCTGTGTGCATTTTGTTCTCTTCACAGTTTGAGGTTCTCTCCTGCAATAGATTTTAGTAGTATTCCAAATTAAAATGATTTAGCCAATTAGTCAGAGGAAGGTTATGCTTCATGTTCCAGAAGTGTATTGATTTTGTTGCCAAACCCAGTTTATTGCCCAATTGATTTTTCCATTTTATCAAGTTGGTGATGTTGCTATTTATTTACGTAGTACCATCATGGTGCATGACATTTTGTAGAGTACAGGAAGAGAAAACTTAATCTTAAAGAATGTTCTGCCTAAAGAGCATAGGCATATAAATAAGTAATCAGATTTCACTTAGAACAGAGATGAACAACCGTTATGGGTCTAGATTCACCCTTCTCGTTTTGCTTGAGGGCTGGAGAAGATACAGCAAATAATGTCATAAAGGTACCATATAAAAAGTTACCTCATGAGTTGGCCTAAAAGTGACATTAGAGGAAAGACTGTTCTTAAGATGCTGAGCTATTAATGAGAAAAAAAAGAAAAACACTGAAAATGCTTCATTAAATAATGAATAGGCCTCTGGTCGGTTTCCAAACAAAGGTTTAAGACAGGAATATGTGGGTTACCCAACAGTTTTAAATTGGAAAATATTCCTTTGTCTTGAATGGATAAATGTCTGAAGTGGCAATTTTCTATGGTCTATATTTCAATTTCAGTCCTAGGTAGTGGTGGATGTTTCTCTCCCAGAGTGCAAAGAGAAAATATCTGCTGTGAACTCCACGAAGGTGTCAGGCAGGGCATCCAGCCAGTAAACTCCCAGTGGTCCCGACCATACCCTGAATTAAGGTATTAAGTTACAAGGGAAAAAAAAGGATGAAAATTATCCAATAGGTTAGAGTCTAGAGATGGCTGCTCAAGAAGAGGGCAGACAACAAATTATTTAAAAGCCTGCAGTAACAACCTCTCCCATAGGGCATTAATCAGCACTAGAACCCACCCAGATGTCCAAGTGGCATATTAAGGCTCACTGGTGCCCTAAGCACTGATAAATCTTGGTGCCCCCCTCCTTTATACATACTGTACCATATTCTCAACTTTGTGGTGCCCCCTTTGGGCCTGGTGCCCTAAGCACATGCTTAGTCTGCTTAATGGTTAATATACCATTGTACATGTCACCTCACATGCCAGGAGGGATGTGAAAAATTGCTTAAAGGAGAATATTGTGATAGACGTGTATATTTATGTATGTGTGTATTTGATTTTTATCCCACTTTTATTATTCTATAAGTAATTCAAGGTGGTGAACATACATAATACTCCCTTTTTCTATTCTCTCCACCACAACAACTCTGTGAAGTGGGCTAGGCTGAGAGTGACTGGCCCAAAGTCACCTAGCTGGCTTTCATGCCTAGGGCTGGATTAGATGTCACAGTCTCCTTTTTCTAAGCCAGCACCTTAACTACTACACCAAATTGCTAGTTCCCCCTCTCTTTTTTTCTATGGGTATTGGGCACTGTTCTTATAGTGAAAATAAAGCTCCTATTTTAGTGTTTTAATAAATAATGTCACTATTTCTTCGGTAACAGTTTTTTACTCAGGACACCTTATTTCATGATAGTGATGGTCAGACAGTTGGAAAAAAACTCAGAGATCATTTAATCCAAACCCTTCTAAAAGCATTTCCGATGGATGGCTCTCTTGGGATGGTAGTCATGATGGTGATGGCATAAAATGAATTGTCATTAACTGCTGCTATCTGAATGCCGAATGCGATGCAGCTTGGGAAGAGCATCCCTGCTCCATCCATTGTGTCAGCTCTTCAAGGTAAACCAGACTCGAACACCAAAGTCATGAATACTAAAATTGCAGTAACAAAACCTTGCAACTCTGAATATGCCTCCCCCTCTATGTTTAGGGTAGAGAACTAGAGAGGGTCAAGTGTAACATGCTTTCTCAAATTACATTCGTGCTTTGGGCTCTCTTATCTGACCATTGTCTTGACTGCAGCTCTTTCTCCTCTTCAAAAGGGTTTTTCTAACCTCCCTTTCAAGAAAAGCAACACAGCATATGGGAAGCAATGTAGCCAGCTTCTATCCATTGTGTCAGCCACGCAGTGTGGACCAGACTAAGAAACCAATGGCATATAGCTCAGGATGTCTCAGGTGCAACAACCAGATATACTTATGAAAACTCAAAGCCAGCAGCTTTCTTGTGTTCACAATAAATCACCAGATAAGATTTCATGGAACTTAAGAGGGTATCTGGGTCAGACTAGTGGCTGTGCAAGGACTCATGGTTAATTCCCTTCTTAACCCCTCCTCCCTGCTTGGCTGGGAGTTTCCCAACAGGAGCCCTTTTAATTATGAGAGCAGAATATAACAGAATATTGCAAGTCTCGATGTGCTCCCTCACACACACACTTTATCTTCATATGAATTTGAGAAGGGCTTGTCTGAAACATTTTCTCAAATTAATTTCTTGGCCTGGACTCAAATCCCACTTATCTGACCATTAGCTTGGTAGGAGTATTTCCTCATGTCCTTCAAGGCCCTTCTTCCTCCTTCTACTCTCTGGCTCCTAAAGGATGAAGGATTGCCTCCCCCCCCCAAGAATCCTGAGCTCCAACTGCCAGTTGTCCTCCCGAGTTGACCTTCCACTGTGTCCCCATTCATCTGCTGGATTTTCTCTTGTGGGTAGATTTGTGCATCCCGAAGGAAAATTTTCAATGGATAAAAGGAAATGAGGGCAAGAAATACTGGATTTTGGGGGGTGGCTATCTAAAGGAACAAAAGACTGTAACTGTTTTGTTTTCTGTACCTGTGTAGAAAGCTAATGTCTGAAGGTGACTTTCCAAGCTTCTTCCTCAATTAATGCTGGTTACAGGACTTATAAATTTAAGCCCAGCTTTCTTCAACCTCCTCTGTACCTCCTTAGTATGGGAAAGAAAGCAGCTAAGCAAACAGAGTTCTTGGATTAACCTCAATATGTTATCAGAGAAAGCTTTTTTTAGACCTACCAGCATGCCTCAGGAAGATTGCTGGTTTTATTTGTAGTAACCAGACTACTATTGAATTGATTGATTGGTGTGGTGCAGACAATGTTGGGGTGGGGTTAAAGACTGACTCCAAAGACTGGGTTTAAATCTTTTCGGTTCTACAGCACCCAGAATGACTCTCCATTCATTATGGACTTCCAGTTTAAATTGCCTCACCAAGTTACAGGATGTATGTCATTTTAAGGCATTTGGAGAAAGTTCACATGGGAAAAGATAGACAAAGAGGCTGAGAGTAAGTTTTATTCTTGGAAACTTCTGCTCATCTGGATTCCAGCGTAGTGCCACCAGATGTAAAACATCATTTAAAGGGAAAAAAATGAATCTCTAATCCTGGAAATTTCCGGCTTATTTCAATTAACCAAGCATTTGGATTTTGTCATTTATTGCTGTATCCTTTTCATGAAAATGTAGGGCTGCAAAGGAAATTTACTTACTGGCCTCAGGCAAGCAAAGAACATCCAAATAATTATTGTATACTCTATGAAGCCCTCTTCTTTTAAGAAAATGGATCAAAGCAGGAAAATCCCAAATGTAAATTTTTACATAACTGAGTAAATTACAAGTTTTGTGAAGAGACAAACTGAAAGGAGTTGCACTAGGTTTTTTTAAAAAAATGCTTGTGTGCTAAATTAGTCTACTATGGGTTGTATTATTTTCTCTTTAAAAATAAAGTGCTGAAACTGGCAGATTTTTAGGACAGAAAATAAAATGCAACAGGAAAAGTACTGGAAGAGAATAGAATGACCTTAAATAAGTTCTGCAGAGACTGTTATCTCAGGGCTTTTGTATCTGAATTTGAAGTGATGACAACAGATAAGGATACTGGCTTTTGAACCTCATTGGTGTTCTGAAAGTCAGCCATTGAGAGAAGGAGACTACCTATTTTCTAAACTTGTGTACCCAAAGCCAAGCTAGGAAATCAGAAGAAAAGAACAGATGAAAGTGCCTTTTAGCTAGTACAGCCTCATAGCTTTTCTCTCTTATTTTTCCCTCTGAGCTGTTCTGTAATGAGCTATATTGGTAGTTAGGATTAAGCTCCTGTTCGTCACTTTGAGGAAGCAAAAAAAGGAAAAGAAAACTGAAGTAAACTTTCTTCTTTGCCTTACAACAGTAAGAAAGATTCAGCGTCACACAGAGTGAGCTTGATAGTGCTGTGACTATTTCGGCCATGCAAGCTTATCTTTTCAATTACTGTCGTTATAAGTGGAGGAGAAAGGACATAAGTGACTGAAGTATTTTAAGCAATTCCAGCACAGCCTACCACTGTTTATGCTAGTAACTCTTCAGTGTCCCAGCTTCAGCCAGTCTTTCTGGTTTTCAGCCAGGTCGTGATAGCTGGAAACTGACTCAAAGCATAGTGAAAACCAAGCTCAGCTAATCTGAATGCATTTTGGAAACTAACCTTGTTCTCCTGCGGAAGAAGAAAAGGACATCAGATTTCAAAACACGTGGTGGGGCAACTAATCTAAAGGTGCCTTGAAACTCAGATTGAAGACTACTCCAATTTCTGGGCTTCCTTTTGTCCTCTGCTTCTTTAGTATGGGTTAATGGCATTCAGTAATGGTGGTCACCGAGCTGAAATTGAAGCTGTGCTTCCGAGGGAAGAAACTCAGAGGTTTTACCTGTAAGTTTTTCAGATCACCCAGTGGATTCCTTCCAGAAACATGCTTCTCCATTGCATCACAGATCTTCGGGCCATATATACTGGCAGGTTTAGGCCTGGTAGCTGCTGGTTTGGTGATGGATATTCTTCAAGTATGTATGTTCTTTCAACTTCCTTGCTAATGAGGGGTAGGCTGACCATGAGCATCTATTTTTAATATGGCTAAGTGAGAGCTAGGTGCAGTATTTGTTCTACCTGCCTTTTGGGGAGGGGGAGAATGTCTTCTGAGACTGTGAAGGCTCTTCAGAGAGTCTTGTGGACAGACTGAGTTGAATGAAAGGCTCTTGTTGTTCTTTCTAAGTGTCCTGGAGAAGATATACTAGGATTGAACTGATCCAAGAATGTTCTCATCAGCCACAAGCCAGAATACGTTAGGAAAAAATGTAAATGCCTGGGAAATATCACATGCAGTGCCATGAATATTGTGTTCCCAACATTGGGTGGATTTTTGTGACAAGGAAGCTGCTCACATTGCCTAGACTATGGGTGGAAAATCCGGGCAGAAATTATTGTGGAAAACTTGGGTCACTGCAACTCCTGGTCCTCATTAAATCCTTCCTTGTAGGGTACTCTTAAGCTCTTAGGCCAATTCTGTCTACTCTTTTCCTTTAAAATTTTGTTTTGTTTTGTTTCCTTTTCAACTGACCTGCAAATTAGAGCTTTCTGTCATTCATAAGAATATATATTTTTTTGACCTCTTGGGGGTCATTTGAAAGGTGTGTGTGTGTGTGTGTGTGTGTGTGTGTGTGATGCGCACGTATTATCAGCCTGAATCAATCCGCTGAAGGTTGAAAGCCTCACTGAAGTTTAGTTTATGGAACATAATATACCACAGGTAGTCCTCAATTTACAACCACAACTGAGGCCTAAATTTATGTTGCTAAGTGAAACATTTGTTAAGTGAGCTTTGCCCCATTTTACAACCTTTGCTGCCACAGTTGTTAAGGGATTCAGTGCACTTGTTAAGTTAGTAACACAGTTTTTAAGTGAACCTTGCTTCTCTATTGACATTGCTTGTCAAGAAGCTCACAAAAGGTGATGAAATGACTTTGGGACACTGCGACCGTCATAAATATGAATCAGTTGTCAGGCATCCAAATATTGACCATGCTGCAATGGTTGTAAGTGGGAACAATGGTCCTAAGTCACTTGTTTTCAATGTCATTGTAACTTTGAATGGTCACGAATTAACAAATGGCTGTAAGTCAAGAACTATCTGTATGCTAATGGGTTAGTGGTTCTATGCTTTTGAACTTCCTAGTCTAGAGCGGAAGGGCTCTCATTGGCCCAAATAATTTTCTTCATATATCAAGTCCTCTAAATAAATAGAATTCTTGTCTATGATTGCTTTGTTTCATAAGGCCTTTGAGCCTTATAACAATCCTCCAGGTGTGCATATATTCATATAGTGTAGGATTTGTGTGCAAAACATTAGATTCGATTAAATCACAATTGGATGGTTTCTGTCTTAGCATCTTGTGTGAATCAAGTCAACATGTTAAAGCATAGTATGATTTATTTGTCCCGACATAAGGATCTTGTGTGTTGCTAAGCTATGCTCGTTTTGTTAAAACTGTACTAGGTTTTAGCATATTGTGTGAACTCAGCCAAGGAATGATTATGCAGTCACTCTATGCCTAAATAGTTAGGGAGAAGTCTCACAGATATCAGTGGATTGGACTGTGCACATTATATTATTATTAGAAACATTTATTTCCGTGCTTCATTAATAATAAGCAAAACAGGTTGAAAAGTGATGTGGCAGTCCTGTAACTTGAGGTTTATTTGTAATTTAAAATGCACAGGCATGGTAGTCAGTGATATGTTTGTTGTGTTAGCTTTTTTGAAATCCTGTAATAATTGTATTTTCTGTAGAAATTCTCTGCCACTTGAAGGGTATCTCTAGTTTAAAGGCATAAAACAGAAAAGAAAACAGACCATTAATGCATTACATATAAGGAATGGAAAAAAGGCTTACAAAGATCTTTTATCATCACAAACTACACTTTCTGCTATATTTTCCTCTTCACTTTCAAGTCATTTATAATCATATGCTCTTGAACTTTATGTTCTTCAATCTAAAATAACTTTGTTGTGCAGGGTTGGCCATGTAGATCATAAAATTAAAGAACTGGCTTATTGTTGCAAGCATATGAAAAAAACAACCAGCCTTATTAAAAGTAAGCATAAAACAGGACAAATCAGAAATAAAATTTTGCTGTGTTGTTTGTACATATCTACTTAAAAAGAGCAACCTATATATATGGCACACTTTATAAACTAAATAGCATCAAGTGAAGGAAGAAACCAAAAGATGGAGATAGGAGAAAAATATGCTGACTTCAGTTTTAAATAATTGCAGATGCCTCTCTGTTCATCGAATAGCTATGGCTATTGTTTATTCAGAATATTTTCCTTTATTTGCCACCCAAATCCATTAAAACAAGGGTCTTCAAACTTGGCAAGTTTAAGACTTGTGGACTTCAATTCCCAGAATGCCTGAGCTAATATGACTGGAGGAGGAATTCTGGGAGTTGAAATCCACAAGTCTTAAAGCTTTCAAGTTTGAAAACCCCTACATTAAAATAACAGCTATATATCAACAAGATTAAGGTATTTACATTCTCAAAATTAACATAGTGGGATTAACTGATTTTTCTCTTACTGCCTACATACTCTAGATCAGGGGTCTCCAACCTTGGCAACTATAAGGTTTGTGGACTTCAACTCCCAAAGATCCTCAGCCAGCTGGTTGAGGAACTCTGAGAGTTGAAGTCCACAAGTCTCAAAGTTGCCAAGTTTGGAGACCCCTGCTCTAGATCAGGGGTGTCCAACCTAGACACCTTTAAGTTGTAGACTTCTACTCCCAGAATTCCCCAGTCAGCTATGCTTCTGGGTGTTGAAGTTCATAAATCTTAAAGTTGTCAAGGTTGAACACCCTACCTTTAGATGTCATTGTCTTAAAAAGTTTGGGAGCTGTTTAAAAAAGTATTATATTTATATTTAAACTCCTTTTGCTGTTAGCAAAGTTGCTGTTACCCTAAAGCATCATTACAGTCCTGCTTAAAAGATTAGCAAGCAGATTTAGAAAGCTACTTTTCTCAATTTCAATCAGATTAATTCATTTTTATCACATTTATATGGATGCCCATCTCAAGGAAAGTGACTCAGGGTGCACAATAATCCAATAAAATTGTAGATAAACATATAAAAACTCGTTACCTAAAACCATTATGGTGGTTGTTGGATTAAGAGAAGAATCTCACTTCCCTCCCCACATGCATCCTACTCCATCCCCTCCATCTGTTAAGCAGTATCCCTTGGATCGTAGTTCTATTTTTATTGTTTTTAGAAATATTCCTCTTTTATGGTTTGATTGCTTTTAATATCATAATCCCCCGAGAGTCACTTTGAAGTGGGATGGGTGGCAAACAAATTTAATACATAATAATTATATGATAATTATTTTTAAAAGTATTAGAAAGTATAATGGCAAAACCAAAACATAAGAAAATAATAGACATAGAGATATTAATTATAACAGAACCACCTCATGAGTTCACCATTCCTCTGGGGGCCCTAGGGACCTCTGAAACTCAGGAGTGAAGAAGCGGATCTCATTTCTGGGTAAAGAAGATTCCACAGTGCAGGTGCCACAGCAGAATGGGCCCACTGTATAGGGTCACCATATGTAGCTTCTTTAAAAGCATCCAGAAATGTCCCTTCCTCTAGTGACATATTAAACACTGCCTGGACCCACCAGCTAGTCACCATCCTGGAGGCTTTCACCATCCTGGAGGCTTTCACCATCCAGGAGGGACAAGGGTCTAACTGACAGGTGGTGGCACTGACTGCATCAAGGGCCCTGTCATCTTTATCAGGGTCAACAGGATCAAACTGTTCCCAGATAACAGGGGAAGATCTTTCCCTGGGCATCTCACATGGAATCATCTCCATTTATGGGATCCAACTGGCAACGGATCTTGGCAATTTTGTCCATCAGGTGCTGAACAAAGTCCTCTGCAAAAGGTTGCAGAGGGCTTGGCCTTGCAAAAGATCACCTGAAGTCCCCATGATCCAGGAGGGAATGGGTGACCCAAAACAGAGCCGCCAGGTGGTACTCTAAGGATATAAGAAGAGCAGAGAAATACTGCTGTTTCACTGTTCTTACTGCCAAGAGGAATGGTGGATCTTAATGGTGGATCAAGTCATGCCTAATCAAAGTCATCCCTTGTCTTCCTCCAGTAGTACTCCAGGCATTTCTTGGCCCTTTTCAGAACGTGTAGCTCCTCAGTGAACCATGGGGAGGGCTGGGGACGATGAGTCAAGAGAAGGTGCATGGGTGCGATCCTGTCCAAAGCTATGACTGCCCTTAGATTCCAGGCCACCACTAGAGCAGCAACACTTCTGGGTATCACCCAGTTCCCTCTGGGACCCACTAATATTAAGCATCAGAGGCACCTTCTCCTGTAACAGCCTGTCTTTTGGCTCCTGTAGCACCTGCTACCCATCACGACTGTGATACATGATCCTGCTCTACATCCCCAGGATGAACATTCCTTCTTCTGCCCAACCCCCTTCCTGGAAGAGCCAAGGGCTCTGCCTCTCCCTGCAATCATTCATACTGGTACATCCTAGGGGAGGGGGACAATGAGGGAGGGAACCTCTATGGCACTATAGAAAAAGCTCTCAGAACCAAGGACTCCCCACATCCAACCCTCTGCAACAGACACACTGTCCTCCATCCCAACTGGTCTCTCTCACTGGCTACTCGGATGTGGACCAATCACCCCAAACCCCTCCACCTAGCTTCCACTCAAAGTGGGTTGTACAGACAGTACCCCCACCCTAGCTGCTCTGAGGCTGTCACTCTAGGGGGAGACCTCACACAATCCGAGCCCTGAACCTCCTCCTTAAGGAATCCCAACTGCTATGCCCATTACCTATCAAATGGCCATAATTCTTCCCAAGTCTTGTCCTGGCCAAGAGAGGGTGAAAAAGGGGAGGTATTAACCATCAGAAGTTGATTATCAGGACCTTAGTTGGAGAGTTTAGAAGAAAGTTATTTTTTTGGGAGAAAGCAGCTGAAGTGCATAGTCAAAAAAAAAAAAAAGAGAGAGAAAGGGGTTTGGCTTTTTCCCCCTCTATGGTTGTGGTTGTTTTTAAGATCCATAAAGTGAAAATATAGCAATTAATTGCCATTTTTATGATTTTGAAATTGTTTCAAATAATATGGAAGCACAAAGAAAGGTTGAATAATATAAATGGGTAATTTCCATGATGGTTTGGTTCAATAGAAATAGTTTGCCTTTAGTTTTGTTATATATTTTTGTAAGACTGTCACAAGAATGCTGATTTATTTCCATTTTCTTTATTAATTGTTGCTTAGATATTTAACAGCCAGTTTGAAAGTTGTATTGATGGAGGATCTATCCACACTGAAAAACAGCTTACAATTCAAAGCTTCTGGGAAATCTTACGTAGTACAATAGTATGTATGAATGTGCATGTTACAATCAATGTCACAATGGATTAATACTTTCTTCTCTCCTTGAAGCACTGGAAAGTATTCATAAAAATCAGAGAGATGTTTATTCTGATTCCAGCCCTGATTGGTTTGAAAGGCAACCTGGAAATGACCTTGGCATCTAGACTTTCTACAGCTGTAAGTATCCTCTTTATGTTGTCTTTTAATATAGAGAAGGATTTAGAGTTCTTGTTTGGCAAGAAAAATACTGACATGTGAGACCACCTATCCAGTAGTGAAAAATGCATAGATGGCTCAATAGTTCTTATAGTACCTATCTAGGTTGGTCCTGTATATTTTGCTTTCCATGGTGGTCATGAACAACATTTCTGTTGCAATTGTTTTTCTGATTTCCCTACTGTACCACATATTTGGAAAGAATTATATTTTAGGTATCCAGTATTATATTTAAGCAAAGGTCAGAGGGAGCCATTTTAGAGATGAAGCCACAAGCCCTCCACCTAGATCTACAGAAAGACATGAGTGAAGTTCCTCACTAATATTAATGTGATCTTGGCAATAAACTCTTTATCTGCCCTATGTAATGTAACAACATGCTAGATGTACTATTTGCCATCCATGATTATGAAAGGGAAGTGGTCTGTTTGTTTGTTTATTTGATAAATGTATATGGCACCCATCCCATTATCCCCTACCCTCACTCTGGATGGTTTACAGTACAGTAAAATCATAACTATAAAGATATTAAAATTAACTTGACTCGGGTGAAAAGCTACCAATTCAAGAGCACAATATCCCAAGATAACCTATCCCAAGATAACCTGTACTGTGTTGGCTTAGGACAGTTGAGCTAGTATTGCATGTGCATGTCTCTGAATTAAGCCTGGCATCTTGAATTGATGACGCGCTTATTAACCAATCATTTAGGTTGACCCGAACAGTTAAAAATATTCCTCTTGCTAGTAGATCAGTTGCTAGAAGCATTTAGGGGGCTTGTGTATTTTGTCTGACTAGAATTCCCTCATTTATTTATTTATTCATTCATTCAGTTTACATAGTTGCACAACTCTTATTCTTGAGCCTGTCTGGTTTACAATGAAAACATAAACAGTCCCCAAAAAATAAAAAATAAAACAACCATACAAACATTAAAAACAATTAAACCATTAAAAGCATAGAGAACTTTCCCCAAGAGAGCACAGCAATTCAAGGACAGTCCAGTCATTTTAAGGTCTCCATACTTCTCTCTGATCCTTAGGCCAGATGTCAAAGCCAGGTATTTGAGCTCTTCTGGAAAGCCAGCAAGATCGGAGCCAGCCTATTGTGCTATCCTGACTTATTCACCTAAACAAATGGCTTTATTGTGTTCAGAATTCCCAAACCTTGCAAATGTTCTTCTCTTTTTTTCTTCTTCAGAGATTTGAAACATTTTTAGATTCAGGTAGAATGTTGTTGTAGTTTAGTATGAGTGTCAGGTTACTCCTTCTATGAGCTGGTAGGATAAAATCCAAAGGGGCAGGCCTTGGAGATGAGTATGAAGTTCAGACACTTTGCAGTTGTACCTCCTGATTTTGTGCATCCAAATGTACTCCAAACTGGGCTACAGCCCTTGTAAAATCTATTTTTAAACTGGTCACATCTCCAATTTGGAAGGAAAAAGAAATCCATTCCCTGCAGGCGTATCTCTAGTGGTTTTTCATAAAGATGAAAATGAAAAAGACTGATAGTGATGTCCTGGCACAAACCTGCCAAAGCATAGAGACACACTTATTGCAACAGATGCTCTCCATCCCTTCCCTGCATAAGAAATAAATGTTGTCTCCTGTGCTTTACAGGCTAATATCGGCCGGATGGATAATTCACAGGAAAAATGGAAAATGGCTATTTGCAATATGGCCTTGATTCAGGTAAGCAAGTCTAAATTTTTTATAGAGACCTTTGGATAATGCTAGTCAATTAGAGCCCCTGGATAATTGAGCTGATACTCAACAGCTGATATTACAGCTTTTTATTAATTATGTCATTAAATGGAAGTTCTGTTTTTTTTTCTTGTACAAAGTTTTGATGTTTGTTTGTTATTCTAATGAGGTGATTATTCACATATTTAGGGGAAAGGTCCAGGCAACACAGCTTTTATAACATTTCTGTTTCCAACTACATTTTTTCTGCTTTTTTTGTACAGAAATTAGGATGAGAGGGAAAGTCGGAGAAACTATATATTACTTTTTGATTTGTGGCAGCAGGAGCTGTCAGTCTAGATTACAGGCCTGTCAAACTGGTGGCCCATAGGCTGGATGTGTCATGCACAGGCCATGCCCACCCGGCTTCACATAGGCAAAAAAACATCTCAATATTTCACAATACATCATGTGATGTGGTGAAATTTGACACCTGTGGTCTAGAAGCACACAATTCCTAGAGCCACAAGTTTGTTAGGTATTATAAGACATTGGAAAGACCTACACAGAAGGGTCCCTTCACTAGTTAAGATAATGATAATTCCTATCAGTTTTCAACTTACTTCCTGTCACTCAGAACTACAATTGTTTAATAGTTTAAACTTACATTCATCTAACAATTCAGTAACGTTTTGATTACCCAGAGTTAGATTTTCAGGTTTCATTTCTCTCAAATCAGTTTAACCAAATCAGTGTCATGAAGTATAAAATACTGACAATGGCTAAAACATTTATTGATTTATGACTATGAGTATCTAATTACCTTATTAAAGACAGGATTTAATTGATTAGATGATGGAAGGGGAAATATGTACTGTCCCACCAAGTATTGTGGAAATACAGCTCTCAGCATCCCGAAAGTGAATTATAATTTACAGTTCAGCATCACCTGAACTATCATGTTAAGAGTTTAAAGTTCCAATCAAATTATTCACAAATACTCCTTATTGCATTCCAGAGATTTAGTTCCACACCACCTTCTTGGATGAAGTTTCAATTTTTTTGTTGCTTAAGAAAACATTTGTCAGCTGACTAAAAATAATTGCCTAATGTATCTATTTAAGAGAAGCCTGTGAAGGGTGAAATTCATTTCATGTGTTACAGATTGGCTATTTCACACATGAACTTACTTTCATAAATCTGCCTAAAAAGTAGCTTTGTGCTGTGAAAAGAGTAACTGGCAAAGATAAAGTGAAGGACAAAAACACATAGTGCTTTTCTCTGCTTGAAAAGCTTAATCATCCTTGGATGATGCTGTTGGGGAGACTCGACACATTAAGAAGTCACCTGACCTTCATGCCTGCCATCTAGAAAAGAGACCTGCAGAAATACCTCTGAACTGATCTCACACTACTGGCTCTTGAGATGTTCTGTTCTTCATTGTTTCTGTTTGACAGGTGCAGGCCACTGTGATAGGCCTTCTGGCAGCTGTAGCGGCAATCCTTCTAGGCGCACTCTCTAATGGGTATTTGGAGCTGAACCATGCTGCTGTGTTGTGTGCCAGCAGCGTGACAACAGCGTTTGTAGCTGCCTTTTTCCTTGGTGAGTTGTGTTGTTGTTGTTGTTTAAGCTCGCCTGATTCCTGAAATACCAGTTGGCCCTGGTTTTGAAATTTTAAATCTGCTCCTCAAACAAATATTTTGCACTTGGTTCCTGGTCATTACTTCATAACTATTTGTAGACAATTTGGATTTTTTCCTTGGGAAATCACATGGATTGTATCAGTAATAAATAGGAGTATGGAAAATACATTACCATATACATTAAACAATAACCTGTTCCTTCTAATGAAATAAGGATAAATTTTCTTTAAAAAAAAGTTATTGTTTTTTAAAGACAAACATGAACAAACACAACATAAAAACATCAAACCATCTTCCAAATATGTACATACAGTGTGTTGGTTGGTTTACAAATTGTTTTGTGCTTCCACTTCGTAGTCTTCAATTAGAATTACATTGTATATGTTCTCATATTGTCAATCAAATATTCCTAAATACATTAGTATCATTGTTAATCATTTGACTATACTATTATTCATTCATGTTTTATAAATAATCCCTATTTTACTTAATTTTTTTATGACAGTTCATATTTCCATCTCAAATCTATCCTATAATCATTTTGTAGATATAATAAAAAATACATCTTTATATATTCATTATGTTCTAAAAATCTACATATTTCATTACCATTTTTTATTGTCTAACCATTGATAGAATAGATCCCAAATTTTATAAAATTGTTTATCTTCTTGTTCTCTGATTTCAAATGTCAATCGACTCATTTCAGCACATTCCATTATTTTCTTAATAACTTCCTCCTGTGTTGGTATTTTCTCATTTTTCCAGTTTTTAGCAAATACGATCCTAGCCGCCATTAATACATTTACAATCAAATATTTCAATTCTTTACTATATATTTCAGGTAAAATTCCCAATAAAAATATCTCTGGTTTCAAGTCTATAGGCTTTTTTGTCATTTTTTCCAACCATATGTGGATTTTAGTCCGATATTTTTTGGCATCCGCGCACGTCCACCACATATGGTAATATGAGCCAGGTATCTGATGACATTTCCAACATTTTTCAGACTTGTTCTTGAACATTCTTGATATTCTTGTTGGGGAAAAATGCCACCTGTAAAACATCTGATACAAATTTTCTTTATATGCTGTTGACATTGTCATTTTATAATTTTGAGACCACAATTTTTGCCATTTCTCTAAATCAATCCAATATCCAAAATTCTTCCCCCAAGCAATAGAAATAAGGAGAAATTTTCTGACAGTGAGAACAATCAACCAGTGGAACAGCTTGCCTTTGGAAGCTGTGGGAGCTTCATCACTTTTCAAGAAGAGACCAGACTGCCATCTGTCAGAAATGATGCTTGGGGACTAGATGATCCACAAGCTCCCTTCTGACTCTGTTAATCTGTTAATTTAATTAATTGTAAATGTATGTTAGTTTTGTCTTATCCCTCTCTACAGTATTAAACAGGGTGGGCTCCATAATCCACTGAAAGGCTAAGTGCCATCTATGACACAGAAAATCTGCACACTGCTGGTCTGCTTTCTTAGGCTATAGTTCTTCAAGGTTTCAGAGAATAGTCTTTTTGAGCTCGATTGCCAATGACTGAATCTGGAGTCTTATGTATGAAGCATGAGCTGCAGCCTTTCCTGATTGTATGGCTTAATTTTCAATCTACCCTATGTCACTCAGAAATACAATTAAGCAGCATTAAGCAGCAGAGCCTGTTAATCACAAGGCCTAAATAATTTGAGGTAACAACTAGATCTAGATGTCTTACAAAAGGGTTAGAGCTCTTTCCTAGAGGGATGTTGCTACATAGGAAAGTGCTGCTATGGAGAATGGACAACTCCTGGATCCAAAAAAAATGATGTTGTTTAAGCAAAGTAACTTTCAACTGAGAGGACACTCACTTCTGAGATGTGTTTTTGTTTGTGCAGAAATGGTAGCAGCACCAGCTATCACAGGTATAAATTCTGAATCAGTTCCATAGAGGTAGGAGCTACTATTTTCCATTCTTCTATATTTCCTAAAAATGTTAGTATCATTCCAAATTAATCTTTTTCTCATAGTATCTCTTGCAAGCATCCCTTACAAGCAGCTTCAGCTAAATGGCTTTATGCAGGGATTTTTAGGAAAACAGCCTCACTTTCGGTTTATTTACTCTTTATATAAATTTTATTTACCACCATCTGATGTTTCTCCTGAGATCACTTCTTCTGTTTAGACAAAACTCTGCCCTCGTCTTAGGCAATTCTTGTCACAGATGGTTGTTGTTTTTTCACCTTTAACACTCTTTTCCTATCCTGTCAGGATCATGAGGCCTTGTTCCTGAAATATGGCTTAATAATAAAAGTGTTTTGCTCCAAGAAGTGTGCAGGTCTTCCACAAGAGAGCAGCATATGACTTTTTAAGAAAAGGAAGGAACAAGCAGCTATGTTTCACATGAGAAATGTTGTATAAATGTAAAACATATGCACTGCATATATTTTATTTGCAGTATATATATATATTTATATATATGCAGCATATGAAATATAAAATATATGCAGTGCATGCTTTCTTATATAAAGTATGCACTGCACTTCTTTCTATGATATCTAGACAAAGAGGTGACAGAGAACAAATTTTGGAGAGTGCAGTATAGTTCCATGCCAGATGGGACATGTGCAGATAAGATTGTTGCTCTTCAGGAGGTCATTGAGAAATTTTGAATGAGATAAAGTTTATTGTGCATTGTTGATTTAGAGAATGCTTTTGATAAAGTGACTAGGCTTCAATTATGGAATTTTTGAGCAAGCATGAAGTTGAAAGATGATTGTTGAATGCAGTAAGAGCACCAATAAAAGAAATAAAATGTGAATAAGATTAAACTGAATAATTCAGCAAAGGATCTTCTTTCCTTGACATAGCTATGCAATTGTACAGACTCTCTTCTCTGCACCCCAACTCCATAGTTAATATACACATTTTGTTTGACTTTTAAGCTTTACAATGTGAAAAATGGGAGTGAATATTTAAAAAACTTACAGAATTATTTATAGTCCCTGCTGATACTTTCAAACTGTAATAATGTTTTTTTGGTGCTGTATTTGGTCTGTTTTTTTCCAGTACCTTTTGATTCTCTTTACTGCATCCCAGGTGCTAATAGATCTGATATTATTCTCTCATCTCTCCATTCTAGTGTCACTTGTAAGGCCCTGGCAGATCAGCCTGCTGCTTCTAGTTCTGTGGGCTCTGGAAGAGAAAAAGTCCTGGGGATGTTCTGAACTTTTTTTATTCTGCAGATTTATTAAAAACTTTCTAAATCTGTGGTCTCACTTTTTCCTAGGATTGTTGATGATTGGTGTGATCATTGGAGCAAGAAAGATTGGGATAAATCCGGATAATGTTGCTACTCCGATAGCTGCAAGCCTTGGAGATTTGATTACTCTTAGTCTGCTGGCTGGAATTAGCAGTATTCTCTTCAGATATATAGGTATGTTAATGAAAAAATCTTAGGAACTCAGCAGCAAGTTCAATAAATTATAAAAAAATATTTTGGAAAAGTTTTTTGTATCGATGGGAGATGGCTTGGAAGGTTGAGTATGGAATGTAGTAATGGACGGTTTCTGTCATTTATTAATAGGCATTAAAAGGCAAATAACCAATGCAGAAAAATTAAGGTCCTTTGACTGGTAGAAATAACAACATTCTTGGATGCCAAATATCCTGGAAATTATCTAATCCTGCCTTAGTAATAATAGATTTCTGGGCTAATATAAGCTATATAAAAATAATATTTTGGCAGATTTAAACTGGCAGAGAAAAAACTTCAAGCATGTCCAAATTCTACCTTCCCTTCAGTCTTTGTGGCAGGACATTTTATATATAAAGCAGCCCATTCTTGTTTATTTGAAGCATGAATGTTTCATATAATGAAGCAGTACAGGCACAGTTAGATGTGTCTGAATGACCTAGAAAGTATTTTGAAGGCTGGCTGAATTGTAGGCTTTGTACTTTTTTTTTTCAATCTTTTTTTCTCTTGGAAGAATATAACAATAGGGGAAATTATAATTTTAAAAATGAGAGCAGGCCACATGGCTATTTATGGCTACAGTGGATGGATCCTGTTTTTTCAAAGGCAGCAAACATGCCGTACATTGTATTGCACTTCTGGTGCCACATTCATGCACTTCAGAACTCATCTGATGTATAATGAGATGTGACATCGATAAACAAGTCTATAAAATTCACTGGATAACACGGGGCAGGCCTATCTCATGAGTTGTTCTAAAATTTAATTTTGACACTATCTTGTTCTCTACTTCAAGCAACTCCTGGAATACCTATTCTGAAAAATATTAAAATGCTGGAAGGCACAAAGCATTATGGTGGTCTGTATCTCTTATAATAGAAGACAGATTTGAAAAATATGTAAATAATCTTGCTACCAAAAACAGAGAGTTTGTTTAGGTTTCTCAAGCATTTCTCAAGCATTTTCCTCCTCCCCTCATAAACCAGGTAGAGATACAGCACTTCCACCTCTTTCCTAAGCAGCAAGCTTCTGTCATGTAATATTGCATCTTCTGGAATTATACTTTGCTCCCCCCCCCACAGACGAGGCTGAATTTCTTTTCTTTGAAATTGCTTGCTTTGCGATTAATGCGGTTTTATGATTTCATCCTACTGGCTTGAGGCTTTCACAATATCTTTTGCAGGAAAATGAAAAGCACATTTCAAGAATTCTTCTACCACATTGCCTGGAGATTGAGTTGCTACTAGCCCAGCTTTGGGCCAATTACAAAGAGCAGATGGAGAATCTTATAAGAAATATTATTAGGCTAGCAGAAGTTTAGCATTCTCCTGTTTGTTTCAAGGCGTTTCTGAAGCTTCTTTCTGCTCCTGTCTCATGTTTGTTTCCTACTGGCCCAGCATTCTTCTCTATCTCCTTTACAAAGTCTCCTACCCTTTTAAAGATCATTGCAATGCTATGTTATTTCAGAAAGAGAAAATGATTAAAGGGATAGTAACTGATAAAATACTTTCTTGCAGCCCATTTATGGGGAAGCAGGTTGAGATAGTAATAATTATTCTATTTATAGCTCAGATTCACTGACTATCTCTAGAGGAGAAGGCAGACTAGAGCAGTTTAAGCAATGGAAGAAAATTTGGGGTCGGGGGGATGCAGATGAGTGTTCAACTATGGAATGTTCCATTGCTTCTTTGCTCAAAGTAATTTAGGGAAGTCCTTGTGTGAGAATAGAGATTGTCTTAAACAGAGACTGAAATACATTTCATTCTAGGTAGAATAGTCAGGTAATTTCAATACTACTCTGGCATTTTTATAGGAGAAAGCGTGAAGTTGGGCTAGATGGAATGAACTCGCTTCAAAGAAAAAGGGTCATTGGTCAATTTAAATCTCAACTGATACAATTTGTCTGTAACCAGATTTTTTTTTTAAAAGAAATGGGTTTCAGCTGCCATAATGATGTGTCACATGAGCTTTCTTCTACAAAGCGCTTGCATTTCAGCTCTCACAGTCCTTATGGCAGTTGAAATCCAAAACATCTGAAGGCACCATAACATGAAGGTCTAATTCCATGACAGTATCTATAAATCCACCATGAGATTAAAATAGAAGTTGAGTTCTATGGCTTCTATTACAATTTGAGTGGAATAACCTACTAAGAAAAAACCTTTTTTTTTTTTTTTACAATTTTCCCCTCCTTTTGATAATTATCTCAATATTATACTGGTATAAACTTACATGGTGAGCATCAATTAAGCTATAATGAACTTAAGATATTGAATGGTTGTGCTCTAATGTTCTGACATTTCACTGGCAGTGAAGGTTAGATAAGGAACCACTCAGAAACCAGCTTTCTTGGACTCTTGTGACATGAACTATCCAGACTTTGTCAGTGATGAATACAAAAGCCCAGCCAATTCTTGGAGGTTTTTTGACTGTAAGTTGCTGAGAAGTAAGTTGCAAAGAAGCTCACTCTGCCTTTGAAGAGCAGCTGCCAGCAAAATGTTAGGATGCCATAAAACTAGTAATATTACTTCCATAAAACTTGTTTTGTTTAAAAGTTTGTACACATACAGATCTGTTTGTAAAAAAGCATAAATATTATATTGAATATAATATTTTAAATGGTTGGCTGATTTTCAGGTCTTCTCTTTGGACTTGTCCCACTTTTGACTCTAGTTCAAATGTATGATAAATTAATCCCTGGCTTAATTAATTAATCCATGGTATAATTAATTAAGACATAACAAATAGGAAGAGCATAGTATTTGATGTGCAAACAAGTATCTGCTGTCTTTCAGGCTTTCTGAATTTTTATGTATCTTTCCCATTGAGTATTATTAGAATTGATGTAATCTCATTAACATATAAAGAAAGTCTAAATGAATAAATAACACCAATGTTTGATGCAGGTTTTACTTGTTTGATAAACACAATCTTTCAACATGTAGTGTGCCTGTGTGAAAAAAAATGTTCTAGTTCAGTCAGTTCAATTAAAGTGTAACTGGCAAGATCAGTTTTATGAATACTTAATTAAAGAATCATGGATGATTTTAACAGTGATGTTCTCAGCAGTACATAATTCTCAGTTGAATAGAAATTTTCAAAGATCTACGTTTAAAAAAAATCCACCAGTTCCCATCCTCATTGGAAAAGACTACAAAATGTTGATGTCCCACAGGTCAACAGTGACACATATATATCCTTGAAAATAGAATTGGGGACAAAATTTACTTTTCAAGTGTGGCCATCCTGTCACAATCATTCCTAAGAGCAGAGCATAATATTTTCTGGAGAATTTAAAAAAAAACTGAAAACCACATCTGAAAATCTGTAAGCTTCTTATATATTTCAGGCACTTCTCTCCTGGTGGATGGTCATTCTTATTACTGATGTTCGTTTTTCCTTATGTCCAATGTATTTTCTAGTTATCTCTCACATTAGTTAGTTCTGTTGGTTTATTATAGCAGGTAATTGAAAAAAGATACCCATCAAACACAGTTCTGAGAGCGATCAGACTGTGCTTTTAGTTGAAAACTGTTGAATTATTTTACCAAAATGAAAATGTGATTTAATCCCTCAGAATTGAAAATTCAGGTGTAAATCTGAGATCATCTTTTTTTCTTCCGGCAGATGCAACATACCTGTCCCCTATAGTCTGTACTATTTTCATTGTTTTGATTCCTTTGTGGATTGCTGTTGCTCGGCAGAGTCCTCCCATTGCCGAAGTCTTGAAGACTGGATGGCAACCAATTTTAATTGCAATGATCATCAGCAGGTAACTGTCACTGGAGATAGAGCTTCGCTCCATCACTATGTGCTTACCATGGAAAAATCAGTATAATAATCAATTTTGTTAAATTCTGGATTTTTGTTGGGGATTGATTGTCTCTTTCTGTATATCTGGAATATGTTAGTGAAATCTTTATTAATAAGCTCCTGGATCTTTAAGAAGCGAAAATAGGTGGGTTTTTTATGTTATTTGAAATAAATAAAAGGAGGCTCACTTAGAGAGTTGCAGTTCTTTCTAGCTTGTAGTAAAAGTGTTCAAGCTTTTAATTTCCCTTAGTTTGTCTAATTATCTAACATATTATTTAAAAGCATGAACTTCATAACGTGGGTCTAGCTTCTAGAAAATAATGTTGAAGCTTTGAGTGGCAATGTTTCTCCCCCAAATAAGTAAAAGTTAAAACATATTAATAGTAGCTGGATAACTTTGGGCTGGTCATTCACTCTTAACCCAAGACTGGGAAATAAAATTAAGATATAAAATAAAATATAAAAGCCTGTCTATTAATCCATATTGGGCCAGCATGGTAGATTATAATCCATCTTCTTCAATAAAGAAGTTTTCGTCCTGCAATGTTTTCATTTGAGCCTATAGCAATAATAATAATTAGATAGCATTTCCCACTGACAATTGCTGAGAAACCAGAGAGTGGGAGATGGGCCTGTGGTCATGTCTTACATTGGCTTTCTACTGGCATGTGATTAACTGCTCTTGTCAGTTGAAACTGACAGAATTTAGATTTCATCAAACAGATAGCCTGACATCAAATTCTTTTCATATGGGGATCCTTTTCCTTTTAGTGCTTTCCCTCCTAAAAGCAAGATTAAAATTCTTGTTCTATTAGTACAAATTTCTTAACTTCCTAACTATAGTAAGGTTTGAATTCTTATTTGAGAATATGGTGCTAGTTTATGCTAATGATATATAGTTGTATATATGCTTGAATAGTTGGTAGTAGTTTGCATTTAGACTACTGGTAAATTAGACTAATGGATGGATGTGTATGTTTTGAAACAGCTTTGGTGGAGTAATTTTGGACAAAACTGTAGCAAAACCAAACTTTGAAGGCATTGCTGTTTTCGTTCCAGTGATCAATGGTAAGATGATTAAAACAAATTGTAAATGTAATTAAATACAATTTCTGCTTTATTGTTTTAAGACTGGGGTTCCAAGGTTTGATAGGAAAGATAAATAAACCCTGATTCTCTCACAAAAGTATATTATATTATTTAGCCTTTTTCATTCTGGGGATGTATTAGGACACTCAGTAATTAAAAATTTTCTCAGTTGAGTAATTCAGTGTATCTGCTTAAAAGGAGAGGGTTGCAATTCTCCAGAAGAACATCTCCATTTTATTCAGTTAATTCTAATTCAAAACTCAGATGATAAAACATTTCTGGACAGGACAATTGCATTGGTCTAAATGTAAACTATGCATGCTGGCTGGGGAATTCTAGAGATGGATATCCACGCATTGTAAACTTTCTGAGATGAAGAAACACTGCTCTATAAACAAACTAATAGGCCACAAATACATTGATTTTTACTGGAATGTTAATTTCATCAAATGCTACATATATTCATAACACTGATGATTACAGGGGGTCCAGGGAATCAACTTATTCACATAGTGGGGCATGGAGTTCGTAAAGGATAAGTTGGGCCACATTGCATGCTGAGCTATAGACACCAATTTAAACTGCATTGCAATCCCCATACAGATATGTTTAGCAATTTGAAGAAAATAAAAGAATGAAACAGGAGCTTGATCAGTATAAACTCAGAGCAGGATCTATGTCAAGAAACCTCCACCAATACCTAGTGGATATTTCACAATCATTTTGAGTCGTAAAAATGATTGGGAGAGCCCACATGGATAAATGTAAGGTTCCATGGCATCAATTGAATGAAGCATGTAACGTCTCCAATTTGCCAACCTGAATTACTTTGGAAATATGGTAACAGATTTGTCTTCTAAATTTGCCTGGTGTGGGTGGAGTCCATTTTCTCAGGAGCTTCAGAGGAACATAATTATTATGGCGTCCTAAGTTTATTTTCTGAAGTGGATTAAACATGCAAAAGCCTTTCGGCTGTGTTCATTTCTGAGAAAAGGAATGAAAAGCTGGTGTCAGAGCTGCAGCAAACAGGCTGTGCCAGATAAGTCTAGAGAAGAGGACTACTATTGCCAAAGTTATATGACAATTCCTCACATCACCATGGGAAGGAAACGCTGGGATCCCCTAAAATGCTGCGGATCATGCTGGGGAGTTCTTGTGCTTGAAAACTTTTTACAAGCTTAATTGCTGCAGAGTACTGATGTAAAAATATTAGCGCTGGGCCAATATTTGCTTCAAAGTTTAAGTGTTTGTGAAGGCTGGGAAATTAATGACTGAATGAAGGAAGAGCAGAAATCTATACGGCATTTGGGATGGGGATGAGATGTTTCTCTCTGAGAAACAATGAAAGGTAGAAGACGGGCCCTTGGTATTAGTATTTTGAGTGGTACAGATCCCAAATTTGCTTCACCTACATTTGTCGACAGAAGTTAAAAAAAAAAAAAGTGGCATCTCCTCCCCAAATTCCTTGCAAAGTTGTTTTAATTTCTTGGCAAGAAGCAGGAGTTACCTTGTAGTAAGATGAGGAGCCAAAAAATTTGATAATAAATAAAAAAAATTTAAAAGCCCCGCCCATTTCTAAAGGAGAAAAAAAAACTCTGAGTCTGCTGAATTCCCAATTTCATCTTACATTGAAAATATATTGATTAGGGTCAAATATCGACTATCACCAATACTAGACCAATGCATCTCCTTTTCCATATCAACTAAGTTGCATTGAGGTTACTTCCAGGTGAGGCTTTTATTGTGTACTCCCTCCACCTTATTTATGGAATTTAAAGTGGGGCTCAGATGACCTCATTTTTACTTTCTTTATATGTACTTGTGTGAATTCTTATCATAAAATCATTAGGAGAAAAGGACAGTATAAACAGTATGATGGTATTTAAATCATTTCAGTAGGAGCTTCCTTCCAGAACAGGAATGAGTGAACTGAGTGGTCTCAGATGTCAGGGCTCCGGCAGATACCCCCATTTAAATCATGACTCTCTAGCCAACTTTCAGAACTTAAAGAAGATTTATTAGGAGTAAACATGCCGGCACTGCCTGGCCGACTCTGAGACACATCATTCATTGTCACCCTTGACCCTGGTTTTCCCCTATCTCCTGGGTGTATCATAATTCATATTCTCCAATGGGACACATCCATAACCAAAAGTCATCAATCATACTCTCCAGTTAGAATTTTGCATGGCAGAAAATTCAGTCATCTAGAAACTATCTTTGAAAACATTTATGGAATGCAAGCTGCCCACTGCTCCCTCCTCTCTTTCTGTTGGTAACTCTAAAAAGACCATAGAAATATTTTATGAGTTGACATCAGAGCTATTTCTACCTTTAGTTATGAAATGTTAGTTAATAGCTCCATTTCCTGCCATAGTGTGGTAGGAATTACCCAAAAAATACAGTGTAAGCTTCTAAAACAAGAACAGCCCATGAATCCTACAGAAACCCAGGGTGGGGAAAAATTGTATTTCTTCTATTGGTAATTTTATTGATAATTCTATTTGTCAGATTTGTATCCTCAGCAAATCCCCACAAAGCCAGTCCTTGACTACAGAATGTTAATTGGGGGCTACAGAGATCCAAATGTTGCCCACCTTTGTAGTAGAACTTCCCACATGACTTGTACCCGTGTTTCCATGGCTTTGAGCAAGGCGTCTAGGTTTTGCTTACAGAGGGTTAATACTTGTGTTCTGTCCTTTGGCCTCTGCAGGTGTTGGTGGCAATTTGGTGGCTATCCAGGCCAGTCGCATTTCCACATTTCTCCATTTCTGGAGCATGCCTGGAGTCCTGCCACACAAAATGAGGCAGCATTGGCCTAATCCATGTACCACCTTCTTTGCCTCAGGTAGGAGGTCATTGGTCCCTTGCTATATGCACACCTGGACTCTAAAATTTCAGAAAATACTGTACTAGGAAGATGTACTCATTAACCATTAACTTGGGTCTCCATTCAGTGTTACAGAAAATTACTCTTCTTTCCCAGTCAGAAGCCAATGAGAAAGGTTGTTCTCCATATAAGCCACAATGAATTGCTTTGCCTATATTCCTGTGACTTGCATAATCATCTAATCGCTCAGATAGATCATTGTTGTCTCAAAGGTGTTTTTTCCAAAGGGCAATTGGACTTGCTTGTTTTTTTCCTCTCTCTCTGAAAACACTTTGTTTCTCAACCAAGAATCTTCTTCACTTCTAATTGATCAATGGGGAATTCCCACCATTCAGTTAGAATTGAAGACGCTTCTTGGATGAGAAATAAAACATTTTCAAAGAAAAGAAAAAAAAAACAAGAAAGTCCGGTTGCCTTTTGCAAAAGCACCTTTGGGACGTCTTTCATAAACCTTCACAAGGTTTCGTTGGGATGCCAATTCAGGTCTATTCCACTATGCAGAAGCCTCCCTTCAGTTTGAGAAACACATCTATCCAAACCAATCCAATCCAGTCTAGTTCTTACCCGTATCAGTCCCCTTCTCATTGGAATGGAATTTGAAGATTGGCTTCCCCACAACATGGTTTAGATGAGGAATAAGAATAGCAGTAAAACTAGCGGAAAAGTGACAGTGAGAAATCTATGTGATAATAGGTAATGTGTTGCCAGTTAGGGAAAATATTGTTTTTAGAAAAAAAGGAAGAAAACTTAATCATCTCTTTAAACAGTGCTAGTCAGATTTAAGGGGTTTTAAAATGTATAAAATCCAGCTATCATTTCTAAATTTGTTCAGTATTATGTAATGGTCACTTTCTAAATAAGCTGTGGCATCTAGAAGATATATTATCAAATTTAATTTTTGCACTAATCTTCCCTTGGACCTCTCTAGGGTTTACCTTGCAGTGCTGCAATCAAAAATGAGAATGTGTGTATGAGTATGTTTCTGTAGATATGTATTTACATATGTATATAATATGGAAAGAAGAGGAGAAAGTATATGCAATGCCTAATGTTGAAAAAGGTTGTGCAAAAAGCATATTAGCAAACATTAATTGAAAAAAGTCATACAGAGAGTTCTCTGTCTGCAAATATATTGGGTAGTGGTACCTACTATGTTTTTCAAAGAACTCAGCTCTTCTTTATCATAATTACAACCTTTATTCTTTCCTGCAGGCATCAACTCTAAATCGGCTCGAGTCCTGATCTTGCTAGTAATACCAGGACACCTGGTGTTCCTCTATACTATACATCTCTTTGAGGGGGGCCACACAGCAATCACTTTCACTTTTGTGGCATTTTATCTGACAGCTGCTCTTCTGCAGGTAACCAGAAACTAACCTTTAGAATTTGGGATCTGGGTTTGGATAATTTATTTTTGTCCATTCACATCACCCCAAAGTCCCCCTTTTCCATGTGGAATACTCTGTCTACATTTCACCCCCAACCTTACCAAATAGATTAGACAGGAAACATAACCAGACAAGTTACTTCTGCTTTATTGTTAAGCTACGTTAACATGATTTTGCAAGCCTAAAGAGGAATTCTCTTATTCTTTTTAGAGACCAAGAAACTAGGGACCGTCCCTTGTGAGCCTCTTGTACCCACTATCCAGCTGCAGACTATGTTGTCTCTTACCTGACCATTCCCTAAGAAGCATCTCTTGGCCCTGTTTCCCAACAGCTTTCCACATACTATTATAGCAGAACCTTTCCAGCTTTGCAGATTAGCCGGTGGGGGTGGGGGGAGAGGCAGAGAGGGGAGAGCCAATGTTCCGTGCTAGTGGTGGGCAAGCACACACACCCACAGCTCCATTTGTGCAAGCACTAGGCACACATGCTCACCTACCAGTTCCACAGCCAAGTTCCAAGGGGCTAAAGGTCCATTAATGGGCCGTAGCTTGGGAGTTGAGGACCCCTGCATTACCGTATCCCAACTGACCAAGTTACATACTGTATTCCTTGTAAATGGGGGAAAGAAATGAGGAGGAGATTTTGTCTCAGCTGTGGAATCTGTGCACTTTCAGCTATCGCAGCTGATATAATAGATGGCAGTGTTACGACATCATGACATGTTCATGCTGGTGACCACTGCGCTTATTTTGTTTCTCACTTGCAGGTGGGAATTCTGCTCTATATGGCTGACCTCATTGTGAGACTAATGTGGAGAAAGGGTCTGGATCCTGACAATTATTCCATCCCCTACCTCACTGCCCTGGGAGATCTCCTGGGCACTGGCTTCTTGGCGGTTTGCTTCCACCTGCTTTGGTTGCTCAGAGAGTTGGAGCCAAAACTAGGGAACTAAAGTTGTTTCAACTGTAGTGTCAACCCACCTGAAGATCTCTCACCGTCTTCAACAGGGTAATGAAAAGAGGGCATCCAGGTTCCTGAACTGGACCAGGTTGCCTGTGTCTCCTCCCTTTGGATCTCAACACTGCATAGCTGAAAAGAACTAAAAATGACGTAGCATAATCATGTATCACAGCTTTTGAAGTGTCAGCAAGGAAAGGATTGTGAAGCACTCTGATCAGTTGTTCAACCAGTAAGAGGAATCTTACTACAATAGCTTGGTTTGAACAGTCTATGGATGCTACCAGAAATCTAACCCCCTGTTCTCAGTGGGGTGGAGCTTGGTGTCCTTGGCGAGATGCCCATTGTCTCCACCATCCTTCAATGAAGGCATTTTGCTTTCTGTCTGCTATATGTTCCGACAGAGAAAGAGAAAATTATGTCCAGGACTGTTTTCACTGAATTCCTTAACTTAAAAAGGAGAAACAAAGCATTATGGTACAATAGTTCAAAATCTGCTTCATGACACCTCATGCATTATGGCAACCTGCTCAGCGACAATTACTTTGCATTAATCTTTTTAGTCTATCCACTAATGTTCAACTTGGGGAATGGGATATGTCTCTCCGTGTATGTGTGTGTGTGTGTGTGTGTTTTCTTGCACTTAGGGGAACATAATTGGGGAGGGAAAAACCCTAAATATTGAAACTGATTGTATATACAAATGAAAATTTAAAAAATGTGTTTTGGACAGAAAATGTTTAGAAGAAAGCAACGGTCAGTGATAGAAGGACAATCAGCATCTAATCTTTTCCATCTCACTATACTACTTTCCTGGACAAAGTTTCTTGCTGAGCATAACTGCTAGTTCAGGGAAATCTGAAAATAAGCTTAAATTTAAAAGCCAAATTCTGAATGCTCCCCTAGAGGTAGTCAGAGGAGGAAGTTTGATAGAAATTTGGTGTCCATGATAGCTTTGTGCTGGGAAGAACAGGCCTTCATGAGTTCTGGGTCAGGGACAAATCTTTTTGTGACCTCTTAGCTGTTGCAAAGGCAGGGAAATGAACTCATTTATTTCTGGCCCAGAGCCCAGTGACAGCTGAGTTTTTACTCACAGGAATTTTTATAATAGAAAAACGGGGTTTGAATTTCCCTATGCCTCCAGCACAAGTGTCAGGCTTAATCAAATTTCCATCTTTTTTTCCCTGTCCTCTTTCTTGTTTTGTTTTACAAGTTCAACTCAGATTATTGTTTTTATGGGGTCACAGAAATGTACACATACAAAATAAAATATAAATAATGGTTAGAACTTGGATGGCTTCATTATGTGGCCCAGGGCATTGTTAAGCTAACAGTTTCTAAGATCCAGCAGGTAACACATGGGACAATATGTCAGCTTTATCAGCTACTAGTTACCCAGCACCTGCACTTTGTGACAACACTATGTGATTGGGCTATGCAGGAGAAATCCAGTTCACAATTTTTTGGCTCGGTGGTGATTGGTGATTGAAAAACATAAGGGAATATTGCTCCCGCCGCCTTGAGTCTGGAAGCAGTTCCATAGGTGGAAGGCGTAGACATTTTGGTGAGGTACCAATGTTTAGTACTGTAAGGAGCTCCAGACCACTCCTGAGCTCTCCAGTACCCTCTGATGTTCTGCCGTGAAGAACATGACTAGTACATCAATATACCTCAGTGCGACGCAAGAAGACTGTGTCTGCTGCTGACTTTTACAGCTACAGGATAATGGAGTGTGATAGCAAAGAATTCGCTACTACTATTCCACAACCTTGTGAGGCAACTGGCAGTTGGAACAGAGTTCTTTTCAGGTAGGGAGGAAGATTAGAACTCAGCATCAGAGCCTGTTATTTACTGAATTAAGAAATAGTAATGATCTGATGGTCATTTTGAAAAATCCTTCCTTAGCGAGCACCTAGAAGCCAAGAGGAACATATGTGCCAAATTTCCAGTTGGTAGGCTTTACAGTTCTGGAGATTTCGTGATGAGTGAGTGGCACTTGGCTTTTATATATACAGTTATAAAAATTATAAGAATCAGTCTGGTGTAGAAAACTGCATTGAACACAGCTGAGAGAGCGATTCTTTTTCTTTTTTTAAGGCATACATCCTCAGGGAACTCAATATAACATCCATACTACTCCTGCCTCCCACTTTTGTCACAACTACCCTGAGAAATAGATTGTGTGTGGGGGAGGTGAGACAGGAAGCATCCCAGCATCACAAAGCTGTCTGTTATGGCTGAGGAAAATCCTGAACCTCAGCCTGCCTACCACTACATCATTTTACTCTTCACAAGGGAAAGTAGGGCTGGTAGAACAAGAAAACATACGAGTGGAACTCTAAAATATATATTGGAAAGCCTCACAGATGCTTTCTTATTTTATTCTACTGCCTCTCTCCAAAACATGAGATACCATCAGTTTGCAGTCACTGAAACATTTCTAAAATAGTTGTTTAAAGGATCTGAATAGAGGCACAATGGCTTAGTGGCTTAATGACACTGGAGAAGGTCACTATTCCCAACAGTTTGAGCCCTAGCATCGTGTACCAGTGAGCTCCTGTCATATGACTCGGCTTTTGCCAACTTAGCAGTGTGAAAGCATGTTACATGTGAGCAGGTGAATAGGTACCCATTCAGTGAGAAAAGTAACACATTTGTTCAGTAGAGTGAATCCAGCTTATGCTCCAATGTGATGCATGTGATGGAGAGGACTTTGATGGAGAGGAAAGTCCTGGATGTTGCTGCAGAATGCTCTTTAACCTTTCTGAATGTAGAGCTACAATCCACCACAACCACCACAAGGACTAGCACTCTGACAGCCAAACAAACTGGTTTCTACTCACACTGTAGTATCCTGGCTAATGTAACATCACCATAAATAACTGATAGGCTCTGGAATGGACATACATTATCAAGAGAGAAAATACAATAGTGAAAGAATCTGTATGTCAGCTTTGGAAGCTGTATTTCATGCTGCTGCATAGCCTGAGAAAGTGGGAGGGGGGTGATTTCAATTGAGTAGTTCTAAGTAGAAAAAATAAAATTCTTTTCTTAGTTCAAGGTTACTAAGTGTGGCGCAGCAGAGAAAAAGGATCTTACACTGGGACAGATCGTGATTGGTCCATGTGATGATGGGTGAAAAGGGGAAAGATTGTAGTTTGGGACATTGTAGGAAGTCTGGGAAACTTAGTTTCGAGATTCCACAGATGTTCCAGGTGCTGCTCTAATAAAGGTACTTTTGAGATTATGCTTGTCTCAGAGTTACTGATTGGAATGGAGTTTTGCTGGAACGCTGACATAATAATATTCCAAGTGTACATTGATTTTATTTTTTGTTTAAGTAACATCATTTTTCTTCCCAAATAAGACTCCAGGTTGCTGAAATCTAAGACAAGATGTGGCTTCATAAGCTCCCTGTAAAATAAGAAAAGAAAGTGCCAGAAAATAGGGAATATATTTAAAATAGGGCTGTAGCTGGAAAACACAGGAGCAGCAAAACAATAGGAAGACATCTAACTTGCACTGCTCATACTTCAGAGCCTTTCCTACCTGGAGCTTTCTGGACACTTTGGGATTATAGTTTCCAGAATCCTGAACATAGACCTTGGTAGCACTTGGTTCTGAATTTGTGTTGGCAGATGGGGAAAAGAAACCTACAAAACTCCAGAATCCTTAATTGATACATCATTTGTGTCTACCATAATTTCTTTTGTCAACATTTAATTAAACTTCTCCAAATTGCCTCCATAACAAATCATGAATGAATGAACAAAACAAACCCAAATAACTTGGGAGATAGAATGAATGTTATATTTTTCTTTTTTGTGGGGTGGGATTGAGGGAGAGGAGGGGAAAATGGAAGGTGGGGGGGGGGAAGTCTGCCTGTTTTTTTATTGTAAAATCAGAATGATTGGGTTACAATTTGCATTTAACCATAAAGGTAAATAAGCTGCAACTGCTGTGGTCTATCAAGAAGATCACAGCTACAACTTATGTGATCTAGTTGCTTTGCAATTGGAGAGAGGTGCTTTCCTAACTCAAAGAAGGCAGTTTGGCAATGTCCAAGGAATCATTGTGTTTCTAGATAATAAACCAGTGGGTGTTATTCTTCCGGTTTGGCCCGGTTCTGGTGAGCCGGTAGCGGCGATGAGCAGTGGAGACTGAACCGGTTCTCTCCAACACTCTGCTATTGGGCCTACTCACCCGCCCGCGATCCCATACTCATCTTTATGTCCTGCTTTTGGAGCGCAGCTGCTTTACGCGGCACAGCAATGGCTGCACAGCAACTGCTGAAGTGTCAGGGAGAGTTCAGGATTGCAGGAGGTGACTCAAAATGCCTGTGCAAAGTGCATGTTCACACACGCGTGCAAAGTGCACCCACCAAGCCACGCCCACTGAATCAGTGGTAAAAATTATTCAAACACACCATTGTAAGAAACGTTCCTATTTCCTATTTCCTTCATAATGACTATATGAGTAGAAAGTTATTGCAGGGAGCAAAGTAGCCACTCAATAGTGCCCAACACATTTGTTCATCACCGCCATTCAAGATCATTAATTCTACGTGGATTTTAAGTAGAATCTATCTATGTAAAGAAAGTGAACATTAAAATGAATGCTACCTTTTTAAAGTTCTGATTTTTTATATTACTTTTAAAGGTCACTATTATAAGGATTTATACATTGCCCACTCCTTTCCTGAATCCAAACCTTCCCCCTTTCCGTGAAAAAAACCCAAGATCTTTCCATTGAAAAGTACTGTGTTTATTTCTATTTTGGATGGACTCCCTAGAGAACATCTGGTCATGTTTTATCTTTGCTCTTAGGTAATTCCAACTCATTTATATCAGGCAGGAAAAACGAGTGGTGTAAATAATTAGTTGGAGAATATTTTTCCACAAAAATCAATAAATGTTCTATCTAAATCATGAATGAGCAATGCTTTGAAAGTTCTTACTAAGAACTCACTAAGGATCCTTAAATCTTCCATTCTGTATTGGTTGGCATTCCATCCAGTTGTCTGTCTCAAAACCTAATTTTCTCAAGGTGATCAGATAACTACCATAATAAGGATGAATAAAACACAAATTGAAAAAGTGGTGTGTTTTTTTTCCACCAATGAACATTTAATTGACTCTGGGTAAGCAAATATTTCCAAGCATTCTGTCTTCCAGTAAGTGTTCTAATTTTTAGCTTGCCAAATTTGGTTTTGTTTTAAAAAGTTGCAGAAAGCTGGGAGCATTTAGACTGGGTCCCACTTTCTGCTGAACATAATAATCCACTTCTAGTTAGACTCACCCAGTGAAAGGAAATGCTCCATATCTATAGGTGACTGGTTTAACTGTTAAATTGCTCAGGAATTGCCTTCTACTGTTATGTTGTAATCTATCTTCTCTTTTAGGAATCCTTAAGATCCTTTTACCATCAGCTTCCCATCATGGAATCCTATACACAATGTTTCTGAGTTTATAAAAACCTGCTGCTTTGCTATTGGTTTTCAGAAAGTATCGGCCACATTGTGTCCTGAGGAGGCAATATTAGACACCAACAACATACTGCTGTTTCACTGTGCATTTTAAGTCTGGCACTCTGTAGAGTATCATCAAGCTCATTTCCTTAGATTGCTGGCAACTCCTTTTCTTTTGCTTCTGTTCCATTTTAGCAAATTGCATCCTTGAATTGCTATAGTCCAATCCTGAAAGCATCTCACCTCTTAGGGTGGCACTGGCCCATCCACTACAGTCTTCCAAAGTGGGAAATTTCACTGATGGTTTCCAACAAGCAAGTCAATGGGGAAGTCAGCAGGAGATTGCAAATAGTGATCATGTGACCATGGGATACTATAATCATATGGGATTTCCCTAACAGCAGCAGCTGGAACTGCCATTGTAAGTCAATGCTGTCACATGATATCATGCTTTATGACTCTGTTCATTAGTGATGAAGATCCTGGTCCCAAATACTGTTGGTAAACAAGGTCTATCTGCATGAAACACTAGGACAAATGGACAATGGGGCTGGATACCATTTTTATACAAAGGACACTTGGATCTATTTCTCCTTTCCATCTCCCCTAATTGTGTTTGTTCTGTGATTGGCTGCTGGTTGAGTTAGACTGAAGTCTAGAAGTTTAAGAATCAGCCAATGCCTAGGAAAGAGTAACTATGGTAGTTTGGAAAATGGATTAAGCTTTCCCTCCAAGACACACACACACACACACACACAAATACATAAATATATACATGTCCCAGGTATCTTCAGAGGTTTTAAAAAAGGAAAGGTGGTAGTTACAACAGATCCAAACCTGCCCCTTTTTATCTGTGCCATCTCAGTAAGAATGGGTGGTCCTTCACCTGACAGCAAAAGCCATCATGGCTTTTTAAAATAACCCCCACCCCCTTTTCATGAAGGGCATATACACATCTACCTCTGGTTCAGATGAGACCATCTTAGGCATTTCACTTATGAAAATAACAGACTGCTGTTTGGTTGAAAAAGACAGAGAAATGTGAATTTGTCTATCTTCCAGAACCGTTGAATCTTAATGAATATCTTATTAAAAAATGCAGGATCAGCAGACTTCGCTTTCTTTCAGGATTTTCAGCTGAATGCCAGCACCTCCTGGCAGCCAGGATATTTGTAAACAAGCACAGGCTTTGCAAATACCAAAGTGCCACAACCAAATTCCAAGGAAACCAGCCCCAGGTAAGAGTTCTAGAAATTGCTTCAGTGTGTACTCAGAAACAAGAATTCAAGTAGAAACACATACTGCTTTAGATAAGTTGGGTTATTGCTTCAGGGTTTTTACTTCTTGCTGAGTATTTTTCATGTTATAGTAATTAAAAACCTTTCTTTTTCTTTAAAAAAAACCCCTTTGTGAGAAAAACAAAGATTTATTACTAAGTCAAATCTTTTGGTGTTAGGTTGAAGCAATTATAGTCTGTTTAGAAAGCCATTGGAGAATAGGCTTGAGTTTTTAGTGAAAGAAGGAACTGTGATTATTTGATGACAGATTATTAATAGTCTGAGGGAAGACAGACTATTTCCACTGTACACAGTAAGCTCTATTTAAATGACTAAAGGTGGAAGCCAGTTGAAATTCTTCAGACTTTTTAACAAAAAGATGATATATAATTTCACCATGTCGATCACACAACAAAAGACAGTCACTATTCTATTATTTGGGGGGGGGAGAAACAAGGATTCTGCACTTTACAAGACTAAGAAAGGAAGGCAAGCAAATTTCAGAAGACGATATGGTTAAAAATGGGTCTTAATTAATTCCAGAGATTGACTGCAGGATTCAGGTCACAGCTGTTCAACTGTTCCCAAATACAAGTTCTTTTAGTAGCTTGCAAGAGACATGAGAGCGTCAGCTGGCTTGGCTTGTCCAGCTGAATACAATCTAAACTAAATTCCCTCTCCAACAGCCCTACAGATATTTCTCTGGAACTACAGCTAGAGACCAGTCATCTGTTTCGTCTGTATCATTTCATCTCCATGCTGGGTGAAAGCTGCTGCATTATTGGACTGCTGCCTGTCACACCTGCTGTTAAACACAGGGTAACCTCAGGGGTGGGATTCTACTGGTTCAGACTGGTTCTATAGAACCGGTTATTGTGATTCTGCACAGTAGAGAACCAACAAATTGTGCCCCTGTCTGGCCTTGCCACTCTCCGCCTGCCCTCCCCTCCCAGTCAGTCCTTATCACGCATGCACAACATTGCACACATGCCCAACATCGCTGACTGCATTCTTTCCCGCTCAGTCACTCCTTAGGGTATGTCTTTTCCACCCCTCCTGACAATCAGCTGTTCCTATGGTCAGCTGTTCCAGGATTCCCCTTGCTGACTTACTGCCTCATCCAAGAGGCTCCCCTGAGGCCCAGAAGGCCCCAAAATGGAGCGCAGGGGGGTGCGTCCCCCCCCATGCTCAGTTTTTTTTTCCTTCCTGAGCCCCAGGGAAGCCTTCTGGGAGCAAAAATGCCGCCCCCCAGGAGGCTCCCCTGAGGCCCAGAAGGCCCCAAAATTTGGGGCGAGCCTGGAAGAAAACACACAGTCACATAGCCATGCCCACATAGCCATACCCCTGAACCAGTTGTTACAAATTTTGAATCCCACCCCTGGGTAACTTGATTAGGGTAACTTCTGCACTAGTTCCTGGCCCAAGAGGGATACTTTCCAAAACAACCGTAATCCCAAAATTGTGAGTACTATGAAGATGTGTGTTGTGTCCCTGACAACTACAGTTCCCAGTCTGGTCTGCCATGTCCCTAGCTAGGGGGAAGGGGTGTTGTGTCCCTGACAACTACAGTTCCCAGTCTGGTCTGCGTTTCGGGCGGGAGCACCAATCATTCCCATTGGTTGATGCCGTTTGACAGCTGCTATAAAAGGAGCTGTCAAACGGCATCAGCTGTTGTCACCAGCTGGGCTGCCAGCCCAACCTGGGCAGCCGCGGCAACCCGTTATGCTACGAATAAAGCAATGTTAGCCTTCAGTCCCGTGTCTGCCTCGTGTGTCCGCCGGCTACTCAACACTGGCGATGAGGATGGGATACACAAATGAGAGGCAACCGGACTGAAACAGCCGAGCAAGTCACTAATAAAAAGAGCCGAAGCCGCTGAGAGCTGAAAGTCACGAGCCGCAGACGACCTCTGTGTGCTCGAAGCTTTTGAAAAACCTCCATTGCTGAGGAGAAAAAACGCCGCCCGCCAGGCACTGCCGCTGGCGCTACCGAGAGCACGAAGCTCAAAGCCTCCATTGCTGAGGAGAAAAACGCCCCCCACCAGGCACTGCCGCTGGCGCTACCGAGCACGAAGCTCAAAGCCTCCATTGCTGAGGAAAAACGCCCCCGCCAGGCACTGCCGCTGGCACTACTGAGAGCGTGAAGTTCAAAGCCTCCTCGCTGAGGAGACAGACGCCGCCCACAGGCACTACTGCCGCCATTCAAAAAGCCGCCGAGACGAGCCAGTCTACCTGTCAAACCCCGAGAGCCCGATCTACCCAGCAGCTGTCGACAACGACCCCCAGCCAAAAGGGCCCGGTCTACCTGTCAAACCCAGAGAGCCTGATCTACCTAGCAGCCGTCGACAATGATCCCCAGCCAAAAGGGCCCGATCTACCTGTCAAACCCCGAGAGCCTGGTCTATCCCGCCAAGAGTTCCCCGTAGGTCCCGATCTGCCTCGCCGATGACGAGATCTACCCCGCCAAGAGTTCCCTGCAGGACCCGATCTACCTCGCCGACGACAAGAGCCGGTCTACCGACAAAACGCACGGACTCCCGACCAAACGGCCCGGTCTACTACTCCAGCCGTACGAAATACCTGAAGCGATCCAAACGGGGAAAACCTACCTGGACCACCGCAGGTTCCTGCTGATTGGACTTTTGCACCCCTGCAGCTGCCCGGATGATCCCAAGGGCAAAGGACTCTACCCCGGCTGGGGATTCCCCTGGGACTAGGAGCCTATTTGCAGGTCTGCCATGTCCCTAGCTAGGGGGAAGGGGTGTTGTGTCCCTGACAACTACAGTTCCCAGTCTGGTCTGCCATGTCCCTAGCTAGGGGAAAGGGGTGTTGTGTCCCTGACAACTACAGTTCCCAGTCTGGTCCGCATTTCGGGTGGGAGCACCAATCATTCCCATTGGTTGATGCCGTTTGACAGCTGCTATAAAAGGAGCTGTCAAACGGCATCAGCTGTTGTCGCCAGCTGGGCTGCCAGCCCAACCTGGGCAGCCGCGGCAACCCGTTATGCTACGAATAAAGCAATGTTAGCCTTCAGTCCCGTGTCTGCCTCGTGTGTCCGCCGGCTACTCAACAATGTGTGTGCTTGGTAGAGTGGTTGGATTTATGGAAAATGGACAAATGATTTCATATTAAATCTTGATGCAGCACTTTGTAAGTCATAAGGTCACTGAGTTGAAAAGAACCGAATCATCTACAATGGTCCATCATTTATATCCATGAAATCTAGACTAACATGAGGAGTAAGTAACTCTTTATTTCTAGATGTTGCTCAATGAGGACTCTCAACATTTCTTAGCATTGATCATTTAGGCTGGGAATTGTAGTTTAACACCCTCTGATGGCCAAGGGTTTTGTAATCTAAGTTAGCCTATTCCCAGCAGATGGTCCAAATTCTATTTGAAGTTCCATTTTGAACTATTGTTGAACTGATATCTTAAAAAATCAGAATTTATGCAAGTCAGGTATTCATGATGCCTGGGATTTTGGGGGAGTGGTTAAATAAAATGTATATTAATCTAATCTATTCCAGTCATTCTGCTATTAACATAGAGTATTTGACTTCTCCAACACCAAATTATATTAGAATAGGTTTTTGCTAACTTTTTTTAAACTATATTTCCAGAATTCACAATCCATTATTAGGTGTGATTGGTATGCGAGTATGGGCCCTCACCCCTTAGTTGCAGCCCAGTACCAGATTACAGCCCATTAGGAACCAGCCTGCCAAAGTAGCAGGTGAGTGCACAAAGCTTCGTTTGCACATGCATTGGATTTAGGTATGTGTGTGTGAAGCCATTCACCCCCACCCCACCCCACACCACCACTGGTCCACGGAAACCAAACCCTTGCCTTAGAGCACTAACTCACATATTGGTTTGGAATGCCAGTTCTGAACTGAGCTTGCAATTCTTTTCTATGTTTAAAGGCTCATTTTGCTGATCCTTTGTTTAAACAAGTGTTAAAACAAATGAACAAGTGTTAAAACAAGTCAGAAACAGAATGTTTCAGAACTTTCAGAAGTCTGCTTATATTTACATGTCCCTAGTCTGCTAAGTTGCTTTAAATGCATTTTGTTCCATGATCAAAAAGCTGTGACACTTTTGTCACAAATAAAGCATGAACAATCGTTCTGGTGCTCTTGGGATATTTTCAACGTATCTGGAAGGGAGTGGGGTGATGGAAGAAGGACCATCATGGGTATATTGCATTCGTACATCATGGCCAGTGCTCGTTGTAATAAATAAGGGTGCTATTATATATTTTTTTCTTTTCTGTTGGGAGATTGTTATTGTGCCTTTAACGATTTAAACTTTTTTGTTTTTAACTTCAGCATGGTGAGAACTGCACCATTGATGTTCATCAATCGTACTGCTTCCACATTGAAACAATTGGAAGGAATTCCAGAGTTAGGGGCTGATTATGAATTAAATGTATTACCATATTTCTAGACCACTCAACCCTTGTAAATGCTCTGACAACCCAACCTCTGGATAGGTTTGCAGAGCATATGCAAAACAATGCTCTGAATTCAAAGTGCTGCACAGTTTTGTTGCATCTTTGTGCTAAATGAAACATCTAAGACAGGGATGTCAAACTCGAGGCCCGTGGGCTTGACCTGGCCTGCAGGGTACTTAGATCGGGCCTGCAGGGCTGCCCTTGAAACAGCAAAGGACCAGCCTGCGGTGCCTCTGCCAGCAAAGACAGAGCTTGGGAGGGTCGCTTCATTTTCTCTGGCAGAGCACTTGAGCAATCAGAAGTGCCCCCAACATGCAATGTCGAGCTGGCCATGCCCCCCCCAGACTCCCCCCCCCGAGGTCAAACACAATCCTGATGCAAATGAAATTGAGTTTGATACCCCTGATCTAAGATAGTCCTCCCTAATTTGATGCTCCCTAGATGTGACGAAATTACAGTAGCTCTTAATACTGCCAGCTAGCACAAGCAGGCTTATCTGAAAATTCAGTGAGGTATAGTCTCATCATATCTAGAAGATATCTTGCTGGAAGAGACTCGTTTAAGCAAACAAACAGCAACATGAATGATTTCCCCTTTCATTGTTGGAAGTACACATTCAGCAAGGTTGATAATACTGGACAAGATGGTGCCTGTTTTTTTCCCTGTTTTTTTTTTTTCTAATGTGATTCTGTTCAAAGCAAGTAGTGTTGTGCAGTTCTTTGGATTAAGTTTAGAAAAGGTGGTTTGAATGTACGGGTGCATCAATGCAGCATCTCTTGGTAATGCATGAAATCAGATGCTTCAGTTTCCAGGATCCCATAGCTCCACACTTTTCAAAGCATTCCTCCTGAATGGAATTGAGAATAACACACAATCCAAATAGTAAGCAACCCACACAAATGTCTTGTTGAAATGTGTTACGATATGCTGTCCTCCAATAATTACACATAGAAATGTTTGATGGCTTGTTAAGTGGAAATGGTTAGACTTCCCAGTCAGTTTCAATACTGGAAATCTAGCAGAGAACAAACCTGTAATTACAAAATAGTAAATCACATTACAAAAAAAAAAAACACACAGATAAAAAAGCAGTGCTGGTCACCTTAAGAAAGAAAAAAGAACCCAAATCCATTGTGGGTAAGATATTTATTAAGATTAAATAAAATTAACACAAATATTTTTGCAAGCTTTCACGTACTCCAGAACTCTTCATCAGGTGATGTGCAAAAAGCAAAACATTTAAGAAGAAAAATTGGCATCTTATTGCATAAAGAATTATTACATTCCTCTTTAAATGGCTGTAGTTTATCACTTTGACCTTAAGATGTCCTTATAGCTCTTATATGGCTTCTATGTATTATAAGTACCAGAAATTTATATTTAACTGTAGGAACATTGAACAAAAATCACCTGTAAAAACTATTGCAGTAAAAGCGTGTTTCCAGATGGACAAGTCAAAAGGCACCGAATAATCAATCCATTCTTCCTTAACAAATTTATGTGTGTGTGTGTGTGTTAAGAGAACAGCTAAAAGAAATGGTAAAATTAAATTACAAGTGGAAAATGATGACATCTGGATGGCCTATAAAGTTCCACCACGGAGGGAAGGTTGCTGTGTGCTAACAGCCTTGCCTGGAAACATCAGAAGAGCTTTGGGAAGACTTTAAAGACCAACAAAAGAATCAAGATGTTACTCTGGGGTAAGGAAGATCTAGGTTCAAGTCTACCATCGATCATGTAAGATTTAGGCCCCTCATCCTCTTTCAGCCCAACCTACCTACAGAGTTGAAGGGAGGGAAGGGGAAAGGAAAGTAGGCTAGGCATACCAAATTGGAGTTGCAGTAATTTATAAGACCACTGGATGGTAGCAAAGAGACATACAATTGTGACTTTGAATTTTGACATGGCTATGGAGTGCCTAATGTACCCTACCTTGAGCTCCTGCAGGAAAAGGTGGATATAACTTAACACATAATTTTAATAAGTAAGAAAGCTGATGCAATGCTCAGAAAAGAAAGGCCAAGGCTTGCAAGAAACCCTGAAATGTATAGTTTCTCTTCACTTCTAACACAAATGGATATGTTAGGTCTTAGTGCAACTAAGGGAAGAAGTCTGGACTTTGGGGCTCCATCCATTGGCCAGCTGCAAAGATGGGATAAATTGCTTTTTTGACCCCTTCCTTTCTAAGCATCAATCTACTGCTAGATGCCAAAAACAACAACAAGTGACATTTGATAGATTGGCCTCCCTAGTGTGTGTGTGTGTGTTGTGTATATGTCCTGATGTAGAATATTACTAGCAGCAGAGACCCTGTATGGAGAATATCTTGTCCTCCTGGACACAGCCCTACATTTTCCTGATGAGTTTCCATAAGCTTGTGAAAACCTTGTGGGACAGCACATTTGGGGTGGGGGTGGGGATTAGGTTTGGTCTGTCACTGGTGGATAGCAATAGCCCTTAGATTTATATACTGCTTCACAATGCTTTACAGCCCCCTCTAAGCGGTTTACAGAGTCAGCATATTGCTCCCAACAATCTGGGTCCTCATTTTACCCACCTTGGAAGGATGGGAGGCTGAACCAACCTGGAGCCTGGTGAGATTTGAACTGCCAAATTGCAGGCAGCCGGCAGGCAGCAGAATTAGCCTGCAGTACTGCACTCTAACCACTGCACCACCGTGGCTCTACTATGGCTGATGCCATCATTCATTTCTAAACTTTGCTTATCCTACACACTTCTTAGAGGCAGTTGGAATGAAGAGTACAGAAATCTTAGCAACAAAATAAATAATGCCATCCCCTATGCACATTCAAGATTTGGTTGCCTTCACAGGACATGCTTGCCCCAAGTTAGCCATGATTTATTCAACCTAATTAGAAATGGAACTCTAAAATCTCATGCAAGGTTGGCACAACTTGCTAAATTAGTTTTCAGTTCAGGAGTTCAGTTCATCCCATAAATATAACCAGTAAATTTCTCTGAGCTTTTACAATTTCTTTCAGAATAAACACGTGAGTGCTATCACCACAAAATGTGGCACTTTTTTTTTTTTGCATTTTAATTACCTCTTTTTCATTATGCAGCAACGTGCAGATGTATTTGCAGTAGAACTGCAGGTTTTAAATTTGAATGGTTTGTTGTTTGAAACATTTTACTTGCAGAACAAATAATGGATTCACATGAAGAAATAGGGCATTTTCTTCAGTCTAGAAATATTTCAGGGTTGAACCACTTCCAAAATGATTGAAACAGCCACCCCAAACATCCCACTTGAAATGGGTATTTTAAACTTCACAGATGCATCTCCCATCTAAATCAGTTAGTGAAATTGTGGTTAAAGGGACCAGGCTAGAAACTTGAAGATTGAGAATCTGTGTGTTAGGCATTAAGACAACTGAGTGACATTGGGCCTGTCACACATTCTCGGCCTTCTGGAGGAAAAAAAATCATGCCAAGAAAACTGCAGGGACTTGACAAGCCACTTGGAAGGAATCAATACTGGCTCAAAGATATTAAACAAACCCTTATCACTAATTCAATTTTCTAATTCAGTGTAATTCAATGCATATGATAAAAACAGCCTGTTGCTTATGGTACAAAAATACATAGGCCAGAAGAAACTAACCGTTTCTTACAATTCCATGTCATTTTTCTGATAATATTGGTTCAATTACTACTTATTAGCTTCAGCTAAAATATGTACATCAGGACATAACCTGCCTGAACCTCTGAGACCAGTATCTGAAGTTTCACTGTCCCTCCATTAATGTCAAACGTTTGGTGGTAAAGCAACTAGGCCTCATCTTCCATGGTGGCTTTCAATCCGTGGTGGTTCTTGGTGGTTTGTGTATTTTTAGAGAGTCACTTGCTTAACACATTTGTGCCGTTAAAATTATTTGATGTTCCTGATGCAGTTTATATTTATATTCTGCACGTTAACTATTTTCCCTGATTATACTATTTTTATGTCTTATTGCATTTGTAGTCTGTTTTTCTGCTAGGATTTTAAAATGATGAATATGATTCTCTATCCCCCACTCCATTTTTGGAATAACTGATAAGTTACCACTGAAATAAAAAGAAAAATGTTGGATTAAAAAAAAAAAAACCAAATCACAAGCTAGTCATTAAAAAGCAAAATAAATCTGCAATGACCCGGAGCATATATGGGTCCTGCTATTTTTTTTTTCCTATGCCCAGCAGCAAAATCTTTATAGTTGTCTATTCACTTCAGTATGATTTCCCAGGAAGGAAGAGAGAAGAATGCAGTCTATTTCACCAATGGAAATAATTTTGGGTGGATCTGTTCACTTTATCAGAAACATGTGTCCAGAACAAGAATAAATAACAATTTACTAGAAGTAAATATGCCAATGGAATTTTTACCTAAATAACATAATAGTCCTAGCTATGTTTATTTTTTAAAGTAAGTTTAATCACTAGGTAACAATGTTTTCTTCTCATACTTCACTGAATTTCGTATATTGGCACACATTTAGTTTTGTTCCTGATGCTTTGGGGCAATCTTTTGAGAAGATTACTACAACTACCTAGTTCAATTTTTAAATAATACTGATTTTTAACTCATTGGTATTTTAAATCTAATTGATTAGTTGTCACAGCAAGGAATGGGAAAGTTGCAAACCAAAGAACAGATAGCACCACTGGTTACATGTTAGTGTATAGCAATTACATACTTGCAAAGTAAATACCCTTCCCAAGCTGGTGCCTCTCCTATACGCTGGGATCAAACTTGCAGAATTCCCAGCCAACAATAGGCTAACTACATATCCCAGAGATTACAAACTGGATGCAATGGTATGCATGAATGACTTTGGGAGACAAGAGAAAGAGCAGCAGACGAGGCAATAATAGTTAGATAAGAGACAGCTGAATCTGCAGAAGGAATGGGTGTGAGCCAAACATCTCAGAAGGGACTCTCCTTAGTTTCTTGTATTGTAAAGATGAAGGGGGAAAAGAGGTATTTTCAGACTTGCAAGATTCTGTTAATGCAACCTTACAGGTAAGTTAGATCTAGTTCACCTGAGGGTGCTTCTTGTCGGGTCTACTTTGCAAGGCTAACAATTGAAGACAGATTTGAATTTGAATTCAAATTCTGAATGAATCACAAAGTACCTTGGGTAACTTTGAACAATTGCCCCCCCGTCACGTCATTCCACCCACAAGAGCACCCCATGATGAGTCAAATGGCTCATCTTAAGAAAAAGCTATGGTCAGAGTCTAAGCTACCTAAAATGAAAGCTTGGGTTGGTACTGGGCTGCTGTACATGTGAAATGACTAATTCAAACCTTGAACTACTCAATCTTCTTTTGAGAATTCATTCTAGCCTAATAGAAAGCACGCAGCTATGGGGTGGAGAAAACTGCCACCTTCATACAGCAGGAATCAGCAGAACCAAATTGTGGTGTCTTTCATACGCATCCCCTATATATACTTCATTCAACACAAGTACATTCAGTGATGTGTTGCATAAATCAAATTATCCAACAGAATCTGTATTAGACTTGAATTCCCCTGATTCCCAGACAGTCTGAACATGTTTAGTGGGGCTTATGGGTGTTAAGAGCCAACACATCCAGAAGGCACCCGGTTCGGGGATGCTTTCATACAATTTACAACCGACTTATATAAATGAAGGGATATGTTTTGGTATACATAGAAATGTAACCATGTAGAGACAAAAATGCCAACTTAAAACAAAGCTGTTCATGTGGATTGAGTTAAATGTAGTCTTCTAGGATTGCCGTTTCAAGTGCAAGCCTTCAATTTTACCAGTTAAATTTCTGTTTCTCTCTCTACTGCCCAATTTCACCTGCGATCTCTGTCTCCCAAGCCACTCCCTGATTTCTACAATAAAATAGATCCTTCTGCTTAGAAAAAGGAGACAGCTATTTTAAGGCAGAAAACATGACTTGACTGAGACAAAATAGCAATGCTCTACAGAAAAGGCACCATTCATGATTAACTCAAGATATGTCTCCTGGGGGAATACTCTTTAAAGGCAAAGCAGGATCTCTGATTGATGCTGTTTTGGCTTTCACAATCCAATGCCCTTCAATGTGCCAGATTCCCATTAGCACCCATAAGTGCTGTCATAGTGGAAAGAGAAGACAGGTCAAACATGTTGGGGGAGGGAGGGGGGTGCCTGTTCGAGAAGAAAAATCCTGTACTCTTCTTAAAACACTATCCAAGACCAATCCAGTTTCATATATAAATATTCCAGTCAAGTGGATACTGCCCAAGCCCACAGTCCTTCCAGTCTTTGGTATCACCTACAAAAATACAGTTCTGTGGGAATCCATTTCTCTCACCCGGATGAGGGTCCACTAATTAAACTGAAGAGCTTGGTGCTGGAGCACTTTGATTAGGCTTACATAAAGCAGGACACCACAACAATTTTTGCACATACCCAATACATAGTCACATGAAAAAAAAGCCAAGGCAAATAATTAAATATTTCTTTTGGTCAAAATTTTCTCACATAGACAAATCTGTAGAGAAAAGTGAGCAATCCACTAAGTATCACTCCAGTGCAAACTGATGGAATCTGCATGGGAGCAGAACTTGATGGGGAAATGCAGAGGGATTTTTTTTCTGAGATAATACGCTTCTCTGAAACACCAGCTGCAAGGATGGTAAAAGAGGGGAAACACAGAAGACTCTTATCTCATAGACAATTGTACCTCACACCAAGTAACTGTTCACAATTAGACACTTCTGACTCATACTCCCCTTTCCTCCCTCAGTCTGGAGAAGACATGTTTGTGGGGATTATAACTGAACACATTAAATGCATGCACATTTTATTATGTCTCCTACTTCCACACAGATTCTCTCACCTCCTGACAAAAAGACATAGTTCCAGTGCTTCCTAGAAACAAATGCTGTTTGGTTAAGAACAGGAGAAAGGATAGACAAACACAGTAGATTCTGTCTACTGAAATAGGAACAAAAGACAAAGAGGACTCTGTGTGCTGATAAAACAAAAACAAAAAAGGTAGACCTGCAAACATCTCATATCCATCTCTGTTGGTTGACAGCAGAAACTATGAGGAAAGGTCATGTCACCAGCCTCATCGTAGATGTAAATAAGAAGGGATGGTGTAATTGAAGAGCAAGTAATCCATCTTGTATAAATTAAATAATCTTCTTTGGTAGAAGGGGCTGATGTTCTTGAAGAACTTTGCAGTCAGGTTATTGTTGGTTCTGGTGGTCTTGGAAGAGGACGGGAACTTGATGCCTGCATCAGCCCCAACCAATTGCAAGATATAGTTGGCATCGTCAGCCAAGGTCTCATACTTGCCAATGATATCATAGTGGACAATGCATGGATGGCAAAGGGAGTGCACTCGCTCCCAATGCTCATTAAAAGGTTCCTCACGTTGGGTCTTTGGATCCAAAAGATAGTACACAAACTCCTCAAAACGCACATCGTGGCCACTTTCCAGGGCTTCACTGCTAGGGTCCTGACGGTGCCGCCGGATTATTTTGGTTCCATAGCGCTTATGGAATGCTGTGTTGTAGCTACGGGTGAATTTGTTCCTGTAGGCTGAGACCAGCCGTTCCAGAGGCTCCCGTACAAAGATGAACTTGAGGTAGTTGCGCAAGCGGTAGTTGATCTCAGGAGTGCTGTACTCGGAGAGAGTGCGGAGGTTGGCTGGTACATGAGCTTCATGTGCTGGGATTTCCAGGGGATCCTGGTACTTGCCGTGCCCTGTCAAGATCATCAGAACCCTCTTCCAATTAGTGCAAGCCACCTTGGGGACATAGCAGTAGAGCAACTCATGGACATCATCCACCACCAGGTGCCGCAAGTCATCTGGAGTTAGGAGGCGTCGCTTGCGGGTGTAACGGTGGCACATACTGCTTAGCAGTTCCCTCCTGTGTTGATGAGTTGCCTGCAGGGAGGACTGCTCAAGCTGAGGAGACATAAGGAGGACATAAGGGGGAACAGGAGTCACTTCATGCTGTCTGCCAAGTTCCTTTTGTTACATCCCAATAATACTCTGCCCTACATGCCACCAGTACCTATACACAGGAGCCGATACCTTTGGACACCTTTAAGATTCATGAGTAGTCTTAACATTAGTTATAATTGCTCCTTAAAGGGCTGCACTTACCCTTTAATAGTGGGGATTTAAAGGTTAACAGAAAGTAAAACTGGGTAAAATTGGGAGCTTTTCAGTTGGAACATGACTATAACTCCGGAATTTCCAAACGAGAAAGTCAAAATCTGAGATTTAGAGCCCACAGACTCTAGGTTATCAGATTGGTAAGGACCAATTTAGAGAGCAGATTATTTAACCAATTTTCTTATTCCCGGTCTCATTTTCAGTCTTAGAAATGCTGTTCAGGAGCAGTGGCAGTGAGAAGGAAAGGTAAGCAGGAGTGGATGTCACAAAATTTAGCAAAGGGTTCTCTGCCAGGTTGCTGGGTGGGCATGGCCATGGTGGGTGTGGCCTAGTCAGCCTCCTGTACCATGGCAGGTGGGGGGGGGGCATTTTTGCCCTTGCCGGGCTTCTGAGGCTTTCTTTGAGCCTTCTGGGAGGGCGAAAACAGCCTCCCTGGGCTCTGGAGGCTCTCTGGAAGCCAGAAACGGACCCATTTCCGGCCTCCCCAAACTTCCAGGAGACCTGTTTTTGCCCTCCCTGAGCCTCCGTGTGCACCCTGCACTTACCTGCATCCAAAACGGGCCTCATGGGGACCCCTGGAGGGGTGGGCTGGGCCAGCCAGGAGTGGGATTTGGGGATTCTCCGAACTGCACAGAATCTCAGCTAGGGACTCTCCCAAACCCCTGCAAACCCGCAGCAGCCCACCCCTGAAGGTAAGGATCTAAACATGTTCCATTTTATGCTGAACTTAATTGCTTCTATGCTATTTCAATTGAATGTATCTGCCTACATTGAGGAGAGGGGTACAAATCCAAAATGTATTAATCAAAATATATATCCAGAATGGAAATACTCCTATGCCACTTGTCATCAGCTCTTTCAAGGTTTCCCAATAATATCGGTATGTTGTCTGAATGGACTCAGTTGCTTCTTTCCTTTCCTTGATCAACTCTTTTTGTTTTAATCATGTATAGACTGATAGAAATGAATTGTGTTAACAATGCATTCGTTTGGTATGCTGGAGCATCAAAGGCCTGCATCAAATGTCCAGGTGAGTGGTCTTAGCAGAGCAAAATACTCTTGAATCAAAATGCTGTAAAATGTAGGTCTATCTCCACGATTAGACCTTGGCTATTCAAAGTTTCATTTCATCCCATAATTGGAGACCTTCCCTAGGAGAAAAGGGTGCTGCAGGTCACCAGGGATTGCAGCTTGGCTCTCGAAGATATGACTCACAACAAATACAGGAAATACTTTACTTTCTTGGAATTTATTCTTGATTTCCTATAACTTCTGGCTAATGGTTGATTTAAGTAAAAACAAAAAATCTTCCCGGTCTCTCTGACATTTTGTAGCACGTCACCTAATGAAAAGTCCAGGAAATCCCTGAAACTTCTAGGGTCTTTTGCAACATTTTGGTTCTAGGAAAGATTGTGGACTTCGGGTATCTTTTGAACTTTCCTTATAAAAACATAAAGCAAGCATCTGATTATAGGAGTAAAACATTTTTTCCCTTCCTAATTATAGTTAAAACAAAGTGCTTATTTGCAATTTGACTAAATATATAAAAGCTTTCCTTTCAGCAAGCTGTTTACACCGTCTGTGTTATATTCATAAAGAGAGACAGATGAGCACATTTAGTATGCCATAAACTTCATAAATACCCTTCTTTGGATGCACGCAAGCTAAGTCAGGGGTGGGTGGGCACATTTAAAACACTGAGCACACATGACACGCACTCTCTCATTTAATGACTTTTGGTGGCTTTTATAAGGCAATGGCTGCAGACAATTTCACTGGAAGGCAAACAGGTAAGATTTGCCTGCCAACCCACCCAACTCTCTAGAATACTCCTTCCCCCTCCTCCCCCACCCCAAAAGCAGATGGGCTCACTTATAACCAAAGAACTGAGGTATGATTATCCGCCATTTTATTTTTTCATGGAACTTGAAGACTTCTCAACAGCATTGCTGGAAGTAAAGATTATGCTAAAGTTTGGTTCATTGCTTTGCAACCCGCCTATTTAAATCCTTACTTCTCATTAAAAGAGTCTTTAAAAAGGCAGGCAGGCAGGCAAGGCAGGAAGATGGGCAGGTATTCAAAGAGGCGTCACAGGGATTATTTTGTCTAATTCTTTCCCTACATTATCTCAGGATTATGTATTTCATTCTTGGAAGTGTCATAGGATCTTAATTGTTTTTATTGTTCCTTCATTTCCCATATTTTACCGCTTTTTAGATACTGAATATAAGATATTTCTGCTTTTCAAGTTGCTTCAGGGAGAGGCCCGTATAGTTTTCTTGGCCGTGTGTGAAAGTGGTTTGCTCTCTCTTTCTTCCAGATGGTTTTTTTCTGCTTCCCAGTATAGCTTGATGCCCTGGGAGCACCCAGCAGTCTCCTATCCAAGTGCTACCCACCTGTTATGCCATTGCACAAGAAGTTTATTTGAAGTTCTATTTGTATTCACTGTACAAAGTGTTGTAGACTGTTATTCAGTGATGCCATATTTTGTTTTACATCGGGCCAGGATTCCCAACTTTCATGATGGAAATCCTATTAGGCAGAATTCACGTCAAACTATTAATAGAGCTCTGAGACCCCAAACACTTCCTAGTAGAAACTTCTGGAGAACATCAGGAGGCACAATATGCTTTTCTGTTTGTAGGAGGCTGCAGTTTCCAGTAGATTTTTAAGATGCCTAGCAGGACAAATTATTTTAGAGTTGAGTTTACAGTTCTAAAGTAAAACTCTTAAATTGGCAAAATAGATAAGCATTTGTATTTGCGATATTCTTTATATATATAGGCAGGTTTGTTATTCTGAATGTACTGTTCCTCTGCATGTGTTCATTTAGTTATTTTCTCAGTTCTCAACTATAAACAGCTCTTATTTCTGACCCAAAGAGAGTTAGTATGCCCCAATTTTGGTTAAAAAAAATTTGGTAAAAGAAGTGACAAGCAGAATGGATCTGGAATGATTAAATTTCTAAAACAAAAAATAGGCCTTCCAGATAACTCAACTCATTCTAGGACTAGAAGGTTATCTGCATCACTCAGCAATATAATAGATGGTTTGGCAGGTATTAAAAAGAAAAAGATGCTGACATCCCTTCTTACAATATGCCAGTTCTCAAAAGGTACTGATTAGCCACATGGCCTCCAAGCTTGTGTGTGTGTGTGTGTGTGTGTGTGTGTGTGTTCCAATTATTTTCTTATATCTGCACTACCAAAAGAGTAAGGAAAAGAAAATGAGGAATTCAGTGAAAGAAGGCTTACTTTCACTCATAGGAATTATCCTGTATTTCCAAATTAAGTGGAGGAAAAACTAACCTATTTGGCTCCCAAAAGACTTCACAAATAGAATACCTGTATATGAAAGGCTGCAGGCAGGGTCCAAATCTCCAATTCACAAAAGGAGCTATACAACTTTATAGCAACTGTGGGGATGGGGGCGGAAGGTCACATTTTCTGCATGCAAAGAGTATTATTTAGCTATTAATTGTCTCTGTCTCTCTCTATTTATAATTCACTCTTAAAGCTGACATCTGCCAGAGCATAGAACAACTCAAAGAAGTTTGAAAGATGTGGAGAGACCGGGTCCATGGTATCGCCAGAAGTCGGATACGACTGAATGAATAAGTTCATCCTATTTATTTCTATTATATTGTACTGAAAGCTGCCCGTAGTCAGTTTCATTGCCAAAATGGGTGGTATGTACATTTAATTAATTAATAAACAAACAAATAAAGTGTCTCTTCTTTCATACTATATACAACCAATTTTCTTTTTTGAAGCCCATTTACCTGATCACCCTTATAAAGAGCCTGAAGTGGATTTCGACCAGATTTCCCGTGCCAGCTACTCTTCAGTATCCTGTCTTCTGCAGCTGGAAAGGAAAAATGGGGAGGGGGAGAGTTTTTTAAAAGACTTGGCAAAGATTCTGTTTTGTGGAAAGTACAGGGTTAGTCATACTTAGAGAAGGAATACAAAAATTAAGGATGGGAAGAACATTCATTTAAATTAGGCTATTGTTGCACAATCACCCTGTCCTCATGATGGAACTTTACCAAATATCTAAATGACATCATCTGCGTTTTGTGACTGTCCTGTCTTCATCCTCAAAGACGCATTAGGGAAAAAGAGGGAAAAAGACAGAATAGCTGCATGGTATCTTTAGATTGCTGAGATTAAGGAAAATCCACAGGAAGCACCAAAGTGGGAAAATTCCCAAAGAGCACTTGTTAAACAGAATGGTTATATGTGCAGTTTTAGTTGATCTAATGATAGGACTATCTCACTTATTCTCTGCCTTGTTTCTCTCCAAAAACTAATTATAAAGAATAGTTAGGTTTTGCTTTTTCAATTATAATTTTATCTTTGCAAGTTCAGTTTTCAGTAAAAAGTATTATATGATTCCCTAAAGAGAAAGTTCTGGGTACATTGTTGCCAAATATCTTTGAATTTTTCCATAGTTAAAATAATTTTTCCACTCTACATTAGTAGCCTTCTCCCTTAATTATAATCTTTCTGGTTGCCTCTGGTAACCAGCCTTCAAGGTCTCCTGTTATCATGTTTTTCTTTCATTCAGCACATTTTCCCAGGGAAATTTATTCTATATTTTAGTAAGATTTTAAATGGACTACAGGAACTATTCTTATGTTTTTCAAAATCTTACTTCCAGTCAATCTTATGCTATTTAAGAGCTTTCAAAATCAACATTCTAATTACTCTAATTACTGTTTGTCGCTTATTTCCAAATAAAAAGTTTTTCTTTAAGTTTTAAACTTACATAAAGCTTCTTTAGCTGCAGGTTGAAGAAAAATCACCCAGTGTAATGAAATTTAAAGAAATTATAACTGTCCTTGCTGTCAGTGCTATAAAATCTAAAATTTGCTAGAGACCACTGATCTCACCACAGAGTGGATCTTTGAGGAGTACTTTGAGTGATCCTAAGTCCTCTTCTTCATCTGGACAGGAGTCTGGCAGCTAATTCATTCACCAGCTCTATTTCCACTACTGTCATCTACTCTGCTTCCCTGAAATCCAAGAATAGTTACGTTTTTTCTAAATTTGCTTATTTTTGTTCAATTTTTATTTACTTTACAGAGCATTTCTCTCTAATAAATATTTATATTTATATAAATAAATATATATTTATCACTAATAAATATCGCTGTAAATATTTACTGACCCCTCACATCCTGGACATAAACGGTTTCAACTCCTACCCTCAAAATGATGCTATAAAGCCATGACAGCGTGCCATTTGTGCCAGCACACGAGCTGCAGGCAAAGTTACCTCACTGCACATGCGCATATCTCACAGCTGATTTTCGGCCGGTTTGAGGTCTTTTTCAGCCTCCCAAAGGCTTGAGGAAGGCTTCTGCAGGCTGAAAACTAGCCCTGTTTTGTCACTTCCTGTTTTTCCAAAAATACCGGAAGTGATGAAACGGGGCTAGTTTTCGGCCTGCAAAGTCCGCAGAAGCCTTCCTCAAGCCTTTGGGAGGCCTTCTTTGGCCTCAAACCAGCCAAAAATCAGCTGTGAGGTGCAGTGCAGGTAAGGGGGCAGTGGGGGTGGATGGGGATTGTGCGCACATGCATAGGGGGCATGGGGGGTGCACATTGCCTTCTGAGTGCTGCCACGCGAGCATGAGCGTGCAAGCGTATGCACAATTTTTGGCACAGGAGCCCAAAAAGGTTAGCCACCACTGCTATAGAGCACTCCACACCAGAACAACAAGACACAAGGACAGTTTTTTCCCAAACCCCATCACTCTGCTAAACAAATAATTCCCTCAACACTGTCAAACTGTTTAGAAAGTCTGCATTACTATTACTATTAATCCTCCCTTCCTTTCAACCATATCCTCCCACTTATGACTGTATGACTATAACCTTGTTGCTTGTATCTTAACCATTTTTATTAACTGTTTCCTAGTATGATTTGATTGCTTATTGTACCCTATGACTATTATTATTAATTAGTATTAATGACTACTATTGTACCTTATGATTCTTGACAAATGTATCTTTTCTTTTATGTACATTGAGAGCATATGCACCAAAGACAAATTCCTTGGGTGTCCAATCACATTTGGCCAATAAAGACTTCAATTCAATTCAATTCAATTCAATTCAATTCTATTCTATTTACTGAAGGGCTTCATGAGCCCCAAATGACTCTGAGAGGAGAAGGGGTGGGCTGAAGACAGTTATGTGAAAAGCAGAGCCAATGATCATGGCGGAATGAAGAGGCAGTGAGTAGACTGGTTCTTCAATTATTTTTCTCTGGACAAGGAGAGGACTTGAGATCATCTCCAACTGCTCCAGACAGTTGCTTCTCTGGCAGGCATAGAATCCTGGAAAATCAGGAAATTGCCATCTTGCTCAAAATGTAGTTGGTGCCTTTGAAAGGACATTGAGTTTGTATACTTTTTCTAATCACATCCAGAAATTGCTTCTCAACTGCTTTTCAGCTATTGAAAACATTTAGATTTTAGACCCTAACCCTAAGTCTGACAGCACCGGTTGATTTCCTTCAATCCTTAGCAAAAACAAAAGTTTTAACTATAAATTTAAGAATTTTGAAAAAAAAAATAAACAGCAAAAGTGTGACTAAAGCCTTTGATTTTAGAAAGTTACAAGTACATTTGAAATAAGATTTTGGAATGAATTGTAAGCAACCTTTCCCTTGGGAAAATGGTTTTGTTTTACATTTTAAAAAACCCATAATAATTGGTTTTAGAAACAATGGAACTGGTGAATGAATAGAGGGAACCAGAGAGAACTAAAGATTACAATTAAAAGAGAAGAAAGACAAAACTGGGAGAGAAGAGTTCTATGGTGTAATGGGGCTCTTTAATTTGACATGAGCTGATGATCAATGAGTTCTGGAAACTCAGAATATTTAGGAACACTGTTTGTGCCTCATTCCTCTATTAGAATTTATCCAGGTAGTTTGCTTAGAGTAAGAGATAGCAATACACTCAAGATTTATTCTGCTCTACTTGAAAACACCACTTGAAAATGGTCTGGTCTTTCTTGTCTGATATTTTCTATTGCGTGATTTTTTCCCCCAAATTATGACTTTACTTTCCTTAACTCTCAATCCATATGTCTAACTTCTGGCTGAGGTTCCTTTAGTCTCTGCATCCAGTTTTTCTGCATCTAAAAACACTGTTAAAAACTCAACATCTTGTTTTCTTTCTGCTATTTATCTCCCTCTGTCTTGTTCTGCAAGTGCCTAAGAAAATGTACTTGTTATACAGTTTAATACAATGTACAGTTAGTCCTCAACGTATGACAATTGAGCACAAAACTTCTGTTGTTAAGTAAGACATTTGTTAAGTGAGTTTTGCCCTATTTTATGACCTTTCTTGCCACAGTTGCTAAGTGAATCACTGCAGTTGATATGTTAGAACACAGCTTCCCCACTGATTTTGCTTGTTAAAAGGTTGGAAAAGGTGATCACACAACCTTGGGACACAGCAACAGTCATAAGTATGAACCAGTTGCCAAGCAACTGAATTTTGATCATATGATCATGGGGCTGCTACAAAGGTCGTAAGTGTGAAAAATAGTCATACGTTACTTTTTTCAGCGCTGTTGTAACACTAACAGTCACTAAATTAACTGTTGTAAGTCAAGGACTATCTATCTCACAGCATAGTATGTGCAAAATGATTGAAAAATGAAAAGTGTGTGGAACTGTTGTACAAGCAACATACAACATCTTCACACGTTCCTTTGATAAATAAGTCAAACTAATAGCCTCAAAAGCCAAGCAGATCAGGGGATGGTGCTATTTACTAAGAGTTTCTTCTTTTTTGAAACCGTTTTCTTAACATTGTTATTTCTTTTTCAATTGAAGTATAACATTTTCTGAATTAATTCGGCACAGCTTCTCTGTAGGATCCATGCTGAACAATTCAGAAGGTTCCTCTGCTCTCTTTTCTTTACTCTTGCTATTCTCTTTTAAGGCAGGGAAATCTCCTGTATGCTGAAACTTTTCATGGTTACAATTCAATAAGTGGCAGCTTCCAGGAATAATTGCCCAACCCATTGCATTTGTTCTTCCAACGAAGTGATATTGTTGTGCAACGTCTTGCTAAGAGTCTGTTCAAACCACAAGAAACCATCTGACTCCTTTGTGTCCCACTTTGAAGCTTTGGACCTGCTGTGTCAATGGCTTGCATTGGAAAAGAGACATCTTTTAAGGCAGCTCCACCAAAAAGATTTCAAGAATTGCTCCTATAAATACTATGAGGATAGGGTTTTTCACTAAAAATGTAATGTGTCAGTTTTAGTCTTTTACCCCAAACATATTGATACCTGTTATCCATTATAGAATCTGTGGCATTTATCCAGTTCTGTGCTCCCTTTCCTCAGGAGTACCATGATAATAATAGAACCAACTAGATCTAGGCTGCAAAAGATCTAGATGACCATTAAATGAAAGCAAAGATCTAATTTGCTACTCATCCATTTTTTGCAACTCAGGGATGATGGCCCTAATAATAATATTAGAATAGATCTGGCTTTGACATATCTCTTCATAACTGCCTCTGTTAGCACCATTTTTTGTGGAAATATTATACTCAAGGAAAGTAGACCTCAAGATTTGGGAAACCCTATCCATAGAGACTGTTGATGAACACCTGGAAACTGCAACTTTCTTACTACTGTATAGCTGTTAAGGAAAGAGGAAACAAAGATTGGTCACAAGGGCTTCCATCAGCCTCAGAGACTGGCAGAAAAGGAACTTAGCTCAACCACATAATCCAAAAAAGTTAGCTTAATCTATTCCTCGTGTGTCACCGAAGAGCTGATGAAGCAAGCTACTTCAACAGGAACTGTTAATTGGGGCAAGCAACGAATCTGCTCACAAGGAAGGCTGCTGCTAAAGGAAGAGGAAAGGGGAGCTGATGCAATGAACTGACAGGAAGTCAATTTTGAGAGCTAGGGTTTAAGTGGTATGAACAAGCCTCTTCCCTATCTAGCTCTACCATAGTGAAGAGGGAAGTGGGGTATTGCAAGCAACTGCTATTCTTGCCCACAAAGTTACTGTTACCAAGATGCAAGTAAAAGCAATTTTGGTAAAGTTCTAATAGACATAGATGACCATGGATATTTCTTTTTTTTCTTAAATGGATGTATTTTATTTCTCAGTTTTCACCTAGAGAATTTAAACATTTCAGAGTAGGATTTAAGGAATTAAGACTGGGGAATTTCTGGTTCTAGATGAAGAACTTGATCTTTATCTCACTAGCTCTCCCCAAAGCCCTGCCTTTTCTAGCCATTATCAACATCATGACTGGTATAGCCATTGCATCCATTTGTAATGACAGATGAAGAGGTGAAGAATACCTATCCAATTTGTAAGCTGAAATATAGAGCTTGTGCAGCAAAAATAACCATCATTCTTTAGAAAAATGAGTTGAAACTAACACGACATAATTTAACAGACATATGCAAGATTCTTCACTTAAACAAGAAATCAGTTTAATAGGTTCAGGATGGCAGCAGCCCATCTTGAAAATTGTACCTATGAAAATATTTGCAGAATATAGATAGTTATTATTTAGAGACCAACAGCGGCTTGATCATTAAGGAAAGTGGTTGCTAAATGAAATTGCAACTGTGCTTATGATCTTAAAGTCATAGAGCTGGAAGGGACCTTGGGGGTCTTTTGGTCCAATTCCTATCCAAGGCAAGGGTCTTCATATCATCATGGACAAACGGTCATCCAATATTTTCTTGAAAACATCCAGCAATGGAGCACACACAAGCCTGAGAGGCAAGCTGTTCCACTGCTTAATAGTTCTCATCAATAGGAAATGCCTACTTATTTCCAGGTTGCATGTCCCTCTGCATGAGCTCTCAACCATTGCTTCTTGCCTACTCTTTATGGAGAATAAATCAACACTCTCTTCCCTGGAGCAATCTTCAAGGACTGGACGGCTGCTCTTCTGTCTTCCCTCAGACTTCTCTTCTAAGCAAAACGTATCAAATTCCTTTAGCCATTGTTCAAAGGACTTAACCTCCAGGCCCCTCATCTTACAAAACTGTCCTTTGCTTTACAGAGAACACCTTCTTGCAAAGGTCATAAATGTGAGGATTGGCTGTAAAGTTACTTCATAACCGTTGTAACTGCAAATGGTCTTTATGCAAGGCAGTTGTTAAATGAGGACTACTTGTAGTCTCAAAAAACACACTGAGCAAGAATCAGGAATTATGTGTGGCAGCCAAAGATACTATTTGAATTTTTAAGCTGATCAGATTAAGCTGATCAGATTCCTCCTGAAATATGTATCCCATTTAAAGAAATATTTAGACAAATTAGAACAATTTAGATACAGATAATCAGAGTTGGAAGGGACCTTGTAGGTCATCTAGTCCAACCCCCTACCCAAGCAGGAGACCCTACACTATTTCTGACAAATGGCAGTACAATCTCTTCTTGACAGTCTCAACTGATGGCGCTCCCACAACTTCTGAGGGCAAGCTGTTCCATTGGTTGATTGTTCTCACTGTCAGAAAGTTTCTCCTTGTTTCCAGGTTAAATCTCTCCTTGTTCAGTTTCCATCCATTATTCCTTGCCTGGCCTACAGGTGCTTTAGACAATAGCTTGACCCCTTCCTCCCTGTGGCAGCCCCTCAAATATCGGAAGACCGCTATCATGTCTCCCTGGTCCTTCTCTTTACTAGACTAGCCAAGCTGTTTCTGCAACCATTCGTTGTATGTTTTAGCCTCCAGTCCCCTAATCATCCTGGTTGCTCTCCTCTGTACTTTTTCTAGAGCCTCAACATCTTTTTTATAATGTGGTGACTGGATGCAGTACTCTAGGTGTGGTCTTACTAAGGCTTTATAGAGTGGTATTAGTACTTCACTTGATCTTGACTGTATCCCTCTGTTAATACAATTTAGGATTGCATTAGCTTTTTTGGCGGCAGCTGCACACTGCTGGCTCATATTTAGCTGGTTGTCCACTTAGACTCCAAGATCGATCTCACAGTTACTGCTATTGAGCCTGGTTTCACCCAATCTATATGCGTACTTTTGGTTTTTCTTGCCTAAGTGTAGGACTTTACTTTTCTCTACATTGAATTTCATTTTATTAGATATGGCCCAGTATTCTAGTCTGTCAAGATCCATCTGGATCTTGAGCTTATCTTCTTGGGTATTAGCTATTCCTGCCAGCTTAGTATCATCTGCACATTTGGTAAGTTTCCCTTCTATTCCCCCATCTAATGAAGAGTACTGGGCCTAAGACTGAACCTTGTGGCACCCCACTGCTTACTTCCCTCCATGTAGACTTAGACCCATTAAGGACTACTTATTGAGTAGGGTTTGCCAGCCAGTTGCAAGTCCCTCTAGTGGTGGTGCTATCTATTCCACTTTTTTCTAGCTTACTAAGAAGTAGGTTGTGGTCTACTTTATCGAATGCCTTGCTAAAATCTAAATATATTATGTCCACAGTGTTTTGCTGGTCTACTAATTTAGTCACTGTGTTAAAGAATGAAATAAGATTGGTTTGGCATGATCTGTTTTTAACAAACCCATGCTGACTGCTAGTTATTACTTTACTTGTTTCTAGATGTTGGCAGATCTGTTTTTTTATTATCTTTTCCAGTATCTTCCCGGGTATTGATGTTAAGCTGATTGGTCTATAGTTTCCTAGGTCTGTTTTTTTTTCCTTTTTTGAAGATGGGAACCATATCAGCTCTTTTCCAGTCCTCTGGTAGTTCCCCGGTGCTCCAGGATTTTTGAAAGATGTGGTACAGTGGTTCTGAGATGACGTCTGCCAGCTCCTTTAAAACTCTGGGATGTAATCCATCAGGCCCTGATGATTTGTTTTCATCAAAATCAGAGAGATGTTCTCTTACTATTTTTTTCCTTATTTTAACTTTTATTTCTGGTCTGTCTTTTATAGTTATGTTTTTGGTGGGTTGAGCTATAGTTTAATAGAAAGGATACAAGAATCACCAAGATCCAGAAACCGTTCTATAAAAAATGACTGGGCATATTTAGCCTTGAGAAGATAGAAATATGGGAGGAACATGGTCACCCTTTTCAAATACCCAAGAGAATGTCATATAGAATAAGGTCATGACCTGTTATTATTCATTTTAGGGTGCAAGGGCATAAAGTCATTAATTTATGTTATGATTTTACCTAAATGTTAGAAGAAGAAAAATAACAGTGAGAATTGGTTGGCAGTGAAGCCAGTTGCCAAAAAAGATGGCGGCCACTCTTTCACTGGATGTTTTCCAGCACATTTTATAGTCATCTACAAAAAAAAATAATGAAATTCTTGCACAAAGGATGGCCCTTCACAACCCTATGATTTTAAACAGACATTTTGAAAGCAGCCCTGAGCAATTTATAACATGGGAAGAATGAATTAACCAACTTTCCTTTGAAATAATCCTAATTTAGTACAATATCTATTTTAAATGGGTTCCACCCAAGGAGGTATTCTCCAGATTGATTGGATTTGCAACTCTAAAGTCTCAATCAGTATGCTTAGTAGGAGAAAACAACATCATTTTTGCATACAGTTTTTATTCCTCAGTATATTCTAAATGTTAGCAACGTTAGCAAAAGCTAGTACAAAAGCTAATTTTGATAAGTCTTGATATGACTTCAACTCAATATGGGAGTTAGACTGCCCTCTAAACCAGGGGTCCCCAACTCTCAGGCCTGGTCCATGACCTTTTAGGTATGGGGCAGCACAGTGGAGGTGAGTGGCAGGCAAGTGAGCGAAACTTCATCTGTATTTGCAGCCGCACTCCAGCGCTAGCATCACCGCCTCAGCTCCACTTCAGAACACCAGGAAATAGATTCTCATAGGAGCACAAACTCTACCATAAACTGCAAGTGCAAGGGACCTAGCTGCTTCTCCCCCTCCCTCCATGGAAAAAAGTTGCTAAAAAGGTTGGGGACTGCTGCCTTAAACCTTACAACATTTCATATCATATTGGAAAAGGGCATTATGGAGGACACTAAAACATTTTTGGAGACAATGTGCAGTGCACATTTTCTTCTTCCCATATGCAAAAATATATTCTGGCCATAAACATTGAGGCTACAATATCAGCACAGCAGGATTCTCTATCACTACAAGTTTCCCAAGATTTAAATATCCTGGCTGAAAACTATCCAACTTTATGAAGCAGTAAGTGTTATCAGCCATAGTTGAAGTGGTTTAGCAAAGTCACAGCTGCTAAGTTCCAAGAGAAAGAATGCTATTGAAGAAGCAGGACTGCTCCTAGGAGAATCCTTACCTCTGTTCTGCTCATACCATCTCATTTCAAACATCCAACCCAATTTTGCAAATGAAATGAGTTTAACAGAACAACTTGTGTGTTTTCCATTGAAATTCTAGCTTTCCAGGCAAGTCCTCTTTCTCTAGCCCATGACGGGATGAAAGCATTTATTTCCAACCATAATACCTATCATTTCCAGCCATCTGGTGCCCTTCAGACTGATTGAAGCACCACACCCATCACTGACCACAGATTGGAGGCAGAACAAACACTTGTACCCATTTCACATTCCTCTTTTCTCATACTCCATGTATACATGCCATGTATAATCAATATTTGTTCAGTACAAAATATAGAAGGATGTTTGATCTGGATCAATCACCAACAGAGACAGGCATTGTCTTTCAATCATTTTAATAGGCCTACATCTAGAGCAGTGGTTTTCAAACTCAGCAACTTTAAAATATGTGGACCTCAGCTCCCAGAATTCCCCAGATAGAATTCTGGGAGTTGAAGTCCACACATCTCAAAAGTTGTCAACTTTGAAAACTACTGCCTTGAGAATCATGATGTTTTGTACCCAGGAACATGCTGTTCCACTGACAGATTCTCTCTCCCTAACCTATGTATAAGAACTTGTGATCCTCCAACTGTTACTGATCCAGAATTGCTAAAATTATTCACCATTGGCCACACTAACTAGGGCTCTTCAAATGAGTTTTACCATCTTTGCAGGCATAAACCAAAATGATGACACAAATCACAGAGATGCCTTCATAGCTCAGATGCATTTTACATATATACAAGAAGAGAAATTAAAGCAATCAACAATGCTTAAAAAGCAAACAGGCTCACTGTGGCTAAAAGCACAACAATAAAAATCCGTATGTCTATATAACAAACCTAACCAAAATGTTAAAATGTCAAATACTTTTAACATTTCTAGACCTTTTCACTTGGCATGATTTAGCAAATGTTGAAGGGAGAACTAAATATTTTTAAGTCAGATATTCTACATGTAGTGAAGATGCCGGCCTAGAAACTAGGAGACTGTGAATTCTAGTCCCACTATAGTTAGGAAAGTCAGCTGGGTGGCCTTGGACCAGTCATTCTCTCTCATCCTAACCCATCTCACAGGGATGTCATTGTTGTGGGGAAAAACAAGAGGAGGAAGGATGTTAGGCATGTTCACTGCCTTGAATAAAATAATATGGGATTTTAAACATATAATAACTAAATAATAAAACATACTATTGTTTTACTAAAAACCTGGGTCCCCCGATTTCTTTCCATCCTCTGCCTAACAATTTGTTCTATGTAGCACATTTCCTTATAAATATTTTGGAGAACCAAAACAATTTGTTTTCCATTTAAGCTAAAATAGACATTGACCCAGTGGTAGTATGCTACCAGTTCGGACTGGTTTAGCCGAACTGGTAATAAAATAAACCAACGATCAGCTGAGAGGAGGAAAAAAAATGGACAATCAGCTGAGAGGAAAAAGAAAAGAAAAGCTCAGGATTGGCCTTCCCACCCGCCCCTGCACTTTTCTCTTCTTTATCCTCTCAGCTGTTTGGCACTACAGGCCTCAGCTGGTGTGGGGAAAGCTGCACACCAGTGTTAGGCAAAGCACGCCCACCAAGCCACACCAACCAAACTGGTGGTAAAACAATTTGAATCCCACCACTGCATTGACCCATAGGAATTCTGCACCTGTATGCTACATTCATTCATTATATTTGTACATTTAAGACACACTGTTCATTAACCTCTATAACAAATTTTGTAAAATGAATGAAATTGAATGTTCTCTGATAGCCTTTGAGAATCTGAATTTAGAAAAGAGCTTTGCTGCTATTAATTATCTGAAACCAGATATTTTGGGATAGCTTTAGCACCCTCCAAACCTGCAATTAATTCCTCTCTAATCTTTCCCCTTATTATCATTTTCTGACACAGCACTCTGAATACACCTATGCAGAGCTAGTCACCGCTTAACTTGTCTACAAGATCCCAAGATTATATGGCATGGGTAATATCCAATCAAGAGATCAATATCCAAGTTTTAATATAGTTCCCTCCCTTGCTTCTGGTTTGAGAATCAGTCAGAGCTGTACTCCAGCTTTCTCCCTATTAACCCAGGTTTCCAACTTCCTCTCTCTCCTTTCTAACTAAGCATGAGAAAGGCATGGAAGTAGGCAAAGAGAATTGCACAATATGGGTCAATCATGTCAGAATCTTTTTTTCCATGGAATTAACAGCTGATTAGATTCCTCTTCACTTCATTCACAGGGAACTTCAGGGAATGAGATATGCCACGGTCTGTGAAAACATTTAAGCATGTGGGGCACATTAACAAACTGAAGCTCTAAATTTTAATTTCAACTGCCTCATTCTGCCATTAAAATCCGCTATGTCAGTGGCCCCCAACCTTTTTGGTGCCACAGCCTGGTACCGGCATCACAAAATGATCCACGGCCCAGTACCGGCATCAGCACGCATGGCAGGGCGAGCCGAGAGACCGGCCAGCCAGCCGTCCCCCGCTTCTCCCCGCCACCTTCAACTCCTCCTTTGTACCTTTGTCGATGGGCTTCGAGACGGTCGCTCGGCTCGCCTTGCCTTGGGTGCTGAAAGAATCCTCATGCCTTAGTTTTGTTCGAAGCCCCTTCGATGAAACTAAGGCGCGAGGATTCCTTCAGGACCCAAATGCCGCTTTCCAACCGGAAAAGCTCACCGGAAGCACTTTCTCATCAAAACAAGATGGCGGTGCCCAGCAAACTGGCAGCCCGGTAGAAAATGTTCCACGGACCAGTACCAGTCCGCAGCCTGGTGGTTAGGGACCCCTGCGCTATGTTATTTAAAAGCATTGACTTTGTCAGGACCATCATAATCTCAGGGAAGTCCAAAGGAGGTATAGAATGAAAGTGTTCCATTTGTAGCATGTACGAAATGTTAATCTCTCCACTCCTGGATTCAGACATCTCCCCTTTTGATTGCATCTACACAACATATAAAAAGATGTTGAAAATTATAGTTGCTTTAAAAGCAAAAATTCTAGCTCTGGTAAATAATTACTCAGAAGTGGAGATCTTGAAAAGACTGAAATATTTTTCCCTTTCTTATTCTTTTGTTGTTTTGAGAAAGAGTGCTACTTTGAAGAGGAAAATAGCATTTATTGGACATTTACTTTTATGCCTTAGCTCGAGTTGGCCTTTTAGAATGCAACAATCAACAAAAGAGAGAAAAGTGCCCTCTCTGTTGGAATTAAGTCATAAAAAAAATCTTTAATAAGTTGTTGCATTTTGCCTGAGCCTTCGAGGAAGGTACAGCCATTATATTTTAAACCAGCCTATCATTAAATGTAAAGGTAAGATGTGTGTTTTATATGCAGATAATTCCAGGTTCCTTTCCCAACCTCACAATGTAGGGATGAAGTGCATGGACTTCAACTCTTAGAATTCACACAGCTTAAATTTACTGGTATTACAATAGAGTAATATTGGCCTAGATAGCTGCAGCTGAGAAGGGGGCACCATGAACAGGTTTGTAGCTTTCTAAATTCTCTTTCACAGACACACTTCTTTGTACCATTATCCTATGAAGAATCCCACAGGCAAAGTTCTTAATTAACACTAATTGAGGAATCAAAATATTCTTAACCAAAATAGCATAGTAGAGAAAAGTTCAATTTACTACTTGAGTAACTTCTCAGGATTATTTTTCTCCTCAGTTGAAGGGGACAATTCTGTACATTGTCAATATATAGGCAGAAAATTAATTCAATAGATAGTGCAGCCAATGTAGGATTTTAATAGTTGCATTTCAGGGAGAAATACAGAAAGTATTATTCAAATAAAAGTATACAGTAAGTTTAGATACTTAAATAACTTAGCAGAGAACTGTAGATGGCCATGTGCAACTATGCTGCACACAAGCGTTATCATTTTCTTATCCTACTCCGTGATTTATAATCCCTGTATTATAAAAACACAGGAAAGAGCAATCCTGATTATGTATTGATTATGTGAATTTTCATGTTTTATGTCACTGAAATCATAACACCATATGCCCATAGGAGTAAAACAAACCAATTTCTATAGCCCTAGCACATTTATGTGGGGGATAAGCAGCATTCTATGATAGAACAAAGTAAAAGCTTAAAACTAAAAATAAGGAACTGGAACAGCACAACATTCTTGGACTATGATTTTATATATATATAATGGTGCAATTAGGGCTGGGCTAGATCCAAAATGACTATATATATATATATATATATATATATATATATATATATATATATATATATATACATATATGTAGATCTTTGGTTGTTCGGGTTTTCTCCCGCGTAAGATTCAAAGTATCTAGGCAACGTTTCGATGAAGTCTCATTCATCATCTTCAGGCTTCTGTCTCCGGCTCTGTGCTTCTCAGAGTAATGAGAATATATATATATATATTTGGATCTAGCCCAGCCCTAATTGCACCATTGCTCAAGTTCAGAGGCATCCTTAGGAGGTCCTTCTGCACAATCCATAGAAACAAGAAAGAAACAGCTGGCTGGTACCTCCTCCTCTTCCCCTGTACAGGCTGTGTATGACAAGACAACTTCATCTTCAGTTCCCAAATGGGCAATTCATAGGGAGTTGTTATGGGACTGAAATATGATGTGGTCCCTCAGAATTTTGCACACTGAAACAATGCAATCTTCTGCATGGAGTAGGGAAGCCAATGAATTAGCTGAAAGTAGGAAAAGGGCTTTATGACCATGGCAGATAATTAAAACATTTTGATGAATTAAAAAAAAAACACATGGAAATCCAAGGGAGAGGTGCCAGCTGGCTTTCTTACCATCTTACCATTGCTGTCTTTTCTGCTACCTGAAAACATGCAAGGACCATACTACACAGTTCTGAATGGAAGAAATTCTGCTACATTTTGGCAGTCAGTCACCAACCTACATTGCCCTTGAAGAGAATCTTTATTTTTAACTATTGGTCTTCTCTTCCTACAAATTCATCTGTCTCCAGATTGCAGATGTTTTCCTTTTTCCAAGAAAGACTGGCATGACTAGGGCCTGACAGCTAGCTGAAGTCTGAAAGGGCTGGAACAGTTTATCTAACAAACATCCTAGCTGTAATGGGATGCTTGCAAAACCAATTGTTGTGGTCTGTCAGCAGCTGCAGAGCTGGCAGCAGAGTCGGACAGTGGGGAGGAACATGGGCCAGTCCTGGAGTCTGGAGGGGGCTCGGATGAGTCCAACACTGAGACGGGGCCAGGGCCATCTGAGAGTTATGTGCTGACTCCAGATACTCCAGAATCTGACATCTGGGAGGCAGAGGAATAGGAGGAGCATGTTCCCAGTGTGCGCTTGCGCAGAGCTGCCAGAAGGCAAGAACAGTTAAGACAAAAGGGGCAACTCAGGAGTAAGGCTTGGAGATGATTGGCCCTTCCCATAAGACATAAAAGAGGAGCAAAGGGACATGAGCTTTTGCAGGAAGCAACTTTGTTCGTTCTGGTCAGTTTAAAATCTGAAGCTCCGTGTTGACTTTGTGCTCCGTTTGGCCTTGTACAGCTAATTGGCAATTTAGTCTTTGGCAGCATTTCAAGGGAGATAAAGGTGGGTGCTTATCAGCCTTATCCTGAAAAACTGTGGCAGACTTCTGTTGGACTATTCATAAACTGTTGGGGACTCATTACAGGCTGTGAATGCATATAATTCACAGCCGTTGAAATAAAAAAGAAGGTTTTTAGGAACAGCGTGTGATTGTTACTGTCTCAGGAAGATTTGGTCAGAACACCAATACTGGCCCAACACTCACTTTTTGCTCTTCCTCCTCCTATTTTCACCACAACAATAACCTTGTAAGGTGGGTTAGGTTGAGAGAGACTGACTGGCCCAAAGCCATCCAGCTGGCTTTCATAGTTAAGATGGGACTTAAACCTCTAGATTTAACTGGCTTTAACTGGCTGGACTTAAGAGTTGCAAATGGTACTCTTATTTTAGAAACATTAGTGGAAAATGTGGTTAACTAGAAACTGTGGGTAAGCTAGCTGCTTCTTAAGAGTAAAGATTTTCCCCCTTAAGATCTTTTGCTTTTTTTTCTCTTTGGGAAACTATTATATGGTGGCTCTGTTCTCTTTTATTCTTGTCTAATTTAATATATCAGAGAAACTGTTTGATTCTTTTTCAAAAAAAAAAAGTGTTATGAACATCAGCCTCACAACCTTGCAGGCATTTTACACTTGCTATTCTTGGGCTCAGCCTAGAGAAATCAAGTCATATATGTTAGTGTGAAATTCAGTTCTGTCTGCTCTCACAAGTGAACACATCATCATATAAATGCCTAAATCAGGGGTGTCCAACCTTGCCAACTTTAAGACTTGCGGACTTCAACTCTCAGAATTTCCCAACCAGCAAGACTGGCTGGGGAATTCTGGAAATAGAAGGCCACAGGTTTTAAAGTTGCCAAAGTTGAACACCCCTGGCCTCAACATTCTTTCATCTAATAAGGCATTTAACTGACACTGCCCAGTTCAGAGCCTCAAGTTTTCTGTAATGAAAGCTCTCCAATCAGAACCACGCTGGCAGACCAGACGGAGAACATAACTCCACAGAAAAAGGTGAAACTTACATTCTTGTAAATGTGAAAAGAGGGAGATCTTTGATGGAATGTTCATGATCTCCAACTTGATTTTTTACTGCTCTCCGTGGACACTGCTGTTTGCTGGATTAAAAAAAAACCCTGGAAACTTCAGTTGACTTGGGTAAGTCAAAGAATAGAATGGAATGGGGAATGGGATGGGGGATGGGGAGTGGAGTGGAGTAGAGTAGAGTAGAGCAGAGCAGAGCAGAGCAGAGCAGAGCAGAGTAGAATAGAATAACAGAGTTGGAAGGAACCTTGGAGGTCTTCTAGTCCAACCCGCTGCTCAGGCAGGAAACCCTGTACCATCAGAAAAATAGTTGTCCAACATCATCTTCAAAACATCCAGTGTTGGAGCATTCACAACTTCTGGAGGCAAAGGTGCTTTTTCAAGAGGCAATTAGACTTTCTGGTTTTTCTTTGAAGATGTTTTGCTTCTGATCCAAGAAGCTTCTTGGATGAGAAGCAAAATGTCTTCAAAGAAAAACCAGAAAGCCCAGTTGTCTCTTGAGAAAGCACCTTTGGAACATCCATGACCTGGATGAGTAAGAATTCTATAGACTTCTGGAGGCAAGTTGTTCCACTGATTAATTGTTCAAACTGTCAGGAAATTTCTCCTTAGTTCTAAGTTGCTTCTCTCCTTGTTTAGTTTCCATCCATTGCTTCTTGTCCTGCCCTCAGATGCTCTAGAGAATAGCTTAACTCCCTCTTCTTTGCCAACCTCTGAGATTTTGGAACACTGCTATCATGCCACCCCTAGTCTTTCTTTTCATTAATTTAATATTTTTCTATTTCCTTGAACAGAGACAGATACCCATATACACATATGTATTTATCATAACATCTATAATTCTGATATAGATATTGCAACATCCGTATTAGAATTATAGATCAAACATCTGTTTATTTTGATACTGTTGATTGAAGAATTATTTGGGACTGTGTTGTAAGTCCTCCTCCTTCTTATATTCCACTGAATTAGAGAGGCATCTGCCTCAGCCATTTTTTATCTTACTATTCTAATCTTAAAAATTTCAGACTCTATTGCTTAGGTAATGATTCTTACATAGCTCTCTTAAGTTACTCCTTCCTTGCCATCTTCATTAATTTTAATGTTAACACTTATGATTTTAATATTTTAATGGTTTATATTGTTGTTTTTACTGTATTGTGAGAGATTAGCAGCATATAAAATTAATTAATTGATAAAATCATGTTCCTTACTCTCTACATCCCAATATACCAAAGGAATCTTGCTGCTGAGTCCATGCCAGAAGCCTTACTGTCTTGATCCATTCATTGGGGAGAGAAACCTGCTGCAAAATTAGTTTAGTACATTTCATATCAGGAAACCTCTTTCTACATTTGCACACCTGCCCTTTCAGAAACAGCAGTCAACTGTGGAGTTTGAGACAAAGGCCATTTGGAACAAAAAACTAACTGTCCTATGTGATCAGTTTAGACCGAAAAGCATCTTCTTTCTTAGTCTGAGCCCTCCATAGCCAGTGAGTTCTTTATTGGTTTTAATGAAAGTATCTGGGAATTCTCATATGCTGGAAACACATCCCTTAGTGGCTCAGGTTGGAAAAATGTCATTTTTCAACTTCTACTTAGTCCAATAAAGAAAACTGTATAGATTGAATCCAGCAGGTAAGATGCCACTGCCATATAGTGGAGATGGCATTTCACAACCTTCTCTTTCTTAATGGAAACTAATTCAAGGAACGATCCATCCTAGAATTAAGGTAAAATTTCCTGACAGTTAGAACAATTGATCAGTGGAATGAGTTGTCTACAGAAGTTGTGGGTGCTCCAAAACTGAAGGTTTTTAAGAAGAGATTGGAGAAAAATTTGTTTGAAATGATACAGGATTTCCTGCCTGAGCAGGTGGTTGAATCAGAGGACCTCCAAGGTACCTTCCAACTTCTGTTATTCTTATTCTGTTATTCTTTCTTTCTGATGAGTCCAACTATCAGCCATGGGCAGAGCCAAATAAACAAAGAAGACATACTAAATTATTTCCAAAGTTGCATTTCACATCAAAATTGTAATAGGATATTATTATATCAGCCACATGGATTATATTGTACTTCTTGTACACTTGAGTTTGACACAAGCTGATTTGACACAAGCTCTGTCACTTAGATGAGCACGGTGATTATTCATATAGTTCCATATGGCTGAATAATGAACACTTTCCTCTTCATTTTCCCAAGAAACACTAAATTGGCTGTGTTGCAGTTTTCTACTTTACTAAATATCAATAAACATAATCCTACACTTGTGAATAAATACATAACATACATTACATGGACAAACATTTTACAATTTAAGAGATTCATGTCTGTGGTGTATAAAATAATCACAAACTAATATCAAACTGTCCACAGTGTTTATCACCTATAAATTTTAGCAATTAAAAAGATTCAGTTCAGTAAGGGGAAAAAATCGACTTATTTGCAAGACAAAAGAGAATGCAAGCAGTTTCAATATTAGATGGATTATATGAAGACAATAAATAAAGAAGCCTCTGAATTTAGACACAGCTGTTCTGGCATGAAATAAACCAGTATTGAATAAACACAAATTCACTTCCAATTCAGAAGTCACTGAGGGCGTAGGCAATTGTGCAAGTTTGAATCAAATAAATTAAACTTTGACCTGCACTAAGCAGCAGTGTGTACACACACACACACCATTTCTCATAAATCTATGAATTAGTCTAGTTTTTGCTTTGCTCTCTTTTCAGCACATGCATAAATGAATAATAAGACAGCTTTTGGAATTAGAAGCTTATTGACCACAAAATGTTCCTTCCCTCCTTCCTTGTTAATTTTATTAAAGGCAAACAGTTACATATACTCTATTAAAGCAACTCCTCGAAGCTCATCCTTCCCTTTGCCAACTCTCCCCTGTCTAGAAATAGTTTGGCTTCTTCTGAATTCCTGGAGATCCTACAGATGGAAAGAAATTTAGCAGAATTATTTCCTGATTGACTATGAAATCATGGTTCTGATCAAGCACACTTCTATAGATTTGATGACTCATTGGTTTATATTCTACTACCCAGGAAAGGGAAGTGAAAATCCATTTGTGGGAAAGAGTATTTGTTCATAATTTTCTTATTATTGAGAATTTATTAAGTATTATTTTTAAATGATTTTAATGGAAAAAAACAAGTGGCAAATCCAACCAGGGGTGTCAAACTCAAGGCCAGCGGGCCAAATCCGGCCCACAGGGTGCTTAGATCTGGCCCACATGGCCACCCTGGAAACAGCAAAGAATCAGCCCATGGTGTCTCTGCCAGCAAAAACAGAGCTCGGGGGGGCCACTTACGTCCCCTGAGCTCTGTTTTTGCTGGCAGAGGGCTAGGGAGGCCATCGTAGGTGAAAATGGATGTTGAGCTATCCACGCCCACCCTGGCCACACCCATTCCTCAAACCCCCCTGAGGTCAAAAACCCTGATGTGTCCCTCCATGAAATCGAGTTTGACACCCCTGATCTGTAGCATTACAACAGAGGCCTTAGCAGATGTTTTCTATAACATTGCTATAAATACTTTTGGATTGTTGAAGTAATTGTTATAGGCCAACTGATATTTTCAGCAGAATATATTTGCTGGATCTTACTGATTTTATATTGGGGTTTAGCAACAACCAAGTAGTTTGAAGTGTACTATCAATTACAATTTACGTCAATTATCTGAAGATGCATTGGAGGGCTATTTTGCTATTGGGTGGCCTCTAAAGAGTTTTTCTTTTTGAAATCAAATATAGTAGTGGATGTGATACAGAAATGTGGGTTTGGATGCAACTGGATAGAAGTATTACTGTAAGGGCAAACTGTTAAGTCCACAGGTAAGGATGGGCAATGGGGACTTAGAAGTCAAGGCGGTTAGCGATCTGGAAAGAAGTGTTTCCAGATGAAGAATAGGTTAGGTCAATTTCCCTCAAATGGATGCCATCCAGATGTTATTTATTAGATTTTTTTCCCCAACTTTATTTCTTCGTACATAACTCAAAGCTAACATACCTAATGATTTTTTCTTACTCCTTTTTTTCCCACATCAACCACCCTATGAGGAGGTTGGGCTGAGAGAGAGTGGTAGCCAGTATTCCTGCCTAAGATGAAACTAGAACTCAGTGTCTCCTGATTTTTAGGCCATCGCCTTAAGCACATACCAAACTGGCCCTCTGATATATGGAGGCCATATGTTCTACTATTCTCACAGGTTTGCCATCCAAGAATAGCTGTGTTAGTTGAAAGGAAGGGATCTGCAGTTCAGCACATTTGGTGGCATTGGGATGGGCAAACTTCCAATAAAAAAAGAGCAACCTCCCCCAACCGTTGATACTATATACATAATACATACATACACACATACATACAGTTTGCTTTTAATGGGAGCATACAGAAGAATAATCCAAATCCAATACAGGGTCCTAAGAGCCAAGTCAGGTTGCCAGCTAGTCCAGAGGTCAGAAGTTTAAAGATTTCTTAGATGAACAAGATTCATAGGAATGTTGTGCAAGAATTGGAGAAGAACATGGGTTGGGGTTGCCACTTAAATCAGCTGCAGCCAGCTTTGATTCATCAAGAAATTTATTCTGTTGCTTAGCAAGTGGCCTCATGGAACATCTTTGCTCTGCACTCCTCTCTACTTAGAGTGGGCTGGAAAGCACTGTGAAGTGGTTTAAAAGTCTAAGAGCTATTGCTATTGCTACTTGCTGGGTGCAGAGACCAGGAGGCTAATGTCATCCTCATCTGATTGTCTCATCTGTACAGAGGGTGCCTGTGGGCTCTTGACTTGGTGTCTCCTGAGGCTAACATTCCACAGCTTCAGCTGGAGCAGCTTCTTCAGATTTGGAATCTCAGTCCTGAATCGGGATCATGGCACTGACCACAGCTGGGGTGGGATTCTACCGGTTTGGACTGGTTCAGGCAAACCCGATGTTAAAGTTACATCTGGTTCACCGAACCGGTATTTCAACTGACCAGCTGGCCCCGCCCACCCTTCCCCTCCCCTCCCCGAAGTCTCCACATGATGCAAGTAAGTGCAGGCTCCATGGGGAGGCTCTGGGAGGGGGGGAAAATAGGCCTTCTGGAAGTCCAGAAATGGGCCTGGTTTCTGGCTTCTGGAGGGCCTCCAAAGCCCAGGAGAGGCCATTTTTGCCCTTCCAGAGGTCCGAGGGAGGCCTCTGGACCCTTGGGAGGGTGAAAACAGCCTCCCCGGGCTCTGGAGGCCCACCGGAAGCTGGAAACAGGAAGTTCTGATAGGCCATGCCCACCCAGCAACCAGGCAGTGAACCAGTTGCTGGGATATTTGAATCCCACCCCTGGAGTGAACAAGATGGTTATTCCCTTGTCTCTAAATGTCTAAACTCATCAGAGACTACTGCCTCATAGTGTCCTCATAAGGAGCAGTTGTCTGGAGCACTTGTGGGCAATCTCAAATCTCTTTGCCTGAAGAGGAATCACCAGTCTAATTACCAGCTTTGCATTCCACTGTGGCCATCAGCTCTACTTTTCGGAACTGTGTCCAATCTATAATTGCTTCCCTGGAAGTCCAATGACCACGCTTTCCAAAATAACTATTTTTGTTTCTTCCAAGTGGAGAATACTCCGTTCCTGGAACTAACTTACTTAAGCAAATTTATCTTGACTGTGAACTTGACAGCTGTCTTCAAATTCTCAAAGCACAAATACGAAGCAATAAAGATGTAAAATCTGTGAACCAGCTCAATACATTATAATAATGATATACAATGAGAGCTCTGTGCTTGTTTTTAGACATATAAGCACTAATATGTGCTAACCTTTTCATACTTTTCAGCTTCCTTGGCTTTATCATGGAGAAGAAAGATTGATTTCCCATTAATGCTGTACTAGTATTAGTGAACATCTGAAAAATTCTAGCATGCTTCACAGTGACTTAAACAGTAATGCTGCTCCCGCAGCTATGTAAGGAAAATGCAAGCATAATCCCATTCTGATTTTATTTAGACTGATTTTAATTCTTCAGATAGTGTTATTATTGTGGCTCAGGGCTATTTCTGTTCTTTCTTCATATTAGATGAGAGAGAACAAAATTTTAGTAGCTGACTGGATTTGCCTTTTGTCAAAGGATAAATAGAGCATATTTTAAATGATCTTTTTCTACACGTTTTTCTCACTACTTTTAGTTTTTTAAATATCTGCAAGCAAGAGAGCTTAACAATTAGAGAAGCCATAGATTTCCCCACCCCCCCACTTTTTTATTTAAATGTCTCTGGTTGGACAGAGCATCAGATTATCCCTAATCCCCTTGTTGGTTTTGCAAGACTCTCAGAATAAAAACTTTTTGACTTTCCACTAATTTTAAAGCCAACTTGCTGCAAACAAAAGAAAAGTTCTTTATTAATGTCTCACTCTATTCAGAAACTGTCCAATAGCCATGCCAGTTTTCTCCTTAACAATTATTCTATCAATCTCACAAGGCTCAGAATCCTATGATTAAGTATTGACATTATCCAGGATTACCCCAGGATTGACCTGAGGCTACCTGGGCTTCATTTGTTTGTTCTGAACTTGGCCTCTTATGAAATTCTAATTAATTTCTTATTTTGTTCTATTTAAAAGCAATTGTGAAGGAATTAAAATAGAATCAAGCTATATGAAGATTATCTGGGATTAGAAGCCTCAATTGAAAATATATTCTTAAATGGCCTGGAAATTCCACAACAATAGACTAAGTAGCATAATTAGTAATGAATAAGAAGGGTGGAGAAGGCAAAGGATTGCAGCTGCATTTTTATTGTTTCTGTTTTTTGGGGGAAGGGATAATCATAGCTTGTTGTAACAGGTTGTACTGTATTTACCACAGTGCACACACAGCAGGTAAGTAGTTTCCTCCTAAAAAGCCTAGGAGTAAGAAGTCAGTTTGACTGTGAAAAATAGAAGCAAACAAAATAAGGGAAACAAACAACGTTCAGATGCATATTTTAATTGATTCACTCTGCCAATCAAGCCAGAGCATTTGAAATAATTAATTTCAGTTAATGAAATGTCTATGCCTATTTAACAATTGCTGTTTTCCTACAGTGCTGTCTGACAAACCATTTATAGCAAATAGTAATATTCAACCACAACAAGACAAGCAACGAAGTAACCAAGTCCTGAGATGCTCAAATGGACATTCCTCCTTTAGAGTGCAGATGTATTGGATGCTGTACCTTTATCTCTAATTTTCTGTGTGCAATTGTCATTCTTTTGCCTGAAAAAGTTGTCATTCGTACAAGCCCTCTCATCCACCACCCACATACTGAATTAGTATATTCTGAAAGACAAGCTGCCTACCTTATTAACTTTTCTGCAAATAATCAGCACCAGGTATTTGGAGGTTGGCATGACTTCCCTCACCAATCCACTAAAAAACCCAATCAAAGATAAGTCCATGTTTAATGGTATTTTCATTTATACTCACGATGGCCAAATGTCTAAAAAAGACAAAACGCGGAGCAGAGCAAGAGTTTATAATGCATGCAGTGAAAAATCCAGACACGCATACTAAGACCCTGCCAAGTTCCAATACAGAATATGTAAGACTAGACTGAACTTAATTCTACGAGGGCTATTCACAAAATGGATTACTCAAGAAGTCCTGAATACTTTCAAGTGGGAGATTTTTCCTCATCCGCCCTACAGCCCCGATCTTGCACCTAGCGACTACCACTTGTTTCCAAGGATGAAGACCTGGCTTGGAACACAGTGCTTTGACACCTGAGTTTTGAGACAGTCAGTCAGGCCCGCCCGCAGTTCTGCGTCGTCGTCAAAGCGCTGTGTTCCAAGCCAGGTCTTCATCCTCGGAAACAAGTGGTAGTCGCTTGGTGCAAGATTGGGGCTGTAGGGCGGATGAGGAAAAATCTCCCACTTGAAAGCATTCAGGACTTCTCGAGTGCCGTAGTTCGGCCATTTTTAAACTTAATGCACCATTGGCGCACTCCACCTTCAGTGATGATGTTGTCCCCGTACACTTCACACAGTTGCCGAAAAATTTCAATCGGTTTATGGTTTTTTGCCAACAAAAACCTTATCACTGATTGCACCTCACAACTCGCGGGATTTTCAATTGCAGCACACATTTCAAACGTTTGCTGTGAAATAACGGGCAATGATACGAACCTCCCACTAGCACGACTAGATGCAGACTGAATGGTGGACGCACAGACCAAAGATGGCCACGCTAGCTCTGCCCCTTCTTGCTACAGACGAAAACGTAATCTATTTTGTGGATAGCCCTCGTATTAATTAAAGCTTGACAAATTCCAGCATTGTTCTGAGAGCACATAGGTGATTAACCAACAGTTACATATAGAGAGGATTTTTGTTTTTATTTTGCTTTTAATCCCTTAAGATCCCTGAGAAAGAACTGGAAGATTGTTTTACAAAAGCCTCTTAAACAAATTGACTCAGAATACAAAAGTGCTTTAAACTGCTTCCTTTCCAAAGGAAGGAGCAAGAAGAAAAAGAATCTCATATTAAATCTTTCATATCATATAAGATGTACAACAAATCTTAATACAAACCCATCAAAAAAGGGTAATGAGCTCAGATAAATTCATCTGCATATTCCTGCATAAAAACCATGCGTATTTAAAACAAACAGGATTAATGCCAGATCAATTATCAAGCAGTAAACAATACTCCAATTAAAAGCCTACCAAATCAGACAAATAAACAAACAGTAGGTAACAATCTAACCAAGGAACCACCAAGAGCACTCCCACCAACACTGGTAGGGCAAGTCACTTGTATTTAAAGAGAGAGCAAAGCCCACTCCCTTTTAGTACTGATGATGTTAGCAAGTTGGGTAATGAAACAACCAAGCTCAGAGAGCACCAAGGACCGCATAGTTAAACCAAACAAACAGAATGACAGAATAGTAGCACAAAGAAGCTCTACATTTATGGACAATACATCCTTCTTCTGCCCATCGCAAAATAGTCAGACTTTGTGCAATCAGAGAGACAGAAAAAAAGAGAAACAGCAATGGAAAAATATGATTGAATTATAAATGGAGGATACTATCCACTGTACAATGTGGGAAGTAATGGCACAATGTATGCTTTGTTTCACGAAGCCACGCTATACATGGTTATTTCACCTACTGCTTCACATGACAACATGTAAATCACGTTCAAACTGACCTAATGAATCCTGAGCTTTTCTGGAATAAATATGACCACATTTGTCCATTCTGTGCTAATATTTCACATGACTGCTTTCGTGCATTGTAAATTAGCTCCAGGAACGTCATATAAATCAACAAATGAGAGAAATAGATTTTCCTTATGATGTATTGCTCAAACTTGACATTCTCAGATGGCAACACGTGCCTGCACAGTTTGTTTCTAGTTTGTCTGCCAATTCCACATCTGGAACTGATGAATTCCAGTTCATGGTACAGTTCCCGAAGAATAGAGAATACAGCACAATTTTTTAAATCTTTCCAACTTATCTTACTCCCTTCTATTTAAGCTAGGATTTCATCATTGAAGAAATGGAAAGGCTTATAAAAATAAAGTAATATAACACATAGTCCAATACGACAGCTTTTGAGGGAACTAAAGATTTAAGCATTGTACTAAGCATTCTGCCAGGATTCCTTGGCAAATCTACAAAAGTTTAACATGATCCTTTAAAAAAAATTGTATTCCATGCCCATTTCTGCAATATATTTGATCAACTGCCATTATCACATTATGTTTGATTAACTCTGCCCACAGCCTGGAGTTTGATCCTGATGGGTCTTAAGGCTGACTCAGCCAGCCATCCTTCCGAGGTCAGTAAAATGAGAGAATCAAGATCATCTACAGAATCAAGATCATCTATTGGGACACATTTACTGCATATGTTGTTATTGAAATAGAAATGGAAGCAGAGGAGAATAAAAAAAAATGCAGATGATTACATGTGGTAGCCATGTAAAAAAGATCCAGAAGCATTGGAAGGAAATACACCAAGATATCTTAAAAATAATTGAAACCACAAACATTTTTGTTAGGAATAATTCCAGAGTGGATAAAAACAGTATCACAATCTGCTAAGATACATACTGACAGCAGAAAGAACTAATTTGGCCCAAGTCTGGCAAAGATGAATAACCCTGTTGAATAACTAAAGAATATGCAGTGGTAGTAAAACTGACTCTGTATCTTCATAACAGAAGCTGAACTTAATTCAGGCAGGCGTGGTCTCCCTGCAAGCAAGATTTTATAGAGCAAGGCAAGTAGGAATGTAATTTCTAAGGGGAAAATATTAAGATTCAATTGTAATTGCATCAAAAACAATTAGCGAATAATTTAAATAGACGCAAGCAATAATAGCAATAGCACTAGATTTATATACCGCTTCACGGTGCTTTTTCAGTCCTCTCTAAGTGGTTTAGAGTCAACCTATTGCCCCCAAGAATTTGGTCCTCATTTTACCCACCTCGGAGGGATGGAAGGCTGAGTCAACCTTATATCCAATAATACTCAATGTTCAAATAAAAGTGCAAATGTTTTAGTAGCAGTTAATGGTTGGGAACAATGGAAAAGGAGGAAAACTGCTATCAACCATTCCTACTTACAATGTTTTATGTCTTTTTTTTCCTACTTTGCTTTTATTATCTTACTTTTTTGTATCATTCTTTTTAATTTAGAATTTTTTAAATCTTGCCCTTATTATGATTTGTTGAGCAGTCAGCCAGGTGTTCAGACTGGATTCAGCATTTTTGTCTCCCTATTGTCCTTCCTAAGGGCCTGAGAAAGGCAGGTGTGGATGTTTGAAGGTGTTACAGGAATCGTCAAAGGAGATAAGCTGTCCGTTTGCAATGGACTGATGGTGAATTTGTCAGTGCCGATGGTGTTCAGGTGGTCTTCCTATTGTTTTGGGACCGCACCCAAGGCGTCCATTACTATTGGTACTGCCTTTACTTTTTTTTGCCACAGTAATGCTATTTCTATTATTTTTATAATTCAAGATGGTGAACATACCTAATACAGGTAGTCCTTGACATACAACAGTTTGTTTAGTGACCATGCAAAATTACAACTGCACAGAAAAATGTGACTTATGACTGTTTTTCACAATTATAACATTTCCAGCATCCCCATGACCACATGATCAAAATTGTGATTGGCCCAAAGTTTCCAGGTGGAATCTCATGCCTAAGATGGGACTTGAACTCACAGTCTCCCAGTTTCTAGCCTGATGCCTTAACCACTAGATCAGGGGTGTCAAACTGGCAGCTGGATGCATCATGCACAGGTCACGCCCACCCCAGCTCCGTGAAGGGGAAAACGTCACGATACATCACGTGACAACAACATCACGCAGAGAGTTTGACACCCGTGTGCTAAATCAAACTGCCTTTCTACATTCTTTAGGTTTTTTTTAACATTAGCTTGAAGGATATAAAGTGAGGTTGAACTGGATGAGTACCTGACCAACAGTCATAAAAATCAAAGGAAGGTCCCAAGAGACACACAAAATAGATTTCTGGTTTGTCCCTGACAACTTTTCTATTTGGAGCCAACCAAACCGTTTCCAAGCCTGAGGAAGTGTTAAAAAAAAATATTGCAGAAGGGAGGAATTTCACCTTGGGAGAAGATTTAATCCAGTTCAAACACAGCAACTAAACAGCACACTACAAACAGCTGCTGCAAGCAAAATGTACAGAGAGAAAAATGCACGAATAAAAACAGATCTCTTTCCTATCCTTACTATTTGCAATGCTAAAGCAGAACTCTCAGAGAAAACTCAAGTTTATGTCCAGCATTTTTTTCCAGTCATCCCCTGAATCCTACCAAATAAAAAATTTCCTCTCCCACCACTTGATCATTAGCATTTTTAATATAAAAACAAATCTGTAGCTTTCCTCAGTTCCCTCTGTAACTGAGGATACTAAACATTATTTAAGACTTTTTTTCTCATTGCAAGCAAGTGATTTTTCTCTCCTTTTTCTTACAGCAGTTAAGACAAATTCAAATGCTGGTAGTCCTCGATTTATAGCCATTCATTTAGTGACCATTGGAAGTTACAGCTGCACTAAAAAGAGTGCCTTATGACTGGTTTTCATACTTAACCACTGTTACAGCATCCCCACGGACATGCAATCAAAATTTGGGAGCTTGGCAACTGGCACATATTTATCACGGTTACACTGTCTTGGGGTTAGGTGATTATCATTTGTAACCTTCTCAACTGTCTTCCAACAAGTAAAATCAATGGGAGAACACAGATTTGCTTAATGACCACATGATTCATTTAACTGCAATGATTTGCTTAACAACTGTGGCAAACAAAAGTTATATTATCGGATGTAACTCACTTAAGAGCCGTGGTGGCACAGTAGTTAAATGTGGTATTGCAGGCAAACTCTGTCCACTTCCAGCAGTTCGATCCTGACTGGCTCAAGGTTGACTCAACCTTCCATCCTTCTGAGGTCAGTAAAATAATGATTTTTTGGGGACAAGATGCTGACTTTGTAAACTGCTTAGAGAGGGCTGTAAAGCACTGTGAAGCGGTATATAAGCCTAAGTGCTATTGCTATTAATAACTGCCTTGCTTAACAATAGAAATTTGGGGCTTCATTGTGATTGTAAGTTGAGGACTGCAAAAGGAGACAGTCCATGAGGAAGGAATCAAACTGCTTTTGTTAAAGAGGGTTCTTGGTTAAGAACAAATTCTGTTCCTAATTCTAACTTGAATTTGTATATGTGTCAATCACTTAATGACCAAAGAAAAAAAGGTTGTGAATGCGATCACATTATATCTTGATTAATGACCACTTAATTATGAATTTTCCAGGTCCCAGTTGTGGTCATAGGTCAAGGACTGTATAACTCGTGGGCAAATGAACATTCCCATCTCCTGAATAAGAGGGATCATCTACATTCCGAAATTCTCTTTTTTCAAACCTAACATTCCGCCATGTGAACAGCATGGGTGTTCCTCTCACCATTTTCCTTCGCTTTAGGACAATTTTATTCCAAAGGCCTTGGAGTGATTACAGTATTCATAAACGATGAAATTAGTAACAGAACGCCAACCATTTTTGAAAAGACTCTATTCTCCTTTCATCTTCTGAAAAACATCAAACTGTGTTGTAAAAGTGGCATCAGCCTTCCCTGTTGATGCATTTTTTTTAAATCTGAAGCTAGCCTTTCTAGTCCCAGAGCTGAAATTAAATAAATAAATGTGTAACTTACACAATACAGATGCAGAAAGGTGCAAAAAGGCAAGAGACAATAGTTGTTATATTCTCCCAGAAGTGAGGAACCCCTTCATGACAGAAAGAGAGGAAGGGTTTTGGAGAAGGTGATATTTTTTAAAAATAACTCTCACAGGAAATAGAAGTATCTAATATTCTGAAGCATGCAAAATGTGTAAACAGTAAATTTTGCAAAGCCAGCCAACTGCTGACTGAATTGCCACATTTAGTTTCAAAGCAAACAATTTTAGACTCCTGCTGATTTTCTCCCAAATTCCTCCATCTAAAGAGATATGTGAGGTATCTGCAATCAAAGGGTTAGTAACACTTTTGTTATAGAAAACAGAAGTGCTGCAAAATTAGATATTCCCATTTGTGCTTCCCTTTCCTCTGGGCATCCAAAGTGGTTAATATGGAATCGTCCCTTCTTCTCTTTGACTGTTGAAACACACCAACATAAATGTCTTAGGGTAATTTGGAATCATCAAAAGATGAATGAAAAACTAGATTAGAATCAGTTGTTGCACTGCTACAAAATCAACAGTAAATCAACAACCAACAGTGTAACTTTATTTTGTGAAAGAACAGATGAAAACAATAGCTTCTGATCCTCAATAATATAATATTGAGAAAATTGTGCATTATCTATCAGACACACCTTGAACTGTAGGCAAATTACAGTTTTGTAATATTGTAATATTTCTAGGCATATTGTCACTACAGCAAGTGTATAATATGGATAGGATATCTTTCTGTCAATTTGCCATATTTAGATTTTTTTTCAGTCTGATTGGGGGAGATTATGTACCAAGTTTGCAAACAAATTGAAGTTGCACAGCATAAATCATCTCAGATAACTTCGTTTTGCCTTGATCACGCTGTCACACTCTGAAATAATATTGTGGGGAAAACAATGTCCTTGCTAAAAACCATTAGAATAAAAAACAACATAAGTGCTGTGAAAAACTAGTAAGGACATAACTGATAAAAAAAAGAGGTTGATTCTTAGCTTACATTTAAAGGGACAGACTCAATTTTTTTGAGCCCTAAACCTATCAACCATCAAAGTAGAGCCATAATTCAATTTTTTGCTTCATATGCTGTGGGTTAGCTAAACAGAAGCCACATCTATAAAACCACAGCACAGTCAACTCTTAAAAGCTGGGGACTTGGATAAGATTTAAAATAATGCCTCTGCCTTAGTTTTACACCACCTCTCTGACTCAGGAGAAAGGGGCCTGGAGAGGAAGGAAGACTTTAACTCTTCACTTTTATCTTCTATTGTGTGTTTTTGGCTTTTTTCTTCTCCATTGCCCTCTAGTACAGCAAAAGACACCTCCACCAACATTGTATTTCTTCTAAAAAGCTTTTACGGGTGGGACTGTGGCCAAGTTTGCCTTTGGGAGGGCGAATCTTCACTTGTAGAATTCTTCACTTGGAAGTATCATTTCTGACAATTCTGAGGCTTGAAATCTACACATCTTAACACTACTTGGAATGAGAAAGACTAGAGCTCTCCAGGTGGAATAGGATTAGGTACACAAATGTTCAACTGGCCTAAGGGCACAGAAACTTGCAGTCACTTATTACATTGAGGGGGGAGTATAAACTCCTGCAAACAAGATAGGATTAATTGAGTAAATCCATGTAAATAAGGCCTTATTAAATAAATGCAATTATATGCTTGTTTGGAAATGTGATAACTTGGAATAATTCTGTCTTTAAATAAGTTGTTGTATTGGCTTTTTAAGAAAAAAAAATTCCTATGTCATTATATTTTATGTTTTGTTTGTCTGTGTATTGTTTTGGAAAATCAATAAAATTTGTTCAAAAATAAATAAATAAATGCAATTATATTCTTGTGCAAATGAAGCTTCACCTTTTATACCAGTTTAGCCTGTTCCAAACCTTTGTCAATCCCTAATAATCACTCTATTATTGTTTTAAGCATTGAGATCCATCAGATTTGCTAGTGAAACTAATGTGGGTAACATCTTAAATGTGCACTGGGGATGGATCACCTGTCAAATACAAGAATATGACATATAAGCATTCTTAAAATCAGACTCATCCAATGAGAGACCTCTTTCAAAAGTGTTCTTGAACCATGTCATTTCATTCATTCAAAGTTCATTTGAAAGGGATTTAAAATTGAGATGTTTTCCCTGGATACTTCAGATAGGATTAGGATTGTCAAGGATTCTTTCAACGGAAACTGAGAGTTGCTATAAAAGAACACTGCAAAGCACAATTAGAACTCAGAACTCCAAGATGGCCCCAATTTGGAAGGCACTAGGAACAGTTGGATGTATTCATAGAAAAGACTACAAGAGATCATGATGGCTATAAATAATTGATAGAATTAACCACAAGGAATCTGCTTGTAGTTTTTCCATTAACATTTTATAGCCTATTGGCTTATCCTGGGCGATTCATTTTTACTGTTACCATTCAGATGTGGGACAATAGAGCAGATATGCCATAAAAGTTTACTTTGAGACTCCAAAGCTGGCTTTTCAAAAAGATTGTTTCAGGTTAAGTGTGAAAATCTAGCAGGCTTTGGAAAAACACAGACAGAAACAAGACCAAGTAGTCCTCGACTTACAACCACAATTGAGCCCAAAATTTCTGTTTGGTAAGCAAAAAAGTTGTTAATTAACTTTTGTCCCATCTTACAACCTTTCTTGCCATGGTTGTGAAGTGAATCACTGCAGTTTTTGTTAATAAACTAGTTAAGTGGCTTCCCCATTGACTTTGCTTATCAGAAGGTTGCAAAAGGTGATCACATGGTCCAATGCATGCTTGTCACATGACCCCGGGACATTGCAACTGTCATAAATACATGCCAGTTGCCAAGTATCTGAATTTTGATCACATGACCACGGGGATGCTGTAGTGGCCATAAGTGTGAAAAATGATCATGTCACCTTTTTCAGTGCTGTTCTAACTTCAAAAAGTCACTAAATGAACAATTGTAAGTTGAGGACTATCTGTATTGTTCTTGTGATATGGATGCCATAGAAACCACAATCCATGTTCTTCTGTATTGCCAGTTCTATAGGGACATTCGCCATGAGTTGATTATACCTCTTTTATTTACATTTTTGGGCCACTCTGACAGCCTTTACCTGCACTGTCTGTTAAATAACATATCTATTCTCTAAAAGTAGCAAAATTTTGCTACATTATATGTAAGATTCACCCACATATCTCTACTAATAGTCCCTGTGGTTAGGGGATAATTTTTTGTTGTTTTATTCATTGTATTTTTATTGGTCAATGACCAAAATAAAGTTTTGTCTTTCTGTCACTAACAATGAGGAACATTCCAGAAATCAAATAAGCTTCCCAGCATCATGGGATGACTTTACAGGAACTTGTAAGAAAAACTAGGCAAGACCAAACCTAGAAATCTGGGGTATAAAATAAAACTGGGATAAAACAAGATTGTATTCCTACCTGAGAAAATGATTATTTCTAACCAGACACCTCTCAGAAGTTTTTCATATGTTTATCAATGATAGTCTCAACCTTGAACAAGCAAGATGGCACTAACACAGCAAGGCTCTATATCTGAGACTGAGTCAGGTATTTTTTAAAGGGATTCAGTTCTCAGAAGTGTCAAAGCAAAGGATACATTAAAAAAGACAACAAGCTGAAGTTACACTACATGAACCTTACAATTCCTTCCAAATCTATTATTTTATTATTCCAAAATATAATCCTCTCCAAATTGCAGAACTTCTGAAGAATGACCAATAATATATTTTAAACATATACCAATCCCACAACACATTGCTCATATTGTATAATACCCAACCAAATAATTATATTCTTCTCATTAACACACTATACTAAACATGTTACTTCCAATTTACAGTGCTAAAGAAGGTCAACACATCAGTTTAATCCTGGTAACTGGTAAAATATTCTTGAGAAATACTGGCATTTTCTTGATTCACAAGAGTCACATGGACATTTCTAAAATGAAGAAACTATATACTTCCAAGAACCAAAAGGAAGGCAGGGGTCAGAGGGAAGGATGGCTTATCTAAGCTTGGCACCTCTTGAATAAGTAGCCAAATGATGAATTGAACCGATATGTAGATCAATTTGTTACAGCTGTACAGAAATATTTTTTCCAATTCATAACCTCTTGCCAATACTTGGAACTCCTGAACCAGCCATTATATGAAATCCAAGTTATTTCTGCCTTAGAAAATTATCAGTTAAATCCATTGAAATACATTAATGTCTTCACCCGAAGGATTTGTCATGAGTATTCCTTAAATACACAACCTTTCCAAAGGCAAATAAAATTGTCAACTCAAAGTCTCAGATGCAGTAAAATAATGGTGAAAAATACCATAGGAATCACGAACATTGATACCAAAGCTATATAGTTTCATGCATTTTTAAGCTGCAAACAACCTACACTGACTTTCTTTTGAATTGCTATATAAAGAAGAGTTGCTCTCTCATTCATTGAATCTCTTCCTTTTAGTTACACGGGCTTTAGTCTTCAGAGGAAATTCATGCTTCCTATTATACTAAACACGATAAATAATAATCCCCATCAAATTGAATGGAACTTCCAAATAGGCATGTATAGGGAATGTGACACCTGTGCTTAAGTTCCAGTTAAATTAATGGAACAAATACACAGTTAAGTATGATTAAGTCCTATTGAAAAATGCATTTCTCTATGCAGTGGGTCTCTCTCGCTATATAAAGTAGGAAGGGAGGGATAGAGCCCAGAAAATAAATATATGAGTGAGTTCCAACTTCTTCTATTTGTGTCACAAGCCCCATCCAGTTAAAGCCAAGCATCTGTGAAAGAAGCTTCTGTCAGCATATTCTGAGCTCCATTAGGTAACTGCACATTCTTGAATCTGGAAAACTTTTTCAGTTGAGTTTGTGCACAGCCAGTCTCACTTAGGTGACCCATGGAATGTCGATGAATTTTGGGGAAGAGCTAAGGAATCAAGGGAACAGAGGAAGAGAACTGGAACTGCTTTACTATTTGAGAGCTTCTCACTGGGCTTTCTTTCCAGGGAATCTTTACCTATGAGTATTCCTACTGCCTCAACAAACCATGGGTATTATTACCTATGAGTCCAGAACAGCTGAAGACAGCATGGCATATATGATCAAGAAGGGTATATATGGAGTGCGACACTTATATGCATTTCAGTTCCTTCCCATCTGTACTGCTTTGCCTCCAAGATTTTATTTTATTCGTATCCCATAAAAAGTATTACTTCTAAACACAAACAGTATTATATTCTTCCCCGAGTGGGTTAATTGTGATCGCACAATGAATTATAATATTAATATATAAAATCCTATAGTTATTAATTAAATAATACTTAATGTTCTTACTATTTTCCCTATATATCTAATCAAAGTATAACTATCACTATTATTAATAAATCTATTAAATCAGTTAATTCAATTATTTAACAATCAATTACAACAATCAATTTTCCTTTCCCCAGTATACATATTTATAATCATTATAAAGAGAGATTGAAGAAGGAGAGATAGTTCATCATAGCGCCGGATGGTGGGGGAATAAAGAAAAAATGAGCAAATGTAGACAGAAAAAAGGGAGTAAAGAAGGGGACAAAGGAATTTTAAAGTAAGTTTTTAGCTTTCCGTCTCTAAGTTTAAGAGCTTACACTCCAAATGCACCGGAAATGGGGAGGTAAGAAATGCTGAGTAGTGACTGTAATTACACGGTATCTCCACACATTCGGAAGCTTCCACTTTTACTTTTTGTCTTAGAGTTCCTAAGTTCAATTTTCCTGATTTTCTTCAGATGGGACCACCTCCTCAGTTAGATCAGTACCATACTCTCAGGACAGGTATTAAAAATTGCTAGAATCCAAGAAATTAAGGCCTATATAGGAATAGCTGGATTTCTATTCCAATTCTATCTCCATTGCAGATATTCTGGGTGCTATTTATGCCAAAGTAAGATTTTTAAACACTAAGCACATCTCAGTTTGCAGCAAGCACATTCTATATATCACACTCCAGTGTCAAAATGTGCAACCACCAGTGGAGTAAACTTAGCTAAAATTTGCAATTTTAGGAGTTCTCCTGGAGTCACTTCTACGACTCTACTTACTTACCAATCATAGTAAATTTGTACTTGCTTATCAATGTTGCTCACAAATGACTTGCACAATATTAAGACGAATTGATTTCAATTCAGAAAAGTTAGCATATGAATCTAAAGGGAAAGCCAGCTGATTTCACCACTTATCCCTTTAGCTGAAGTCAGTTAAACTGAAGCCTTGACTTATCTGTACATCTTTCAAGCTCATCAGCATGCAATGTATTTTATGCAAATTGTTTTCAATGTCCTTTATGGCTATACAATGAAGAAACCTAAACTTGAAACCACTTCAAAATAAGTCACGAAGTTAATTGGGATTTTTAAGGTAATATGCTATATATTATCTATATTGTTGTCCTTCTTGTACCCCGGACACCTGGAAACTTCGTAAGACAATTTTGTATCAGAAGTTCTTCTCCAGATGTTGACTCAGTTACCTGTTGAAAATCAATTAATCCTGCTGGTTCATGTCTCGGCATGAAAATAAAACCACTAAAATCTTTTCACGGAAGCCAGCAGACTGAAAAGTATTTCACCAATTGACATCTCTCAATATCTTTTTTCCCTCTGCCCTGAAGCCCACTCCTTCCTAGCTATTCTCAGAAATCGCACCCATTTAAGTACAGGTAGTCCTCGACTTACAACCACAAAGGAGCTCAAAATTTATGGTGCTAAATGTGACATTTATTAAGTGACTTTTGCCTCATTTTATGACTTTTCTTGCCACAGTTGTTAAGTGAATCTGGCTTCCCCATTGCTTTTGCTGGTCAGAAGGTCACAAAAGGTGGTCACATGACCTTGGGACACAGTCATAAATATGAACCAGTTGCTAAGCATCCAAATTTTGATGATGTGACCATAGGAATGCTGCAACGGTCGCCAAGTGTGAAAAACATAAGTCACTTTTTACAGTGCCGCTGTAACTTTGAAAGGGCACTAAATGAACTGTTGTAAGTCAAGGACTACCTGTAAAAGCTAGGGACGGTAGCCTGTATCAATATTATGTTATTTTTTTTCTATTTGTCAATGATATTTTCAAAGCAAACTCCCAAATAAAGTCTTAATTAACCACAGTACGGAGTGTTTGCATTCTGCTGCCTTACGAATGGGAAGCCTGCTTGTCTCCATTAACCAGAAGGAGGTAAGAGAAACCCCTCTGGGACACATCTGTGACAATGTGCCACAGCCAACTCACCATGGCCAAGTCGCCACAGCCAACTTGCTGTGGGACAAGAGTTTACACCAATATCAAAGGAATGATGGAATAGAACCATTAAAGAAAGGATGCAAAAGGAGGGACAAAATGAAACGTGAATGACAAAAAAAAATCAAAACATTTTTTTTGTTTATTTTAAATAACTAAATTTAATTGTTACATATTGTCCTGCTGGCGAGTTGTCCAAGCAGCGAGTTGGCTGTGGCGAGTTTGTCCTGTGGCGAAAGTTGGCCGTGGCCAGTTGTCCCATTCCGGTCCGGGACAGCTTCGCCGGGGCGGGGTAGGGGGGGGGGGGGAGGAGGCATGGTCTGAAAGCCACGAAGCGGGTCTCCTTAAACCTAGGTGTTGGTCTCTGGTGGAGAACTTACGCCAGAAGTAAAACGCGAGAAGAGGCTTGAAGTGCCCCGAGTCTCTTCGTTGTTTCAATTGAGGGGCTGAAAAAAAGAGAGCGACCACCATCCTGAAAGAACATTCCTTGCTTACGGCGCCGAGGCGAAAAAAGGTGACGGGACTGCGGGGTAAATGTTTAACTCACCCGAGTTCAGGCTGCTCTGGAAGTAGAAGATGACCAGGAGCAAAGAGCCCAAGCAAGTGGCCAAGACCATGCGGTACACCCTGCTTTTTCTCATCTTCGTCCCTGCGCCGCATCCCCCGGGATCAGAGCTTGGAAGGAGTTCGGGGAAATCGCGAGGAGCGACGCCAGCTCCTCATGGCCAGGCTTGTCCGGCTCTGCTCCGAGCGGCTGGCAGCCGAGCTGAGCCGCTTCCACCTCCTCTTGGCTCGCAAGTCCAAAAGCTCCTCTGGCCAAGTGGGGAAACCTCTTCACCGGATAGGACCGTACTAAGTAAAGCGGGGTGTGAGAATCGAAGAACAGGAAGAGAGAAGAAGATGCTTTCCTTAGTAAGGCTCTTCCTTTCGGTTGCACCTTCGGTGTATTTTATTTTATTTTTTGGTTTGCCCGATATCTTTGAGGGGGGAAGCGAAGAAAAAGTTTAGGACGAGGGACCGGCGGGGAAAGCGGAAAGGTGCCCCCCTCTGTCTTCCTGTCTCGTGGATCAGTCCGACTGAAGAGGGGAATCACAATTCGCAGGCAAAGTCACAGTGGGCTTGTATATACACCGTTTCCTTTTCAGGTTTTATTTATTTATTTTATTTTGTCAAGCGATTATAAGATAACAGGTAAAAGTATAAACATAGTTATGAATGCATGAAATGGATACATATAAGAAAAAAAACCCAATAGGACAGGGCCGGTGGCACGTTGGTGTGCTTATGCACGCCCCCTACAGACCTCTTAGGAAAGGGGTGAGTAGAAAGTCAATAGTAGAAAGTCTAAGGTTAAAGTTTTTGGGGTTTGGGGAAGAAACCACAGTCAGGTAGAATATTCCAGACATTGACCACTCTGTCGCTGAAGCCGTATTTCCTGCAATCAAGTTTGTTGCGATTAACCTTGAGTTTGTATCTATTGTTTGCTCTTGTGTAGTTATGGTTGAAGCTGAAGTATTCACTGACAGGTAGGACATTGCAATATATAATTTTATGTACTATACTTAGATTGAACCGAAGGCGGCGTAGTTCTAGGTTGTCTAGATCTAAAATTTCAAGTCTGGTGGCATAAAGTATTCTGCTACGAGTAGAGGAGTGGAGAACTCTTCTTGTGAAATATTTCTGGACTTTCTCAATTGTATTAATATCAGATATGTAATGCGGGTTCCAGACTGATGAGCTGTATTCAAGTATTGGTCTAGCAAATGTTTTGTATGCTCTAGTTACTAGAGTGATATTACTGGAGAAAAAGCTATGCAGGATTAGGTTTACAACTCTTAACGCCTTTTTGGCTATGTGGTTACAGTGGGCTCTAGCACTTAGATCATTAGAAATGAATACTCCAAGGTCCTTGACAGAATTTGGATCATCAACAAGGTCTTGACTATTCAGCTTGTATTTTATTTTCTCATTTTTTTTCCAATATATAAGACAGAGCATTTGTTGGTTGAGATTTGAAGTTGCCATTTGTTTGACTATTCTGATACATAGTTGAGGTCATTTTGAAGGATAGCAGTATTGTCTGTGCTGTTGAAAAACTTTACATCATCAGCAAAGAGAACACAGTTGCTCTTAATATGATCACAGAGATCATTTAGAGTATGAAGAGAGTTGGTCCTAGAACACTGCCTTGGGGGACATCACTGTTGACAGATACAGAATTTGATAGGACGCTCCCAATTTTGACCATTTGTTGTCTATTTGACAGGAATGCTTCTATACAGTTATGCAGGTGTCCAGAGATACCATAAGATTTTAGTTTTAGTAGTAGTTTATCATGTACCACTGAATCAAAGGCTTTACAGAAGTCTATGTAGATTGCGTCCATTGCTTTGCCCTGATCGAGTTGTGTAGTCCATATGTTTTTGCAGTGTAAGAGTTGCAGATTGCAGGATAGTTTTTTTTCTGAAACTTCCTAGGTACCTTCCAATTCTGTTATTCTATGAGTTGCATCTGGTAATTAGTTTGGAGAAATAATCTTATTATCTCTATAGGAAAGAATTGCCTCTCTGGCTTCGCAATGCTTGGAGTTTCCTGGCCCAGCATTTGAGAGATGCCATTTCTCTTAGCCCTTGGCAACAAAGTCCATGGACTGCCCTGTCTGTCCCCGAAGTGCCTTTTCTGTTACAAAGTAACACGGTGTAAGGCTGTGCTACCTATGGAGTTAAGCCTGATGGACCTTGAGACTCCTTATTCTAAATCTGGTTGGGTGTTGCTTCCCAGATTTTTAGAAAATATCAGAGTCTTCCCAAATCCTATGTAAAAATCCTTAGGGTTGAATGCGAGATGATTTAAATGCCATAAACTGTGTAGAGCAAGGGTCTCCAACCTTGGCAACTTTAAGACTTGTGGACTTCAACTCTCAGAATTCCTCAGTCAGCTTTGCTGGCTGAGGAATTCTGGGAGTTGAAGTCCACAAGTCTTAAAGTTGCCATTGGAGACCCCTGGTGTAGACCTTTCCTGGAAGGTGTTTTATTTTTTTTTCTTTCCCTTTTAAATAATTCTAAGGCTCAGAACTATTTGAGCAGGGTCAAGCCTTGGCTAATCTTGGAAAAAAGTAACTGTAGTATTTGGGTGGGAAACCACTGGGAAATCCTAGGGCTAGAGGAAAAACTGGGGCCAATAAAAATTCTGGGACAGGCAGAGACAGAGCAACTTGAAGTATTGTAAAGAAGAAGAAGAAAAAACCCAAGATGGATGTGTTTGTGTAGTTAATAAGGGAAGAGCTCAGAATGGCAGACCTTAGCTGGGTTTGGAAGCAAAATTTGGTTGGGCCTTTGTCACACTTTGACTATAAAGTTCTCTGAGGAATGTCGATTGCAGACTAAGTATCAACTTCAGTTTAAGAATTATCCTTAATTTTTAAATATATGTAACCCATTCTCAGTGCAGTCACCTTGCTTTTATAATTCTTCAAACATACACCTCTCACTTCCTGTTAATAAAGCAGGCAGAAACATACTCTGAAATACAGGTTTAATTTCCACCCTACTCACAACAGTTCCTGCAGCTTTTTATCTGTCGCTAGTGATAAAATCCCAGTCCAAAAGGTTTTTGCCGGACAGCAGATATACCCAGGAGTGGGATGCAACCAGTTCGGCCCAGTTCTATAGAACCTGTAGCTGCAAAGAGCAGCTGGCATCGAACTGGTTCGGTGTTTGGCCCACCCATCTGCCCGGGTTCTAGGCTGTTCTTTATTCCCTGCTTTTCCCTCCTCATCTGTTTTGCGCAACACAGCTGAGGTTGAAAAAGCTGGAAACGAGGATTTTCAAACGTTGCACACCTGAGCGCAGCGCTTGTCACCTGTCCAGGCACCACAACTGATGATTTCTTGCAAACGCTGCACACATGATTGTCCCCAGTTCAGAGAACTGGCAAATCACTCCACTGGCTGGCCCCTCCCCTCCCCTCCCCGCCCACTCACTCCTTAACTGGCATGCGAGTCATCCAACTTGCCTGGTTTGGTAAGTTGCCACTTTTCCTTTTTTCGCCCCCGACCATCAGGTGTTCTGCTCTGCCAGATTTAGATTAGCTAGAAAGCAGGAAATCCTTGGATTTCTTGCTTTCTAGCTAATCTAAAAGCAGAGCTGAACCTTCCTTAGGACTGAAGCTTTTCATGCAGACTTAGGTAGCTGATTGCAGATAGATAGATTTCTAAGTGAATCTGTGATTCTGTGAGCAACTCAATCTGCTTGAATCCCACCCCTGGATATACCATATTTGCAGAGGCAGGTTCTTTATTAACAACTCTGTTAAATGAATATTGTACAGATATATCATGTAGAATTCATCCAAGATACCCAAATAAGTGGCCAACATACATTCATGAGGAACAAAGGAACAAACCTACTGAAGGTAAGGACAATACCACAAATGCCATTTTATCCCAAGACAAATCCTAGGATCTTTATTGTAGAAACTAATTTCAAGCCAACATGCTTCTCTGTGTGTCCTGCTAACTCAGAGGCACCTGCATGTAGTAATCACTAGTAGGTGCTAAGAGTTTGCTAACAAGCCATTCATCATGGTAGTTACTTTTATTGGTAGGGGAAAAGAGAAATAGGAAGCTAAATGTGTCAAAAAGACTATTTGAATTTGCTAAGAACTTTCTTATAAAGTTGACTAGCTCAAGGTTGGCTCAGCCTTCCATCCTTCCAAGGTGGGTAAAATGAGGACCCAGATTGTTGGGGGAAATATGCTAACTCTGTAAACTTCTCAGAGAGTGATGTAAAGCACTGTGGAATGGTATATGTCTAAGTGCTATTTCTATTTGAACAATGTAAATCTCTGCTGCATACAAAAAAATCTTGCTATATTTTCTCTCCAAGCTTTAGGTATCCTGCTTTATATTCATTGTTGGAGACTGAATTTGCAATAAACTTCAGGTAAAGTATCTGCTTAAACTTGCTTTTATAATTCTCTCCATTTCCCCAATCACATCTCAGTTTAAATTGGAAACAGAGTGGATATGAACAGAGTTGAAAGTCTCTAAGATACTTTTCCATCTGATGGGACCACAGTACTGAGAAGGCTACTGTTACTGCTAGGAAGGAGAGTTGAAACAATATGCTAAACCAGGGTGGGGGGAGGTTTCAACCTTGGTCACTTTAAAACTTGTAGACTACCAGAATTCCCCACCCAGCATGAAGTTGAGTGTTGGGAGTTGAAGTCTACAGGTCTTAAAAGTTGCCCATCCTAAACTTCTACACTAAACTTTTAATTTTGCAAAAGGACTGGAATACCAATGAAAGTTTATTTCTGTGTGAAATGGTGAGGTTTTACAGATGCATGTTGTAGACCATGAATAACATTCTAAGATGTTTTTGTGCATGCACAGACATATGCAGTATATTTTTAGTTTTGACTCCTCAGTGGAGAAAATCCGACTACAAAAGCAGACTACATAAACCTGAGAAACAAAATTCCCTGGTTTGAATGAAAAGCTATGGCTTCGGTAGCCTTCAAAACCTTTATTTAAGATATTTGAAAAGAAAAGAAAAAAGACCTTGACCCTTTTATTTCAATGGCTTTACTTTAGCATTATTTTTTTTTCATGACATTCAGCTCTCAAAGCATCTCTCTGAAGTAAATGCACTCATGGTAATCCCATTTACATTCTTCTTCCTGTGCTATCAAGCAAATTCTCTCTTTATTTTCATTCAAAGATGCGAACGGTTATTTTTGAAACCTCAAAGCCCTTGAAAACCCATAATATTTGTGTATTTTGGTGTATTTAAATCTTGGACCTAATACCCATTTCATTGTTGGTTACAAGGATAACTAAAAATATATACCCATTAAATCAAAGATTAAAACAAAATAAAGAAGCAAAACAAAAAAGCAAATATTTTAATAAATGCAATCCGGCAGTAATAAAAACCAAAAAAACAACTGAAAGAAATAACAGAAAAATAGCTAGGAAAAGGAGATGATGAGTTGGGTTCAAAGGCTCTGTAAATGCTGTTTCTTCTGATTCCGTCGCTTACTGAGTTAAACGAGATACCCATGCTGCTTCTATTAATCACATTGCTGGGAATTTGCCAATCCCTGCTGTAGAAGACTTGATGCAACACATTGATTCAATTATCAGTGAACAAAGAAGTGACTTCTCCTTTCTCTGAATTCTAACCTGATTTTGTTGATTTCCTCTTTAACTTTCACCATTTTTACAAGCAGTTTAATCACCTTGTTTCCTTCTGCCATTGTCTTCCATGTGTGGTAAATGCAATTTCCCCTTTCTCCTCTTTTACTCTCTCTGGGTGCTTAATATACCATGTCCATTCAACAGATGGAAGGGGAAGCTTAAATTATTTTCTCAAAGTCAGGCATGCTTCTCCCTGTCTCTGACATTTTGTGCAAAATAAATTGTAAGGTAAATGATGTATGAATATACCATAAATATAAGGTTTTTAATATTAGTGCTTGTTCTATCTCAGGGGTATCAAACTCGCCATGTCATATTGTCATGTGTTGTATCGTTTTTTCCCTTCATGGAGCTGGGGTGGATGTGACCTGTGCGTGATGCATCTGACCCGTGGGCTGCCAGTTTGACACCCTTGTATCTATCTGATCGTTCTTCATTGCTTCTGAGTATAAATATATTTGATTGCACTAACCATTTCCCTTTATATGTGACTCTGGTTAAACGATTTGAGGGAATTAATCCTCATTTTAAACAGAAACAACTGTTTGTCAAATTATTTGTGTATTTAAAAAATGCAAAACAGTATTAATAATATAAACTGGGAAAAGTAATTACTACAGGTAGACCTTGACTTACAATCACAATTGAGCCCCAAATTTCCTTTGCTAAGCGAGACAGTTTTTAAGTCTGTTTTGCCCCATTTTACAATCTTTCTCACAAATTCTTAAGTGAATCACTGTCATTGTTAAGTTAGTAATAATGGTTGTGAAGGGAATCCGGTTTCCCCATGGATTTTGCTTATCAGAAGGTTGCAAAAGATGGTCATGTGATCCTGGGACACTGCAGACGTCATAAATACATGCCAGTTGCCAAGTGTGTGAGTTTTGATCATGTGATCATGGAGGTGCTGCAATGGTTGTAAGTGTGAAAAATGGTCAAAATTCAAAGTTGTAACTTTGAGCAGTCACTAAACAAAAGGTTGCAAGTTGAGGATTCCCTGGGTATACCATCAAATATTTGGGGCGGGGGTGGAGAATGAGTTTCAGATCATTCCCAAAGAACTCTTAAAATGTAGAATTGTGGCATTGAGAGGCATGGTTTGGACAACTCAGTTCAATCTTTTGCTTATTGCAAGGATCCCAATCAAAACTTTCACAGCAGGTATGAAAGTTGAATCTTTTTAGGAAAAGGAAGCCAACCACCTTTATGGTAGTGATTTCATTCTCAAATTGGAGTTTAGAAAGCAACTAAAAGACAAAATCTTACACAAGGAAAAGGGAAATGTTGGCCAGAGCAGTTTTAAATTAATCATTTATTGGTTTAGCAAAATTACATTATCTTTGCCTTTATACCAAATATTTTAATTAAAGATCTTAAGGTTTACTACCAGCTCACATCTCTTGAATTAAATTAGTATAAATAGACATTTTAAGGACATGGGTTCCAATGCATTGATAATAGGGCAAGAAATCTGTATATGCAAGCTTCAGCAGTTTGTGAGCTGTCTTAATTTCAAAGTGACTCCCCTTTCAGTATTGACTAAACCTAAACCTACATCTCACTTAGTAGTAACTGGAACTAATTAACTTAGCTACTAATTAATCCTCAAGATGGATTGGACCATGAATGAACAGATCGCCAGTTTACCAAAACCAGGTTGATGTGGCTACAGAAACAGCATAGAGAGTTAGCCCTGTCTTTGCAGGTACAAGGAAGTAAAATACATACCATATTGGAAAAAGAACAAAAAACCCACCTCTGAATATTTTGCTCTGCTGTTACTCTCTCAAAAACTACTTCATTGACAATATTCATGTAAGAATAGATTAAAAGTTGCAAAAAGTACATCATAAAAATAATTCACATTACACAATGAAATGTGGAAGCTCAGATGTTGGTGTTATTGCATGGCTAATCAAACCAGGTTAATTTGTTCAAATACTATAAAGTGAGAATGAGCTATTACATTGGTTTGGGGAGGAAAGAGAGGAAGAATGTGCTTTTACCTATCTATTACTATCTAGTGAAGGTATGCAAGTAGTAAAGATGTTGAAAATGGCTTATTCTCTACAACAAAGCTGGTGAAAGAAATGGATAAGACTACTTGGCTTCCCGCATCTCAGAAGAGAGAACGAAGAATCTTTTCTTTCTGTACAGGAAAACGAGCACTGAGCAATCTGCTTTCCAGTAAACTCATAGGGGGAACTGAAGGTGCTGAATTTGGATCATTCACTAAGATGTATCTCCTGAAGAATGGAAGAAAGAAAATTATTAGCCATATTAACTATATTGAAATATTAATTAAACATTCAATATTTTTTTACAATAAAGTCCCCACCATGGATTTGTGGCCAAATGTGGCCTTAATTAAGGAAAAAATAGTTCTTAACGATAGTAAACTGACTAGAACTTCAAAAGTTAACAAAGTAAACAGAGCTAAAGAAGTTTCTTGAATGAGAAGTGAAATGTCTTCAAATAAAAACCAGAAAGTCCAATTGCCTCTTGAAAAAAGGCACCTTTGGGGCAACCATGACCCGGATCTCCATAAACAAAGTAAACAATTTCTGTTTCAAGTAAAATTACAAACATCAAAAGGATGATCAAGTGTTTCACATTTATAGACAGTTTAACAATTTTTTGCTACATTCAATGAAATGGAATCATTACAGTAGCTGGATGTAAAAATATATCAAAATTGTTGGGTTACTTCTTCACCAATTGGAAGTTTTGAGCTGGGTCTTTTTTTAAATGTAAGACAACAAAACTTGTGCTTCTTTTGCTCCTGAGATAAATGTTGCTTTTCATTCTCATGTAATTTCATGTTGATTTATGCTCCCTTAGCATTACAGAAGAAGTAGAAGTAAAAACCAGGCAGCAATGAAATGCCTCATTGTTTTACTGCTGACAGTCTGTTCTTCAGGAACAAGACCTACACAGGTCTTTGCATTTTGATTTCAGACTGCTCATGGACCATAAAGCATGGTCTTTATTTTCTTTTAAGAATCACTATTTTGGCATCCTCTCAGAAATAACTTTTTAAAGGATAGAAGTTTGGGATTTATGATATATTTATTGTACAAGGATACACTTGCCAATTCAATTCCATTTCAATGTTTGTTTTTCCTTCTGTTCGTTTTCATATTTTTATTGTTGCCATGTTCAATTTTCCAATAGAAGAAACAGTAAATTTGCAAAACTAGTGAATATGGAGATTTTTTTTTTTAAAAAAAGGTTTATCTCTTTATTACATTAGTGATGGCAGCTATGAAAATACTGCACATCCATGGAAATATGCCACATTATACTACTGGTAAACCTTGCATATTATACAGAAGGATAAAATTTATTATGATTCTTTTTTTTTACTCTGGAGCCATTGATACATCTGTGAAATCAAAAGATTGCCCAGAGATCTCTACATCCTGTTATTTGCTGGCTCTGTGAAACTAGCACCAGGTCTGGCATTTTTATCAAGGCAATAAGTCTACCATTATAAAGAGCCAACTCTGCCCTTTTGGCTGTATCAAAACAAAACAAAAAACTGATTAGTGTGGGGAAAATGTAATAAACACGGACAGAGATCTGCTCAGTTTTGCTTTAAAATGTTCAGATTTTAGTAGCAGTCTTAAAACAGCATTCTAAAACTGGGCAGTTTCATAAATATTTCCCCTTTTACTTAAAAATCTATGAAACCTTGAAAGTATATTGAAAAACCACACTGAAAATTTTGCTCTCTTTGTCTTTACATGACAATGTAATGCTGACACAATCAACACTGTTGCTAACAAAGGAGTGTTGGCATCATAGTGACTGTTATCTGCCAAATATACCCTTTGTCTGGAATTGATCTGGTTGGTTGCAGCGTTTTTTCTTGAACCACTTTGCTTGCTCCTTGTTCTTTTCTCAATTTCAGTTTAGGATGATAAAGTTTTATCTTCAGATCTTGAGAAGTTGGTGTCCCCCAGGCCAGCCTATACATGTAACAGATTACATTGAATTAAACATATATTATTTAAGGACAAAAATGCATATCAATTTAATACAGTCCTAGTGTCTGAATATTTTGCATTCCTGTGTCCTCTTCCATAGGGACATACTTTCAAAGAGACATTAGGTTGAGGCTTCCAACATGCATTTTGTCTTCTGTAGGATATTCTCAGACATTCCAAAGAAGGCTTACTAGTTGCCATACTTTGTTTCTAATTTATTAGAGAACCAGATACCATCACCTTCCCTTTACAATTATCATGTATTTACAAACTTTTTCCACATTTTTCAAAAAAACCCAAAAGTTGGTTAAAGTGAAAGTGTTGGAAATGTGAATACCATGGCATTGATCCTTTGGCATCTTGTAAGTTACTGGGTACAAAGAGGGATATCAATAGAGATTTATTCTGTGTCCTTCTTTGTTTCTCTGCTTGCTTTTTGCTAATTTCAGGTCATTTCCTTTTGTTTTCCTTCTCAGGCACACACACACACACACAGAGCATGTACCTTGGGATTCTCTACATGCTAAGATGCAATTAAATAAGTGCTAGGCTTTGTCTATCTTTATAATGTTTTTCCTTGTTAAAAATGTTCTTTGAGCTAGAATTGTAAAGCCTACTTTGCTAAGTCTCAGGAGAGATTTCCTGCTCTCAGGAACACTCATATTACCAGAGAGAACGTGCTTGTTTGTGGTGGGAAGTATCTCTGTTGCCATCAGTTTCTGGGTAAGTATATATACAAACATAGAATTACCAATTTGACAGGCTTCAGAACTGTTTAAGGATTTTAAAACTTCACACAGTGAGCATGGTTCTTAGATTCTTTTCTAGCTTCCCAAAGAAAAACATTAAAAAAATTAAATAAGCATTTCAAACAGTGTAGTACTACAGAAAATAGCATAAATAGGAATTGATAATAAAAATATGATTGAAGTGTGCTCATATTTATCAGAGCCAAGGATATAAAAAGATATTAATAAAATAATACAGAGCAAAATTATTTATAAAGATCACACCCCCTCCCCCCAAACCCCTTGAGTTTCACTGTAAGAGAAGTTTATTAAAATAATTCCTTTTCAAACAGAACCCCTTTTCTCTTTAAGTATTTTTCTTGGGGAATTCTAGAGGATTTCTATGTTATCTAGCTGGACAGGAAATGATACAGTATCCCCTACAGATGTTAAAGTAGGATAGATATCCCCTCAATACTGGAAATTTATTCAAAGACAAATTTACCCCCAAAAAGGAAAGGATGAAAAGGCAGAATAAAATTTAAAAATTGAATGCTGGACTATGCATGGAATAACTGCACTTACTTTCAGATGGATTAAATCTTAATATGAATAAAAGCAAGATATTTTAAACTATACTAAAAGGAATTCATTTAATAAACAAATTGACATTTTAAAAATAATTTATTGATTTACCTGTAAGGGAAGTCCCTAGGAAGGTTAATGGTAGTTTCTTCCATCACAGTATATGGGTGTCTTTGATATTGTTTGAAAGGCTTCATCATAGCAAAAAATGATTCAGATACAATGTTGGGATATTCTAAAGTTTGATCTAGGCAACCAGGAATAAAGAGAAAGTGGTATAAATGTTTAGGAATGTTGTAATATATAATTTGTTAAATTTACATTCTTGTTTTTAAATTGACCTTATGGTCAATAAACTTTCTCAGTGATGGTTTCCCTCAGTTATAAGGTTGTTTTACTATATATTCACAGACATTCTAAAGCATAATTTCTGAGATCAAGCTAAATACATTGATATAACAGAGCTGTCTTATGCTTACCTACTCACAACTAAGCGTGAATTCAATGGGAATTGTTCCCACTGAAAGATAAGGAAGAATAAGATTGCAATTTAAGTTAAGACAGTGCTTATATTTAGTTACTTTGATCATAAAAACTTTGTTATGGCATATTGTCTTGTGAGAAGAACTGTCTTTTTGCTATCAGGCTCAAACATATTCAGCATTTTTTCTTTGCATAAGTGATTCTTAATAATATACTGCTTTTATTAACTATTATTATTGAATAATTGATGTATTAAATTGCTGATTTTTGTACATTTGATATTGGGAAATAGTTTCATTGATTTGTGCAATATGTGGATGAAAATGAATAAATGCATTTATTATTTATTCTCTGTTGTATTCAAGACTGGAAAGTCACCCTAGCATAGCATATTTAGAATGTGTCATATAGCTTTGAGGCAGGAATTTTTAAAATTGTATAATTATTTAATGAGCTGATAGGCTGCTCCTATAAAATATAGTAGTTTGATCCATCCAGAATTAAAGATGGGATTTCTGGGGGATCATAAGCCTTTTTAAAGAGATATTTTTATCCCATCTTTATTATTTTTTATAAATATCTCAATGTGGCAAACATACTCAATACTCCTTTCTCCTCCTATTTTCCCCTCAACAACAACGTTGTAAAGTAAACTGGGCTGAGAGAGAGTGAATGACCAAAAGTCATTCAGCTGGCTCTTCATGCCAACTGCCATAACCACTAGACCAAACTCCTTTTGCACTCAGAATCATTTTATCTTAATAGCACTGAACCTAGTCATCCCTATCTAGACCCAATTGTCTCAGATATCAAGAAAGCATCCAAACCACATCTCCTGTTTGGCCAGCAATTGAGACACAGAACTGTTTACACTCATACACTGTATACTTATGATATATCTGATTGTGTAGCAATTGATGACTTCATTCTATGGCTTCGTGTCCATGTTAAATAGGAAGAGAGAGACTGTCCAACATTGTAGAACCCTAGAATAAAGGACCATGATCCTTGAACTTCATTCCCCCCCATCACTACAGACTGGAATGACACATTCAAGGAGGAGGGAAAGCACTGAAAAACGCCTTCCACTCTCAATACTTGCAGTGAATCTAGAACATAATTATGATTAATGTTATGGAAGGCTGTGAAAGATCAGACAAGACCAAGAGGGTTGCACTTCCCTTGTCTTGGTCTTGCTAGAAGTCAATTATGATCACTGTGGGATTGATTCCATATCCCAAGTGAAAGTTATCCAGAGGGTTATAAGTCTTAATATCTATGTCATGAATATCTATCTTTATAGAAAAGTGATGTTCTTCCAAGTAAATGCCAGCAAATGCCTCAGGAAATGCATGCAAAGCCCTTTGTGATGTTTTAAAAATATTTATTTAAGGAATTTTATATAGTTCCATGGTTTTTGTTTCATTATGTTTTCCAATTTATAGAAACATTTTTTTTAATAAAAAGCACATAACTAATTTTATAAATGATTTCTAACAAGTACAAACTACCATATTTTTCAGTACATAAGACACACTCCCCCCCCCCCAAAGTGGGTGGAAATGTCTGTGCATCTTATACAGAGTATGTTGCTGAAGCCCCACCCACCCACCTGCCCCCACCCTTCGGCCTCTGCCTTCCAGCAATTTGCCTGCTTGTAGCAAACAGCAAAGAGCCTGGTCAGCTTCAGCACAGCCTGATTAGCACAAGCAGCGGGTTGTCGGTTGGATCAGCCTCCTGACGATCAGCTATTCTGGCTGCAGGGATCGCCATCACCTATTGCCACCTCCACACGCCCCATTTTCGCCCTCTGGATCCTGTTTTCGGCCTCCACGTGCACCATTTTCAGCCTCCGGGCCTCCCATTTTTGGCCCCTTTTGAACCCTGCCGCTTGAAACGGGCTGAAAATGGGGCATGCGGAGGCTGAAAATGGGATATATTAATTTATAGCCTAAACTTATAAAAAATTTTACTCAGTTAACATAAGGAATCTACTTCAGAGGTTTAAGTCATACATATATTTAAAAATCTAAATGATATCAATGAAATAACATGGACAGCTCTTTTGTGGTATATTGTGGCATAACTAAAATTATACCAGGGAAGAAGTGTTTATTTTAGTTGGAAAATATATTCTATTGATGTCATCTGTTGTGCTGGTACGGAAAGGGTGTATACTGGGCTTTAAGTGGCCAGTAATTACGTAGAATGGAAGAAATGCTTTGAATTGCATGCCTCATGTAAACCATCTGGTCAACCTAGTTGTCATTTAGAGCAGAAGCCATCTGCAAATAAATTAAGGTTAAGGGCATGCTGACACTTAATGAGTCATAACTTCTAATTTTGATTGTTTTTGTGTGGCCTAGCACTGAGCAACACGACAAATTAAGAAAACAATATATTAGTCCATTCAATTAAAATTTTGTTGGTGTTGTTCATCATTTAGCATCATCTCAATTTAATTCATAATTTCACTTTCCAATTTCTGTTGATTATACCCTAAACTCATACTGATCATTATAAATAGTTTTACTAAGAAAATAATGCTACTGAGTCAACATTAGGAAAAAGGGAGGAGTCATTCCTTTTGGTGCAATTTTACATTTAAACGTAAACTATCTTTTTACTTGAGCTCAATGCTGATGACCTAAACACATCATGCAATTCGATTGGCAATGAAGTGGAAAAGATCTGCCTTCTCATCTTTTTCCAGAATGTTTTTTGGATTCCCAGACTAACCCTTTAACCCTGTTATGCTAATTAAATAATCAACCTTACATTGCAGAGAGTTGTTGGGTGTGAAACAATATCTGTGAGAAAATGATCTTTTTTCAAATTCTGGTGTCAAACTTTGTTCTTCCTTTTGCTGAATTGCTTCATTTTCTTTCCTCAAGAACACCACTCTAAACAAAAGGCATGATATAAATAGCTCAGAATTTTATCTGTGTTTCTAGGCTATCAATTCAAGATTTCTGATCCTGCAAATGGGCTATCAAGATTTATTATGAGCTTTGCTACTAAAAGCAAACCTTTTAGTAATCAATACTAGGAATTAGACCTTTTTTAAAAATTTACTTCCACTGTCATTTTACAAAAAGGTCTTAAACTATACCTTCAATAATAAGAGTCCTGTAATGAGTATACATTTTGGAGGTCATGACTATCCATAGCGTTTTTCTTCCCCAACATTTGTACACAGCTCATTATTGCTACACTGCGGTAAAGGACATATGAGGTTTGAAAGTGTGCATACACATATTCCCCATCTAACCCACAAAAACTCAGTAAAAAATTGAGGATACACAGTATTAAATTCTCCCAAAATAACAGTTTTTCCTGTTATAAAACTCCAGGCTCACAACGAATCCTGGACAAGCTTGCTATTTTGGAAAGCTTTGGCTTAACTTAAGCTCTAGTTTAATAGGTGCTCTTGGGATAGGTTCCTTTTATACTTGTACAATTATTTGACACACACAGCATGTCAAAAATTAGAGGAAATATTGGATATGACATTGGCAGCTTATATTTACAGCTATTATAGTTATTATTAGCTTGATTAGTTTCTATTAGGTTGTGAGTTCATTCTTTAATATATTATATGATTTAGTGTAAATCATACTGAACATACCCTAGAAAAGAAAATTCAATTATTAATAACAGTGATTGTTATTATTGGTACTTTATATGTTTTATAACAAGGGTACCTTATATCTTTTTCATTAGTGGATTTATAGCCTTCACTGCATTGTTCTGTTTTCTTTCTTGAAAATGGCCTACAAAGAAAAAATAATTGTGAACAGTTGGATGAAATAAGCCACCTGCCTAAGATCACCCAAGGCCTTCCCGACCCACTGAAATACCTCATACCGGCCCAAATTGCTCCCCCTGCCCCAACCAGCCACACCAGGTCACTTACCTTGTGAAGATCTAGAAAGCAGCCTGTTTGTCCCTCTACGAGCCTCTCCCAGCCCATTGCAGGCCGAAATGGAGCCTCCAGGGGCTGGATCCTCCACTCAGAAGCCCTGTTCGGTCATCCAGATGTCTTGCCTGGCCCATTGCAGGCCAAAATGGAGCCTCCAGGGGCTGGATTCAGCCCTCTTGAGGTTCCGCTCAGCCCCACCACAGGCCTCCCCTGGCCTGTTGCAGGCTGAAATGGAGCTTCTGGGGGCTGGATCCTCCCCTTAGAAGCCTCATGCAACTGTCCAGACGTCTCACCTGGCCCGTTGCAGGCCGAATGGGGCTTCTGGGGGGGGTGGATCTTCCCCATAGAAGCTCCATTTTGGCTGGCAAGTTGCCAAGCAAGGCCTCTTGATGGCCAAATGGGGCTTCTGAGAGAAGGATCCAGCCCCTCAGAAGCTTCATTTCAGCCAGCAATGTGCAGGATGAATGTTACAGAGCATCTGCAGTTGTTTGTTAGGGCGAACAATTGTCATGGTGCTGCAAGATTCATAATTTCGGGCCTTGTTCAGAAACACTAGGGGGTGTTGATCATGTAACTTCAAATGTTTGCTGAGGGAACGTTCATAATTCAGGGATTACCTGTATTCAACAGCGTGATTTCATCAGTCTGCAAGTAATTCTGGATTATCGTAATATTGATAATATCTACCATAAAATATGTGTTTTATTTAACATCAAAGGTTCAAAGTTTTCAAAGCTTCACAAAGAGTATGTCAAAAATGCCAAGAAATGACTGCCATTAATACATTTCCAGGCCAATAACTTTAATATAGTATAAAATACCAAGAAAATTGCATTTATAGTAGAATAACTATAAACTCAAAATGCAACATAAGTGACAAAATCATTTCAAACAGAGGCCACTGGGTGGGGGAGCAGACCCCAAACCACCACACTGAGGCACTAAAATCAAACCTGTAATAACTTTATTAACTTGACATGATAATCACTGGAAATCCAATAAGATTGATGATATACAACTTGGTCTGTGTGTGGGGGGAGAGGCAGGCCTAGCTCTTGCCTTTTTCTCTGTGTGATGTGGCAGGATTCAACCTTCTCTCTACTCCTGTTTAAAGCAATCACTGGTAAATGTAATCTGGAAGCACCAGGCTAAGCATCATCAACAGGTTGATTATAGCAAGTTACATCTGCACCTGGACAATCCAAGTGATGCCTTGGAAGGCCTTTCCCTATGCTTTAAGATTGTGTGATCCTTTATAGGCTTGACTGAAACCTAACAAGCCTGAGAGGTTATGAATTTTAGTTTCCCCCACCCCGCCACTCCTCTGATATCTGGAGACCTTCCATCATTAACTGTGGCTGTAGTAATCTGAAGGTCTTCCGAGACCCATGACTCTTGAACAGTAGGGAACAGCCATGGCCTGGATGTTTTTTTGTATAAATCAATGTGCATTACTTGTGTCTGTTCCTAGACTAGAATGGACTGTTCAGTTACTCATGCATTAGTCCTGTACGTGCAAGACTACTGCAATGTCAACTACCTGGGGCTACCATGGAAGAGCTTTCAGAAGCTTCAGCTAATCCACAATGTGACAGAATAGGAAGTTTTGGCATACCATAGTGTACCCAGGTAATATCACCCCTATGAGATCTGCATTGATTCTCAGTAGGCTTCTGGGTGCAATTCTGATGCTGGTTGTCACTTAAAGCCCTACATGGCATGGAACCAGGTTACTTGCAAGACTGCCTGTGTCTGTATATTTGTCTTTTATACTAGGATCTGACAGGGTCAGAATGCTCAGATTCCTTACTGTGAAGCAATGTTATCTGGCAGGATCCAGGACCCCTTCTCTGTTATGGCACTTGCCTTGTGAAACAAATTCCCCCATTGAAAATAAGATGGTCCTAACCTGCTGATCTTCTGGAAGGCCATGAAAATCTAGCTCCTCCCATTTGTGGAAACAGAATGGTAGTGGAGCTGGTATGTGTTTGCTTTTATGTGCTACATATTTTTTTTAGGATACCTCAACTAACTTTTAAATCTGACTTCTGATTTTTCATTATGTGTTTATGTCTTTGCTTGCAACTCTGAGTTATATTGGTTAAGATGAGTGGCCATAAAAATAGCTAAATAAATACATGTTGAATGAATGAATGAATGAATAGTGCTTTCCCCAATTCTTGTCATGCCAATTCTTTTAATTCATTTTTCAATAGGAGTAAACATAAATATAAGGCTTCCAGTGAATATCTCCCCAAGTCTTTTCCAGAAACAGGGAAGTTTGAGGAAGTAGAGATTTGATCACCTACTATTTCATCTATTTACATTATTTGCAATACCCCAATATTTTCTTTCCATTATACAAACCTTTTTTCAGTAGGTGATAATGCCTAAAGCAGAGAAAGATACTAAATGAAAACTGAGTTAAGGTTTAGAATATAAAAATATAGATATGTCAGCTAGTTTCTGAAGAGATTTTATTATTTCTTTTAAAAAATTTATTAAATATTTTAAAACATAATCAAGAACAAACAGAAAAACAGGAAAAGCAAAAAAATATTTAAGAAAGAGATCTAGAAAGATTAAATAAAATGTCAAAGCAACACGTTTTATTCTATATACTGAAATATATATAATGTCGATTTAAAACTTGAGTAATCAAAATAACATGCAATAATCATATTGTCTAAACTATAAGCAAAATGAAAGATTGTAATCATTTTTTCCTAATCAAAAATCTATACTTCACAAATCAGAAAGAAATATACTGTTAAAAGCATAGGAAAAAATAAGACAGAATTTGGGATGCAATACAAATCCACATGTGGAATTATAATTCAGAACTACTTTCCAAGTCACAATGAATTCTTTATCCAATTTATTTTTAAAACACAAGGTTATTTTTGACATTGAGCATTCCCACCATATAATTTACCATATTTTACAGAACTGGTTATATTTAATTACTAGTGAAAAGCACGAAGTACCTTAGCAGCTGTCAGCTTATACAAAGCCAGCTTGGTATGCTTTATAAAATATGTAGCATTTAAAATGTTGTTTCGTTCTTTTATAAAAAAAATTTTTTTTAAACCATTGGGCTTTAAAATATTGCCATTCATTAAAGAAAAATGAGCTGACCTGATTATTACATTTCCAACAATTTTAAGGAATGTTTTCTCTATTTTAGCAATCACTACTGGAATAATTTACTACCAGTGGAACATTAATGCTTAATGAGGAACAATCTAAGATGAAACAAAACAATGGACCAAGCTGGTAGGGCAAAGAGAAGCAGACTATACAAACTATGCTTTTGATCAGGGCAAGCAGGACAAACTGTCAAACATAAAAGCCAATTTCTCTTCTGTTGAAGTATTGACAATTTTACCCTAATAATTGTAAGAAGAAAATTTGCTCAAAGGACCCCAGTATCCAAACATTGTTAACCTTCTCCCAAATGGCTCAGTGTTTCAACGTATAACATCCAATACGCAAATATACTTTTGAATATGACATCAATTTCTTTTAAATGTTACATTCATGCTAAATATGTCATACCTGAGGTCCAAGGGCAGGGAATATTTTTTGTCCTAATACAAAAAACAAACAAGTAAAATGTAATATTATGTAATTTTGTTAGTCCTAAATTGAAATTTCATGCTATCTGAACGTTCTGCTTAGGAATTTATTTATTATGTATCTGAAGTTTTCTTAGGTTGAATGCAAACTTGGAGTACCCCTGCAGTGCAGTGGTAGTATTCTACCAGTTCGGCCCGGTTCTGCTGAGCCGGTAGCAGCAGCAGTGAGCAGTGGAGATCAAACCAGTTCTCTCTGCTGCTCTGCTGTTGGGCTCACCCATCCACCCAGGCTCCTATACTCACCTTTATCCTCTGTTTTTGAAGCACAGCTGCTTTGCGCAGCACAGATTTGCGCAGCACAGATTTAGAGATGGGCGTATAGAAAATGAGGTGAGGTATGGAATGAAGAAGTACTCTTTTTAGTTTAAGAGACAATAAGAAGTTGTTAATGTTGAATATATTTAAAGGGGAAGTATATATTTGTTGGAATTCTCCCAAAAGAAAGAAATACTGGTGTGTGTTTGTGTGGGGGCAAAAATGGGAAGCACGGAGGCCTCCAGAGGCCAAAAACAGGAGTGTTTTTGGCCTGCAGAGTGCCTCTGGACACCAGGGAGGGCAAAACCGGGATGCATGGTAGCAAAATATTTTTTTCTTATTTTCCTCCTTCTAAACCAAGGTGCGTCTTATAGTCTGGTGCATCTTATACTCCAAAAAATACTGTATATTTCTCTATATATAGTAGTATAGTATTTTGGGGGAGGCGGTTGTATCTACTCTGAACTTTCTAAATATTCTTGTACAGGTACTCCTCAATTTACAACCATTCATTTAGTGACCATTGAAAATTACAATGGCACCGCAATGGCACTGAAAAAAGTGACTTACAACCAGTCCTCATGCTTAAAGTATATTTATTTCACTGGGTCTTAGATAAACAATTCTGAAATTGATCTATTCTTGATTATATGCCAAGTTGTATCAGGGGTATTAGGGGTCAATTTAGGTTGTTTTGTTTGATTATTCATTTGTTTGCTATTCTTGCCTGTTCATGGTATTGTCAGGCAACTTCTCCAACACCAAAGTTCATGGGCCAGTAGTCTTCTGATGCTGCTTTTTTGAATTTCAATTTTGCTCCCATACTTTGTCACTTGGAATACCATTATTTGCACCATTCTGATCTTGGTAGCTTTAGTCACATCACTATACCTAAATACTCTTATCAGACTTGTCTTTAGTTATGCAGCAATGTGTTCAGAAACCTGTAGAGATTAAGTTAGAGTCTTCCCTTCTCTTGCTCAACCACTCTCTGTCTTTTTATTGTATAGAGATGGGTAGGTACATCTAGTGAGAATCCAAATGCTTCCAGCATGGTAAAATTCTTCATTTTCTGCACTTTCATAATAAACCTAGAAGATGCTATATAATATTCCATTCCATGAATATTGAAAAACTAGACACTCAACATGAAAAGAATACTCTCTTGTGATGTCAAGACTTGAACCAGAAAATTCAGATTATAGCTCCGGTCAGCCCAGTGAGCTAATATGAACTATGCGTGCTTCTTGACTATGCTCTAGAGTTTTCTTTAGATGCAAGTTAAAACAGGAGGCTTAACACCATTCCTGAAATTAACGGCAGGGGAAGCTTCTGAATCAATGAGTAGTCTTCAAAGTAGTAGAAGCCTGGTTGTCATGCCCCTGTTAGAATCTGACTCCGAGGGAGAGGAGGCACAGCCGGCAGGAAATGGGAGTGTGGCTCCAGAGGTTGTGGAGGAAACTGGGGAAGGGCACAGGCCGGCTGGGCATTCAGAGGAAAACCCAGGCCCATCCCCTCTTCATCCTAGGGCAGGCAAGGAGGAGCGGATAAGGGAGAAATGTGAATGGCGTGGTCTACGGGGGAGGAAAGGGCCTTGATCCCTTTCATGGGCTGCAGTTGTGAGGATTGTTTGAAAGAACAAACTGTGCATGGGCTAGTACTGGAAGCAAAGCGTGAAAATATTTCTAGTCTGTCAGTTCTTATCTGAGTTCTGGCATCATTCCCAGTGTGTGTATTTCAATATCTGTGGACGTCTTCAAGCCCTTATCCTGCCTTGTCTCATTAATTCTTCAGTGTGGTTCGTGTTGTTGTTTTTTTCTATTTATAATTTATATGTATTTTGAGTATGAACGGATGTTCTTCCTTTTTGCAATTGTTTGTGGGGGAGTTTTTTCTCCAGTCAATGATAATTGGACCTTTAAAGCCAAGTTGAAGGAATTAAAGGGGCTTCACCTGTTTTTGTGACTGTTGCTTTTGTATCCCACCCTGGGTCATCACACTGGTCTTCTGATCAAAATAGATCAAAAGAGCAAGGCATCTGCCATCTGCATTCAGAGTCTAGCTGAAGCCACTAATTTTAGGGAATGTGCCTTACCTCAAGTCTAAAATTGGCTAAAATAAAAACTGTGCCTGTAGTTTGGTCTTGACACTAATAATTAAGGTTAATCTTAGGCAAGTCAATACTTTTAAACTACAACAGAAGCATGATTACAAATCAATACCACTACATCCTTCTTTCTGTTGTCATAAGCCTTCTTCTATTTTTTTAGCAGGATAATACTTGTTATAAAAATGAGAAATACTGGTATAGACACACATTCCTCTTCTACTAATTTATCTTCACATTTGGAGCTCTTGTATTATAGAAATATTTGTAGAGCAGAATATATAATGGAATGTAGGCATCTGCAAACTTATATTTCTACAACAACCTGAAGCAAAATAATAATAAAAAATATATCAAAAAGAAGTTCAATTTGACATCTTTATAAAGTACAGGAAGGCTAGTCCAGTCCTGTTGGCAGAATAAATATAACACATAATAAAGGCTTTTAAAAGCTAGTTGAACATTGTTGTTGACATTTCTATATTATTCAGACATATTAGCACATCTCTTGAAGAACTGAATTTGTAGTGTGCAAAATATACACATAGTCAGAGGCTTTAACATATCAGGCTGTATTTTCTGACTAGTTTGAGTTGATAACAAAACAATGAGGTAACTTAAGCAATATTTATTTGCTACAGTGTTTTTTAGAAGATAATAAAGAGGCCCCATAGTAGAATGAAATCCTGTATTTCCCACTGAGTTCACTATATATCTTTACAACTTTTGTAATAAAAGTTTACCTTATTAAAGTAACTTTACTATTTAGAATTATTTAGAATAAAGGATAGCAATATGAGATATGAGGCCTTTTACTTACAGAATAGAGGACACAAGCCAATAGTATAACCAATTTTGATTTGGTTGATTGAAAAACTGTTATATTTACCATAATTATTAGGATGGCAAGTAAATGGGCTGCCCACAGCACAGTTTAAACTATTCTACTTTATATTAATCACAGAGAATGCCATCAGTTTCAGAGAGTTGTGGTCAGCTCCAATGAATTAGAACATTAAATATTCTAAAATATCTAGAATGTTCTGAAAGAGCAGGTATACAAAATGCTAAATGAATCACCAACCTTCAGAAAATTGTAATTAATAAAAATGTAGCCTCATTTTTTAAAAAAACCCTTACTTCAATTTTAGTGCACTTCTGTGGATGTTTCTGACAAACTAGAGGTTTAAAAGATTTTAATATTTCATAAATATGAGACACATTATATTACATCATAATAGTACAATGTCACTGAACATTGACATTGACAAACAATGAATTTGTATCAGTGTGATAGTTAATCATAATTGCCTACTGGGTGCCTACTTGTTAAGAGTGAATGCTGAAGTTTTTGGTAGAGATTTAACCTGGAAATAAGGAAAAACTTTCTGACAATGAGAACAATCAACCAAGGGAACAGCTTGCCCTCGGAAGTTGTGGGAGTGCCATCACTTGAGACTTTCAAGAAGAGATTGGACTGCCATTTGTCAGAAATGGTATAGGGTCTCCCACTTGGGCAGAAGGTTGGACTAGATGACCTATAAGGTCCCTTCCAACTCTGATTATCTGTTAATTGGTATATTATATCCACCAACCTGAAGAAAATCTCAGCTAGTACTAGAGAAACTTAGAATCTGGACACAACACCTTTAGGGTGTCCATTTTATGAAAGATCTTTTAAACAAAGTTGAAGACTCTTTATAGCAAGTGATTCAACAAGTAATTTTTAGCATGCTACTATAATCTATTTTTAGCATGCTTCTATAATCAGTCAAGAATATGCTTTATTCTTTTTGTAATTTCCTACTGATTAGTTTTGTATTTTTATTTTTAATTATCCTTTAATTGTAAGGACTTTTTAGAAAAATTACTATTTCTGTTCTTAGCTGCCTTTAACTCCCTGCAGGAAAGGGATGCTTTAAATAAAACAAAATCAGCGTTGCATTGTTCTTTCTTCCTGCTTTTATCAGAATCATACTTCCATGTTTCTCATTTCTTTTAATATATAACCTTCTTTCCATACTTAGGATGTGAGTCTCTACAACAGTGATAAAGGAATGCTGACTGTGGAATCTCAATGGGCAAATGTGACAGAAAAATCCTATGGCTAATTTTGGTTTAGTAGCCAATTATGAGGTTGATTAGGCAATTGTGTTATATAAACTGCTTGGTGATGGTGATTTTAAAGCTGTTATGTCTTGGGAACCGGTTGGGGCTCCAACCGGGTCCACTCTAAGCAAGTTCAACAGCCGTTCCTATTGGCTGGCGTCGTTTGACAGCCGGCTATAAAAGCCGGCTGTCAAACCAAGCCAGCCGTTGTTCGCAAGCTAGTCTGCCCGTTTGGCTGGCAGACGCGACAATCACTGTTCCTTCAATAAACGTGTTAATTGCATGCCCTGGTCTAAGCCTCTCTTTCCCTTGAAATACAACACTGGCGACGAGGATGGGATTTGAAGGCTAGCCAGGAGCATTTTCTAAAGGAACAGGAGCCTGTCAGCGGAAGCCGCAGCTGCTTGCCGCTTTGCTGCCGAGCCTCGGACTCAGAAGCCTGTCATCGGAAGCCGCAGCCGCTGCCGTTTGCTTACCGAGCCATCGGACTCAGCAGCCTGTCAGCGCAAAAGTGAAAGCTCAGGTTAGATCAACCGGGTTAGAGCACCACAGATAGGGAAAGTCGGGCGCTGAAGCCGCAGCCGCCGCGCGCGCGAAAAAAAGGCGCGAAAATTCTAACGGCTGTCACTGAGCTGCAGCCCGAGCAAGCTACGGCGCTGAGAGCCTCAGCCGCCTCGATCACAATTGGGCACTAATTACTGAAGCCGTCTCTAAGTGAAGACTCCCAGTGAAATTGCAGCGCCTCAGCCGCCTTGCCAAAAAAAAAAAAATTAATAATAAGAAAAAGGCTCGAATTTTAAAGCACTGTCAGTTCAGCACCACAGCCACAGCCGCCTAACGCCGCAAAAGAGCACTAAAATCCAAACACCTCAGAAAAGCCGAAGTCCTTGAGTGAGAATAGGGCACTGTAGCCACAGCCGCCCACGCCCCAAGCAGCATCAATCCAAGACAACGAGTTCCCTGTGAGGCAGACCAGTCTACCAAGAGACTGAGGGACCCAAAATGAATGTCAATTCAGTATTTCCCTTTTAAACCCGGATGAGGAAAAGTGGGACTCATATAAAAATCGCTCAACCACTTTATTGATGCTGTTGGACTGGCTGAAGCTTCAGAGCAGAGGAAGAAATCCTACTTCTCAGCTACTGTGGGGCTGTAGTATATGACACTGCCACAGCACTCCTGGCCCCACGAGAAATAGGGAATGTCCCATGGGCAGAGCTGGTGGAAACACTATCCAACCACTACTCCCAAAACCATCTCAGATTGCTAGGCGCTTCGCTTTTAGGATGAGGAAGCAAGCTGAGGGGGAATCCATAAACCAATATATGGCAGCCCTGAGGACAGCAGCTCTACAATGTGAGTTCAAGAACTATTTGGACGACATGCTACTAGACCAACTCGTCTGTGGGGTGAGGGATCTAAAACTCCAGAGGCGTTTGCTGGCTAGAAGAGACCTAAACCTCCCCCAGGCAGTTGAGGAAGCCTTAGCTGCAGAACTTGCAGCACAGTCCGCAGCTGAGATCCAGGGCACCGCTCCCAGACCCAGCACTTCCACCGTACACTCTGAAGAAGCGGTAAGTGAGGATGACCCGGCAGAATACTCCGATGTGCATCGCCTCAAACCAACGAGACAGCCGCAGGTAGGAGCGAGGCCAAGAAACAACAGTGGTCCAAAACAAACTCTGTTATGCCTGACCTGTGGAGGTTCCCATTCCCGGACATCTTGCAGGTTCCGAAACGCCACCTGCCACAACTGCCACAAGAAAAGTCACCTCGCAAGAGTCTGCCAGGCAGCGCACATCTCCACAAAGATATCCTTCCTCTCCTGTTCCCGAAGGCAAGTAGAAAAATGCCATACTTGCTACCAAGCCAACCACACACTCTATACCCCCAATAAAATTACACTTTCTGTTTTACTAGAAGGTAATCCCTGCCGCATGGAAGTAGACACGGGTCAGCGCTCTCAATCATATCTTGGGACACGCTTAAGAAGATCCAGCCCAGACTGACAAAGAAACAGCTTCAAAAGTGCCATCTCACCTTGAGAGACTACCAAGGAAAGAACATCCCCGTCCTCGGAAAGGCAAGTTTCGTGAAATTCCAAACCTTTAAAGGCCATTTGCCTTTAGTGGTTGTTAATGGTGCCCTCCCTAGTCTTTTGGGGTTGGATTGGTTCCCTCTCTCGGCCTTAGTATAAAAGGAGTCCATGCTGTCTCAACTTCTGATGTTGACTCCTTATTTACAGACTACTCTGACGTTTTCAGTAGTGAGTTAGGCTGCTATAAGGGCACTCCCATCTCCTTCTCAGTAGACCCACAGGCAGTCCCCGCTCGTTTAAAACCACGTAGAGTACCCTTCGCCATCCGCCCCAAATTGGACGCGGAACTAGACAAACTACTAAAACAAGGGGTGATAGAACCCACAGATTTCGCTAAGTGGGAGACCCCCATAGTCACCCCGCTAAAAAAGACGGTAATCTAAGAATTTGTGCTGACTACAAGACGTCAATCAACCGTTATCTACAGGTTAGCGCATATCCAGTCCCAGTCATCCAGCACCTGTTACACACATTCGAACCTGGCACCATTTTCGCCAAACTGGACATGTCACAGGCATACCAACAGTTCCCTGTGGATAACCAAACAGCTGACTTACAGACCATAGTTACACACAGAGGGGCATTCAGATGTAAGCGCCTCCAGTTTGGCGTAAGTGTAGCCCCAGGTATTTTCCAATCACTGATGGAGCGAATCCTCCAAGGTCTCCCGCGTAGTGCCTTATTTCGATGACATCTTAGTCACAGCCAGGGACAGACCCCAACTCATCCAGAGAGTCAGGGCAGTATTAGAGAAGTTCAGGCAGCATGGCCTCAAACTAAAACGGGAGAAGTGCACCATCGCCACTAGACAGGTGGACTTTCTAGGCTACAGGCTGGACGCCTCAGGCATCCACCCGGTGGAATCGAAAGTCAAGGCCATCCACGCAGGCGCCCACGCCTACCAACAAAACCGAGTTACAAGCCTTCCTGGGGTTATTGAACTTCTACGCTTCATTTCTCCCACACAAGGCGTCAGTTGCTGAACCATTGCACAGACTCTTAGACAGAAACACACCATGGCACTGGGGACCCAAAGAAAACCAAGCATTTGTGGCAGTCAAATCTCTACTCACCTCTGAGGCTGTCTTAATACAATTTGACCAACGCCTTCCTTTGGTCCTAGCCGCAGATGCATCCCCTTTGGGATAGGAGCTGTCTTAAGTCACAGGCTTCCCAATGGCTCCGAGGCACCAATTGCCTTCTTTTCAAGAACCCTTTCAACGACTGAGCGTAATTACAGCCAGGTTGATAAGGAGGCCTTGGCTGCAGTAGCAGCAGTAAAAAATTCCACGAATTTCTATTCGGACACCAATTCGAACTTATTACTGATCACAAGCCGCTTTTAGGATTATTATCAGGGAAAAGCAAACCCCACAGATATTGTCACCTAGAATGACCAGATGGACCTTATTCCTGGCGGCGTACTCATACAAACTGGTCTATCGTCCCGGAAAAAATCTAAACAACGCTGATGCCCTCAGCCGCTGCCCCTTGCCAGCCCCAGTCCTGTGCATACTATTTTTGATGTAAACGAACTAAACCTACCGGTGACTGCAGACGACATAGCATCACATTCCAAGAAGGACAGAACAATCGCCCAGGTTCTGGACTGGGTAGGGAGGGGGTGGCCGGAAACTAACTATTCAGTTGATTTCGCCCCAATTAAAACTCGCCAGCTAGAGCTCTCCAAGTTGCAGGGATGCCTATTGTGGGGTACCAGAGTGGTCATACCAACCACCCTTCGCATACCCGTCCTGAAGATGCTGCACGAGGGCCATCCAGGAATCGTGCGGATGAAGGCGTTAGCTCGAAGCTACGTCTGGTGGCCCGGGATGGACGATCAGATCGCCAAGTGGGTAAGCTCGTGTCGACCCTGTCAAGAATCTAGGGCAGCCCCGCCAACCGCCACACCCACAAAGTGGGAAAGTGCCAATGCCCCGTGGTCACGGCTTCACATTGACCTGGCCGGGCCAATGCACGGCAAGACCTTCTTGGTGGTCGTGGACGCCTATTCAAAATGGATAGATGTGGCCTTACTTCACACGACCACCACACAGGCAGTTGTTAAAGCCTTGACTCACCTTTTTGTAACTCACGGACTCCCTGACACACTGGTATCCGATAATGGCCCCCAGTTCACCTCGAACGAATTTAGTAGGTATGTCACAAATCTAGGCATCAGACACGTCCTCACGGCCCCCTTTCACCCTGCCAGCAACGGGTTGGCTGAACGGGCCGTCAGATCAGCCAAGGAGGCGTTAGCCAGATTCGGCCCAGTGGGTTGGCATTCTAAACTGTCTCAATTCCTCCTAAGCCAGCATACCACACCGTGCACAGTTACGAACAAATCCCGGCTGAGCTGCTGATGGGAGACGCCTGAGGACTGCCTTAGACAGGCTGCACCCCACTACTGCCCAGACACCCCTTTGGGGTCTGACAGTCTGGCCAGGAATTTCGCAGTTCAGGACCTAGTGTTTGCTAGGAACTACGCGGGGACCCACTGTGGGTGGCCGGAAAAGTCGTGGCTGTCACGGGTCCGAGATCTTATCGGGTCCAACTTGAAGACGGTCGTATGTGGCGAAGACACCTGGACCAGCTGCGGAGACGACGGAGCAGCCTGACCGGCCCAGACCCGTCTCCACCAGAAGAGCCGCGGGCGCCACTCCAAGGTCCAGCTAGGGGTTCCCAGAGTGACCAACCTTCACCAACGGAAGAAGTAGAACTAGCAGTAGACCGGGATTGCCAGCCGGGAGCACCACCGTTTAACCCCAGTGAAGGCAGAGACTTTTCACCGGCTCCAGTTCCTGCACCGAGCCCTGGTCGCCACACTACGTACCCTGACCTGGAGTCCGCGAACTCGTCTTCGCCAAATGAATCTCCTGAGTTACGTCGCTCGGGTCGCCAACACAGACCACCGGCGTATCTCAAAGATTATGTGTGTTCTCATCTGGGGGAAGGGGTGTTATGTCTTGGGAACCGGTTGGGGCTCCAACCGGGTCCACTCGTTAAGCAAGTTCAACAGCCGTTCCTATTGGCTGAGCGTCGTTTGACAGCCGGCTATAAAAAGCCGGCTGTCAAACCAAGCCAGCCGTTGTTCGCAAGCTAGTCTGCCCGTTTGGCTGGCAGACGCGACAATCACTGTTCCTTCAATAAACGTGTTAATTGCATGCCCTGGTCTAAGCCTCTCTTTCCCTTGAAATACAACAAAAGCAACTACCACTTAGTACTACAACTGGTAATAATCTAATTTTAGATGTGGCCTACATCATGAGAATTAGGACTTTCTTCCAAAGAAGAATCTATTATACTAGATCATAGAGACCTTAATAGTTTAGAATCAGGCCTGTCAAACTTGCAGCCTTGGGGCTGGATGTGTCACACACAGGCCACCCCCACCCGAGCTTCACAAAGGCAAAAAAAGTCACGTTATATCACAATACATTATGTGACGCAATCAAGTTTGACATGGGTTGTTTAAATGGTATATTGCCATAAGAAAGGCAAATTAGAAAATTCACTCTGAGGATGTTTGTAGAATTGTTTCACTTAAAGGCTCACTCAAGAAAATATAGCTAAATGTTTCTGTTTGAGAGGAGAAGGGCCATTTCACATAACAGTAGCTAATGTGTAAGAACTAACTTCACATTTCCAAAACAGTTTGTGTAGTTTGTGCTCCACATTCTGGCTATTTAAGGTAACTGCAATGGAAGGGGTTTTTTTTTCTCTGAGGGGCCAGTTTTTACCTGGGGATTGCTACCTTATGTGGCTTAACCCTTTCCATTTCCTCCATACCTATTCCCATCCCACTGAATATTAATTCACTATTACTCCTCTTTCCTGTCAAAAATATTTTATAGTATTTCAGTACAGAGGAATTAACAGACTTAAAGCATCTTTCACTGAAAAAAAGTTTCCATTAGATCAATTATTTTCTCAGAGCAGTATCCTGATGCAACATGCTTGAGTTGCTCTCTGCCACCTTCCATAAGAAGATTGCTGCTTGCTTTTCTGGAATAGTATGTATCATTTGACATTTGAAGTGATATTTAGTATTATGCCAAACAGTGGTACACACAGATTTTTTACTAACTTTCTCTCAATGAGGGATAGGCATCAGGGCAAAGCTGTTCCAGGGAATCTGTAAGGAGCACAGCTTTTTAAGTTTAATCATTTTTGCTGCTGCCAGAAATCAATTTCCTAAATCCTAGTCAACCAGTGTTCTGGTTGCTCCACAATGGATAATGTAAAGTGTGGGTAAGCATATATTGAATGTATGAGCAGCCAGCCTTCTTGATCCATCAGCTGAACTTCTTTACTGAAATTGTTAAATGCCAGCTACTGTGATTCCCCAATTTGATTAAGAAGTTTATCTTGGATCATGAAATACCTGAGCTTGTTGCTACTAAATATTGCTTATTTTTGGTGCTCTTTTGGTTCCAGTGCTTAACTGTACAAATTAATCTCTAAGTCAGATAACGGGATGAAGGAAACCTATACCATTTAGCAAATCAACAAGAAACAGTGATATTATGCATAAAAATTATAGTGTAATTCAAAATGTGTAGAATGAAAACATTAATATCCCTCAAATATATTCTTAATTCAGTAGCTGTTAAAATTAACATGAGTTTGATTTTGAAAAATATTTTTTATATATAGCCCCCCCCTTTTCTGTACAAAACTGTGATGGGATATCTGGAGAAGTGAGGGTAGGGCATGAGGGGGTACTGGCAACACAAAACAGCCTACATTAAGGGACTGCACAGTCCTGAGCAAGGTTCTATCTATTACTGTTGGTGTAAGAAAATAAAGGATTTGACTCGATTGTCATCTTTGGACTTGGGCCTGACAGAAACAAATTCAATTTAGTTTCAGAATACCTGATCTTACCAAAGTAAGTTGCAGAGTGTGCTGACCGAGGCCGTATGCTATAAGTCATGTCTCTTGATCTTCCAGAACCCTGGAAGTAAAAGAAATTGCTGTTTATTTTTCTTTAACAAATGTAGCAAAATGGACACTACAGATGAAATAGTTATTTCTTTCCCATTATCTCCTGAATGCTGTCGCATTAAGCCACTGTGTGGGTAGGAATGTGAAAGAGAAGAATTAGTAATGGTTTTTACAAAATAGTTTAATGCTTTATTGTTGTGGTCATGTGGTGTCAATTAACCCCAAAGAAACAATTATGCAGTAATTTCTAGAAAAAGGGCTCTCTGGAGTTTGAAAATTATTGCTTGGTTGTAAATCCCTCATCCATTCTCTCCACAGGAACAGGAGATGTGAGATCATACCTAGTAGTAACCCAACCCCAAGACAGAAATATCTGGACTCGGTTTATCTGGGGTCAAAACTCAGTATCTAGATTCAGCTGGCATCATGGGATAGGCAACTTTTATAGATTTTGTGCAGAAGTAATTTCTTATCATTCAATTCTACTAGCAGATCAACGTTAGCAATAATTAATAGCTTTTGTTAATAGCAATAGCACTTAGACTTATATATTACTTTATAGTGCTTTCCAGCCCTCTCAAAGCAGTTTACAGAGTCAGCATTTTGCCCCCAACAATTTGGGTCCTCATTTTATCCACCTCGGAAGGATGGAAGGCTGAGTCAACCTTGAGCCTGGTGGGGTTCAATCTGCCAAATTGCAGTAGGAGTAGCTTGCAGTACTGCACTCTAACCACTGCGCCACTGAGGTTCCAATAATAATAACAATAATAATAATAATAGTAACAACAACAACAACATCTGTTATCAGCTCTGCCTGGTATGGAAGATGTAACCTTGTTTGGTAACTTCAAGGCTGGATTTTGTTTTATTGGGGATGCCTTTAAAGCCAGGATAAATGTGCAACTGGTTCAGCCTCATTTAAGATGCAACTGCAGATTTGACTTACAACCATTCATTGTTTGTCACTACTACGGCCTTGAAAAAAATGACTTACAACCAAACTTTGCACTTTCAACTGTCAAACATCTACATGGTCATGTGATCAAAATGTGGGCATTTGGCAACCAGCATATATTTACAATGGTGGCAGAATCCCAGGGTCATGTGATTGCCATTTGCAAACTTTTAAACAAAATTCATAGTGGCGCAGTGTTTGGAATACAGTAGAGCAGGCTAATTCGACTGCCAGCAGTTTGGCAGTTCGATTTTCATCGGCTCTAGGTTGACTCAACCTTTCATCCTTCCAAGGTCAGTAAAATGAGGACCCAGATTGTTGAGGGCAATAGGCTGACTCTGTAAACCATTTTATAGGCTGTAAAGCACCGTGAAGTGCTATATAAGTCTAAGTGCTATTGCTGTTCTGACAAAGTTAATGGGAGAAGCCAGATTTGCTTAACAACTGCAATTATTTGTTTAACAACCACAGCAAACAAGATTGGAAAATTGGGCACAACTCATTTAATAACCATGTTACTTAGCAATGGAAATCTTGATCCCAATTGTGGTTGTAAGTTGAGGACCATCTGTATGAAGCTTTAAGTAGTTCAGAAACTGCTTCTCATCTAGCCATATCAGGCTATTGTGTTCTATTAAGAATGCTTTACTTGCAATGCTGTGATCTATTGATATTTATTTATCTGGGCTTCAATCAGACAGCATTCTCCTTTGTAATGTCCATTATGCAGAACAACCCTTTTAAATTAGAGGGTCTCCCATATATAAAAAAATATGGTGTCTATTTGGCATTTCTTTGACCATGGTGCCATGTTTTTACTGATGTGTGAGTTTTCTATTTTGATGTTCATACTTCTTTTTAAGTTTCTCAGTTATTTATTGAGTGGATGGTAAGAAAGGAAGGAAGGAGGGAGGAAGGGAAGTTGAAGTTCTGTTTATTTCCTCATGTATTTTCCCGAATATCCAGGGGTGGGCTGCTGGGGGTTCACAGGAGTTCGAGAGAACTCCTAGCTAAGATTCTGCACAGTTTGGAGAACCCCCAAATCCAACTCCTGGCTGGACCAGCCCACCCTGCCTCTCCCAGGAGTCCCCATGCGGCCCATTTTGGATGTAAGTAAGTGCAGGGTGTGCGCGGAGGCTCAGGGAGGGCAAAAAAAACGGGCCTCCCAGAAGTTCAGGAGGGCTGGAAATGGACTTGTTTCTGGCTTTCAAAGAGCCTCTGGAGCCCGGGAAGGGCATTTTTGCCCTTCCAGAGGCTCGAGGAAAGCCTCCGAAGCCCAGGGAAGGCAAAAACGCATCCCCCCATGGTGCAGGAGGCTGACTAGACCACACCCACCATGGCCACACCCACCCAGCAACCGGGCAGAGAACCCCCTTGCTAAAATTTTTGCAGGCCACCCCTGCAAATATTTAATGGTGATTGTGGGAAGAATTGAGAAGCAGAGCAATTTTAAAATAGAGGAGGTATTGTTTTTTGCTTTCATCATAATAGCACCCTGTCCTAGACATCTAAGTTGAGAATGGGAAGTTCAGAGTTGTAAAAAGAAAAGTTGGCAAATTTAAAAATGTGAATTATAAATAAATAAGTAGCATGGAATGCATCCCATCCACAGTTCAGCTGAAAATATCTTAAAGCTGATTTGTTCGGTATTTTTTTCTGTGAACAAAATTCCATACACTACTGAAATGTTCTTTTAGGCCTCCAAATGCAATGCACACATTCCAACATGTAATTAATCACTTGGTTAGCTTTTTAAAGACCTTGTAGAGAATTTATTGTAGGCAAACAATGAAGGAGATGGAAAAGGGGAAAAAGGGAAGATGAGAAGAAAGTAAACAAGAGTGATCAGTAATTGGTCAGTTCGAAGAGCAAAAAGCATTTCCCTTATAAAAATCCAGATACTGTTTTTATTTATAGAAGAACTAGCCAATAACCCGGCATTGCCCGGACATTTATTTATCCCAATCCTATATTAGACAGGAAAATCCTGTAGTCGGGACTCACACCATTGTACTGTCTCTTTCGCAGCATCTTAAGTTCTATTCCTCTCTACAGGAGTTTCTTGTCTACGTTGGTGTTTCATTTTTGTAGCGTTTGATTGCACTTGCCCAATTGCCTGACGTTTCCTTGGAGGGCTGAGGGGGAGCCCCCTTGTGGAGTACGGTGAAGCTGTTGCCATGGCAAGTCTACTGTGCTGTACAGTAGAAGCCATTTTAAGGCACAAACACACTCCGAGGGGTGTTAGGGGTGTCTTACCCCCACAGTATTTGTTTCCAGAGGGTAAGTCATCTGTGTACCAAGTTTGGTTGAAATTGCTCAAGGCACACACACACACACACACACATCCATAGATAGATGGATGGAGAGAGAGAGAGAGAGAGAGAGAGAGAGAGAGAGAGAGAGAGAGAGAATGAATTACCATTTGTGCAGAAAAAGGTTTTCTATGTTTCGGCAACCTCTTCTTCACAAGACCAACTTTTCTTCTTTGGCTTAGCTTCATTGGTTTATGTTTCTTGAGCTCTTTTTTCTAAACATTTCATATAATATAATTACAGAAACAATAGAATAATTACTGGTATAATTTTCAAACACCTGCCTTTATAAACAAGTACATTTATGACCAAGAGAAAGGAGACAGTGCTCCATGTAGGCATATAATACTTATTTTGGATAAGGAAAATTTGAGATATAATTTTTTCTGTTCATTCCAGCTTGATAAGATTCAGAATTTTGTCATCATAGCGCTACTATTTACAGAAGACTATAAAAACATCAATTAACATAGTTACATCAGAAAAGAGCACAAAAGGAAAATTAGTTTCTTTAGATGGAGGTTGAATGAAATTTTGTTGCAAAAAGAAACATGATAAAAAGAAGTTAAAAGAAATTCCCAGAAAAGCAAACTATTACACAACAAATTAAATATTCACATCATCAGTTCTTTATTTTAACAAGACAAATCAAAGTAAAATAATCTAAAAAAAATTGAATGTACAATTATACTGGGGAAGTGGTTGCTATATAAATTACAAAAAGAAATAAATGATATTAAAAGTACAAGGTAGAAGCTTTATGACAAGGCAAACGTCTAGGCTAGTTCTAATAAGCCAAGTAACAAAACCATTGTTATAGTTAGAAAACACACACGCCACCAGCAGAGGGCGGCCTTTGTGGGTCAAAACCTTTAAAATACTATAAGCAGGGGCAACATTTTTGTAAAATTTCCTTTCAGAAAGTTGGCCCCAAAAGATGTAAATCATGACATAATGACAAGAACCAGAGTGGTTTTAGGGAAAAGAAGCCATTCCATCATTATTATATCAGAAATTTGCATTTCTGTTGCCAGAATTGGGTTACATGATGTAAGTGCGCTGAGCAGCACAATCTGGTCTAAGACACAAAAGAGATGCTAATGCTAGAAAATGATGCAAGCACTCAATCATCAGGTCTGGATTCACAGGAGCAATCATTTTTGTGCAGGCTTGAACTGGGCTATGTTCCAAAAGCAAAATTCTCCAAAAGTCAAAATGTAAGCATTAGAAAAAATAAAGCTCAAAGACCTTCACTTCTTTCTGTATTTCGGTCAAGCCTGAGACTTTTTCTTCAAAACACATCTTCTCCTTAGGATACTATGAAGCAAATACATTTAATTAATTAACAATAAACTGGGGATCAAAAATCTAATTATTAAAAAATGAAATGAGTCATAGATGCCTTATTTGTATTGTGCTGTGGCCAATAATCTATTTACATAACTGAACATAGAAATTATTTTATTATATATACACGCAATTGTACCCAATTCCATAGTGATATTAATCGACTTATAATGATAAGTAGCATGGTGGCCTAGAGATGGAGCTCTTGTGAGTTCGATCCTAGGTAGAGGCAGATATTTCTCCCTCTGGGCACAGTGAGAATATATCTGCTGAATAAAACTCCGCATTGGCAACAGGAAAGGCATCTGGCCAGTAAACACTCAGCTCCATTTAGTTGCCCAGACTCCACTCCGCAAGGGATTAGGGGTCATTAAAAGAATATGATTAATCGATTTAATACAGCAAAGAAAGAAAAAAGAATCCTGAATGTTAAATTCCATGGATTATACTAATAAAGAAATGGAATATATGCCATCTGGTAAGCCTTAGCTAAGGGCCACGGAATACTAACCTCACTCTGCAGCCTAATTTGAACTAATTTTCCTAATCATGTAAATTTAACCTGCTCATAAGGGCTTTTTGAAATTCAGTAGCCTCCAAATCCTGTACTACAGAAGCATGCATATGATACAGCATAAGTATAGCACGAAGTAGTCTTGCATGCATGATGGAAACAAGCTTTTGATCCATTATGTGTATAATATCACACACACACACACACACACACACACACACACATTATATTAAAAAAAAAAATCCAGATACTAGTTTAGAAGATTTTCTCCGAAGACTTTTAGGGAGTGGGGCATGAGGAGCTCAATCTGTCTTCTAAGAATTCACTTCATGGTCAGTTAACAAAATTATAACTTTTTAACTAAATTTAATTCCCTTGTCTCTATCTATGAAATCACAAAGCAATACATAAGCAATAAATATAAGCAGACTTTCCTGTCTAGCAAGGATAGAATAATACAATGTAATCCAATCCAATCAGAACAAAACCTATTTTGCTTGACTCTTCAGTTATCCAGGTAATGTTAACCACGGCCTTTGAAGATGAATTAATTTATGATGAATAAACATTCTGTTAAGATTTACACAAAATATGAAAGCAATACTTCTGAACACAAAAACATGATACACAAGAATTCTCCAGTTATATTAAAATAGGCCATGATCTATGCCATGATTAACTTTGGGAGTTTTAACCCAATGAGTAGGGAGAAGGGAGGGTAGCCAGGGGAGCGACTGGACTTGGCAGGAGTTCAGAATGGAGGTGGATTGGAGAGTGTGACTTGGGGGTCATCATTAAGGGGGTTGGATGTGAGTTTAATATATAGCAGGGGAAAACGTGGGAATTCAGATTCAGGTTTTCCCCAGATGTGCCAATATGACTTCTCTAATAAATTCTTACTTGGATGGACTTTGACTCTTTGAGTGCTGAATTTGGGGTGGAGAGTTTTGTTGGAATGCTGACAAATAACGTAACTCAAATTAAGCATGCTTATTTTTACAGTGATGGTTAAAGAAATGTTTTATTCTCCGATTAAAGGAAGTAGGTTTTAAAATAATTTTGTATTAAGTAAAATGATACCGTTTGTCTCCTGTCCAGTTTGTCTTTTCCAGAATACTTTTCTACCTTTCTTTCATATATGTAAGAATCTAGCCAAAAAAGAAAAAAAGTGAGAACTAATGCAATAATTTTATTTGCAGATATCAAGTCTATCGAAATAGCTACATCTTTAAAAATGTCCATAGAGTAAATTATTGTCAGTTATTTTTCTGTTGCTTTTCAAACTGCAACCCACTATGCTATCATAGGCCAAATTTGTCTGTAAAGTTGATCATTGCAATTTCTTGTTTGTAATTCATAGCCTGAGGCAGGGGATTGTGACAATGACACAGCTTCCTAATAGCAAGGTTAACACTTTACAAGGTTTACCTTCCAAAAGAAAAAAAGTAAATAGGACAAATGTAGAAAATGCCACAATAAGCCAAATAATCTTTTATACTGGAAGGAGAAATGTTTAAAAAATGTTTAAATAATGTTTAAATGTGTAATGCATAATAAAAAGGCAAAGGCTATTTTGAGTCTTAAAATGGTATCAGTAGAAGCCTTTTGTTTATGTATGGTTAGTTTTTCAAACTAATGAGAGTCAAACTGAAATCCAATAACAGAATTGAACAAGAGCAGGAATCGGACAATCAGTAATGTGGAGGCAACAATATCAAAGTCAGTGATTAAATGGAGTTCAGAAAAACAAGGAGCCAGTCCAGGGATTCTGGAAATTTCTACAACTGGCAGTTCTGATAACACAGACTAATTGTGCAGATTATTTCTGTCCATGCAAGCTTCTAGCTATGGGCTTTTAATTATGAAGCATAAATCTCTACTTAACCCTTGCAGAATAGCCTACAATGTGCCTTCATACACAGGGCCTTCAATTCTAGTGAGTTGGAATATTTTTAAATTTCTTTTTCAGACTAAGCAGCATTCAAATCTTCCCCTTCTTTTCTCAAGACTACTTTTGGAGTGCTGACTGCTTTAGCGGGAGGGAAATGCTGCAGTATTTTGCTGCAGGTTCCACTTGTTATATATGTTACATATGTTATATATAACACTTACTATAATGATATACGGCATTACTTTGGTATGTTTTACTTAGAAGGACATCCTAATGAATTCAATCAGATTTATATTGTTGGAAGTTAAAACCCACCCCTCTCCTAGAAAAATGAAATATTTTAGGATATACTAAAAAGGCAGAATATTTTCCCTAAAAGAGAAGTGGAAACTCAGAGAGGCAGAAACTCAGCCTCCCACCTTTGTCAATGGGCCATTAAGGCCTGAGCCAGTCTATTCTACATAACAAAGATCTACCTACTTCGGGCAGAGCCATAATAGGAATCCCAAAGCCCTTTCATTACATCATCATCCAGCAAGGCTCAACCAAGCCTGGGATTCAGAACAGTCTACAGAGTTGCCTCTGCGTGGCCCCATGGGAGTCTGACAACCAATCAGAACACAAGCTCTAATTCAAAGCCCAAGAGAGGGCATAAAACCCAGGGACCTTCAGCATTACTTCCCTTTTTTCACCCACAGTCTCCAAGCCATGTGGTCCTGCCCACCATTAAACCATCTTTCCAAGCAGTCACCATGTTTCCAGTGTCTTTCTTCCCCATTTGGAACTGAACGAAGAGGGATATTTCAGCATGAGAATACATTCTTGCATTCTTTATCTTTATAAAGCAAATACAAAGCTCCAATTTCAGAAGGAAATGTATTAAATAATGTTTGGAATCCAATCCAAAACTCATCTTTTTTTAACTCATCTTTTTTCATGAAAGAATCGATATATTGACATGTGTCTGTTAGCACAGTTATGTAGGCGTAAAATTCAACACTTACTCTCAAAATAATATTTACTATGTTTAGAGATTTCATGTAGATAATAGAAACTTACATCTACAAATATCTGAGTCTGATTTCATCTTTTTATGTAAACAATAAGACTGCTTTGGAATGATTTCTGGTGCTTCAGGAGATGCTTCTTCAGAAGCTTGCTGCTGTGTGTTGTTTAAAATTTCTTTTAATGGCTCCTCTATGGATAATGCAATCACATGATCAACTGTCTTTAAAACAATAAAGCAGTATTAGATGTCACAAATGAAGTACAATATCCACTGAAAATGAAAGATCCAAAAATCTACCTTTTTGCTCATAACCTAAATACTGGCAATCCCAGGACTGTAAATAAACTCAATATTATAATATTCAGCTAATGATGCTTATGTAACAATTCCATTTTTTAGTTTCCCAAATACAGGTAGTCCTTGATTTACAACAATTTATTTAATGACCATTCAAAGTTACAATGGCATTGAAAAAAGTGACTTACGACCACTTTTCACACTGACGACCTTTGCAGCATCCCCATGATCATGTCATCAAAATTCAGATACTTGGCAACTGGTTCCTACTTAGGAGCATTGCTGTGTTCCAAGGTCATGCGACCTTCGGACAAGCAAAGTCAATGGGGAAGCCAGATTCACTTAACAACCAGGTTACTAACTTATCAACTGTAGCAATCCCTTTAACAACTGAGGCAAGAAAAATCGTAAAATGGGGCAAAACTCACTTAACAAATGTCTCACTTAAAACAACAGAACTTTTAGGCTCAATTGTGGTTGTAAGTTGAGGACTACCTGTATATAAGAAAGAAAAGGAAAGCCAGAAGGAGATGTTTTGCTCTCCAGAAAATTGCCAGACTAATAAATGCATTAACCCAATTTGTCTCCTTAGTGGAAATGGAACTCCAAAGCTTTGAAATGGTGGAAAATAAGTCACCTTGTATGGGAGATGTGACACATAAATTTAATGAAACAAATCAATAAAATAAACTCAAAAATTAGAACAAGAAAATGTTAAAAAGAAAATGGAAAGGGGACTAGAAGAAAAAGCAGGACAGTGAACTAGGAAAAAAGATAAAAAGAAGAAACAATGGAAAAGGAAAATGTAGGAAAAAAAACTCAGGGAGCAAAGAGATAAATAGGCTGAAAACTGAAGAGAGAGTGAGAGAAGGAAAAGAAAAGAATCCCACTGGAAGAAAACTCAGAACTGAAAATAGCTGTAGTTCATGATACTAATTTGCAAAGAATTTCTTGCTTAGGATTCTGTCCCCTTCTTTGCTGACAGGTGTCATGCTGCAGCAAATGGATACCAGTTTGGGCAAAGCATGGTAGGAAAAAGGCACTGATATCATTGTTATCATATGCTATTTGGGCATACTATTTGCTTTTTCTAATAAAAGTTGTGATAATAGTCCTAGGATCCTGGCAAAATCACTGCTGGAATAATGGGTATGAAGCTTCACTGTCTTTTGATGGGAAAAACATATTTTCCGCACAGGTAACGTGAACCATCCAGAAGAATAGAAGAGATTCTGATTGCACTTAACATGAGCGGATATTAAAACAAAGAGACAAAAAACATACATGGCAACTGGAATAGAGAATGTATACAAATATTCAGCTGCAACTTTCTTGTTTAAAAAATTGTTCCTGTAACACTTTAACATTAATTATACAAAATATCACAAAAACCTGCTTTTCTTCCTGTTTAGTTGCCTCAAGTGGCTCTTGAATTAAAGATGGAGATGGAGAAACACCAAAGAATGGAATTTCCAACCTTGCTGGTGTTGCAGGTTTGCGCTCAGGCATGTATTTCATATCTTTGGTCACAATCATTCTTTCATACACTGAGGAAATAAAGCAAATTATCGTATCTGTTGAGACTACACATTTATTCTCTATCATTTAAATCAGAAATCTTTAGCTGAAAAAAGCAAGCTTTACTAGCTTAAACTGAAACTGAGTGTTCCTTAACTAAAGTAAATTATTAACGTTTGTTGGATTCCATTCTCTCTTTCTTTATTTGAAATAGTGTTGAATTATCTTCCTCTAGTCTAGTGTTTCATGTAAAGGCAGGTAATATGTAGTATTTCTGCCCTCTATTTCTTAAAATGGCAGCTGCTTCAAGTCCAGCTTAGACGTTTGTTTTCCCTCTGCACTAGATGAAACATATGACACATATAAATATTGTTCAGTTTCTAATTTGGTGTACTAATTTTACAGTTTCAACCATTTATTTGACAAAATTTGGAGGTTCTGCTTAATATTTGGAAATCTTTGGCTTTTGCTAGTCCTGTTTAATTTCCAAAGCAAGCAAGATATCCTCTTACAATTAGGAATAATATTTTTTGTTAGATCTACCACAATACTTTGTTACAACCCAGAATCGATGAATTGGGAACCACAGTTCAGTGATAAGTAGATAAACTGCTGGGCACATCTTTCCACCTATATAGTACTGAGAAGAGATTATAAAGTGGAAACAAACTGCAGAAAAAGGAGGAATAGAAAGGACAAATAAATGAGATTAAGAAAACAAAGCATATATAATCAAGATGAAATGTACAATTGATTTTTCCTTTTTTGTTTCATCAGGGCATTACATGGGCAATCATTTAATCATAATATAATTATGATTATAATAATAATTCCTAGTTTTCCTCCATTATTCAGCTTTTAGTGCGCACCAGTCAAACTAAATGAAGATATTGTTAAGCTAGAAAAAGTATGCTCATTGGTCTGCGATAGAATAAGACAGAAAATGTATGCCTTTCAAATAATGGGTACTATACTCATGTGAGAAATGTATTAATTCTCAAAAACATTACTTTTAGCTTTATCTTGTTCTTCTAAGTCATGAGTTCCAGCTTGGAGAAGGAAATCAAACATTTTTAAAGATACCTCTGAGGTACAAGGAGACAAGTATATCATAGAGGGAGCTACCGGTATCTTCCAGAATGCCTAAGGGATGGAAAAAAAGATGTAATTGGGATTGTAACTTGCTATAAAAAATAAAACTTCTTTTATTAATTGCTTATTAATTATATACAAACAAATTTGGATATATCTTACACTATTTGTAGGACCCTTTAAATACTACAGAAACTATGATTTCACTCACTAAATTGGGGTCCCCAAACTAGGCCCACTTTAAGACTTGTGGACTTCAACTCCCAGAATTCTTCAGCCAGCTGGCATTAAATAATAAATTAGCAATTGTTACTAGAACAGTAGGCTATCTTAAGTATTTTCTTTTTCCTTTTCCTACTATATTCATCACAACATAATCATGACAGCTTCAAAAGCAAAGAACTGTGACCTTTATTAAAATTGCATTACACTGATTAACAATTCAACATTTAACAGCTCTGATATTACTTTGTATTCCACCCTTCCTTCAAGTAAACCTTCTGAACTCCATTTATAGATTTATTTATTTTCAGAACAACTTCACTGAAGTAGACTAAACAAAAGCCACCCAAGAAGTCAAATAAGAAGACAAATATTACTTAGAAGACCCCCTCCCCGAAACTACGTTCTATCTTCAATAAAATAAGAATTAGCTAGTAAAATAGGAAAGAATTTTGTTTCCTTTATAATTACATTATACTCTTAAGAAGTTTATTCTGCTGGTATCAAACTTGATTGCTTTGAGACCATCATTAATTAATTCATCCACAGTTTTATTCATTAAATCACACTAGCCAAATCTTATAGAGATAAGATGGAAGTATATTTTTATTTATATTGTAGACCTAGGTAGAGACTGAAAAAAAGTACATTTTTCTTTATATTGCAGGCCTTTTGTATTCTTACCTTTCCTTTCTTCTCTGGCAAAACCTGCAATTCTGATGTAAAATCTTCAGTGAAGGAATATCCCTTATAAGGCACCTAAGCAAAAAAAAAGCAAATAAAAACAGTAAATGTTGGCACTATATTATATTATGGCACTATAACTTTTAATATTATAATACATGACATTTTAGCCACTTGATATCTGTGTTAGAAAGTTTTATATTTAAAATTTATAATTCTGTCTTTTATATTTTACCTCTTATTTAATGAAATGAGACTTATCCTAAGGTGAGTAAAGAACTGGCATCTTGGTGAATTAAGTGGTTTGCACTGTATGTAAAGCGAAATATGATCCCAATGAGAAATCAAAGCTAAGCATCTACTGAATTCTTAATATTTAAAAAAATAGAAAATATCATGTAATAACATGCTCATACACGATACAGAAAAATATATTTGTTCATACCATATTCTAAACTTACATTCTAAAAAAAACCCACAACTAGAATTTCCCCTTGGTGTTATTATGCTAGAGTACATCTAACAGAGGGTGGGAGACTCTGCATCTAATATTAAATGCTGTTTAGTTTAGTGGTCTATGTCTTTAATACTCAGTGTGGTTTCAGGTCTTCAGCTGATTAAAGTAATATCAATAGAGTACATACCAGATATGAAGCCATCTCAATTGATTTAGGGGCATCCGTTTTGTAATGATAATCTAAAAGCTGGCTTTCAAAAATATAGGATTCTAGAAAAGAGATCACAATGGAGATACTAATATTGTAACACTACATGATAGTTAAATTCTTTTGATTTAAAAAAACCCACATTTTTTAGAGCACTGCACACCAGAACTAGACACAAGAACAGTTTTTCCCGAATGCCATTGCTCTGCTAAACAAATAATTCCATCAACACTATCCAACTATTTACTAAGTCTGCATTACTATTACTATTAATATTCTCATTGTTCCTATCACCCATCTCCTCCCACTTGTGACTGTATGACTGTAACTTTCTTGCTTGTATACTTATGATTTATATTGACTGTTTCCTAGTATGATTGATTGCTTATTGTATCCTTATGACTATCATTAAGTACCTTATGATTCTTGATGAATGTATCTTTTCTTTTTATGTACACTGAGAGTATATGCACCAAGAGAATTTCCTTGTGTGTCTAATCAAACTTGGTCAATAAAGAATTCATTCATTCATTCATTTTAATTTACAATTAAACAACAAGGAAACTTAATTTGCTTTTCTTGTGAATAAACATGTCCCAGGGTAATGTTGCAGGATCCAATCTGACTTGGTCACCAGGACCAAAGGTTTATTCTTCCAACATTTCGGGTTCCTGCTGAAGCCCATCATCAGGGAACTTTTCTCCCTTCAGAATATCATGTTTTTCTTCTACTCATTACTGATATTCTATTTATACTGATATAAATGGATAGCGAACACAATTTGCTTTTCTTGAATCCTTATCCTGCCAAACCTGATGTCATTTTGAGATCTTGGAGACATAGGTTACATGTAATAAAATTTGGATCAGCCTTAAATAAGTTCAGTTTCTCAAATTCAGTAATACGAACCACTTTCTCCTTCCTTTGTTGCATTTGATCAGAAGCATGGGTATCAGAAGGTAACAAAATAGACGTCATGATACAAACACCACAACTTAGGACTTGCAATGATACAGGGATACAACAGTCTACAAATGGGGTTTGCCTCATGACATTATCATGTGCATGCCATTATTTTGATGCACACTTGGTTTGCTGCAGATGCTCATGATCAGGAGTTACTTTTTCAAATAATTTCACTATTCACAGCTCATATTATAAAGATATGCAAATGTCTCATGAACCTTACTTATGAAAGTAACTATTATTTCTCATAATAATAGTTATTGCATCCCTTCCTAAGAAAAAAAGTGGAATGGCAAAATTATATTTTTGATGAATGGCATTAAGCATGAACCACTTGGAAACACTTCTTATAAAGAATGAACTAGTTTGTGAGTTTGGGTAATCCCGAATTTTGCCAACTGGGATTTACACAGCAAATAACTTGCTTTGGCGAACTAGCATGCATTCAACAAATGGCATTAATAATGCAGGCAAGTAATTTAGGGTCCTCTAAACTTGCAGGTACTGCTTGAAGAGACTTTGAAGAGACTTCAAAAAGATCATTCATGTCCTTGCCCCTTCACAATTGCAACACATTCTACATGGGGCTATCCTTGAGGACCATCTCAAAGCAACAGCTGGTTCAAAATGCACCAGTGTGGACAGTAATGGGTGTTTTTCATTATGCCCCTGTCTCAACATTGCTTTGCAAATGGCATTGGTTATCAGTTGGCTTCAAGATGCAGGTCAAAACCTGTAAAGCCCTTCATGGCCTGGGACCTGGTTACCTATCTTCACTTGTTTCTTCCCATCCAGTACAATCAGGGAGAATAGGTATGTCCAGGTCCCTTCAATTAAATGTCATCTTGTAGACCCAGGAAGTGTGACTTCCCTGTTGAGGTTTTGCCCTCTGAAATAGCTCCTCCAGTTCCCCTCAAGGTATGTATAGTTTCAATGCTTGCAATCTTATGGCTATGTGTCCCAGTGGAGTGAGGAGGTGTCTTTGGAAATAGGCTATATATAATAATTTCTATGTTCAGTAGGTATGCACAAATGTTATTCATCTGTTTTTTTATTTCCCGTCCATGTAATTATTTTTAGTTCATATTTCTGTAAATTTCCCAAAATGTGTTGATACCTCCATTTTTTTGTGCAAATGCTTTGGCTATCTAAGAATCCACATGCACACAATGAATTCCCTATTAACACATAGAACAACTTACTGGACACAAAACAGCTGCAGTATTGAAGGTCTTAATTTCCATTAAATGTAGCATTGTACGCATCTCAATTAAAAGGGTTGGGGTAGACATATAAAAAACACACTACTCAGATAATATCATAATTAAGATTACCTGTTTCTATAACTTTCGCAGTTTGAATACTAGTTCTCAAAAAGTGCAACATTTTACTGTGATATAAGATATAAATATCATTTTTGAAAGCCAGTAAAATATCACCAGAATTATTGAGGAAGCAGGCTGTGCTTAAAGTATTATCAAGTCTGATCTCAGCTATTAGGTCTTTGTAAATATTCCATAGTTTTATTGCAGCATCTGACCTAGAAAATAAAAGAAATACTCATAATACAGAATTTACTTTTAGGCAAATGCTTAAGTTCAAAATTCACATACCACTAAAATACATAGAAAGCAAATTGTATAGAAATTTTTGTTTCAATTTAGCTTGTAATCAAATTTCGACTCAAAACTGTATCTAATAGTTCATTCATCAATACCTTAGATCAGTGGTTCCCAACCTTTTTTCGCCCCGCACCCCTAAAGAAATTTCACTCGAACCTCGCACCCCCTGAAATAAATAATAAATAAAAATGCCAACCTATAGCCAATATCCTATTATTTACCTGGACTTTTCTCGCACCCCCTGGAATATCGTTTCGCACCCCCAGGGGGTGCAAGCACCCCAGGTTGGGAACCCCTGCCTTAGATGAATAAAGAAAAATGTTTCCTCTTCAAAATACACATCAGTTGCATTTTTTATTTTAACAGAATTATAATGAAATGGTACTTTAATTATTTTAACACTTGCTGGGAAAAAAATCCAAGCATAGTCCTTTTAGGAAATTCCTTAATTGTCTATTGACAACTTCATCAAATATGTATCCCAGATTTCAAAACAATATATTTTAAACCAGTAGTACTTATGTCAGTGGTAAAATCCTTAGCAAAAGTAACTCATCAGAAAAGATTCTCAGCTGGATGGGAATTCCTAAAGGAGAGATTAATAAAAATACAACTGCATCTAATTCCTATGAGGAGGGGAAAAAATGAAGTTTCAGGTAAAGCATTACTTTACACACAAAACTTAGAGAAGGTCTAAAAGTAAAACGAAAACTGGAAAGAGGATCAGGCCACAGAGAAGCAGTGTAGATGGAGAAACAGAGGGAAGGGAGAAAGGAGATGGTCTTTCACTGAGGAATCGAAGTCTCTGCCTAAATTCCTCAGTGTAACATGAGATAATTCTAGTTTATTTCATAGGAAAAGATGGTAGCACAGTGGTTAGAATGCAGTTTTGCAGGCCAACTCTATTCACTGCCAAGAGTTTGATGCTAACCTCCTCAAGGTTGACTCAGCCTTCCATCCTTCCTTCTATCAATGTAGCTAATAGAAATCTTTCTAATAGAAAAACCCTTTTCTATCAAAAGCTCAGAATGAAATGTGGTTAGCAGAGAATGCCAAGAATAATAAAAAGGGTTTCTTTGATTTTATTCAAAAAAATTTAAAAAAGGAAAAAAACTAGCTGCTCAGTGAAAAATATAAAATACTAATAAAAATACTAATAAATACTAATAAAAAAATCAGAGCTATTCATTTTTTTTTAGTTCAAACCTCCAACAGGAAATTGTGAAGACAGGGTGATTATATCTGATCAGGTAATCCCTCTTTATTCTGCATGACCTGAAACTTCCTTGACTGGATGTATTGCATCCTAAAGCAACGAAAGCATCCTATAAAGTTGAGTGTGTTAGTTTGTAAAGAAGGAGACAATTCCACCCTGCTGGATAGCAGTAAGAATGTTTTAGAAATAGTTGTGGCAGCCCTCCTAATCAAAAACCCAAATGGAAAATTAAGGAATAGCCAACAAATACCCTACCAAGCATTATTTTTCAGAGTACCAATCTTTCTTTTCTTTTCTTTTTAAAGGGGCACTGGTTTGTCTGCAATCATCATTGCACTATTTCATCACTTTTTGACCTTGTTTTATAAAAGGGCAACAGTGATTTATTTACCTACCCACAGCTGAGAAAGACAGAAAGAGTCTTGCAGGAATCCACTGATATCACAGGACCCTCGTGGTAGGTTGCTGGAAGATTTTTTTCTTCTATTTTCTCTTGAAGACAGAACACAAACATCAGTTCTGAATTATGCTACATAATTCCACAGTTTGAATACACCTTTTATTTTTAAACTATTTTATTACTATCTATTCTACAGGAATTTTCTCTCTGCTTCTATAGATTTGTTAATTGCTGTATGGCTAGTTTTGGACAGTAATACCACAAACCATAGTATGACTAAAATTTACAGAGGGAATAAATTCACACTTACTCTTTAACATACTGTAAGACAAAATGTTTTTTTCTTCCAAGCATTTTAATTTGCCGTATATAAGTCCTAGTAAGGCCTCTTTCAGTGTCAAAATAGTCCCCAATGAGTATTTCAATGTGTAAGCATTATTCCCAGTATATAAGATAATATTTTAAAATTATTTGAGCTAGGGTTTGTCCTAAATTAGGTCAGGAAAATTGTTGATGTAGCCCTGTTTCTGCTTATTATAATCAGCATATGCTCCCAACAGTCTTAGCCTCAGTTGTCATTTGTTCCCCAAACTCTAAAGATGCATGTGGTTTGTTATCTGAGCGTAATTGTCCAATAAACTTTATTTCAAGACATGGTGTAAATATTATAGATAAAAATGTCTGAAAATTCATAGCAAATTAGGTGTCCCTGAAGGAACAGGGATGGCATTGTAGTGAAGATCGGCATCCACATGATGATGAATTCTAGTCAGTGACGTCTGCCAGGAAAAGGAGAAATCATAAGATTCTCAAATGTAATTCAGTGGTCAAGATTTGCCCAGTCTCATCTTAATCACTTTCAGAAATTGCTTCTTAACTATTTTTCAGTTAATAGTTTTCTTCAAACCTTAGCAAAAAGAGTTTTAAATACAAGTTTAAGGATTTTTAAAAATTATTTTTGGAAATAAATAGCAAAAGGGTGATTACAGCATGGAATTTTGGAAAGTTACAAATGGACTAAGGGTCCAGATGGATTTGAAATAAGTTTTTGAAATTAAACATCCTTCCATCCTTGATGTACTTTTGAATTCTTTAAAAAAATGACAGGATGGGATTATCAAAGTTGGACATTAGAGGGATCAGAAGGAACTTAAAATTACAATTAAAGAAGAATAACACTAACATTTGACTTACTGGTACACAGCAAAATAATTAAACAATGGACATTTTGATTAATTTTAAAATTATACCGTAATTGCCATTATAGATAGACTGTCTTATCTTTTATCACGTATATTATGGAAGCAGAAAAACATTTTCCAAACAAGACTGAGACTTATTTGAAAGTGCATTTAAAAATAACAGATTGCAAGAATGATATGGAAAAAGATGCTATACTGCTGATGTCTTAATAATTAAAATAACAAAAAAACGACCTAGATAACTTTCCTATACTGCATTTACAAAAGAAACTTGTTAAAGTTTTGAAGAATTTTATGAGATAAAGAAGAACTGAAAAGCAATCCAGTTTTAGGACAATATTTGAAGGAATTTTAAAAAATGTTAAAAATAGAAGGAAAGAATATAAAATTAGTTTATTTGATCAAGATTAAAATAAACATATTATCTCTGATAATATTTAATGGACTTGATTCTCTATTGATACAGAAGTTATTACTGACATAAATGGACATTATTTAATTTTATGGACTAAAATAACAGAGATTGCAGTAGTTATAGTTAATGTTTATGGACCAAATCTAAATTCCAATGAAATATTGGACACCAACTTGAAAAAATACATTAGTAAGATTTATAAAGATTAAGATGTATATGAAAGAACTGAATTTAATAGACTCCTGGCATTCAACTGTATTTTATTTTATTTAAGTGTCCACCAGAATTTTATTAGGTTTGAGCAGGAAACAACTAGTACGTATGTGCGAGGGGAACCTTTACCTTTACTTTTTAATAACATTGACCTTATCACACCAAATAGTACAATTGCTATGAAATGAGCATTTCAGAAACCCACTAAGGTATCAAGAAATTATTGTTTTGGGGACATCTGGTTGCTTGTCATCAGCATGGAATCTGTGATCGTGCGCAATATTGCTCTGAGCTCACTTGTTGGAGGGTCCTGATTGAGATCAGAACCACCCTGGAGGGGTGGTGAAGAAAGGGGGAACTGTTTGGAGGGTAGAGGGGAGCCACAACTTCCCTCCCTGACAAGAAAAACCCTTTCCAAAGAAAAGTTGCAGAGGTGGTCTAAAATAGCCACCATGAAGACAGGAAGCAATCCAGGAAACTGGAAACAGCATTGCTGTGCTGGAATGGTGAAGTAGTGAGCGGAGTGTGAACCAGGTGAAATACATGGACTTTAAGATACCTTGGGATTAAGAAATAAAGAACTATTTTGGAGGAAAGTGTGTACAGGTGACCACCAGAGAGAGTGAGAAGGAAATTGGAACTTATAAAATTGGCTTGAACTATTGCAACGAAGTATCTTAAAGGAAAAAATTCAGAGGAAAATATTTGAACACAAAAGACTTGGAAATTAAATTGGATAATTATTGGACTTTTGGCACTAAATAGGCATGTAAATGCTGGAATTGAATGTGTTGAAAAGGAATAATAGCTAATAATTGAAATTAGTGAACTTAAAAAGTTTTATAATAAAAAAAGAAAGCAAAAAGTTAAAGAGTCGATTGTGGAAAAAGATTCAAGAGTGCCGTCTGATAGTACAGGAAAAATTTCAATGACTCTTTGAAAAGTGTTTGGTCTTTCTAATTAATTGGACTTTGGAATTTAAAAAAAAATAAGAGAAACTTCTTCATAATAAAATAAAAACCCTGAAAAGTGATACCAGAATACTACAAGGGGAAAGATACTTGAAAATATTACCTTGGAACCACCCGGTGATTTTGGGAAACAGTTGGAAAAGGACCTTACAGAAGACCTGGAAACAAAGACTTATGAACATTGATTGTTGAAAATAAATATAAAAGACACTGGTTGAAACAATATACTGGAGTTTTGGAGTGGATATATTTACTAAGGAAGAAAGAGAAGAAAAAAAAGGAGCAGACACAATGGGCGAATTACTTATTGAGATAAGATTGGATTTATAAGATATGAAGGAAATGATGAAAATGAGTCTGGAAATGTGTAGCAATATATTACAGAAATTAGAAATGGTGATTCAACTTGAAGAAGAACAAAGGGAACCAGAGGGGGAGGAGTTAAATAAAGGGAAAACCAGCTTTGAAGATCAAGCCGAGTAACAATCATTTAAGCAAGGGGGAAAAAGAATTAAAATTAAAAATTTGTGGCTTGAAGTGACAATAAAAGGGGGAATGGTTTAGAAAATGAAACAAAGGAAAGGGAAAAAGCAGAGGAGGGAAATACAAAAGAAAGACTGAGAGCAAGAGGGGGATAAAATAAATAACTGGAATGAGAAATGGAGAGAAATAATAATGGGAAAAAAGGGAATTAAGAGACAGGACCAGAAAATCAAGAGAAACAGGAAGCAAACAAGAATGAAAAGAAATTACATTGTTAGGAGAGTGAGAGATAATGGGTAAAAACGGAGAGGAAAAGATATTCCACAAGGTAATAGGTTGTGATATGTAAGAATAAGTATTGAAAATAGTTAAGACTGGAACTGATATTGTTTTTTCTTTTTCACTTTTTTCTTTTTTATTAAAGGATTATCGCTATATTAGATATGGAATTTAATGAAATAAATATGGAAATGAGAATTTATAATAAGAATTTCAATTGATGATCAGTGATGTAGAAAAATATGAGAATCATTATTGAAAGATTAATATCACTTTCTATAATTAATTGACTAGATTAATATTTTTGCAGTGTAGAGATGATTTATAAGGTGATTGAGAAAATACTATGCAGAATCTGATTTAAAAGATGTATATATCTGATATGTAGTAGATAGGGAAATATTGTTATTATAGTAGAATGAAGGTGGTAAGCTCGAACAAACAACTAAAGGGGACAATTCTTAGAATTAATAGAATAAGGATTGATAAAATTACAAATGTGACAGATAAGGGCAATATGAATATAGAAATAAGATAAGAATTTTAGATAATATGGTAAAACAAGATATGAGAATATCCTAAAAAAATGAAATAAGATATGAACTGAGATTGGATAAAATAAGGCTAATGAATTTAATATTAGTAAGTATTGTGATATGAAACTGAATAAGTAAGATGCATAGGTAACTATGGTCATGTTTGTGTTGATATGTGAAACCTGGAACCACACTGCTTGCCAAAAGAGAATTTTTATTTAAAAAATAAAAAATAAAAGAAGAAATGAATAATGAACTAGGTATGTCTAAATAATACAGTAATTGGCACTAGAAAAAATATTGAATAATTAAACAATGAAGGATTATAATTTAATGCAAATATGTGTATTAAGAGAAATGATTATTATCTTTGTCTGTATGATGCGTTGGTGCCACACTGTTTATGTATTGATGTGCATATGTAGATTACAATAAAAAAACTTGACAAAAAAGAGAAAATATTGTTTTAATGTTTCCCACTTGAATGATGACGTTTTTGATTTGAATTCATTTTTTTAAAATAAGAATCATATAAAGCATATTTTCAAGGTAGAATTATTCTTTGTGCATCAAAAATAAGATTAAAAATAAAAATAATTTGAAAGATGAATCAAAACATTATAGGCACAAATGGTAGATGCCCATCTACAACTGCTTGCAGAGAAATATAGAAAAAGATATATGAATTAACTACTATGAGCCTCTGTGGCGCAGTACTGTAGGCTACTTCTGTTGACTGCCAGCTGCCCGTAATTTGGCAGTTCAAATCTCACCAGGCTCAAGGTTGGCTGAGACTTCCATCCTTCCAAGGTGGGTAAAATGAGGACCCAGATTGTTGAGGGCAATAGGCTGACTTTGTAAACTGCTTAGAGAAGGTTGTAAAGCACTGTAAAATGGTATATACGTCTAAATGCTATTACAGCAGACAGAAAGAATTTATGTTAACATGTTTATGAGGGAGATCATGAGAAAATGGAGAAAGACCTGGCAAGATCTTTGCTAATCACTTAAAACAACAAAAAAAGAAAGCATAATGATTCCAATTATTACAGGTGAAAAAGATAAAATCTATACAATTTAAATATTAAATATTGTATTAACCGGTGCAAACCAAAATTGATTCAATAGATGAAAAATCAATTACCTTCTATTAAGGAATATGAATTTTGTTCCAAATCCATGAAATATTTAGGTACTATAAGTGTATACTAAAGGATATAGTCCAGTTAATAACATAGAAAGAAAATACATGGAGTGATTTCTATTGTCATTAAAACTTAACCCTTTGAGGAAAAGAGAAAATTCTCAAAATGAAATTCCCAAATTAATGTATATTCTGAAGGGCAATCCAGTTTAAATATCTAGAAAATATTTTCAAAAAATGATTTATGTGGCTTTATTCTATTGTGAGAATATCTTTACAGAAAATGCAATTACCAATTGATGAGGAGGTCCCAGTTTTTCAAATCTGGAGCTATATCATCATGCTTACAGATTGTCAAGCATTAAATGCTGAAAACCATTAACAATTGGTGCTAATTTTCTAAGTTGGGGCAACTTTGAAATGTACATATAGATCGCCTTTGATTGGATGGAGAGGATCTAAGTATATTAAAACTCTAGTGTCTCTGGAAACAATTACGTCAGTTAGAAAGTTATGTACCATCTAATAAAGAAAGCTTTTTTCTCATACCAAATCAATTTTCTGGAGAAGCCCAATTTTAAATATGAGAGGAAAATGCTCATGTGGCAATACTGGATGGCAGCAGAGATATTGACTTTGGACCAAGTGATAGCTGAGGAAGATTGGGTTTTTAAAAAAGATATTTTGCATTAAGAAATGAATATATGAATGATAAAACTCAGTGGCAATATTTAATAATTATAACATTTGTTATCATTAGATTTTTAATTTGCTACACAGTATGCTGGCCAAAGACAACATATTCTTGTGCAAAGACTGATCTTAACACAGCATCCATTGCATGCAAGGTATCAAACACCTTTTCTTTTCAGGTACTGTCCATATATCAATTATGTTCTGCATAGAATAAAAGCCGTAGACCTGCTGGTAGTGGTAGCTTTTGAAAGGTGTACCTGGCAGGTACAGTTGGCTAATATTTTACCCTGTCAGAAGCCTTTTAACATGCAATAAGATATGAATTTAACAGTCATAACGTTAGTAGTAGTACATTACTCATAAATAGTACATATGCTAATCATGCATTAAATTAAATTGGAAATGGACTTAACTGCCTTCTTAAGCATATCACTTGTTTCAATTACAACTTATTGGAAAGTTAAATGAGACAATAAATTACAGCTGCCTATGACTTCCTTGAAAGCATTGACAGTGTACAGGGATGACTAAATAGAGAGAGATGAGTCAATTAACAGAAAGTAACACTGAACTATCCATCAACCCTTTATTGTACCTCATTTCCATATGCAGTGCAATTACTCTTATCTTTAACAGAATAAGTAACCAGAAATACATTCCAAAATCTAATATTTATTTATTTTTTTTAAAAAAAGGGCCAGCAGAGGCTCTTCCTTCATTTTGCTTTCTCCACTGACTTTAAGGCAACACACCTGATTTCTAATTATTAAAGAAAAATTCTTCTCTCTCTCTCTCTCTCATATTTATGTTTTGTTAGATGGCAGAGAATTAGAATTTGCATAAACCAACTTAGCAGATGATTGATAGTAAATAAGGAGCAGGCTTGAATTTCAACAAACCAATAGCAGACAAGCTGAAAGGGCAGCAATGCTCAGCAGCTTCACCAGCCTAGCCGAGATATTGAACGCCTACAGCAAGCCAGAGTTCCTCCCTCCCTCCCTCAGCATAGACTGAGAGATCATGCAAAGCCAGTTTTGCAGTTCACAAGAGCAACTGGCAGCAACAGCTAACAATTTTGTTGTAAGCTCAAGCAACAAAGCAGAATAGAATTGTTCACAGGGCTGTTCAGAAATATATCACACACACATACTGTAATATGCCATAGGATTAGTGAAACGTATTATGGCAGAGGTTAGGAAATAAGTTTGTTAAACTTTTATATAGTAAAGGCCTTCCTGGAAACATAGAAAAGCAAGTGATCGCTTTGTTGGTGATCTTACCATTTCTTTTATAATTTTTATTAAATAAAAATTTAATAAGGTAAAAACATTACAAACGTTAGAGAAGAAATAAAGAAAAATAATGGATAAGAAAAAAAAAATACAATAAAGACACAGCTTCCTACCTTTTTAACAATGTATTTACATTTTGCTCCTTATTTATTTATCAAATATGTATGCCACCCATCTCAAGGTAACTGTTGCTTGAAGATTACATATAATTCTTTCTTCCCATAATCTAGCTTTTCTTAGTTGTCAAACCCATCCATTCACTTTTTTCTTTCTTCAGCATGAGTCCATAAGGGGTTTCCAGTCACTAATAAATGAGGTTATTGTTGTTTCCCAATCACACAAATCAATTTTGCCATTTCTGTTTTATTCTCTCATCTTGACCAGCCATTCCTCCATTACAGATATTTCAGAATTGTTCCAGTGCCCTTTCCTAATTGTCTACATATCAGTCTCAGCAAGAGAAGTTTTTGTTCCAATTAAATATTGATCTTCAAAATTATTTCTAAGTGGTCTGTTTCTCATGAGAACTGATTCACAATAATAAGAGCTTGTAAGGTATTTTAGGTGCCCATTTTAAAAGCTAAAGAACATTAGCTAATTACATCCTGGTGGGTTTTCTCTCTCTCTCTCTCTCTCTCTCTCTCCCTCCCTCCCTCCCTCCCTCTCTCTTCATTTCTGAGTTCAGAAATTGGCTACAGAATAATAATATAACAGAAATACTGAAGAAAAGAAGAAAATTTCCAGGCAGAAATTGCAAGTCTTCACTTAGGGTGTTTATTTTACTTAAACCTAGATTCCTTTTTAAAGAGCTGTTAGACCAAGGCATTGGAAAGTTTGTCTCTGTCATGTTTGGTTTGGGCCCAAATACATACATAAACACTGCTCAGGAGAGAAGTTCTTTTGTATTTTAAAATAAATATTTAATATGTGTTGCTACAAATGAAATAATTGAGATACATAATGTCTTTATAAACTACTGGGATCTCCCTCTTTGTTTTTGTTTATTCAAAGTGGTTTAATAAATAAAGAAAAATAAACATTAATTAAATGGAATTGTAATTGCTGTTACTGATAGTCTGGCAACATTGATGTCGAACAAGTCATGAAGATTTGAAAGCATCTGAACGGCAAAAGTTAAGCTGTGCAAAATTTTTGAAAAGTGTTACAGAATTCCTAACAAGAATACTTCTGGGTGGAATTAAATAGGCAACATTACATAATAAGAGAATTCAGGGAAGAATTCTTGTCAGTTATGAACAAATTACTCAGCGGCCTCACCCTCACCATTAGCTTAGCCCATCCCTTCCTAGTAATATTTTAAAAAAGAGACTATTTTTTTGGATCATATAGCAACAGCAAAAGCATTTAGACTTATATACCACTTCACAGTGCTTTACAGCCCTCTCTAGCAATTTATAGAGTCAGCATATTGCCCCCAACAGTCTGGTTCCTCATTTACCAATCTCAGAAGGATGGAAGGCTGAGTCAATCTTGAGCCTAGTGAGATTCAAACTGCTGAACTGCAGGCAGCTTGCAAGCAGTAGAAGTAGCCTGCAGTACTGCATTCTAACTATAAATACATCTAACATACTTATGATCTATAACAGCAGTTATCAACTAAGGGTCAAATGAATATTTCTGTTATAACAATGATATGACAACTAGACAAAACGAAAAGAAAAATGAAAGAAAACTAGAATAATTAGTAGGCCCAGAGGATTTGACTATAGAAATTGCATCCATGTACGTACTTAATAGTCATTTTATCTATTTGAAGAGCCTTGTGATTTAATAAGCCTTTTCTGGAAATGATGCCCAACTAAATGATAAGTATCTGATTTACAGATAGAACTCTAGGAACAGAAACTAGATTGTAACTATGACAACGTAAGTGAATTAAAATGTGCATCTGCTGCAAATAAGTGGAGCAATCAGCTCCACCTATTTGCAATCAGATGGATTTACACAGCATGACAACCATAATGTGGTATCCTCTGTTCTTAGCTGAACTTATGTGAACACTAACTGTTGTCATAAACTATCCCTTCTTTTCTTACTTTCTTTGTTTTGAGCCCAGCCATAGAATCAGATATCCAGGGGAGTGGGAAACCTGTGTTTGTGGTGCATGCTAGAAAAATGTCTAATACAGAGGACTATGTTTTAATTCTTCTAATTTATTTGTCCATTAAATAATTAACAAAGAATTTCATACCTTTTTCAGGAAATGCCACTTCATTGCTTTCCTCTAGAATACTTAAAATATCCACGATGCCAGATTTCAGGCCAATAAAAAGTGATCTGTCCTGAAATATGCAAATTATTTTAGTTTGCTGAATATAAATGTTGCCTACTTTGTTTTTAGTTTAGTTAAAAAAAAAAAGCGGGTGTGTGTGTGTGTGTTTCAGAATTATCATAGGTCTCAAATCATGTCTTTTTCACCTAATAAAAACAGGTCTGTTTTCAGATAAACAGCCTCTATTCCTAGTTTTCCTTTTCCTGACACTGAGGAATCAAAACAACTACGTACATGAAACTGAAGCATTAAGCATATAAAATTAGTAAAAATGTTTTTCAGACAATTTCCCATATATTTACTGGTATTGTTCCACACGTTACTATTAACAGCATTATTTTATTAAAGGTAAAGGCAGTTCAGTAACAGTAGTCCAAAATCATGATAAAAAAATATGTCATATGGGAATTTCTAAAAGACAATTTGGCAAGAATTATATTACTTTAGGAAAAATCTCCATCTATAGTGAAAGTGAAAGACAGCTGGTTACATCTACTTCATACTATTTTTTCACAATTTTTTTACTTTGTGTGTAATAAAAGTGCTCGTCATTCAAGGGTCTTGGAATAATAAATTCAGTACAAATATTTAAAAAAAATATTCATATATGCCTCCACAATTGGAGTCTTTTTCTTTTATATGACTAGCTGCAGAGATATAGCCAGATATATCAAACAACAACATATAGAATCCATACAATGTGATTAGAGGAATCATAAAGAAACAAACAGTTATAATGAATAAATATGTATAGTTCTTTCAATGATATGCCATTCAATTCTATACTCACAATATTATATAACTATTCCTATTACTCACAAGTCTTGTGAAAACAGTCGCATCGTTTGGCAAATAAACTTGAAAGACCAGTTCCAGAGCAGGTAGACTCCTGTAGTGAATCAATTTGTATTTTGGTTTCTGGCACATGATTACCAGCTGGTGATGGATTATATCATGTTGCAAATGGATGACCTATTGAATAAAAACAAATTCAAAGTGACTATATAAATTAAAAATAAAAGCAAGTTATTGGATTAAAAAGGTTAATATTTCTATATAGTTTTTGGGAGCAAAACACTAATCTTTAAGGAATGTGTTTTGTAATACAAACTTAATAATATCAAATTCTTACAAAACAAGTTTAAAACTCATAAATGTGATTGTTAATTTTTATAAATTGTTGTTATTAAAACCACATGGGCTGACTCAGAATGGTCAAATTCACAAAATTTTACTGTAAGAGATAGTGGCTATATAAACCCTGTAAATAAATATTCCTTTTATAGAAACAAATAAATGTCTGATAGGATCTCGGGTATGTTATTGATTTTATGCTTTTCTTGGCATTTAAATTCAGTGAATCAGACACACTTTTACTTCCATTTCTAGGCATTTCAGTAACTTCGACCCATTTTTCCCCCTGAATTCCAGAAATACCAGTCATGGGAAAAACCATGCGAAATTTGATGTTTAATTCATAACATTTTAGGAGTTGGTAAACCAAGTGTTAATGGATATTGAAATTTTTCAGTTGAAAAAAATCCCCTTTGAAGTAACCAAAGGAATCCTTTGGGTGCAATACAGATCTCTGTATATATACAGTATATGCAACCTTCTGTGCATAGATCAAACAACTGTGTCTCAACCTTTATTACACAAGGGCACAGCAAATCAAGATACTATAACATGTAGGATTATTCTTGCAGCAGCTTTTGATAACTGAAATGGTAATTTTTGTGTAACTGTACTGAAATTTTCCTGACAGCTTTTAACATTCTAAAATGAAGATCTGTCCAGTGTAGTAAATCCTGGTGATATCCATTTCACACAACCAAACCTTACTTGAAAATCATGACCTTGTAAATTTATAATTCTAAGTGGCAATATACTGAATTTTGAAACAAGAAACTGATTAGTGACTAATTTTGAAACAAGGAAGTGAATATATCCTTGTGCATATATTTGGCACTAAATTAAAAGAAATATTAGGAAAGATGTACTTACAGGATCTTCATAAGTAGCCATCTCATAATATACCAAGTTTTGAACAGATGTATGGAGAAATAGAATTCTTCCATCCTTTTAAAAGAAATATTATACCCGATATGATGAAAATCAGATATACCACATGAACACACACAAAAACACACAGATATACGGAAATCCACAAACTGAAATTTTCTGTGGGAGCATTACGGGATGCTTTCTCATCATACCACTGTGTTCAGGAGGCAATGATTTTATGTTATTCATTTTATATGAATAAGCTGCTTAGAATATTTAAATCCTAGAAAATAAATGTTTTATAACTTGATGGAGTTTCTAGAAAGACTAAGGGCAAAAAAAAGTCATTCAAATGCAGCCAACTTTTTATCTCTAGAGTTTTGCCCCTTGATCAAGGATTCTGGGAAGTTTTAAACATACAATTACTGCTGCCTGAAAAAGTTCAAAGACCTTGTTATAGATATTTGCACTTTAATAAAAAAAATCACCAAATAAAAATCTAATGACTAAATCTTAAATTCAACCTCAGATTTTTTAATAATCTTTGGGTCACAACTATCAAAATATAAGCAAACTACTCTACAATAACCGAGAGATACATCTAATGACATACAAAACTCTGTGGCAAATTGAAATAATATAACTTCACATCTCATATGTACGTTAATGAATGGATGAGATACAAAATTGCTTATCCTTGTTTTCACTAATCCTAAAATGATATACAGTAGCTAAATTTATTTTGTGTGCTGATTACACTGTTAAAAAGTTTCTTTTAAGGTATTGAACAAGTATACTGATTACTGCATTTTACATAATGCCTGAACATCTAAACAAACTAAAATATGTATTTATACCTAACCTTAATTGCTATACTTGCTGAAAATACACTAAACACCTCAAATATAATTACTGCTTGCCATCTAACACAAAAGACAAGGAATATAAAACTAATGAAAGTTTATGCCCAATAATTAAACACATCCTAAAACAACAAATCTAAGTTATTTTATTTAATTTTAATTTTAGCTAATCAAATTTTGATTTATTGACTCAAAATATAATTTAATCTTCTCATCACTCCTTATCACCCATCCCTTCCCACTTGTGACTGTATGGCTGTAACTTTGTTGCTTGTATCTTTACGATTTATATTGACTGTTTCCTAGTATGATTTGATTGCTTATTGTACTCTATGACTATTATTAAGTGTTGTACCTTATGATTCTTGATTCTTGATGAATGTATCTTTACTTTTATGTACATTGAGAGCATTTGCACCAAGACAAATTCCTTGTGTGTCCAAATCACACTTGGCCAATAAAGAATTCTATTTAAATGATTGAATGAATTTTAAATATTTCCTAGAAAATTGAAATTTCAGTATTCCCTAGTATCACAGAATGTTAGGTTTAGAAGGATAATCTGGTAATACCCTGTCCAGTTAGGCAACCCTTAATATTGCCTCTCTGGCATATGGCATTCAGCCTCTTTTTAATAATACTTCCTTCACTAAACAGACCACCACTTCTCATGGCAATCTGCTCCATTGCCTAACAACTCTTATTATTAGGAATTTTTCCCCCGATATTAAGCTAAAATCTACTTCTTTGCAGTTTGAACATGCTTTCTTCTCCTATCTTCTGGAACAAACTTGAACATTTCTATATCACAATTCTTTACATGTTTGAAGATAGCTTTCATGTCTTTACATATTCTTTGCCAGGCTAAACACAGCCACTTCAAATCATTCCTTATAGCTTTTTGAATTCCAGATCCTTATCATTTTGGTTTTAGTCTTATGGACATATTTTGTCAATGCTATCGGGCTCACCTGATACTATTTTATAATCTCCATGCAGTGGTTAACCCCTTTTTTCTTTTTATCTCCTTGGGTGAGTTTGCTCACTTTCCTCAATCTCAATGCCCATTTCCTTTCATACTCAACTTTTCTCCTTTCATATCAACCAAACTTTTTAGTCTAGCATTTTTTCTCTCACACTGATCCAAGCAAGCAGATTTTTTAAAATCTGATACTACTTTACCTTTATTAGATACCGTGACTCATATTACTTTCCTGAAAAATATAATTCGATGCGTGATGGTACTTTAGAGCATATCAATACATATGAGCTCTACTAGATAAATCTAACTGTAAAATCATTTCAACAGGAAGACTAAAATTACTTTTATTAAGACTACAATAACAGAATCTTACAAATTGATTGTGTATTATGTATTGACTTTTTTAATGATCAGTAATTTAGGGAGGAATATTTTTATTTTTAATATTTGTGAAACATGCCAAAGTTGTTACCATTTTCAAATAAATTCTAATAGCAAATATACACAAATCTATATCCAGCTGCATTTTTACCTGCATACCGAGAACCAGAAATTCCTGATTATCTGCATATATCATTCCTTCATCCGCCAAGTAACATAATGAGGAGGACAAGCTGCAGAGGCATTCACATTTTGCTGAAGTTCTAAAGTTCCTTTTTTGTGTATGTTGAAAATATCCATTTTTCTCAATACATCTAGGAAGATATATTGAGATACCTTTAAATCAATAAGTATCTATCAGTTGTAAGTCAATTTACTTGTATAAAAGAGATAACAGTTTCATAAAGCAATTTTGATCAATGCTGTTTCACATTTATCAGACACAACTATTCATTATCAATTGTTAGTCATAATATACAATGTGAACATATCATTTTCCTAATAAAGTTATTCCATCCTAACAGCAAAAGTGAGCAGATGCCTGCAAAGTACTATTTCAACATGGTAGGCAGTAGCTTTTTCCCTTCCCAAAGAAGCTGTTTCCCTGAGTTGCTAAGAGTCTAGCAGCATATAAATTTAATCATTTGTTATTATTATTTTAAGAGATTACATGAGGAAATGTAGTAGCCCCTGATCAGGGATCATTTCTATTTCAGTGAAAAACTTCTCCAGCCATTTGTAGACAAAGAGAAACATCTTTATATTTTAGTTAAAATCTCTGCATCAATCTTGTTTCATTTTTGTGGGTTCTTTTCTTCTTTTGAGATATTATTCCTTGGAAGCATATTTACCCTATTGTTTACCCCCCCCAAAAAAAAAATCTTGTGGAGTTTCTCTGCTTTGGTTACATCAACAAAATTAAAATTTAAAAGTCTGTTCTAAAATCCTTTGTTCTGATTAGTTTATCTTTGCACAAATCCAAAAAGAAAATCTTTCCCCTACATAAAAATGTAACCATCCCTATTACTTTGCATAATCTTTAGCTTATTGTGTATTCTGATTTCTTTACTGCTTGCAAAGATAACAGATACAAACGTTAAGCTAGAGTTCTAATTTCCATTTCTGCTCTGATCAGATGTTTCAATAATTTACTTAAGTTCTCAGATAATGACTTTATTTGCATGACATGGCTGATTCAATCAGCCAGATAGCTCTCTTAGGTAAGTATTTATCCCTCTGCAGACAACCCAATCAGTTGATCAGGTCTGATGGAGAGCAGTCTTATAGCTACTCCATAAAGGTAATTGGGAAGCTCTTATTTCCTGTGGGTTTTTTTAAATGAAACAAAACAGGCTTCTGCTTGGATGTAAGATTGAGATTGCTTTGGTCATTGTGCTATGAAAGGGAAACGCAGTCCTATTAGTTCTCTTTGATCTCTTTGTAAGATGTCAGCTGGGTTTGCATCAAGCATTAGCAATTTTCATTCTTCACTTTCAGGCCATGTGCAGAAGATGTTGAATGATTATGGGACCTTAAACATTGATCTGGCTGCTCCAAAGAGCTAAATAAAGTAGTCTTAACAATTTTATCCAGCAACACTGTGCAGAGGCATTTTTTTCATTCTTTCTGATTCTTCGGATCTTTCCCCATCTTTTTGTGTGATTATGAAAGGCTTTCTGAAAAAGCCCGGTCTCTATTCTCTGGAAAGCCATTTGGGGGGACTATCACAAGATCAGACCATCTTCCTTCTGATCCAGAAGCTACCTAGTTTTTCCATTATTACCAATTACCGCAGCATAAGAAATAACAGTTCTAAGTTTTCATGCACAGCCTTAAACAACCTAAAAACACAGCTCATATACTGTGAGATAAACTTTTGCCTTTTCATTTGTAATCAAACCTACACCTTCACATCCCTACATTCATTCAGCTCTCTTCCACTTCATTAGATCATTTTCCTTCAGACATAAAGAGTATTCTGCAAGTCAATATAGAGTATTTTACATCCCACCACCAAGAGGATATATGTAATATTCTAATGCTGATACACGCTAACGATGCAGTGTGCTGTTAATTATCATGGTAGTATGCACATGTTATCTCTATGTTGAAAATCCTACACTGCTTTCAGTTTCATTCTGGCCACAATGTTGCTTTTGACCTAAATATCTTAGGACTTGACTAAGGGGCCATGACTGGGTACTGATATCTGGGGAAACCTCCTAAAAATGCTTTCATTTTTGTTTGTTGCTCCAGTTCTATGGCATGGAGTTTCTTGAAAGATACCACTAATTGCTACCACTGTTTAAATTAAAGACCTTATCTAGATCTATGATTTTTAATTGTAAAGGTGTTTTTATCCTTAGCTATCTTCTGCATTTTCTGAATAGAAAGGATTATTATAAATGCAATAAATAAATAATTTTCCAAATGATCACTGCATTAGAAATTTGTAAGGCAAAATTATGGTGTGTTTTGAAGAATGAATTATATAAACCCAATATTTTAAATGTAGTGCGCTAATACCACCAAAATGTCTTGTCTTGAACAAACCAATTTTTTAATGAACTTCTCTATAACATATGAAAAAACTGTCTAACAATTTGGTTTAATTACAACAAAAATTAAGGATACTTGCGAAGCTAAAGGGTGTTTTCGATGTAAATGTTCTTGTAGTTCCCTTGTGGTCCATACTGCTGCTCTGCATGCAGGATCAGTCCTAAAAAAAAAAACCAACGTCAGGTGTATAATACCAGTAGCAATAATAATGGGTTTAACTAAGATTAAATTGAAATTAAGTATTGTATTAGAAAGAAGTAATTAACACCAAAAACATACATTGCATACAAAATGCTGTTTTCATTTTTTTAAAAGTTTTTATTGTAACAATAAAAATGAAAGATAGGAAGCTGCATTTGACACTGAAAGCAGGAAAAAATACTCTGATAATTTCATTTGGGAAATTATTTTTTGAGCTGTCTTTTGATGTTGGTTTCATTGTCTTTTCATGTTAGAATGAACAATGTGGCGAAAAATAGTCCTTTATATTCCATGTTCTCACTAACTGTAGCTGCATATGTTGACATAAATATCCAATCAACTGTTTTTCAGATTGCAACACAATATAAGAAATTGCAGGTGTTTTGTTTTTTTCAAATTTTGTGTCAGCAATCCCTTTAAATATTATTTTTCAAGTGCTTCAAAAACCAGAAAGCTGGTCATTATCTTACCCAGGGATGAAATTCAACCACCTCAGCCCACCTGGGGAGAGGAAGTAGGGACGATTTGAATAGATAAAAAATCCCCCCTGGTTGCTATTACTATTATGGCAAGTATACCAGGCCATGCCCACAGCCATGCCCACAGAGCTGGTAGGAAAAAATTTTGAATCTCCCCCCTCACAGGCAAAGATAAGATCTTTTGAAAATTAATACAAACTATCTTTTAGGAATTAAGGATGCACAGCATCTGTAAATAATCAGAACTGACATTTAAACCAATATTCATTAAGCACATTGTCAGAGGCAATGCATTTTTGTCAACAATTTCTATATAACAACCAAAGGCTCTGATTTAAAAAGAATAGGGAAGTGGGGCCAGTCAGAAGGGCTGATTAAAAACCAAATGGAAATTTAAATTATAATTAATTTTAAATTAATATTATGATTTTCTTATCTTAGCCAGCAATTTTGGCCAAGAACTCTTTTATAACCAAAAAGCATAGAGCTACTGTTGATTTCCCTTCAAGTCCTGGTATTCTATCTCATTATGAAAGACTGTTATTCCTAGAGGGGATCACTAAAGAATACAGGGACTGTACGTCAAGAATATATATACCTGTTAGGATTGCCCAAGAAAAAAGGTCACCCTAACTATTCAGCTAAGCAAGCACATATATTGGACAGCAAAGATATTGGAAAATACTGGAGACTGATAATTAGTTTCTAGTCAGCCTTATTATTCAGATGATAGCTTGCTATTTCTCTTATTTTTTTGCCCATATTCAAATGTAAATTGAAAATCAAAAGTTGGAACTGTGAACACTTGGAAAAAAATTATAAAAGTATCATAGATTTCAAGATGGCCTATTACTATGGAGTTGGAAGCAAATTCATATTCTTATATATGAATTTTCTTTTACCAAATTAACGGTTCAAATATTTTTATTAATTAAAAACACAACACAACACAATTGGCACAACACCAGGGGTGGGATTCTACTGGTTCTGACTGACTATAGAACCTCTTGTTAACTTTCTAAGCAGTTCGGAGAACCTGTAGTTAGAAGCAATCTCCTTTTGTTTTTTCCACCTATATTACATTCTTGGCAGACAGCCTAGACTTCCTGTCTCCTGAGCTTATGAGGCTTGGCTTTCTTAAAGGGGAAGGGTTGCTTTAAGATTTTTACACTGCTGTTGGGAGGAAATACTTTCCTGGACAATCAGCACTTTGAAGAAATAATTGAATAATGAAGCAAAGCTTTTAGTGACAGGGAGCCAAAATGAGTGACATTCACCAAAGCTTCTTGGCTAGCTAGAAAGATTGACTTTCAAACATGAGTTTATATACCCTTTCTGAGTTTTGGTCTAAAACTGGTTTTTGGTGAAGGTTAATTCTGTGCTTGGTGATGTTTAATCCTGTGTTTATTGATGGGATAATTTTCCCTATTCAGCTTCAACAAGCAACAGTTACTGTTGTGATTTAATTATTTGTATTGTGTTTGAATTTTTTCTTGCATCATGGTTTCTTTTTCTATCTGGGGAGGGGGTCTTCCTTCACTGCTTTAGTACTATCTGGCACTGTCCTTTTGGGGTATACTTCCAAGAGGCAGAATGCAAGCTTGGCACTGATTTTTTTTACTGCCTTTCTGGGGGGGCATGTGACCTTTCCTTAAATCTGGATGATTTCCTTAGGATATCTTGTGAGGTGAGTGAGACCAGCTGGTGTCTTTAAGTGGTGCAAATAGATCTAAGGACTGCTTCTCCTGGGTGTGCTTTTTCTGGAGAACTTAAATGACCTCTCTGCTAAAGGATTTCACTTTATGAGCAGGAGTTGGCTGCTGATAGTTATCACTGTATTTTAACTATTTTAATTCCTCAAGGTGCTCTGGCACCCTGCCTGATTTGTAACTCTGGCTTGCAGGTATTTTTAATCTAATGATTGATATTTAGGGCAGCTTTTTGCAAGCAAAGAAGCTTTTTGTATTTTTGTACAGGTAACCCTTGACTTACAACAGTTCATTTAGTGACCATTCAAAGTTATAATGGCATTGAAAAAAATGACATGACCATTTTTTAACACTTATGACTGTTGCAGCATCCCCACTGTCATGAGAGGCCAGGCAAGGTGAAGCGCCCCTTGACATGAGTGATGTTGAGTTGGCCATGCCCACCCAGTCACATGACCACCAAGCTACACCCACCAACAAAGCCATGCCCACAGTACCAGTTGTTAAAAAAACTGAATCCCACCCCTGCATAACACAATTATACAATAAAGATGTAAAAACAAATAAGTGTTTTTCAACTGCTTTGTTTACATTTGTTAAAATGTTTTCATTTCCTAAGATAACTGAAGCTGAAAACTAATGTATGCGTGTTTCGTTTTAGTTCTGAAATCCATCAGCAAAACAACGAATATTTCTTTTTCATTGAAATTAGCTCCACAACATTCTGATATTATAAGCCTTGGCCCATTTCTATCAATTAATGCCATCAATTCCATCCATATATTACATTTTAAATATAGACCATATATTTGCAATTTTTCTCTCTTAGGTTTTCAGAACTTAGTACTAGGAGAGACAAGATAGTAGTGCTCCGATATCTCAGGGGCTGCCACAAAGATGAGAGAATCAAACTAATTTCCAAAGCACCAAAAGGCAAGACAAGAAACAATGGATGGAAACTAACCAAGAAGAGAAGCAACCTAGAACTAAGGATAAATTTCGTAATGGTGAGAGCAATAAACCAATAGAATAGCTTGCCTCCAAATGTTGTGAATGCTCCATCACTAGAGGTGTTTAAAAAGAAACTAGACAACCATTTATCTGAAATGGTATAGAGTCTCCTGCTTGAGTGGGGGATTGGATTAGAACATCTCCAAGGTCGCTTTCAACTCTACTATTCTATGTCCTTTTCTATGTTCAACTTTTCTCATTTTTCATATCTAACTCATTAACCTCTCCTAAAATAATATCTATTTTCAATTGTTATTAAAATAGAGGTATCATACTTTCTCTTACTTTGCTGTATAAATCCATATATCATAGGGTGTCAATAGAAAATAAATAGTTCCACAAGTTCGGTTGTAGGTAAAGCTGAGAACTGGCTGTAGCATAGGAGGATAAGGAGGTGGCAAAACAGTGCATAATTTCTTCCCAGTTTGAACAGAAAATATTCTTAAACTTTGAAAATAAACAGAGCAAATTTAGTAAACGTTATTAAAAAAACCATTTCAGAGTTATTATATAAAATAAAACTTAAATATTTTGTTGTCATACCATGCTTCCATATAGTCAATCGTCATAAATTAGGGTAGTTTTAGTTATACAGTATATGGTAACATAAGCCATGGTGGCACAGTGGTTAGAGTGCAGTACTGCAGGCTACTTCCGTTGACTGCAGGTTGCCTGCAATTTGGCAGTTCAAATTTCATTAGGCTCAGGGTTGACTCAGCCTTCCATCCTTCTGAGGCGGGTAAAATGAGGAATAGGCTGACTCTATAAACAGCTTAGAGAGGGCTGTAAAGTGGTATTAAGTCTAAGTGCTATTACTATTGCTATTTTAACAGATATTGTTATCCACAAGTGTACCTATTTGGGGACTATTTCAGTTCTTATCAGAATTTAGTTCATATTAAAAACATCAATATCTAGCAAAAATCCTAAAATGGTTTAAAGGAGGATTGCCACTTTTATTACTATTTTACATACCTGTTATCAACACCCATTGCAGCCACCCTGTTGGATTTCCCAACAGCACTACAGATGTGAAAGTGGTTTATTGGGCTGTTGACATGACTCCAAAAGCTGGTAAATAAATTCAGATCATAAATATGAACATTATGAGCAGAGCAGCAGTAAAGAAATTTATCTTCCATCGTGCCAATTGAAAGTATTCCTTCTTGGAAGAGGGATAAGCTGGATAAAGAAGAATAGCAGTATAGAGCAAATGTAAGAAAAAAAGGAAGTCACCTTGCAGTTATGTACTGCTGAAGCAACCAGTTTCAAATGTGCGACAGAACAAAATATGCATAAAATAATAATTTGTACAATTGTACCAGAGCCTTCAATAGATGTTTTAGAATACAACTCCCATCATTCCCAACCAATAGGGAGGCTGAAGGGAATAAGAATTATATTCTAAATACCTGAGGTAATTTGTTTGAAGGCTGTACTTTCGTCAATAAATGAACAAATTACATAATTTATTAAATTATTACATACTTCTTCTTCTTGTGCCATATCCGTCATCGGATGTTGGGAATCATGTTGGAGATCCTATGATTGCCAAGTCTGATGACGGATGTAATAATTTCTGTATAATCACAGAAGATTACACAGAAAAGTGCAAAACACGTTCTGCACAATTTTTATTTAACTCCACCTGAAAGCTACTATAGTTATGCATCATTGAGGTATTTATAATGATTCGTGCAATCCAACATTTGATAAAAAAAATTCTTTATGGACACTAATTCAAAACAACTTTATATGTACTCCTATCTATGTTAACTCCAGCTTACTTTGAAGCCTATTTTGCACTACAAATTTAATATTTCTATTCTATTTATATTTTATATTCTAAAAGCTTAATATTAGCCTACTTATTGTATGTAACTGATACGAAATTGATCCAAAGATATCCTGTCACCCTAAGTCCTTCTGCACATTTAAAAACTGTTAATAGAATGTCTCAATTGCTTTGAGGACATCAAAACTATCTAATTTCTAAACTGATGTTTGTACAGCTTATTATTTCTGTATTTCTTGCTAGAAATCTTTTCCCTTTTAATATGTGCAGTGTTGCTGACATTACTCTATCACTGAAATCTTCCACAACATTTGCCTAGCTCATGAAAATTGCCTGCTTTTCCCAGGAAGATTATTTTTAACCATAAGTCTGATTCTTATCTTCAGTTTCATCATTTTAGTTTCATCTGAAATTAGAGCAGGTAATTCTATCTGCAATCAATCCTCTCCCCATGGCTCCATTAAATTCAATATTTTGTAATGGAATTTCTATACCCTGATATTTTTATATGCATTTTTATAGCTGTTCTTTGTTTTCCTATCAAAAGGCTTCTCAATGCAAATTTACCACTATCTCACCATATTTAAAAGCATTTATTTATATTTTTATAATTCCCTTGCTATTACTTTTCAGCTTTTTTTGTTTTATGTATGTTTTTTTGCAAGCTAACCAATATTTCTTTTAAAAATTAAGACATAGTTTAAAGGCTATTTAATTGTTTAAAGGGAATGAAGAATTTTAATTTACTCATAATCTGATGTACCTATAGTGGATTTAAAGCAGGGGTGAAATTCAACCACCTTGGCCCACCTCAGGAGAGGTGGTAGGGATGATTTGAATTGGTAAAAAATCGCCCCTGGTTGCTATTACTATTATACCAAGTCACGCCCACAGCTACATCCACAGAGCCAGTAGGAAAAAAATTTGAATTTCACAAGGAAAGTTTAGTTACTAGTTACTTCCAAGATAACAAGACAAAACAATCTGACATTCTCTGCATGTTCCAGAGCTGCAAAGTATACTCACAATTATAGCACTGTGAATGTTTTTTTAAATTTTGAAATGCCCTGATATTTTTTTTAAAGAAATACATATTTTAATAATGGGAAACAGGTGGACTGATGCTCAGGAAACTTTCTTTGTAACAGTGTCTTTGGAATCAATCCAGGAGATATGCAGATTGTTTTTTAAAAAAATCAGCTACCTGTAAAAAGAATCCATACTATCAAATGACCAGAGTTTGACTGATCCATCTAGAGATCCAGAGATAAATAAAGAAGTAGTGTTTGGGTGCAGCAGAAGCTTTGTAACCGTTTTGGAATGACCTTGAAATACATGGAGCAAGCAGCCTTGGTCATTCCAAGATTTTACTGGATTAAAAAAGACAAGAAAAACATAGATCCAGTTACATGTATAAAGTTGGAATCCACATATGCAAGATGGGCAGCTATATGCGTTGAACAAAGAAATAAACTTTCCAGGGAAGGGAAGGGAAAAAGGAGCAGGGGGACAAACTGGACAAACTGGTTAGGGCTGAGTTGAGAGGAAGAGATCACTCGATAGAAAAAACAGGAGCCCCATTTAAATATTAAATAAAGTGTTAATAATAATTAGAAATTATTAGAAATAATTAGATATTACTCTTCCAAGCAGTAGTTAATCTTTAAACTAATATTGAAAAAATATCCACAATCTTCCAAGTAAAAGTATTTAATTTGTTCTTTATTTTCAGTAACATAAGATTACCCTCTCCTGCCCCACCCCCATCTCCAAATTACAGGAAAATATATATGGGGAGAAATCTCATCTTCTTAGAAGTTAAGTGTAACATATATTCCTTTTAAGGATTAGTTGCACATTAGAATTCATGGAATAAAACAGATTTTTAAAATTGCAAATTTCTTTCATGGGTTTAATAGAATAGTTAGGAGAAATACGAAGGAATTTGGGAGGGAAGTAGGCAGTTAACAGTATAAATAAATACATCCATAAATAGTAAATAAACAAATTTCACTTTGTAGAAAGCAAGCTCAAACATCTGGGTACTAGCTCCAGCTAATCTTATCCATGCCAAGCATATAAATCCTTTTAAAGGTTATCTTACATATATTTTTATATATCTGCCTGTCTTCACTACATAAAAAGGTAGTATCTTTTGAGGTGTCACCCATTGTTCCTGTTCAATTTTCTGAAAAATGTACAGGTAACTAAATACAGTACATTAAAATATCAGTTCTACATCAGCAGTGCAAATTTCATAATATTAATGAACATCTTTTTGTTAATACCATTAGAAGTTGATTAAAATAATTGAATCAATAACAAGAAACAGTACACAGACATACACACACACGTTTTTAGTTGCCAACTTACTTTCATTGCCTTTTGAAGCAGTAAGCAAAATGTTAAGATTAGATGAGTAGACACAAGAGATAATAGATCTTTCATGTGCATTGAGTATCTCAAGTAGCAGTTTCCCATTGATATCATAGCAGAAAAAGTGGCCTCCAGAAAAGCAGTAATATCTTTGCAAAGTGATATCAAAATCCATATTTGTACACCATTTCTTCCCCATGTGTGGATATTCTGTACTACAATTCAAAATAATAGCAAAATATTGAATTATTAAAATGCCATAAACATTTTTTAGATCTGTTTTTCTTAACAACAACAAAAGAGAACTCTTTCAATCAGATAGGAAAGAGATTCCCAGCATTTTAACAAGTAAAAGCATATTTTTTTCTACAAACCCATAACAGTGCTATGAGAAAATAATATCAATAATTTCTCACTAATGTTTGGTGAAAACTGAGGTGATTGTGTTCTGGCAGAACAAAATCTGAAACGGTTTGAGTGCTTTTTGTATTTTAAGCATGAAACAAAATTTCTGAAATGTATACATGTTGCATAGAGAACAGAATACATGAAATAACTAATTCCAAGCCTAGGAATGGCGTGGAATTCATTGTGACTTTATAGTACTCAACATTCAAACTGCAAGAAAAATATGGGATTTGTTTTGAAAGTCAGAATATTCAAAATGGTTGTTCTAAGTTCAAAATGTTTTGTGCACTTAGCAAATATAACACGAACAGAGCAATTTAATTTTGTCTCCTATTCTTATGGTTAGACATAGTTTTCTTAGCATTATACCGCATTCCCATATATTTAAGTTACATAATTTGTGACAAAATATAATAAAATATCAATATTTTTCACTAATATTTGGTGAAAACTGAGCTGACTTGATTCAGAACAAAATCAATAAAATCAAAACATATACAGAGATTTATCTCATAGCTGTGGAGTATGTTGTTCAAAGTTCAGAGGAATAATGTACCTAAGGAAAAGACTGTAATTGTACATTGGAATAGGATTAAAATCAAGTGGGTGCTTCTTTTCTTTAAATTTCCAAGTCTAAAAGACAGAAAGAAATATAAATATATGTATAAGCTTACATAAATATACGTAAAATAAACCAACTATGATTTGATATTTGAAGTGGATATCCAGAAATTTAAGGAAAAATATTGTAACACAGTGCTGAGACATAATGGGATTATAGAGAAGTTATGGTTTTTTAAAAAAACTGATTATTAAGTTCTGTAATATCAATGAAGGAGAATATTGTAGATCAGGGTTGAAATGAGGGGTCTTCGCTGTTCTCATTCTCGATGTTACCCAGTCTGGGTAATGAAATATCTGCAAGAAAATAACCAAACTCAGAGAGCACCCAGGAGCCCTGAGATCTGTGGGAAAAGATCCAATTCATAGCAATGGCTGCCTTCATTACATTTCATCCATACCTGTTTTTCTCTGGTGAGCACATGATACACTTTGTTGACTAATTCAGAAAGATAAACTAGTCTATTCTCAAAATAACTGCTTGGATAATATATTCATAGAATTACATACATTTTGATGGGAGGATAACATGAGCCTTACTTCTTCTTTCCCGAAGCCAATAAATCCAATAAGTCGAGAAGAAAGACAGAGAAATTATATTTTTATGGACCAGATTGTTCCTTTTTGAATAAAATTCCTGCATTCAACAGTACCTGAAAGAAGCACCCAACTTCCTAAGAGGCTTCTGATCATTCTGATCATAAGAGGTTTCTGATCCACAGACCCCTCACATCCTGGACATAAATTGTTTCAACTTCTACCCTCAAAATAACATTATAGAGCATTGCACACAAAAACAACTAGACTGTCAGGACTCCAACATGCACCCCCATTCAAATCCTAAGTCCTAGCCTCATCTCTCAGAGTAAAAAAGATTGATTTATTGTTGACATGTTGACAGTTGACATGTTGGCGTTTCCCGGTTGCAGCTGACTCTGACACATCATTCATTTCACCCTTGACCCTGATCTTCCCCCACCCTCTGGATGTATATTCTCCAATGAGACACATCCATAGCCAAGAGTCATCAAACATGATCTCCAGTAATAATTTTGTGCACCAGAAGCTTCAGCTGCCAAAGTGATTATCTGAAGCATTTAAATTCCCTTTCTGAGTGCAACTAAAATGACCAAAGAAGTGTTTTTAGTTGACATAGATACAAGGAGTTTTTCCCCACAGGCTCACTCTGCTAAGCAACTAATTCACACAACACTGTCAAACTATTTACTAAGACAGTATTCTTCTCATCCTTCCTATATCTTTCTCCTTTTTCCACTTATGACTATAACCTTATTGCTTGTATCTTACGGTTTATATTTTTTTATTTAGTTTCCTGGTATGATTTTGATTGCTTATTTAGTAACCTATGATTATCACTAAGTGTTGTATCTTATGATTCATGATGAATGTATTTATGATGATTATGATTCATCACTTACATCTTTTATGTACACTGAGAGCTTATGTGCCGAAGACAAATTTCTTGTGTGTCCAATCACACTTGGCCAATAAAGAATTCTATTCTTTTCTGTCATAGAGTTATCAGGAGTAACAGATAAATATGTAGGGCTTTAAATAGCAAGATATAGTTTCTCCTGGTTTTATACAGATCCCTTCCCAAACATCCAGTTTTTCATATTACTGATCATTTCAGCAACAAGCCAACCTATCAATAAGGAGGAAATAAACCATCACCTTCACTCCAGTGATTCCTCCGCTGATAAGTTCCTCTTTCACTGGGTTAAATGATATGTATGTCATCCGTCCTAAACCTGGATTATCTATAGAGCAAATTTCAGCATAGTTCTTGTTGTAAACCTTAAGAAACAATTACTGATATCAAATGTATGTATCAAAAATTTAATGGAATACAAAAAAAGCAACAAACCAAGAATTTAACTATATACCCAATAACCTTTTAGGAGCTGAAGACTTTCCTTTTAAGGATGGTTTTAGCACATATACTTTATGCTGTTTATTTATTTTTATCAATTTCTGCTTTGGTTTTATCTTCTGTTTTCTACTTTTTATTTGTACTTTATAGCAATAATGTTCGAATGTATTTGCTGAAATTTTAGAATTCTGTAAAGGACATGGATATATTTTTTAAAAAAATACCAAATCAGCATTTAAGCAAGAAAAGAAGTAAGAGAGAAAACTTTTTGTTTAAAACAGAGCCAACACTGCAAACAAAATGCCATCTACCAAAGATACATATGTTACCGTCAATATGTGAAATTACACATTTTATAGAATACCTAGGAAATTTATAGAATGCCAAAAATGGGGTATCAAAGTATGAAATCCTTAATATTTCACACATTTTCAATGCATTCTATGGAATGCTAAAAAGCAAACCTGCGAAGTATAAAATATTCCCACTAAAATGTCATTCTAGCCTTTCTTGATGCAACAAGTAGGTAAATTCTAATAGTAAATTGTAAATCTACCATAGTAAATTGTAACAATATAGCTCTCAATTTGTTTTAGCATATTCATGCATAGCAATCATTATTTGTTCTCAGAAACTCTCTAGTTTTCAATAACGTTTTTATAGTATCTTAATGTTTATTGTAGTAACAACATTATCATCTGAGGTTGGAGTTAGGATGACTATCACATCCTAAATACATTTTGAATGAATCAATTCTAATCTCAAATCTGTAGATACTATTTTAATAAATTTAAAGACCTGAAGTCATTGCTGTAGCTTTGTTAGAAGTGTCAATTCTTTCTTCATAACAGATAATCAGAGTTGGAAGGGACCTTGTAGTTTATCTAGTCCAACCCCATCCCCCAAACGGGAGACCCTGCACCATTTCTGACAGATGGCAGTCCAATCTCTTCTTGAAAGTCTCAAGTGATGGCGCTCTCACAACTTCCGAGGGCAAACTGTTCCATTGATTGATTGTTCTCACTGTCAGAAAGTTTCTCCTTATTTCCAGGTTAAATCTCCCCTTGTTCAGTTTCCATCCATTATTCCGTGTCTGGCCTACAGGCACTTTAGAAAATAGCCTTTTCTATTCATATTTCAAATATTCCAGAAATATCCACCTTAAAAATATTATTGAGCTTTTGATAGGGATATATTATAAGGAAATATATTAGCTTACCTTTATTGCAAAGTCTTTTTGCAGAACAAAGTAAACATTGTATTTTTCAGAGTAAGTGATGATTCTTGCCAAATTAAATTGATACTTTGGAAAATACATCTCTCTTTTAGCTAAAATATTAAAATAATGATTAAACTGGATAACCAAACTGATTCTTAAATGAATATATAATACTCTTTTCTTAAAAATAATTAACTATCTATGAAGACACTAATAATTGTGTTTCTAAATTGGCTATAGCAAAAGAGAAAACTATTGGATAGAAAGCATAGAAATGCAACTATCTTTTTAACAGTTTGTAATATATATCCTAGTGCCCACGGTCCAATCTTCCTAGTATAACACAAATCCATACAAGCACATATGCCCATTTAATGCATAAATATAATTTATGTGTTGCATAAATGCTACCTTATTTTGACTCAACATTTTAATGAAAATTTAAAATTCAAATTTAAAAATTTAAATTCATGCATTTCCAATAATTCTGGAATAATGGGAAGAAAATTATTTTCTAAAAGGATTCAAATATTCAATAAAACACAATCATACAAATATATTGGTAAACATCAAGAACTCAAGAGAGAAATGAAGCAAAAAAGAGTTAACATCAAAGTATGAAATATAATGCTAGAATAAATCTTACACAGAAGTTCTGGATTCTTATAGTAGGTACAGCTCTACAAATAGACTATATACAATGAAATGGAAGACCATCTTTTGATTCACCTCACCAGTACAATTGGAAGGTAACAAATCCAGACTGAAAAATCCTCTTCCATCTATCAGCACCAGTTTTTTACTCCTGTTGTTATACGTTGCTACACAGGATTGTGAAAAGGAGTATTTTTAGATCACAACTATCAACAAAATAATCTTGCTTTGTTTTATAGTAAAAAGCAAAGTGAGATTCAAAAAACAGGGAGGGCAATAAATATGAACTCTATGGAGTTTTATGCATAAGCTCTTCTCAAGAGATGCTCCTCTGCAGAAAAAAAGATAACAAGCAAATGTTGTCAAATTACTACTATTCCTGCTTCAGTCTTGGCCCCAAAGGTGCTTTTTCAAAAGGCAACTGGATTTTCTTTGTTTTTTTTCCTTGAAGACGTTTCACTTCTCATCCAAGAAGTTTCTTCAGTTCTGCTTGAATGGTGGGGACTGGAAGGATTTATACTCCTTGCAGTTATCTGGTCATTAGCACTCTGAAGGACGATCATTACCTCTCTGAGCAAGGAAAATCTAAGAAAGTCCAGTTGCTTTTGGAAAAAACACCTTTGGGACAACCATGACCTGGATTAATCTCCACAGACATGCTTCAGTCTTTAGTGTATCTTCTTGATGCTGTTTGATGGATCCTCTTATTCTGAAAAGCAAATTGGGAGTAGTGATCTGCATGGACAAATAGAAATAAATTAATATGGCTTCTTCGTTAATTCAAAACTTCTGTGGAATTACTTCATTTTTTCAAAAGAAAAGACTAAGTGAAGGCAACAGTGTTTCGGTTACAGATTCCAATCAAGGCCACTGACTCAATACTTCTGTCTTCCAAACAATAAGTGGACAGTGAGATAAAGATAAAGGATTAAGGATTTACTCTGTGTCCACTCTTTGCTGATCACTTCAGACGCTTTTTGACTAGGAGATTACTTAACTGAAATCATTTCCTTTTCTCTTTCTTCCTAGGCACTTACATACGGTGCACAGGGTTTTTGACTTCTCGTGGTATTCTCGTGGTAGGATATAGAACACTAAGGGTTGAGATCAATCTATGTATGTCTATGGGTGTAAAGTTTGTTTCACTAAACCTTGCTTAACATTAGGTCCTGCTTTTGCTAATGCTCAAATATACAACCCTTTAAATTTCAACGATTTCTCCAGACTTTTTATTTAAATAAGTAACATTTTTCTCTTACCTCCTACTATATCTAGATTATGATAAGGTAAGCTTTTAATAAAAACAAAGCCAAAGGTAAGATAGGTAGTAGTCTTTGCTGTGACTCTGAAACAGAGGGGGAAAAAAATGTTGGAACACACTGAAACAGTTTTAGAAATATATCAAAATATAAACATAAAATAAAATTTTATATGAAGAAAAATGTATCTGAAAGGTATCTGTCCTCATCTTCAAAAAATCTTAAAAGGGGAAAACTCATCAACTTAGAATATGCTTAATATTAAAGCTCAAAAGGAAAGCTACATGCTTTTGTTATCCTAAAACCAAAGTACAGAGTACAAAGATGGCTTGCACAAGAAGATGTGGAGAGACCTGGTCCATAGAATTGCCAAGTGTTGGACATGACTGAATGGATAACATCATCATCATCATCAATAAAATTAGATGGTATTTTGGGTAGATTCCACAGTAGAGATACTTACAAATGTTTTGACTCTTTTAAAAGTAACTCCTCTTCAGGTTGGGCTTCATCTTGAAAAGTTAATCTTCACAAAAATAAAGATTTGAATTAAATAAGGAATTGTTATTATCCTCATTTTTAGCCAGCTAAGGAGAATATTTTAAAAATGAAATTACAACACATCCTATTACTATGATAGCACACAAAATGTACCACAATGGTGTTTTTTTTCTAAACAAAACAACATTTTGGAATACAAAATAATGAGAAATGAAGTATTTCTGAGTGTGTCCTAAAAATAAATTTATTGATGAATATTGAGAATCAGCTTTCACTTCTTTTTTAAATTAAAAGCAAAAACAGCAGAGAGCTGCCTCAACTCTGATTGGATATTGCAAGAAAAACAGAATCTACTGAAAATTTTTAGAAAAAGGAAAAGCCAATAACTAAGCATTCATATCTATGAACTATTCAAACATAAAATGAAGATAAACCCAAAAGGAAAAAACAAAAACAAAATACAAACATGTTTTCATGTAAGAATTATAACTTTAAATTCACCTTTTCTTTTTATTTTTGACACCCCTTTTTTTCGGCTTTTTAATAGCACTGGCAATTGTTTGATTAGCATCCATTCTCAAGCCTGATGATCAGCCAAAACAGAATGAGTCTTGGCTTAAGCAGATTTCTGGTACACAAGAATGCAGTCATTAATTAGTAAAGCATTCATTTGAAATTTAAAACAAAACATAAATTTCCCCAATAAAATGGAAGTGCCACATATTTATTTTAATAAGAGTTTGACCAACTCTTAAACAGAGTTCATCTCAGGATAATTCTGTTCAGCTAATGAGAAAGAGTATTATAGCAATAGCACTTAGACTTATATACCACTTCACAGTGCTTTACAGCATCTCTAAGCAGTTTACAGAGTCAGCATATTGCCGTCAACAATCTGGGTCCTCATTTTACCAACCTCAGAAGGATGGAAGGCTGAATCAACCTTATAAGAATCTGATCAAATGCAAAATATTCAGTATCCTATTTTTTTTCATCAACTAATCTCAAAACAGGTAACTTAGAGCTTGAAAATGGTTTTCTGATTGAAAAAAAAAGAATGTTACAATATTTAAAACATTTAACTTAGAAAATGCCAAAAGATGTTATTAGATACTCAAGATGAGTCAAAGGAACTGATCAACAGGGCACTGAGTACAAACCAAATAAATCAAAATAATTTGTCAGATTATATTAAAAATACTACACTATTAAAACCCCATCAATCAATCATGGGAAGTAGCACAAATGCATCAATTTTAATTCTTAATACAGAAAATACAGCTGTAGTGAAAGAAGAAATATGACTATGACAGAGGCAATGCCAACCCTATATAACTAGGTAGAGAAGAACATATGGTAGTAAGTTTACCTTCCGAGGTTCCAAATTCACAGACTGTAACCATGAAATAATAATCATAAAACATTATTATTATTGCAGACCACTGAATACTGCATTGATTATGTGCTATCAAGTTGGTGTCCGCTCTAAATGAATAAAACTTGGAAGAAAGTAAAAGTGTAACACAGTGATTAAAGTTTACTAATAGAGAGATCCAGATTCTATTCCACCTTCAGCTACAGATTTCACTGGGTGACTTAGGGTTGTTTACCCTCTTTCAGACTAACACAAGGTTATTATTGAGGTGCAAAATTAGGTTCTATCAATCAAACTGAAATATTTGGTTCACAAGAGCCAGTGGAGAAGTCTTTAGATATGTCTATACAGATATCTGTATTGCTATAACATATAGCTATATTCAATTACAATGATCAATAATTCGTTTTCTCCAGAAACTTAGTCCTGACACGTGCACTGCACTGTGAAGTTTCCCATTAGCTGCACCAAGAGGATTTACCCCGCATCAAAAAGAATACGGGATCTTAGGTTCACTTTCCCCCACCCATCAACTCGTTTTCTTCCAGTTACCAGAAGTGCTTGGTTCAGCTTAAAACAACGAGATTTCCAAGAAATAAGAGAAAGATGGGAAATGGGAAAGCTCTGTTTACGATCCTCAAAGCAACGGGGTAAGATGGTCAATGGTGAGGAGGAAAAGGGTGCTAGAATTGGCGCCGGGAGAAACCTCGTATTCCCTATGGGTCGGGGGAGAGATCCACGCAGCAAGTCCAGGAAGTCGCTTCAGGGGCGACTAAGACAGGCTGCCAGAGAACCGCATCAGGAGGTGGCGAGAGAATGGGCCATCGCCCAGCCTTCCAAGTTCGAACGCGGCCGTAATTCGCAAGCGCGCCGCCTTCTATTTAAAAAGTTCTTAGCAAGCGGAGGGGCGGGGCCAAGAGCATCCGGCGTTCGAGCGGGAAGAGAGTTTGCGCTTGCCCGCTTTAAGCCACGCTTTTACTGGAGCGGTTCCACGCAAGAAGCGGAGGTGGCGGGTTGGGGACCGTCCCCTTCAGAACTTCAGTCCTAAAACAGAACCGTTTTGTAGGGGAGACGGGCGAGATAGATAGATAGATAGATAGATAGATAGATAGATAGATAGATAGATAGATAGATAGATAGATAGATAGATAGATAGATAGATAGATAGATAGATAGATGAGAGGAGGGAGGGAGGGAGAGAGAGAGAGAGAGAGAGAGAGAGACAGACAGACAGACAGACATTGCTGTCAAAGAAGCCGCCCGTGATTGATATCTCCTTGGCTTTGCCGCTACAGACGAATGGTTTATTTGGAAAATGGAAGTCTGCGATTGCTGATTAAGGGAATGTCCCCATCGAAATGGAAGTTTTATCAGAAAGACAACATTCCGAAGTTTCTGGTTACTCCAGCTGTTAAATACTTCTGCAGCAAGTAGCCTTAATGAAGGACGAGTTGAAGCGGACGGAGTACCGTCTTCCTCAGGCTGCCCCTAGCTTTGAAAATGTGGCCGATCCGCGAAGGAGCGAGACGTTCGGACTGAAGAGAGTAAAACCTGTTTTTAACCGTAACATCAGCGGTCCCCTTGCCTTCATTGCTGAGGTTTGCGTGTGGACGTTAGGATAGATTAGATGCTGGTGGATTACAGCCCTGTCCCTTGATTGCATGATCGTCGCCCTATCGTCTGAATTAAAGCAATTTTACATCGTCCTCAGCTGGAATAAAACAGCTTCCCTTGCAAGCATTGAGCACTTCGCTACAGGACTATTGTTTCAATGTGATGCATGTTTGGCGTCTTTCTGGGGAAACGCATATATTCTTCATTGTTAGATTTTACCCACCGCTCTCCACAGATTCCATAGTAAAAATTTTATTCCTTAAAGGGCTGAGGAGGGAAAAAAGCCTATGTGTTGCGCACAGCTACCAACTGCCCTCTTTGCATCCCATTTTATATTCTATAATTTATATAATATTCTTATGATAATAGTACAGTGAGTAGATACGGCGCCTCAATTCTTAGCTGTTTTTGTTTCAGACAATAGCATGGGGAAAGTATGCCAGTACAGCTGTTAGGCTCATTTTGTGCCAATTTGAACTGAGTCCTGCAGATTCCAGATGTTCTCTTGCTGGATGAACCTTCTGTGTGAGGTTATTTAAGGTCTTGGATGGTACCAGCGGTGTGATGACCAATCTGTTTTGTGCAGCCCAGTTCCCCTTTCTCCCAGCTGGACTGCCCAGCCACAAAGGTTGGGGACTGATGTACACTCTTTTAAAGTCCAATGTCACTGTATTTCCATATCTGTTTTACATCTCAGTACATTTATTGAAAGCTTATATTTCGGTTTTCTTAATCACTGTGATTAAGGCATCAGGTTATAAACCTAGTTTCTTCTAAGGCATGAAAGTCATTTGGGTGGCTTTGGGCCGGTGACCTTCTCTCAGTTCTAGAAAGGAGACAGTGAAAACTACTTCTGAAAAGCCTTGCCAAGAAAATTGTCCAGGTGGTCTTCCAGAATTGTACTTAACGGAATGAAAAATTCCTTTATGTTTCTATTGTCACTACATATAGTTGTACAACTTTTTCTAGAGAGTTCAATCTATCTTTTAAGTCTATTTTCTATTTCTGTCAAAGAAATAGGTCTTTTGTTTTCTGTTTGTTCCTTACAAGGCTTGATTTTTTTTTTTACCTCACACCATTGTGAGGGGAAGTAAAGATCTCCCCTCTCCAGTTGTTTCATTTGTTGTTTTGTCTTTTCTCATGAAGGTTTAGTTTTATGCTTTGACTCCTAGGCTTTAGTTCTGTTTATTTAGCCCATTTGTTGAGGGCCATGGATGCAGAGCTCCTAAGCAGCCATTATTTCTGCCCCTTCTTATCGTTTGTCCAATGCTATTATTTGATTGACAGCTGGGTCATTCTGATGGGGGAGAGCCAAGAAGCTAGTGGAGGAATAGTTTATCCTTTCTGTCCTTCCACACTATACCCCTAACTAAAAATCTGTCCTATATAAGCTTGTTCTTGCAGTTTGGCTTAAGTACGCTGCTCACAAAGATAAAGGGAACACTTAAACAACACAATGTAACTCCAAGTCAATCACACTTCTGTGAAATCAAACTGTCCACTTAGGTAGCAATACTGATTGACAATCCATTTCACATGCTGTTGTGCAAATGGAGTAGACAAGAGGTGGAAAGCATAGGCAGTTAGCAAGACATCCCCAATAAAGGAGTGGTTCTGCAGATGGTGACCACTTCTCAGTTCCTATGCTTTCTGGCTGATGGTTTGGTCACTTTTGAATGCTGGCGGTGCTTTCATTCTAGTGGTAACATGAGATGGAGTCTACAACCCACACAAGTGGCTCAGGTAGTACAGCTCATCCAGGATGGCACATCAGTGTGAGCTGTGGCAAGGTTTGCTGTGTCTGTCAGCATAGTGTCCAGAGCATGGAGGTGCTACCAGGAGACAGGCCAGTACATCAGGAGATGTGGAGGAGGCCGTAGGATGGCAACAACCCCCCAGCATCAAGACCGCTACCTCCGCCTTTGTGCAAGGAGGGACAGAAGCACAGCCAGAGCCCTGTAAAATGACCTCCAGCGGGCCACAAATGTGCATGTGACTGCTCAAACGGTCAGAAACAGACTCCATGAGGGTGGTTTGAGGGTCTGACGTCCACAGGTGGGGGTTGTGCTTAAAGCCCAACACCGTGCAGGATGTTTGGCATTTGCCAGAGAATACCAAGATTGGCAAATTCGCCACTGGCGCCCTGTGCTCTTCACAGATGAAAGCAGGTTCACACTGAGCACGTGTCAGACGTGACAGGGTCTGGAGATGCCATGGAGAACATTCTGCTGTCTGCAACATCCTTCAGCATGACCGGTTTGGCAGTGGGTCAGTAATGGTGTGGGATGGCATTTCTTTAGGGGGCCGCACAGCCCTCCATGTGCTCGCCAGAGGAAGCCTGACTGCCATTAGGTACCGAGATGAGATCCTCAAACCCCTTGTGAGACCATATGCTGGTGCGGTTGGCCCTGGGTTCCTCCTAATGCACGACAATGCTAGACCTCATGTGGCTGGAGTGTGTCAGCAGTTCCTGCAAGACGAAGGCATTGATGCTATGGACTGGCCCACCCGTTCCCCAGACCTGAATCCAATTGAGCACATCTGGGACATCATGTCTTGCTCCATCCACCAATGCCACGTTGCACCACAGACTGTCCAGGAGTTGGGGGATGCTTTAGTTCAGGTGTGGGAGATCCCTCAGGAGACCATCTGCCACCTCATCAGGAACATGCCCAGGTGTTGTAGGGAGGTCATACAGGCACATGGAGGCCACACACAGTACTGAGCCTCATTTTGACTTGTTTTAAGGACATTACAGCAAAGTTGGATCAGCCTGTAGTGTTTTTTTCCACTTTAATTTTGAGTGTAATTCCAAATCCAGACCTCCATGGGTTGCTAAATTTGATTTCCATTGATAATTTTTGTGTGATTTTGTTGTCAGCACATTCAACTATGTAATGAACAAGGTATTTAATAAGAATATTTCATTCATTCAGATCTAAGCTGTCTTATTTTTGTGTTCCCTTTATTTTGTTGAGCAATGTATACATTAACATGTATCTCAGCTTTGATTGTAGAACCGAAGCAAGTAGCATGACATTCTACTTTTAATGAATTACTAATCCACTAATTAGCATTTAAGAAATAACCACCTCCCCTATTTTAAAATGTATCATTTAAATTGTTTGAACTTGTTCTGAAGGACTTAAAATCCCTTGCTTCTGGATGTGCAGTTCCCTCCGTCATGACGTGTATCAGAATTTTTTAAAGTTTTGTATGGCTCAGAAATGTTTACATTTTTAATTACCCTTATCACTGGCCATTCTTTAGGTCCAATATATTAATTTAAATACTTAACAGGCTATCTTCAAACCTTATATCTTAAACATGATCAACAGACTCAAAATTACAGAGCTTACACTTTTTAATGCAAGTACAAACTCTTGAACATTGCCACAAAGACTTCCAGCCTTCATTATTAGTGCATTCATTAACATAGAATATTTTCAGATATTTTGTATCTACAGTAATCTTGATGGAGGTTTTACAGTCTGGCTAAGATGCCAGCTACTAACGAACTCCTTCCTTCTTCTGGTAAAGTAACATTCTTCCCATTACTTTCCCAAGCTTCTCACAATTTCTCACAAGATGCACTTTAAAGTATGAATTGGATAAAAAAAGAATACATCTGTAGAATGTGTAGGGGAATTAGTTTTTAAGTAGGGTTACGTTAGAAAAAGGCGTAACCCCTTTCAAAAATACCCAGCTCTAAAACTAATTTCAAAATAGTCAAATGAAGAACATTAAACAATTTGTTCTACAATTTGACGTTGTTCTAATTAGCTATTGATGAAAGTTTGTTTTTACCCAGTGGTTGGAGAGCCTGAACTAGATATGAGAAACTAAGACAAATCTGAGAAAAACAGGCAGAAGGCGGCATGGGGAATTCGGGTGAGGCGCAGAGCCTTCATTCCTTAGTGAATGTGGCACACGGGAGTCAGGTAAAATGTTATACCTGCCCATTAAGCATGGTAACGATTAATAAAGAAAATCTGAATGGACTTTCTCAAGAAAGAAGTGGATACATACCTGAAATATTAGCATATTCCTGGGAATCTCTTGAGAATGTACAATAGTTATTCAATGGGGGTGAGAGTGGAGAAGGCCACTAGAAACGCCTAACACCCATTTTAAGCTGGAGAAGGGTTGAAGGTTTTGGTCTTTTCTATACTGGGATTGTTAAGTAACAACATTGGTGCCTTGAATTGATATAAGACACTTATTGTAAATATGGTAATGTAGACCCATCCTCAATGCTGGGCTGGTTTTTCCATCTGGGGTTTAAGAGACAAAACTGGCGTCTTAAATCACTGCAAAATTAATATTTGCAATTTCAAATGCAAATAATTGAAAATTTATCTTCCTCAACATGAAATTCTTTCAGTCTCATCCATTCTAATTATATCTGAATATCACCGCCCAGATCCCTGTGCCCCTCAGGCAGAACACAAAGTACTATTTTATATCCCATGGTAAAAAAAAGTCATCTACATCCCTCCTGGCATCAAAAGTTTTTGATTTGAAGAATACAAATGCATACTTATTTTAGCAAAAGCTGCATTCTTTAATGAATGTAACAATTTACATACATAACATTGCTTATTTATTGGACTTCTTTCCATGATGCATAATAGTTTAAAACTCACTTATGTGATACAATTTTTGAACTGAAGCATTTAGAACATACATATTTGGACATCTAAACCTAACCTCCTCAAGCTATCCCAAGTAGAGGATTGCCAAGGAGATCTCCGCAGATTAAAACTATGTACTGTAATAGGAATTTCACAAAGCACAAAATCTAATTCTCACTGCTATGGAAAAGTTGAGGCAATGTTCTTATAAAGTAGCAACCTAACCAAATACATTCCCTTTATTTACTTACTGCATACACAGAAAATATCATAAATGGATGGTTTCAATTTTATTTGGGAATATTTTAGAATAGATAAACATGGGGGTGGAAGATTTTTTTTAAAGAGAAATGCCAAAATAGTAATTGTTCCCCAAAATTAGTAAATATAATTTCATGTGTTAACAATGCTTTTTCTGATGACTAGAATTATAGGAATTTTATTTTAAAAGAACACATGCTACATTTTATGTCGTTGGAACTTTAATGCCCAGGGGAATACAATGCATTAACAGATTTCTAATAAATGAACTGGAATATTTATTTTAAAAAATGCAAACAAACCTCAGCATTCATATTAACAAGTAACAAAATGCACTAATGTCTGAATGAAGTTAATGGGATGCTAGCAAAATTTATATCAACCATACATTCAGCTGTGCCTGAGTGTTCATACAAAACCACTACTACTAAAAAATTTCACCTGTGCAATAAAGAAGTTTCTCTGAAAGAAATTTTTCTACTTGTTTGACTGGACGAATAGGTTTTCCCAACTGGTATAGAAATCATCAGCCATGACTCGCCTCCAGATGAGGTTCAGAGCCATAACTTCAAAAATACACTTGCGTGCCATTCTAATCATGTCGGGATTAATGTTCACCCTGCTGTTTGACTATTTCTGACAAAGACCACCATCTTTTATAGAAGTTTCAGAAATGCATCCACCTGTAGTATTAAAATACTACAATCAAATATTACATATTTACCCGTGTATTTGATATGCATTATGAAACTTCCAATAGGTAAGTGGCCTATCAGAAAATAGTTTAAACAGCAGGGCTTAACCTCAGCAACCACTCTGACTGATATCTTTTCCTGAAGATTTGGTTATTTCCATTGTAGTGAATACCTGTAAGAGAACGAAATAGAACTAGATTAAAATCCTAACAACAAAGCATATAAGAAGTTTTCAATTATATATAAATATATATGAACAGCAACATGGGTATCCCTATCTTACTTCTTAATGCCTCCACTGATTCAATGTAACTAGACGCTCTAAAAATGTTGAATTAAATATTCAAGGCCAGGCTTTACAGAGAAGAATTAAAGGTAACAGAAAATGGGTGGATATGTACCTACAGTATATGTGGGAGAATGCCTATGCGTGGAATGAATATTCTCTTGCTATCAATACAGGTAGTCCTTGACTTACAACAACTCACTTGGCAACTGACTCATATTTATGATGGTTGCAGTGTCCCAGGGTCAGCTGGCTACTTTTGCAAGCTTTTGACAAGCAAACTCAATGAAGAAGCCAGATTCACTTAACAACTGTGTTAGTAATCGAACAACTGCAGCTATTCACTTACCTGTGGCAAGAAATGTTGTAAAATGGGGCAAAAGTCACTTAACAGATGCCTCACATAGCAACAGAAATTTTGCACTCAGTTGTGATTGTAAGTCGAGGATTACCGGTATTAAGCCAAGTTTCCTTTCCTTAAAAAAAACCACTCTTGTTTAAGATTAATGCACTATAGTATCTTGTCTCCTAATATAATAGCATGTGGAAAGACATTGGAAGAATGGGCAAAGATAGCTGCCAAAGAAACAGTCAGGTAAGAGAGAGTATAGTCCATAGATGGATAGTGGGCAGGGCAAAAGACAGTCTCTAGTTGTAAAGGAGCTGTAAAAAAGACTGTGGGAGAAGGGTTGAACTTTCAAGATTTGCAAGATATTGTCAATACACCTTCACAATGAAGTGGGGTTAATTTATCTCATTGTGATTTCTATCACAATAGTTTACCTGGCATTGCTGACACCTAAACAGCAAGTAATTCAACCTGAAATGATTACTATTGTTCTAGAAAACAACAGGGCGTATATTTCAACATCTTTTAAGCAGTATTTAAAAACACTATAATTATTACCTCTGCACTAGTTGGATGTATGCCAATTGTGTCATCAAGTAATTCTTTTGTGATACCACATTTCATTGCTGCCCCAAAACCCTGGGTTATTTCCCCAGCATTAGGTCCAAGTACATGTAATCCAATGACACGGTTCTATAATTAGGAGGTGTGAGGTAGAGGAAGAGACAAGAATAGAGATCAGTTATTTCATTCCCCCCCCTTTCTACTACTATCCTACTAAAGAATGATGAAATTCCATACACTAGCCCTTAAATCTTGCTGAAAATAACAGAAACTTTTAACTTTTAATCTACTTCCTAAAAAAATTGGAACACGTAAGATCAATTCTAAATAAAAGTCTACATAGATGTGTATATTGAAGTCTACATAAATATGTATATTAACAGCTTTATATATAATGGTATTTCAAAACAATTAGATTTGGATCAGGTGTTAGAAAAAGAATGAAATTCTCCATATGATAATACTAATAAAATAAACATTGAAATTGACCAATATCATGTTCTACTTGATGATCTTTTTCCCCAATGGAACAACTGCTTCATCATAATGGGAGGCAGCAAAAATTAATTTAACAATCACTTCTACTAGATCTCAGGCCTTTGAAAGAACCCTTCTGCTTAAGGGAGAATTCTGTATCCAACCTATAGCAAATATTTCAGGTTAATTGTAAATAACAATAGAGAAATACACGTAACATTCATTTCTGAAGATATGAACATAAAACATTATTTTAGAACAAAATACATACATCGTTAAGCTTATTGCAGATTATTTTTGCATAACAGGTATTGTTGTCTCTATTTGGTATTGTCCATTCAAGTGGCCAGAAGTAAGTGTGATATACCTGAAGAAAAACCAATTTCAGCTGTTATATAGGTTTTTTTTTAAAATCTATGTATTTGACATCAATGGTATAACTTATATCACATTACATTGCAACATCATAGATTACAACAGATCATACAGTTTTATACCAGCTAATTAAAAAGTATGATGGATTACATGACTGGCAATGTGTTATACATGTTTTATGTTCAGATAAAAAGTTTCAAATGTACCTCTATATTTTCTTGTCCAAATAGTTCAATAGCTTTTTCTTCTGGGAAGCCACAACAACCATATTCCAAAGGTGTAAACACTGTAGTTGGCACATTAATATAATCACACTAAAAGTTGAAGCATAAAATAGGACTCAAAACATGTAAGAATAATAGGAAAGAAGCCAACAATTGTACTTTACATACTAAATGCTATCAGTACTTAATATTTAAATACTAAATACCTAAATACTTCAAGACCAAACGTACAGATAGTGGTCAACTTTGCAGAAAATTCCCCCCCCTCCCCCGCCAGCTCCTTTAGGGACATTAGGAAGGATATGCATACATATTTAAACTTTATGCAAGAGAAAAAGTTGAGATATTGTGGACCAAGCTTATTTTTATCTTGTTTAGCAGTGATGGTAGATCAGACAGAAAGAAGTTCCTTATGTAATTTTTTTTAAAAATTAATAATAAATACAATGTTACATATAATGTTGTCAGATTTTACTATTTTACTTTAAAAATATGATTTCTAAAGCAAAATATTACAATCATTGCTAGTATTTTAATCATTGCAAATCTTAAGTTGAGAGACTTCAATGTTTTGCTTTTTGACTATTTGTTTCTAAGCATGGTGGCCTGACAGTATAATATAATTTAATTTGAATTCTGAATGTTATTATTGAAGTAACATAGACTTCCTCCCAGTTCTACTCCCATAAGAATTTATACAGTACTATGTAGGTCCTGTGTTAGATTTTATTCAAATAAATAAATAAAATTTTGTTAGTTTCATTTTGAAAAACAGTGGCTACTGATGTACTGCATTTCAACTAAATTTAGAATCAGTAAACAGATTAGTTGTACTTTCCACCAAAATTATTAAGTGTTATACTAAAATCCAGTGCAATAGAAAGTTCAAGCTCCTGAATATAAGATTGCCAGCCTTTTGTCTAAACTTAAAGGTCTTTCTCTACTATGACTAAGAAAATACATTTACCTTTACAGAACTTCCTCCAAAAAGCCTGCGAGCTAATAGCTTGCCTGCCTGTATGGCAACTGGTGTAAGTTCCAGCTTTCCTTCCAAAATATCCCCAATCGCATAGACATAAGGTACATTGGTTTGTTCTTCATCATTCACAGGTATTTTCCCATTACTTGTTATGAAAGGAAAAGATAACAACTGAAAATCACAGCTCCATTACATAACTGCACCCCCCCCACACACATACACATACTTTATCTAAAGATTTATGCTTAATATGTTCCTCAAGCAAATAATGTTACCAATGTAAATAATTTCAGAGTTTGTCTATAACAAATTGAAAATTAATTCAAGGAAGTGGAATTAATTCACTTCAATCATAATACTCATCTAAAATCAACAAAATAAAAAATATGACAAATTTCAAAATTGAAAACAGTTGTGCATTTTCATTACTGGCAATAAAAACTGCAAGCGTTCAGTCATAATCTGAACTAATCTAAAACTAATTACGATCACAATGTTTAAGATTCAGTAGTTAATCTTATAATTCAGGACTTCTAAGTAAACATGTGGAAGGTATTCTTTTTGTTTTTTAATAGAATTTGAAACATATTATGAGTAGGTTTTTAGGAAGCAAAACAGTTCAAATACTTACTTTTCATTCATTTTCACACCAATTTTATCCAAGCCAATAGTCCTGGTGCAAGCATCGCGGCCAACAGCTATCAAAACCTAAATAAAATGAATCATGTTTGAAATATAGTGTGGCAGTCCTATATAAGAACTCTTTTGCATAGTCTGAAGCAGTTTTGTTTAAAAGCACAATAGATTTTGCTATAAAACAAATTCAAAAAGTGTTGGCAACCTTTCATAATTCATTTCTTTAACATTATTAATGGTAAGATGTTAGCAATTAAAGGGGGCAATTCAATAACAACAAAAGTACAATGATTTTTGCAAAAACTGCAATGGGAAGCTATTGCTAAACTCTATTCTAAGATTTACCAAAAGGCAAAAGTGTCTTACAGTGTTATATTCTCCTTCAATTACTTGTGATCCTTCAGTGGATTTTGCAATTACTTTGAGTTTTCCGGGCATGCCATCCTCCAGCTTTATAATCTGTATGGAAGAAGAACAAACAAAAAACCTACAGCATACTGTATTGCTATAGTCTTTATTCTGATTTGTATATTAGCCATTCCAAATCAAACCATTGTTTATGCTTATATTACCCAATACTGGAAAGGAAAAAAACCCTTACACTGAACAATACTTGCCTCAATAGGAACAAATTTTCGGATGAATTTTACTCCATGTGTTTCCATGTAGGCACCTGCTTTCTCTGCCATTTCTTGATCAAAGCCACGAAGAAGGATTGAGCGCACCATAACAGTGACATCCAAACCAAGGCTCGCAAGAAATCCTGCACATTCTAAAGCTACATAGGAGGCTCCCACAACTAGAGTCCTTCCAGGGCAATAGGGGAGGGAAAAGAGGTCATCACTGAAAAGAATAAATATTAATGTAAATTATTAAAAAAAGTATACATTATGTCAAACAAACAAAAAAAGTAATGATTTCATTTTAACTGACCTCGTGATACAATATTCTTTATCTCCTGGGATACCCAAATATCGCGGTCTTTCTCCGGTAGCAATAACAAATGTCTCTGCTGTATAGAAAGTTTCTTGTCCTTTTCTGTTGATTGCCTTGTAAAAGGAATCACAGCATCACATCTACTATCCTTTTAAATAGGAAATATTTTCAAAAATCTATTTCCAGAAGCATGTACTTATTACGTCCTGCTCTTAAAACATTTTACATAGGGCATAAAACATTCAAAGGTTACTACATGTTGTGCTTAAGTTGATCATTTTCTTTTGTTCTGTCTTACATACAAACTATCCTACTTTGGATCATAATGCGAAGACCTAGCTCTCAGAAAAAGCATTAATGCTGGGAAAGGTAAAGGGACAAACAGTAGCAAAATGGCGGATCTCAGTTCCTGTGGCAATGAATGCACAGTTGGAAAACCTGAAAGAGTAGATTAAGATCAGATTGGCAATCTATGTGGTTGCTAGGACTCTACAATGACTCGATGGCACACAATCAATCAATCAATCAATCAATCAATCTTATGTTGATGACATAGAAAAAAACTGTTGCTGCTTTATTTTTGATGTGATTTTTAAGCAGGTACTGATAGTGTCAGACCTGACACAGTCTGATCCCTTAGGGAAAAAAACCCTTGACTCTATTTGGTGGAAGTGAAAGGTACTTTTACTAGAGATGCTGATTGCAGTAAAGTCAGGTGGAATCAGAGTTTCCCATGCCACAATACAAAACCATTTCCTTCAGTCCTTTTCTCCGCCCATGAAAAGTCCAAACCCAGCCAATGCCAGGATATTTTGCAAATGCTGAGGTATTTGGGCTGGTTACTTTCCACACTCAGGGCAAATGGCCTTGAAGATGCCTTGGTACCAAGCGGTTCCACATTGATCTGCTTTTCTTCAGCTTTCATGCCCCCTCCCAAATTCCCACACAAAAATGCATACATGTTTATTGCCCATTTGTTCCCTCCATTCCTCCCCCATGTCCTTTGACAGCAGAATGCAAATATGGCGCCAAACCAAAGATGGTGGATTTGACACATACACTATACACACAAATTCTCTATACGCCTCTAGCCAATAACTAAATAAGTATATTGTTGATGTTGCTATGTTGTCCATATATGGATGTAAATCCTTCATTGAAAATTAAACATTGCTTCAACTCTTTCTGACAGGGATTGAAAAATATTTAAATTTTATAATAAATAGTCACTTTCTTAACCAAGTTTTCTGTAAGCAGGAGACAGGCACCGTACTTATTTTTGTTACTCTTGAACAAAAAAGACTGACATAAGGTACTTGTTTTAACTTCTTCAGTATGGGACATATGAGAAGTTTAGAGTTTAATTCCAATGTGAATTATGTTATGATAGAATATTTTGAATAGTGCTGTTTAATTTTAAACTTGGAATATTTTTTTCATTATGCATAGAGCCCTCCTGTTTATAGAGGACAAAGAGAAATAAAAAATTGTAAACAAATAAAAGAATCAATACAGAAATTATCAATTTGATTTATTCTAAATTTAAAAACATGCATATGAAAAATCAAAGTTGTGTAACTAGTGTAGGAAGGTAGTATTAATCTCTCTCTTCATATGCATTCAAAACATTTTTATCTAATTGCATGCTATCATAATGGGAACAAGTGGGTTTCAAGCTTGTTCTAATTAGTTTTAGAACTACCGTACTTAGTTGGATTTCTTACTGTAAGTACTCATTCTTTATTGAAACAATGCCTAAAATGGACTTAGTCCAATAACAGTTTTAATGGAATCGCTCACAAATTTTGTTTCAAATTTAAATGTCTTTTTTCATTTTCTTACTTTCAAGTGTATAGAAAGCCTCTTGAATTCTTACTACTTTACATTATTCGTATATAGAGCTTCACCACTCTAACTTCTTTCAAGTAATAAAAACAGAATGTACATTAACATGCAAAGCACAGCAACAGCAACATAATCAGATACTTGCATTTTTAAAAACTGATCTTTGCTTCAATAATATTCATAACCAAATGCAGTTTCAATTTAATGCAGCAGTTGGAAACACATCTCATTCAAATGCATATAATAAGATCAGCAATGAAAGTTGTATAATGTAACATCAATTTGCAAATAAATTAATTTAAGCGGTAGATATAATAATCTTAAAACTATTTTCCTTTTAGCAAAGCTCTAGTTAAAATTTTGTACTTATTCTCTACAAGTTCCTCCAAAACTGATTATAATATGTTCATGTATCTACCAGGTTTGCTATGAAACTATGTGATCGGGCTTAGTTTTGGGGAAAGAAAATAAGGGGGAAAAATTGTTCCTCTGTCTACCAGCATCCATCGGTATTCATCTGGCTAGCGTCTTGTCAGTGTGTGAGACAGTTGAGAGCTGTTTGGAAACTGGAAACATGGAAAATGAAACAGTATTTGCTGTGTGAGCAAGGAGCATGGCCGTGGCTTAGCTCAACTGTTTGGTACTAAAGCTGGTTGCTGCTGTGAAACTAAAACTGAAACTCCTCTGCTTCTGTTTTGCATTTGGAGCAAATTTCTTTTCAGGTGGGGAGGAGGAGTAGAACTCCTTAGCATCAGAGCATGTTAATAATAATATACTAATGCTCTGATGGTCATTTCGAAAAATCCTTCCTTAGTGAGCATCTAGAAGCAAGAGGAACATACATGCCAAATTTCAAGTTTGTAAGCTTTACGGTTCTGAAGATTTTGTGATGATGCGTGAGTGGTATTTCGCTTTTATATATATAAGATTGGTTACTTATAGATTCAATGTCTTTTGAGTTGTTTCACATTTAAGATAATGTAGTCTGCAACTGCAAGCAAGGTTAACAAATTTCAAGTTTTTCTAACCCATATTCACTTTTTTATTGACTTTTTACTCTAGTATTAGACATAAGGTTATACCAAAAGCCAGACTCCACAGGCCAATTTCAATGTTTCATGATTTTTTGATTTTCAAAGAAAATATTACTGTACTTAGGAATATTCAAATATCATGCATCAAATGAATATGTTTAGAAGCAGATTGGCAACCAGTCCGAATATTTAATGAAATTTATGTAATAAATTATTTATGGGGGCCTGACTTCTGATACACCCTATAGATACAGCCAATTTCGGAAGATTAAAACTTATGTAAATTTCTGCAAGTACCTTGACTTTATGTGGTCCAATAAATTCTCCATACGCATTAAGGTATGTCACAGTCTTCTCACGTAAAGCCACCCGATAGCCCCAATTTAAAGACCCTATGTAATTTTGAATTCCTTCAACCATGGTTTCCCAATTGTGTTTAACTGAAAAAAGATACAAGAATCATAGGTAAAACAGTATGCAAACAGATTAATTCATATAATTTATAGCAAGCTTGTACAAGTACAGTGCAATATTTAATTGGAAAATATTTAAAATCCAAATGCTTTTAGAAAGAACTCAATCGTATCATATTGAATACACAAACAACTATTTGTCTGTCTGTCTGTCTCTCACACACTAGTCCTCTACATATGACCAGTCACTTATTGGAACCTTATAATCCAGATTTGAAGTAATAATATGAGCACCTCCTGTGCTCATATGATAGCATTCTGGGCTCCTAGCAACTGGTCTATATTTACAGCCATTTGCAGAGCCCCACATGATATGACCACAATTTATGATTATTTTTTTTTGCCAGAAACCAGCATTTACTTCTGATTTTTAGTAAAAAGTGTCCTATTGCAGGTATTTGCTTAACAATAGCAGTGTTTCCTTCATGACTGCAGTGATCACTTTATGACCATTATGGTGGCTTAATGATCACTGCTGAGAAGGATGTAAAACTGGAGAGAGTCATTTGGCGATCCTCTTAATGACCAGTGTAACTTACGTTGCAGTTCTAGGCTGAATTATGGTCATAAATCGAGGATTACCTGTATTCATGCATACAGGTAGTACACCTTTTAGTATACTTTCTGAAAAACAGGGACAATCCAGGCAGTCTTTTATAAAGATACTATTGAATGGGGAAAAATACACATACATATACATACATATGAATGATAAAAGAACATTCATTGTTTTTTAAGAGGCAAAGTACTGAATAAGTCTATTCAGACCAGATTGCCAGGTTTGAGAATATTCAATGAAGAGACAAACTTAGTTTTACATTAGTTGCAAAATTTTACATTCTAGCATCATGACTTCTTATCTTGCCAGAAAAAATATATTCACAAACCTTGCTGATCATACTCCCAGCCAAACCTTCTTGAATCTTGCAGTGCCTGACCTAATAAAGCTGCTTGATGCATCAACTTTTTAGGAATGCAGCCAACATTTACGCAAGTACCACCAAGCCCTGAAATGGAAGATGCTATTTTAATTGTTTTGTTTAATGTTGTAAGTATTTAAGTAATGTTATCATTGATGCATAGCCATGTTTATCCATCCTAGCTGCCTTTCAATATTTAAAAACTTTTAATGTACTTATACGGAAATGAAAAATAGTGGTTATCTTAGGTCCGAGGAGGGCCTAGGCAATACAATCTTTTGGGGGAATGTTATTCCAGGAACCATGAAAAAAAGTAATAGCAGAATGGTATAATTAATTCTAGCACGTAAGCATGAGTGAAAACATGGCTTAAACATGAGAGAATAATTAAAAAAAATCACCTATACTCATTTCTGATCATGTTTTTCTATTGTAAGCAAACAATACTTCTTTACAATACTTTATACCAAACTATAATACCACTTATATGGAGAACTTATTTGCTCTAGCAGTTAAAAACACTGAGTTGGACCCAAAGAGACTGGATTCTAGTACCGCTTTATTAGGGACAAAGCTCATTGGTAATGTTTGGTAATGTAACAGCAAAACACATTCCCCCCAAACATTGCCTTGTCTAGGTAGTCACTAGGAAAGAGACGTATAGGTTGCATATTCATAAAGCTTATATAATAACAGCAAGAGTAATTATACTCTTTAAAATGTTAAACCCATTTAGCAAAGAAATATGTGACATGATGCATAATCAGGAAGCAACATTGCAGAAGAAATTCAAAGTATACCAAATATATCCACATGTAAAGCACCTATCCAAGAAGATTTAATACATCAGAAAAAAACCACTTTCCATATTTGCAGAAAATGTTTTTAAATAACAAAAAATAGCTATATGAGTAATTGCTTTTTTATGTAATTATAACAATAGAAATAAGCTTGAATGAGAATCGAAATATGTTGACCAATGGTTTTCTCAAAGAAGTACACATCTGTGAACTCATTAGAACACAGTAATTTTACTGAATCATTTAGCATAAACAGAATCAGGGAAGTCAGCAAATTAAGCAATGTGGCATTAATAAAATTAATGCAAGCATGAAACATACCCCATGTAGTACCCAATGGTGTTGGCACAACGTAATCTAAAACCATGACCTTCTTCCCTAAGGTGGCAGCTTCCTGAAAAGAACAAAAAATAGATAAGCAGAACAGTTTATGACTTTAAACCATAGAATTTAAGAGTTACAGCATATAACAATAGTCACTAACTAAAATAAAATGCCAACTGTAGGCTTTCACGAGTCAATTTAGCATGTATCAGATTTATTCAAAAGAGTGATAAATAGAATTAAACATGGTTCCACAAAAACAGAAGTAGAATATATAAATACAGAAAGAAGTTCTGTGAACTTTCAGCTTCCTTACATTACTAACCTTGAATTATTAAATCTAATAAAAACCAATCCTGGAGATTTTCCCTTCTCTGATAAACATATGCAAGTTACCCACTTGTGTATATGGGTATGTATATGTTAAGCATATATATGTATTAATAAATTTATATGCTTCCATCTCACTGCTGAATTGACTCTAAGTGGTTTACAAAGTAATAAAAAGATAATATAAAATGATTAAAATTAAGAGGGATTAAACACAGATTTAAAAGTCATTAATTCAATTAGGTAAATATAGCAATGTTTGTCCTGATCATCTCCTTTTTTTGCAGTGTACTTTCAGGCCGATATCTTTCTTGTTGGGAACAGAACATTCTGGGGAACTCCCGAACATTCTGGAGTGGTCTTGAGGGTTTTGTTATGGGGGAGTTAATCCTCTGAAAGTGGTTTGGGTATCTAGAATATTGTAAACAGCTTTCAGGTTTGAGGGTTAATTTCTGGAAGACTGCTGGATCATCTCTAGAATGGCTGGAACAGTATCCTCAGAATAATAAGATTTTGAACACATACCTCTTAATTTTAAAGATTTTTAATCTTTAATCCCTCTTAATTTTAATTGTTTTATATTAACTTTTTATGACTTTGCAAGCCACTGTTGCAAATAATTAATCCATTTATGAAATTAATTTATCCTCAAGTATATATATAAAACTTTCTCTCACATACAATACGTAAGAAAATATGTAGACATTTTTCAGCCTGCTTCAAGCAAAAAAGAAAAATTAAGACGATGAAGAAGAAAAAAGAGAACCTTAATTAGCGTTACAAAAGGATTAAAATAACTAGGAATTGGGAAAAGGCCTATCGCTCTCAAATGGCTGCTGAGGCTAATTTTCTAAGGTATCCTAGGCAACTATGATGCTTTTTGCATTTCTTCTATTCATTTTCATCCTGACCGGTATACATTTTTATTTTCCCTCACGGCCTCCAAGAAATACAGAAAAGTACAAAGGGCCAATTTTTTAAAAGGAAAAAAAAAGATAAACAATACATACTGAAGCTTAGAAAGCATAAGCCAATTTTTGCAAGATTATGTGCTATTAAATCTTTGTTGATTCATAGTGACCATATAGAGTGTCAAACTCAAGGCTTGGGGGCTGGTCTAGCCTACAAGGTGCTTAGATATGGACCATCCTGGAAATAGTGATGGACCGGCCTGCGGTGCCTCTGCCAGCGAAAGCAGAGCTGTTTTCACTGGCAGTGGGTTGCAGGAGGCCATCACAGCTGAAAACGGAGCTCGGGAAGCCATTTTCGCTGGAAGTGCACTTGGGCCCCCACAGCCCCCTGAGGTCATATACAATTGTGATGGGGCCCTCAGTGAAATTGAGTTTGACACCCTTGATGTAGATTTTTTTCTGTATCTGCCTTCCTGTCTTCCAACAGTGCACCTATCACTGTTGTAATTGAGTCCATCCACCTTGCTGCTGTTCATTCTCTTCTTCTCATTTAACCTTTCCCAGCGTTACATATTTCTCAAGAGATGTTTACATTATAATAATTTGAACCTGGTCATTTTTGTGTTGAGTGAGAGCACTGGGTTTAATTTGCTCTATTACCTTTGTTTGTTTTTTTAGCTATTCACAGAATTCTCAAGAGTCCTTACCAGTATTAAATATGGTGTCCTTAATAAAATATAGGAGTGATTTGTTACTGCCCTCTCCTGAGCAGTATGAAATGATTCCTTTGCCATGACCAGTAAAGTGCTATTCTACCTCCAGCATCTTTTGATATACGTGATGCCCAATATAGGTGACTACTTGCTTTACCTGAGCAGATGGAATATCCTTCACAATTTCCTTTACCTGAACATGATTGTTCTTGGAATACATTTCTGGCACTCTTCTTCACTCATCCTTCCCAAGAATACGCACTATCACCACAACGAAGTAGCATCACACTACTTGGGCTTGGGAGGGAGTTTGCAACATATAGGTCTATAACTCTAAATTGTTAAAATTTTCATGAAGAAAATTATAGTTCAATATGGAAATGACCAAGCCAAAAAAGGCCAATACATGAATATCTGTATCCACGTGCACCTGTGTAGTGACTAAGGTACACGTTTCATATTATTTAGTGAAATTTACATACAGGACTCTCTGTAGGACTCTAGCTTCACTTGATCTGCCCAAGGGCTTTTTGAACACTATGATGTAAGCAAACTGATTTGCCTATCAGTTCAACATCAATATGGAATACTGATGAACGAATATCTCTCTATCTATCTATCTATCATTACCAATAGGATGAATCTGAATTTTTAAAAAAATCCTAAAACATAGAAGTATCATTGAGTACGTACCTTGGAACAAGCAAGTCCACCAGAACCACCACCAATAATAATTAGGTCATAATCATATGATTCCATCTCTTCACACTTTCCATTCCCTAAGAGCTTCTGCAAGGTACCATTGTGGTAAATCTGCAATAAAACCATGGCTTATTGAAAAAGGACAAAGCTTTTATTAGTTTTCTTAAACTTCAAATGCATAACTGTTGCGATTATATCTAATGGGTTTCTTCCTTTTGGAGCTGGCTTGTTGATCCCAGATTTCTGGAAATGAAAGGGACTTTTACAATTTCCCCTTCTAAAGTCAGATGATCCTCTGGAAAAGTTAAGGCTTGTCTTAGTAGAAAAAGAAACCTGAAAAGTGCTTTCATTCCCTTTATATTCATATAAACTTTACTTCTATGAGCAGAAGGACACTAGACAAATCTTAATGCTGATCCTCAAGGTTTGTTTAGCTAACAGAGTGCAATTAACCAAGTCAGCAACCATACTGAATATCAGTGCTTTCTTGAGCTTTAAAATACTGTATAATAAAAACTACAACTGGAAAATTCATTTTTAAGCAACTAATGTAATCTATAGCTTTAGAGAATAACACAAAAAGATAATATTAGGGAAAGCAAATACTACATTCTCAATCTACAAAGAAAAAAATATGTTGTATGCACACAACTTATATAAGTGAGCAGGCTATTCCTTACAATAATTCATTTCAGTAATAACCAGAATTTGTAAAAGTAATCTGAGGAACTGCTTAAAAATGTGAGTCACAGTTATATTCATATATAAGAGAAGGAAGTTGAAGATTACTTGAAAAGTTTGATCACATCCACCAATATGGTTTCCATTTATAAACACATTGGGGACAGTCCTTTGGCTCGTCAATTCTAGTAATACTTCCTGGATACTAGGTCCATCATCTAGAATTAATAAAAGGGAAAAGATTATTTGCTATGCAGCATAAAGAGCACTACACAGCCTGTTAAGATCCATTAAAGTAGTAAGGTGTCTCAAATTAAAATATCAAGATAATATTATAAATCAAGACTTGAAAAAATTAATAAAAGTATTTCTTCACTCACTGAAAACACATTAAAAGTTGGTTAATCTAAAGTTGAAATATGTTTTAAAAGTCTACCAATAAACGAGTCTTTCAGACTTGTAAATTTCTGTGGAGATGCTCAGTCATTCAGGTCACAGCTGTCTCAAATGTGCCTTTTAAAAAGGCAACTGGACTCCCCCCACTCACGCTTTTAGATGTTTCACTTCTCATCAAAGAGGCTTCATTGGCTATGGCAGGATGTTGGGAGCATTGGAAGATTAATTCAAACTAGTCCTGTCAGAACTAATCTTTTCATCGGCTCCACCATCCTGACAAAACTAATGAAGCTTCTTGGACAAGAAGTAATATGTCTTCCTCAGGGAAAAAGTCTCGTTGCGTTTTGAAAAAACAGCTTTGAGACTTCAGACTCGTAGCATTTAAATGCTGCAAATCTAGAAAAAAAAAGCATTACTGTTCTTGTTCTTATACAGTTTAATCATAAAAAGGACAGACAATTCCATCTTGACTAATTTTGCTTCATATATTGTAGTTATTCTCAACAATAGCTTGTAAAAACAGGACAGCTTCATTATCACGGATTCCCAAAACAATGTTAAAGGCTTAGTATACCAATTCCACCAGCGGTGGGATCCTACCAGTTCCCCTACTAGTTCAGTGATCGCCCACTTTGCACGTAATGCAGGCACGCACTTTTCCAAACACCAACTGAGGCTCTGCTGCACCAATCAGTTGAAAGGATAAAGAACAGAAAAGCGCTGGGGCAGGTGGGAGGGCTGATCCTGTGCTTTTCTCTTCTTTCTCCTCTGAGCGGATCATCGGACCTTTTTTTTAACTACCTGTTTGGTCCACTGGGTAGCAATTTTTGCTACCAGCTCGAGTGAACCGGGCCGAACTGATAGCATTTCATCTCTGAATTCTACTCTTGATAATTGTAACTGCCAAACTCTCCAGATTTTTTAAAACATAGTTTTGGATCTTTGTAATTAACAAAAAAGGAGTGGGGTAGGGAAAGGAAAAACGAAAATAAAATCACCACTCATTTTTACTTTTAAGAATGCTTCTGGGCTCATAACAATTCCTAGAAGATACAAACAGCAAGGAGTTATAAGTACTTATATGAAGTGTACTTTTAAAATATAACTAACTTTCTGAGCTTGTTTTCAATAAACCCAGTTATGTCTAGTAATCCAAAATATTAAAAACCTTTAAGCCCCAGTTTCAAACTGATTTGATAAAATGAAAACAGATATAATTAATCAGATTTATTAAGGTTCGGATAAGGCAAAACACAATTCACATAAAATATAATTGAAACGAAATACCTCAAAATCTTTACCAAATCTTCAACTAAACAAGGAAGACAGGTGGAAAAGAAAGATTCAGACCATTCTACTTTTCTTCTGAATCTAGCATTACATTTAGTCTGCTCTCTCTATAAGATTCTGAGCAGAATCACTTTCTTAAAAAGTATTTTCTTGCACTACAAATTTATTAGGAATTAATAATTCCTATTTAATATTCCATCACCGGATTTATACAGTAGTGTTTAGGAGTGAGTTGTTCTGCAATATACTAGTTTGGGTCAATACAATTAGAATCAACTACTTTTGGGCCGCTAAAACACAAATAAGCTAACAGATAAAAATCTGTTTTACAGAATTCAAAATCTAGGAATGCAGAGATACAGTTCAAATGGTTTCTGTAAGCCTCCAACTTAGTTACCACATCCGGCATTTATACAGAAGACAAGAACTTGCTTGTCTCATCTGGCTGGTTTCTCAGTTAATATATACAGTAACACCCGAGACTTAAACAGATAACACCAAACAAAAGATGAAGCACTAAAGAGAAATACCATAAATATATTTCAACATAGGACAGAAATTTTAGCTTACGAAGAAAGCATTTCCTCAAAGCATTGGTATTTTTCAGTCAAGTTCTTATGGCAAGTGCATTATTTTATTTTTACACTGAAAATATATTTCGGGAGAACTGTAAGTCAAACTGCAGCACAGTATGTTTGAAAAACATTTTTAGATAATTTATTATTTTCTTTTGTGGAGAAAAATGTGATAAAAAAATGTTATATTGTGTACCCTATAACATATAAAAGAAACAAAGCAAAATCTTCAGTTTAGTCTGAATATATGATAAAATAATAAAGATAATTTACATGTTATCTGAAAATGTTTATTCTGACAGCTCTTAAAAGAAGTCTAACCATTTTGATTAACCTACTCAATACAGCAAAATGTGCCAGATATCTGCTAAAATCATAATTCCCATCAGAATTAATATAACTGAATATTATTATAAGCCAAATTAATATAACTGAACAGATTAAGAATCAATATGATTTAAAGCATGTTATTGCATGCAAGACATGCAAGACATGTCCCTATGGAGCGCACCTCATTCTGACAAACTTAATATGGAATCTAATTCCTTACTACAATAAGGAATAATTGCTAATAATTGAACTCTTTGAAAGTTACAGTTTTCCAAATTTTTACCTTGATGAGAACGTAACATGGATGCTTCTATAAACCATTTGTACTTTTGAGGAAGAGACCTGTCCATTCACAAATGGTGACTGGCTTACTAGAATGTTTGTTCCCCCACAGAATGTTCCCTATCATCCTTGCTGGTCTTTAGCTTTGTTATAAATCTTTCCACATTCTCAAAGAAAACAACCACTTGCAACACACCCTTTTCCCCCACAGAGACATTTTAGAAAGTTAAAATGAGGCTGAACAGTTGGCACAGATTTGCAGTATTCCAGTCTCAGTTGCTTAAAGGAACAAGCAGGGGACCTGACAGGCACACAAAAACCTGTGCACAGGGACCATTTTTTGCGGGGGGTGGGGGGAACGGGACACGACGACTCTGGTTGAAGTTATTTTTAACAAGTTATCAAATAACCACTACATTTGGGGTGGGGTAGGGGAGGGACTGTACAACTGCTATCTCCATGCCATGGAAATGCGAATGCTCAGGCATCTCCTTTCTTGACTACATCACAGATGACACTATTCAACAACATTTTGGTGTGCCACCAATTATAGAGAAGATGAGAGAAGGCTGGCTCCGTTGGTATGGACATGTCTGGAGAGCGGCACCTTCCACCGTTGCCAAGACTGCCTACCACTATAAGTCAATGGGTGGTGACCTCGAGGGTGTCCAAAACAGAGATGGCAAGACACCTTCAACAACGATATTCAAGCCGCAGGCCTGTGCCCTGGAGATGCAGCTAACCATGCAAAGTGGCATTCAATGATCTGAAAAGTGGATCCTGCACTTGCGGAAATATGCTAGGAAGAAGAAACTGTATAATTCCAGAGGTGAAAGAAATTCACAGAAAGTTTCAGTATGAATTTTACGAACTATCTGTTCAAAACAAAGTCTTGAAGAGTTGTAGCATTTTATTACACATTTCTAGTTGAAGGAAGTTTGAATTGTAAATAGAGACTGATATTTTCCTTACCAATCTTGTCAAGCTCCAGAGCACTATATTCTACTCCCAGAGTACGAAAGAGATCTTTCACCTGTAAAAAATAAATTCTGATAAGGAAATAGGAAGACATAAAACTAGAATTTATGCTCCTCTTGGAACAACGCTGCTCTTTAGATTAAGCAAGCATTTCAAATAAATAAATAATTGCTTAGTAATTGCAGCCTACAGTTTTGCTTAAAATATACTATACATAGGGATGCCAGTTTTGATCATTGTCTATTTTTTTTACACAAAATCATTAGCTTGTTTTTTAAATACACGTAACCATTAAAAAGTATGGGGAAAATGCTCACTTAAATAAGGAGCCAAAGCATTTAGAAACAGATGCAATAAAGCATCTTTTATCTGCAGGTACAACTACAGTGATCACTGGGATCCTTGCCAGAAGAATGCAAAAGAGGCCTGAGGGTCACTAAGTTACAGGTTATACACCTTTTAGAAATGATACATAAGACTTACAAAAGCAGAGTAATGTCAGCCTTATAACAAAACCTTTATTACAGGAATGAGGGATCTGATATCAATATGGGACGATCTTACTATGAGATAACTCAGTTCTTCTAGGCATACATTCTGTTCTTCTAAGAAACTCTAAATCCACCCTTTTTACTGATACAAGCACCCTTCTAAGATAAACAATGTATCTTTTTGTACCCATAAAATACTGTTGTTCCCCATAGCAGTTTAATCTAAGGTCACATTCCAACAATATTCTGCTACATCAGGGGTGTCCAACCTTTCACCTTCCCTGGGCCACATTAGAAGATGAAAATTTGGTTTGGGCCGCACATAAAATAAAATAACAGTAACAATACCTGATCATCCAAAAAAACCCATAGAAAACATAGTTAACATATTAAATTTATTTGGAAATGAAGTTAGTGAGATGTTTTTATTATTTATTATTAATTATTTATTAAAAATTATTTATTTTTTATCACGGTTTTTTTATCACGGTTTTTTTATCACGGTTTTTTATCATGGTTTATTTTCCGGCCAAATTTTGCGGGGGTTGGGGGAGAAAGCTCGCCCGCCTCGCGCCTACCTCTCCTCCTGCAAATGGCCGGGCTGGATGAGGCAGGACTGGAAGGCAGAAGCAGCAGCAGCGGCGGGGGCAGAAGCGGCAGCGGCGGGGCAGAAGCGGCAGCGACGGCAGGGGCAGAAGTGGCAGCGGGGGCAGAAGCAGTGGCTGTGGCGGCAACAGCAGGAGGTGGTGCTCTGACGGCGCCCGCCTTTTCTGTTGCTGCTTGGCTTGGCGCTCGCCTCGCCTCGCGTCTGCCTCTCCTCCTCCTCCTCGCTGACTCTGGCACAAAGGTTGGGGTGGGCACTGGGCCGCATTACAAGGTGACCTGGGCCGCATGAGGCCCGTGGGCCGCGGGTTGGACAAGCCTGTGCTACATCATCTGTATGCTACTAAAACTCTCGTCTGTTTGTGATCTTCAATTAGTTCAAATTGTGCATCATAGCACAACCATTTTTAAATGAATGTACTTAAAATCTGCTTGCTTAAAGATTATATACAAAATCACGAGTCCATTACTCCCTTATAATTGAAATTACAAGGATCTTCATAACAGATGCATTTGCAAAGTTGCGCCCACTCTATATATATATCATCACAGCTGTGGTCATATGATTGTGATTTCCAGCACTCCATGCTAGTTTCCCATAAGCAAAATCAATGGGAAAGAGGACTAAGGATAGAAACTCCCATGCAGGAAGTAGAATGGCGTGTTTATCAAGTATAGCTTTCTAGAGGAGAGAATTTGAAGGAAAAAGAATGTTGTGGATGTTCCAGCTGTGGAAGGTTGCCACTAAGTTCTAATTAAAGCTCTTGGTTAATTCTAAAATGAAATTAGTAATTACTTTATACATAGCAACAGTTTATTAAAGACATTTACACACTCTAATATTAGCAAAAACAAAACTATTCCAGATAAAATGATAGTTAATCTCAGAATGATAGAGCAATTTGGCCATAAAACAATTTACTACATTCCATGCTCCTCTGGAGTCAGAAGGGAGGTGAAACTGAAGTTCTTGTATGACATAAATGAATGTCACTTGTTTTGTTATCTGAACGATCAATCTCTCAAAGAAATCAATACTTTATCTTGGATATGATATTATATGTCTCATATAAAGGAACTGACTGGTTTACAAGAATATTTTTGCACGTTGCCTTTTGTCTGATCAATCCAAAGTTCAATAAAGTTCTGCAAATGTTTCTAATTTAAAGAAATAATGGTTTTAAGTAAAAAAAAAAAGGCTTTGTTTCAATTCATAAAAAATACCTTAATTGTACACTATATTTAAAAACCTATGATGTTAATGAAGTACAGAATTGCTTTTACATCTGTGACCTCTTTAGAAATAAGCAATATAGGAAGTCCTCGGGATACAATCAGCAATGTTTAAAAGTTACGATGGCACTGAATAAGAGGGACTTATGACTGGTCTGTAATGCTGTGGCCATTGCAGCATCACCACAATCACGTGATCACAATTCAGGCACTTGGAAACCAGTTCACAATTACAACAGTTGCGGTGTCCCTCAGTTGCATGAACAGCATTTGTGACCATCCCTGCTGGCTTTCCACAAATAAAGTCAATGGGGAAGCTGGCAGGAGATCACAAGTTATTCCCACTACTTTTCCACCTACTGCCCATGTTCCACAGTGCCTGCCTGCACATAGGTCTCACTCACCAGCCTGCTTGTCTGAGACACCTCTTCCCACATCACAGTCATATGCGGTTCTCACTTAACTACCTGTACGGGCCTGAGGCTACAATAGCAACTGGGACTGCCATCACTAAGTGATGCAGTCATGTGACACCATGCAGTTCTGGTCCCAATTACTGTGGGAGCTCAAGGGCTAACTGTAGGCAGCAATTTGACCCTTGAAAAATACTGAAAGCTTTGAAAAATACTCTTTTTTATTGATTATGAAATAGAGATGTTAGATGCAGAAAATTAAAGCTGCAATTTAAACTACCAGAAATAACTTACATTGAATACAAGCACAACCATTCAGCAATTTAACATACAGAAAATGAGAACATACCTCCTTATTAAAAATAAGTCTTTAAAATAGAACTAAATGTGTTATAATGTACTCTGAATGTATGGAATGAGAATAAATTAATTGATGCTTGGTATTTACGTAATGAACCTTATTTGCCACCTCCATTTTCAGAATGCCATCTACTGTATACATGTTTACTTAACTTATTTAAAACAGTTCTTAAACTTACATACTTATAACAGCAGTTCTTTTGATTTAATTACCAGTATCACTTTTTTCTGTCTTATACAGGTACTCTCTGGATAATCTTCAAGGTCTATGGGTAATAGCAGTTTCTTCTATTAATATGACCAGGAGTTTTAACTGATTTTTTTTTTTTGGGGGGGGGATAGAATACAATTGTTTTTTCTGTACTTTAAAGAATAATTTAAAATAATTTAACTTCTTAAACATTTTATTTAATATGTGGTTTCAAGTGGTTTTGCCCAAAATGGGGAAGCACTGGGAATTGGCACAGGTCATAAATTGTGCAACTATCTCTATTATATTTCACTTCCACAAAAGCCTGCGGAAAAAAATTCAACTGCTTTGATCACTGGACTAAGCTCATATACCAGCAGTATGCACAAATTCCAAAGCACTTATTCGGAATCATTTCTGAAATATGTATAGCCCTAAAAGTCAGTTATATATTGCAATTGATTCTTGTTTCTTCAGAAGACTTAAAATGATGGCAAATATATGAAGCTTACCCCCAAACTATAGTACAATCTAGCCAACAAGTTGACATTCAGCAGTAATAGCAATAAAGATCTATTATCAATTAACAAATTAATTCCTAAATTATTTCACTTAAAATATGTTAAGGAACCCAAAACAGTAGTTTCTTAGAAGTAGCAGGATGCTAATTCAAAAACTGCCTTGGAAATTCTCTAAACCAATTCAAGTACCTTAAAATCTATAGCAATCTAAATGTTTGCTCTCATGCCTAAAGTTTTGAAGATAAAATTAGGATTTTGCAACATTAAGTTGACTTGACGGGTTTTTATTTAAATATATATACATATCGGTTTAGTCCGAGCAACAGATGGTTTTCACAATCTTAAAATTTAAGATATGTCTTATTTTCCTTTCCAATGTGTAGTGTTTCAAATAAACAATGGGTTTCTTATTATTAACCACACATTCATCTTTTAACATGGCAAGCAAAAATATATTTATAATTTTACATGTTCCATCTATGAAAAAGGAAGTTTCATAAATACTATACATCAAATATAAAGATTGTTATTCCCTCTGCAGCATTCTGAAATTTTTCTCTGCAGGATTGTGGATCCTGCCAGAATAATGTGGATGATTTAAAAAAAATGAAAATGCGTCTCCCCACCCAGCCTTTGGATCCCAGTTTTTTTATTGCATGCAGATAAAATTTCTGTAAAGCTAATGGGCTGTGTATGCACCAGAGCATACAAACAATTGAGGAAACTCAGCAAAGCAACAATATTGCTTCCAATTTGTGGTTTAAGTGATATAAGCTAAAATATGGCTAGAAGCCAGTTACTATAATTTATATCAAGCACAAGTAAGAAAATAATTTGATTTAATTCCTTAGCAGAGTGAAAATGTAGGGTTTTTAAGTAGCCTAATACTAAATATTAGTATCTAAACTGTTTGCTAAACCAGTATTTAAAAGGTTCCAGAGATAAAGTATGGGAAGATATTTACTACTTGGATTAGAAAAGCTTTACCATTTTGTGCCAGCACACTGTGTATTACAAACAACTGTAGTACAAGTAATGCAGCCATTAAAACTGCAAATTGAAGAGAACTTGGAGGGAGAGTCTATGGTTTCATCTCCATACCCAGGGGTGAGTTTCTACCGGTTCTGTCCACCTCTGTAGAACCGGTTGCTCCGAAGAGCAGCTGACATAGAACCGGTTCTATTTCTGCTACTGTTCTGGCCTACCCACCCACCCCCGCTCTTATCTGACCTTTATTTCCTGCTTTTTCAACTGCAGCTGCTTTGTGCGACGCAGCTGCAGTTGAAAAAGCAGGAAACAAGGGCTTTTCCAACCACTGCGTGCTTGCACGCAGCACTGCTCAGCTGTCCGGGCAGCTCAGCAGGTCGTAAATTGCACTGGCACAACTTGCACATGCACATGTGACGCTAATAAACAGAACCGGTAGTTATACCAGTAGGATCCCATCCCTGTCCATACCTAAAAGACACTTAGTATTTTATTGGAGATGGTACTAGTCAAGGAAAATTGCAAACCAAGCATGTTGATAAACAGCTAAAGGAGATAGGGTAAAAGCATTGATAGCAAGAAAAAAAATGAAATGTTTTAATTGTGGGAAACAAGAACATTTGAAAATCTACTATCAAAAATAGAAAGGCAGTTAACTAAAAAACAGACAGGAAAAGTTCAAATGCATATTTTTCCCTCCGGCCAAAATACTATTGCTGGATGAAGGAAATGGAAGCAACTGAAGACTATGACTGAAGACTTCTGTTGTTGAGATCACTCTGGCTATACATGATTTGATGAGTTCTATTCATATCTTGAGGGTACTTTCCATTTCTGTATTTTCGGTCAGAATTTTTATATATGTAACAATTGGGAAGATCCATGAGACTTACATATTGATGATAATTCACATCAATACTTACTTGTTGACACAGAGAGAGGGTGGGAGGGAGAGAGAAACAATTCAACATAAATACAGCTATTTTTCTATTATTATCCAGTGCTGCATATACAGAATTGTACCATATTCATTCATGACCCTACCTATTTTTGAAGATTTGTTAAAAATACCCCTTCTTCTGTATTATGAAAAATATGAACATAACAAAAGTAGAACTATAAAAGCAATTAAACTTTCTTAGGTAGATTTGGAAATAAGTATTTCTGAATTCAACACATACTTATCTATTCAGGACATTTAACTGATTTTATTTTAAACCTTCAGGGACATTTGTAAGATAATAAAATAACCCCATATTTTTTAGTACTAGGCCAAATAAACATTTTTAATTGATTCTTAATCCAATTAAGCCATCAGAAAGAAACCTCACTTATAAGATTTTTTTTAATGTCATTATTAAATAAATAAAGATCTAGCAGAGAATCTTTTTAACTGCATGCAAATAAGATTCAGTGGAATCCTATCTAAGAAGGAACTGATACTGTCAATATTAGCAAAAAGTTTGCATCTCACTATTTTGACCCGGGAAACATCTGCATATCCTGAAATCTTTTAGTATAGCCTTTAAAGCTCCTCCCAAAATTATTTCACAATGAGATTAACTGTGTTTAGTTGTTTTAATTTGTACTTATTTATATTTAGGTTTTGATCTGGTTCCACCTATAGTTTAAATGTAGCCATTCAGAAGTGAAGCATGAAAAACTCTGTGCCCTTTTGATGTAGTTATACTTTCTTAAGCCTAATATTTTTCTTATTCAGTATAATTTCTTCCTTATATTGCCTTTTGAGTTTACATTTCTATAATCTATAGTATTTTTCCTTGTATAATTTTATTCTCTTTATCCAGCTCACATTTTCTACTTCTTTAGAGATAATGCAAGATTAATATATTCTACTCAATGCTTATTCACATTAGGTCCTATCAAGTATATCATGATGGTATTTAATTGCCACAGACTTGAATTTCCATCATGACTCATTATATTAACGTCTTCCTAGGCCCACAGCTACACCCAACAGAGTGCAGTATCATATTAGCAAGAGTTGTAACAAGACAAACTGTTGTACAAACAGTGTTACTCAATAATAAGCTGTTTCTTCATAACTCCCAGATTTTCTTTTATATAGAGTATTATTTTACAAATTAGCCATAATTAGAACCTGCAACAATTACTAAATTAGTGGAATCATGTATGCTTGTTAGTAATTAAAATTCCACTTCCAGCAATAGATCAGAAGAATATCGGAGAAGGGATTCAACATTTCATTCCACCAATCTGTTTCTCTGGAATCTGTTTAATCATATACTTATTTGCCTAAATTAACATTTACATTAATTACTGCCACAATCAATCTTATTTCCATTAAGAAAATCTCTATCTCAACAACTTGAATGTGAGAGTTCAGAAATGATACACTTAAAGGGAAAAAATGAAAAATATATATTTTACAAAGAAAGGCAAATATACATGTCCCAGGATATTACTGCAGGATCCAATCTGGGTCAGTCACCAAGATCAACGGTTTAGTTTTCCAAGCTTTCGGACTCGTGCTGGAGCCCATCCTCAGGGAGCTTCTCTCTTACCAGAATGACTGAAAGACTAAACCTCTGGTAACCGACCCAGATTGGATAGTATCGTATTTTAATCCATGCTTAATTACCATTATTTTAGTTTCTATGATACAAGTATTGCACCTTCTCTCCTCTGAATATTTTAAATGTTTCTGAACATCTTAACATAAGGCATAAGCATGACAAATAGGCTATGTAAATACAAGTGGAATTTCATGTGTGAGCACACATTTGCCCAATTGTCAAAGGACACATTTTATGTCCTTTCAATGAAATACTTATTTCCAAAAAATGCGAAGCACAACATTCCTTAATAAAAGACTATCACTCCACCTGCAATTTCCAATTGAGGTCGATGATGAATTAGCTTTTAGGACAAAACTTGGTAAAGCTAAGGAGATCCGGGTTTTTCCTATTTTGTCTTCAAAAATCATCAGTGTTGACTCTTGGCACTGCCTGCACAAGTTCCTATAGTTTTGGGGTTTTTTGTTGGCAAAACTTCAAAAGTGGTTTGGCACTGTCCTTTTTCTGAGGGCTCACAGCCTTGGCCACCATGTTTCAAATATTACAAAGCCCATGCTGTGTGGCTCTCAAAAGAGTGATTGGCCGAAGGTCACCCAGCTGGCTTATTGCCCAAGAGGGAACCAGAATGCATGTTCTCCTGGTCTCTTCTTGCCTGGTGCCTGCAACCTACACAAAAGTTTACATTGCCAAATTATTACTTCGGAGCCTTGACTGAGAGGTTAACTCGGACGCCCTATTTATGTCACTTCCCCCGTCTGCCGGCCGGCCCGCCCGCCTGAGCCTGCTGGCGAGAAAGCATTGGAAAGGAGGGCCTAGCCTGCGCCATGTATCCTCCAGAGATAGCGGAAGAGGTTGCACAACGCCTCCGGGAGAGAAGAAATATGGTAGTTCAAGAGCAGGAAGAAACGGGAAACAGCAACGGAAGCGAGCATGTGTGTGTGGGGGTTCAATGCGAGGAAGCCCCAACCGACCTGACACCAGCGGAAACCGAAACGGCGGCCTCAGGCGGCAAGACGGGCCCGGCAGGATCGTTGCCACGGCAACCCCTGCTTCCTCTCTTTCTCTCTCCCCCCCCCCCCCCCCCACCTCACCTTCCTGCAGAAGGGGCAGTAGCTCTTGCTGAAGATCATGACCCAGTGGGTGCTGATCAGGCTGCGGACGCGGAGCCTCACCGCATCCAGATCTGGGAGGCGGACTTGACCCGGAGGCGGCATGGCGGGGGCCCTCGCTTAACACCCCACTACCACCACGGAGGCCGAAGAAGCAGCGCGGGTTGCCGGCAGGATCTCAACTGTGCGGTCTCTAGGCGCTCAGTTTTCCCTTCGTGCATGCGCGGCCCGGTCGGCGGGAAGCCCCGCCCCCTAACTCCGCCTTCCTCCTTCGTGTCCAATGAGAAAAACGGAAAGGAGGCGGAGCGGCGGTGGAAAGATGACGTTTTACTCGGCGGTTCTCGAGAAGGCGGGCTGGGAGGGCGAACTCGCGGAAGGCGAAACCGGACGGGCGGCTCGCCGCACGATGGTAGCCAGATGGAAAGCGAGACGGATGACGGTGGAGTTGGTCGTTTGCGCTGCCCTTTCCGCCTCGGAAGCTCAATGAAACGAGGCATACGGTCGAGAATAAATAATGGGAGGACAATTGGGTTCTAGCTTTCCCCCGGAATAACTCCGTTTGACTTTGGAGGGATTTTTCCCCCCTCAAAATACTTGGGTGTGAAATGGAAATTTATTTGACATATATGCCTATTTACAAGTATACCGAAGAATGCCTATATGTCAGTGTATAGTACAAACTTTTTTTTGTATTGCAAATAGTAATAATAAGCAATGCGGTATAAGGAGCATAGGAGACTTTTTATTTGATTATGAAAGAGAAAAGAGATCCTCTTTGGGATCTAACGCCTTTGGTGCTGTCTCTAAAATATAGAAAGGTGTTCTCAATTCAAGCTTTCAATATGAAGTATTTAGAGACGTCTTCTTTTAATCTCTCCGTATCTGCGTTGGATAAGATGATCCTTGCCTGGTTGCAGGATTTTTCCAGCTTATTCTATATCCACAATAATTGCTATTGTACCTTTAATAATGACTTTGAGCAGTTTTCAACAGCAGTGTCTACAATACAAAATACTGCTGTCATAAATGTGGAGGGAGTTGAAGGAAAGTCTGGATAAAGAAGGTTGTTCTACTGAGCAAGTTTATAAATCCAAGCTTCATGCTACATACAAATTTCTGCATATCATTTATCCATTAAAAAAAGATTCCAGAATGATTTTAAAGATGTAGAAAACTCAGAAGTTAAATTTATATTCTAAATATTAAAACTGAAACATGGGACAGGAGAGGGGCTGGAATATGAGGGGAAAGACAGTCTAAATAGAAATTTCAGACTAAACAACATGCACAAAAAACTCCTCATGTACTGGAAACATTATCTCCGATTATGGGAGAGCTGAGCTGCAGTAAGACCAGCTTTGAGAAAAGAATACTAACTGGTAGTGGTAGTGGTAGCACTACAAATAAAACCTTAAAGCACTGTTAACATAACTTTTGTGTTCCCTCAATTAATTATTTTTCATACAAGTATAATTTTAATAAAATTAATTTACTAAAATAGGAAGTGGATATTGAATAGTGACTACTAGTAAATATGACAAGAATATCTGATTTGCAAAGCATCAGAAACTAAACAAGCTTGATAAAATTTAGAGACCTCCTGTGTGGCCCACTGCAGGTGTCCAGTTATCACCAATTCGCCTGTATCACCATCTCTATATTTTGCTTCTGATGCCATCGCATCAGGGATTCCCTTCTCACAAGCTTAGTTCCTAACATGGCTGCAAATCCTGTATGGAAGTTTCACAGCCTATCAAGAGCCTGATGTGTGCTGGAGGAGTGGCCACATAAGGAATGTGTTCTTTTCAAAGATTTATGATGATTTCTATATGGAAAGCATTATTTTTATTTAATTTATTTTCTTGTATCCTGCCTTTATTATTTTTACAAATAACTCAAGGCAGTGAACATATCCAACATATCTTCTTTTTCTTCTTTTCCCCATGACAATCACAATCCTGTGAGGTAGGTTGGGCTGTGAGAGAATGACTAATCGAAAGATACCCAGCTGGCTTTCATTGGCTAACACATGCCCTGAACTCACAGTCTTCTGCTTTCTTGCTTGGTGCCTTAATCACTAGACCAAACTGGTATCTGTGTAATGTCAGAGCCACTTCCTGGCAGTATATGTGCAAAAGGCTGTCCACCTTTAATAAAGACAAATTGAAGCAGTTTCTGAGAATGATAACAAGGTTGGCACAGGAAAAACATTCTCCGAATAGGTTATTGAAGAAGGACTAACTGGAGACAAGAAGACACTATGGGGGACTATCAGTGTACTAGATCTAATCTGAATAGGAACAGAGTAGATTACAATTTATGAGTGGAAAAAAACTTGACGATGAGAAACATTCAACACCAAATAATTGGTAGTGTATTGTTCCCCTCTGAAAGTTTTGACGACATCTGATGCACAATTGTGAAAGAAAATTATTTGCAAGGGTCTAATTATACAAGAATGTCTGCACAGAGCAGGAGGTAAGATAAAATAGCTTCAAGGGAATTTCTAATGCTATAATTCTAAATTTTAGTATATTTAAAATTAACCTGGTATATAGATGTATAGTATGTTAGCATGTATTTCCCCTCCCAAGCTATTTTTTTTTTTTACTTTTACCATCTTGCCTGACAAAGATGTCTTGAAAAGCCTGCTTGAGTAAAAAATCGGTCTACTAAAAATACTGCCCCAATATAAAGTTTATACTCAGATAAAAAAATGTACTACTGCTATATTAATTTAATATACCAAATTTGCTTAGAGTCAATGGAATGACATAAAAGCTAAGTAAGTAAATAAGTAAATAGACAACTAGAGAAAGAAACAAGTAAATAAACCAATGTCTGGTACTACCAAATAGCAAAAGTCAATAATGCAAGATTTATGCAGGAAAAAAACAGATAAGACACAGGAATTTTGTTTATATGACTTTGTGCCTACTTATGACCTGGTCATATAATTTAACAATGATTTATGGAATTAACCTGATTTTTTGGATTTGCAGAACATATTGAGACAAACTAGCAACACAGATTAAAACAGGATAGACTAATTTGTTTTTGGTTATTTGTTAATTCAGTGTATTATGTGAATATAGCCCTTGTGACAAGCAAATAATGTTGAACAACATCTATTAGCAACCCAAAGGTGCTTTTCAAAAGGCAACTGGACTTTCTTGGTTTTCCCCCCTTGAAAATGTTTCGCTTCTCTCTCATCCAAGAAGCATTAGTGCCAGAACTTCAGAGCTTCAGAACTTCATTTCCAAAACTGAAGACGTTTCTAGGATGAGAAGCGAAACATTTTCAAAGGAAAACAAGCAAGCAAGAAAGCCCAGTTGTCTTTTGAAAACCACTTTCAGAACAACCATGACCTGGATGATTGAGAATTACCATAGACATCTATTAGTAATTATATTATTTCTTTTTCATTATGGGGCTGGATATTCTGGAAATTATTGTCTAATAAAATTGACAAGATAGTAGAAGAATATTTAAATCTTGGATAGAGCAAGGAATCAAGAACTTTTGGTATAAAGATGCATGATAATTTGATAAATCCAGTTAACTGAAAACCTTTTTTAGACTTTGATAAAATAATATAAAATATGATATAATTCAATGAAATGTTTTACTAAATATATTGCATCGTTAGGGCTGAGTCCAAGGAAGAAGGCTAGAGGTCTCAAAACTCCTAGAGATCTGTAGAATAGCTTGGTCTCCTGCCTTGGATTAACAACGGTAGTTATTCCTACTTCTACCTGTCTTCTAGGGGGAGCCCATTGCTTGATGAGATTAGGCCATTATAGCCAACCTACCTTACAGAAAAAAATAATAATAAAAATGTAATTGCAGAGCTCCTGGCTTTTTTAACACAGGCAGGAGGCTAGCTCTACTATTTTGCGAGATAGATCAACCTCTCAAGTTCTATTTATAATTTTGTTTTAAACAAGAAAAGATAATGAGTAAAGTTTTTTTAAACTCAGTAATCATATGTAAAACATTTAGTGGTAGAGGAGATAAAATATACTGACGTTACAGAGTCTTCAGTGGAAAAATATGCAAGAAAAGATAACGTTCTGACAGATCACAGAATAATGCTGGTCTTTTTCCTAATTTAGAAACTGCTATGATGTAATGAAGTTCCACATTTCTCAAAAGCAAGCAAGTTGCTTGATGTATCTAGAGAACCTAAATATCAGCCAATTTATGAGATTTAAGTGCCCATAGTGAAAACTAACTTTAAGCAATGTTTTCAGCTAAACATTTACTAGTCCTTTCAAAGGTAGCCATTTTTCTTGAAACAAGATTTCTCTCTGCCTCGGTTGGTTTTACAATCTCAAGCATTCCACTCAGTTAATTCTAGGGAGATGAAAGATGCCTTGTTTCTTCTTCTCATTCCTCGGTTCACAGCTTCATTTTTAAAAAGGAAAAGAGTTTTTCTCTAGTAAAATATGAAACGAATTAAGAGATCTGCTTGTCGTACAGGTGGTAAAATTCTTGCCCTTCTGCTCAACCAAAGAAGATGAACATTCCCTGTCGGGAGAACATCTGTCAATTTTGTGAATGCCAGATGGTATCATCACACATCAGTTCCATCAATATCATTTCTGAGTAAAGACCAAGGACCAAATTCTGGAAAACCATTACTTATGAAGGATGTTGACAGAGAATAAAGTGACCTTCATTTTGGCATTCTTATTGTTTCAGAGACCCCCAAATCGATTGAACAAATTTATCACCTGATAATAATGATAAGCCTAAGTCCAGGGTGGCTTATATCAGTGGTTTCCAACATTTGTGGCTTGGTGGCCCAACGGAGGGAGAAGAACCAGGCCATTTAAGTGGTGGGTCGGTATGCATGCAGCTCAACTCATTTAAGCGATGGACTGGTGCTCATGCACGCACACTTCGACTGCAAGTTGACCTGCGTGCACATGCACGTTCCTGCCAGCCCACCGCTCGCATCGCCTGATTCCGAATAGGCCACAGCCTGGTAATGGGTTGTAGCCAGGGTGTTGGGGGTTCCTGGTTTATACAATACTTTCAAAAAATGCAACAAATAATGAGATAGGAAAAAAAATAGCTCATGTATGTCTAGAGTAAAAATTATATGAAGCAAATGAAGAAATATATAAATTATAAACTACTTACAGCTGTAAAGCACTATGAAGTGGTATATAAGTCTTAAGTGCTATTGCTATATACAACCCTAGTTTTTTGTTCTTTTATCACACATGATTCTCAGAGACTGTCTGGACAAGTCCCCGCAGTTTTCTTGGCAGTTTCTTTTTTAAAAAACCTGCCATTCTTGCCATTGTCTCCTCCCTAGGGCTGAGCGAGGGTGACTGGCCTATGGTCATCCAGCTGGCTTTTTATCCAAGGTAGAACTGGAACCCACAGTGTCCTTTCTAACCTCGTGCTTTAACCACCACACCAATCACATGCACATAATGCAGCATGCTTATCAGCGCCTAGGTTGCTATTGTAGACTCTGAACCAGCTGCAGTTTCTGAATGGTTTCTATGGGCAGCTCCATTACAGCAATCCATTTGTGAGGTGACTAAGACATGAGTGACTCTCTAAAGGCTTTCCTGATCTAGGAGTAAACAAACATTTGGCACATTAGGTGAATCTGTGCAAAGGTCCCTTGGGCCTGTTTCCCCCTGCAGCTCAGGCAAACACGTCCCTGACTCACTGGTAACAGAAGGAGGAGCACAATCAGGCATACAAGATTCAGTTATTGTAGCTCATCTCGATAAAATCAGTTATAATGTTCTGCAGATGCTCCTAGTAAAGTCTATCAAGTAGGACTACCGCTACCAGACATTTGGGAAAAACTCAAGCTCCCTTTGGGACCTTATCTCCATGGGGGTGTGATGACACCAGCAAGACAAAGGCAATCAAAGAGCGATCTGCCTTCAATGTCACTGAAACGTCCTTCAGTGCCAGATCATGTTGCAGCTACTCCAAGACAAAAATACAAAGTGCAATGACTGGTATGCACTGAGCCTTCTTCAGAATAAGTCCATGGTTGCTATGGAAGCCATGAACTCCCGTGCTGCTCTGGACTCACTGTTAGTTGGCAGCAAATTGAAAATCCCTGAGGACTAACACTCTTGGGGGCTCCATAGGCCACTACCATAGCTTGAATCTAGCAGGTCTGGCAGAGATGATGCTGTGCTTCATCTGGATGGAATGGTTGGGGGTGGGGGGACTGTTTCCAGAAGCTCCTATCTTGTTATTTGCAGAGCAGATTCTCTGAAAGTCCTTAATATTTTGCAGATTACAAAAGCCACTCATGTCCCTCCACCGGGCTCTCAGGTGGGCACATTTTCAAAAGAGGACTTGCATTGTGCATGGAGCAAATCTATTACAGATTGACCTAGCATTCAAAAGCAGCAACCAAACTTCAGATTTGATAATACAAAAGTTCACTTTAAATACATAGCAAAGAGGCAAAAGGTTCAGCCAGATTTATTTCAGAATAATTAGATTTTCTGTGTTGAGTTCGGTGAATGAATTTTCTTAATAAAAGCATACTTTCTATATAATTTTTCTCAAGACAGTACTACTTCAACACAACCAGTAGTAAGAGTGTCACATCTAACTGTATGTTGGAAACTGGAAATGAAATATTTATATGACCATATATAGAACTAATTATTATATGAAAGAGGAAATGGTTAGTATCTAATGGAGGTCTGTCAGATTATAACACTCGTCATCCAGTGATGGATAGTCCTTGCCAATATGTCATTTGCCTTAAAATACTAAATTTAATCTACATAGAGTATATTGTCCACAGTATTTCATTGCATGATTATACTCATAGAGGAAAATATATATAAAGTGACTGGTTAAGATTCCATCAAAAGCACATCTTAAAAATATTACATAAATTTAAATTTCCAAAACACATTTCTTTCTTTCCCATGAGGTAGCCGTCAGAAATAATGTTACTGCTTAAGCATGTAATTACAAAAAGCATTTTGAAGAGAGATTCGAGCACAAAGCTAGAATTTATCATGAAGTAATTCTGTTAAATTGAATCAAGATAAGGGCTGTGGGTTTTCTTGCAGATCTTAATTAACATAGAAAAATTGAATGTTTCGTAATATCAGTTGTTCCTTTTGTGAATACTATAGACATTTCACATCTCTAAGTTTTTGCTCATCACTGATACAAGCCATTCTTCTTACATCTTATTGTGATTTGTGTAGTCTTGGGATTCAATTTTTTTTACTCCCGGTTCTGTGGGAGTGGCGTGGCTTAGTTGGCATGTCTTGGTGGGTGTGGCTGGGGAAGGATACTATAAAATCTCCATTCCCACCCCACTCCAGGAGAAGGATACTGCAAAAGCTCCATTCCCTCCCCACTCCTGGGGGAAGGTTACTGCAAAATCCCCATTCCCTCCCCACACCACTAACCTGCTTTCCAGCTCCGTTTTCCTGTGCAGGGCAACAAAAGAAGACCCAGCTGATCAACTGGGATTCGGGAGGCAGAGAATAGATGGGAGTGGGGCCAGTCAGAGGTTCTCCGAACTACTCAAAATTTCTGCTACCGGTTCTTCAGAACTGGTCAGAATCTGCTGAATACCCACCTCTGGATTCGACCCTAATGACGATTAATGAAAGGGCTACCAAGACTCTTAATTTGTATTTTCTTTTTATAAATTTTTAAATAAGCCCTTGTTTTAAAGTCAACATTTCTGCAGTTCTGCAGCAAAATTTCTGTAGCATAAATCTTTGGATTTATGCTTCTATAATATAGGAGTGTTATGTGCGGTTTCATATGCAAATTATGAAACTATATTTTGCTGATATAGCAAATGGAAGCAGCAATCTTAGGTGATCCTGAAAGATAAGCAGGTCACATGGTATGCCAGAGAAATTGGCTAGACTGGGGGGAGGGGGGAGGACACATTCCAGAAGATGTAAATGGTGAAACTGGTGAGATGTGAACCAGTGATGCCCAAGCCAGAGAAATCTGTTATGTAAATGGATTTAATTTATTCAATATGTATGGCACAGATATTGCACAGTTACCTCCCAATTTCACAGTAAACCATTCATGTATTCATCATTTATGAAACTTCTACATCACTTACAGTACAATAAACTAAGCAGAACACATATAATATAGAGTGCATAATACATCAGCATTGTATAAATGCCCATGAAACAATAAATTGCAATAGCATCTCCTTAATGACAATACAGTACTACTTGCTGAAGTTCTTCCAGAACAACGAAGTTTGGCCAAGTTTCCAGAAAATCATGAGGAAGGAACCACCCTCACTTCTTCCCTCAGAGGGGAGTCACTACCACACCTTTTCCCTCCCATGGGCCAACAAAGGGTTCCTCGGAAGACATTCACAGTAGCATTTGGCAGACCAATTCTGCTTGGAACAGGTGAGTGCAAAGGTCTCAGGCTCCAAGGTGTACTGGGTAAAACCTGTACCTTGAATTGTAGGAAATTTTATTGAGCAAAGCAAAACAACTTTAAGTTCAGAATAGAACATAGATTGGAAATATTTACAGGCAAGATAATAAAATAAGACATGGCAATGTTCAATGTTCAAGAATGTTCTTTTGCCTGGCGAGACACCTCTGATCATTCTGGTTAATATATAGCACCATTTAGAGCTTCAGTGGCGCAGTGGTTAGAGTGCAGTACTGCAGGCTACTTCTGCTGACTGTCGGCTACCTGCAATTTGGCAGATCAAATCCCACCAGGCTCAAGGTTGACTCAGCCTTCCATCCTTCTGAGGTGGGTAAAATGAGGACCCAGATTGTTGGGGGCAATATTGCTGACTCTGTAAAACTACTTAGGGCTATAAAATACTATAAAGCGATATGTAAGTCTAAAGGCTATTGCTATTAGTAGGCATCAAATCTATGCTGAAATTCATTCTATAATGGCTTTCCCATCTTAAAGAGCATGCTATTGTACTTACTTGTTCTTCTTAAGTGCACACATTATTTAAACATGTATGCACATAATCAGAGGTATGAGTAAGCACTAGCAAATTTTTATGTGAGAAAGTAGCAGCTCATCCCTCAGCCTGTTTTTTCATAGGTGGTTGACCTTGGGTTAAAAGGCTGTGATTCTTGAGCCAGACTGCATAATAAAACGAAGAAGAAGAAGAAGAAGAAGAAGAAGAAGAAGAAGAAGAAGAAGAAGAAGAAGAGAAGAAGAAGAAGAAGAAGAAGAGGAGGAGGAAGAGGAGGAGGAGGAGGAGGAGGAGGAGGAGGAGGAGGAGGAAGAGGAAGAGGAAGAAGAAGAAGAAGAAGAAGAAGAAGAAGAAGAAGAAGAAGAAGAAGAAGAAGAAGAAGAAGAAGAAGGAGAAGGAGAAGAAGAAGGGAAATGCAGAGGCTTGTTTTTAAACATCTAAAGGAAAGCTATGTTATACACAGAACAGTACAGAGAAAAATGGAATACCCTGCCTACATTTCCTGGCCAGTACAATTGTTTTCCACCAAACATACTTGAATAAATAGTGGTAGCCTGTGTAGTCCCACAGTAATGGTGTCATGTAAGAATAATGGATCTGATATTGTCTAATGGGTAACTTTGTTTGCCTTCTATGCCAACATAAGTTTCCATGTGGGCTTTAAAGGTAGTAGAACATGGTTGTGCTACCTTCTAACTTGCCTGGGCCACATTGAGTGAACAGGAATTGTCTTCAGCTGCATGTAAAATATATATCATATAGTTTATGTATATAAATAACAAACTTCCTTAATTTTAAAGTATTCTTTTACAGTATTCTTGTAAAGCCACATTACTAGCTGTCCAGGGCTACGTGTGTCCTGTGAGTCACAGGTTGAAAATGCCTGCAGTAGTATGTAGAATGAGTGACAGTAATCTAGTTGAGAATTTGACTGAATTCAGTGCCTCCCATTCCCGGAAAGGAAATAATTGGAGCAACAGCCAAAGCTGAGCAAGAAAGAAAAATGGATACCAGGAGGCTATTACTGGTACCAGAGCCGGATTTGTTTAACTGGAGCAGCTATGGTTTAGCATATCCATATATGTAATCATATTTGGTTTCATGTTCTGTAGTTTATAAAGCATAGATTTAGCTTAGCCTGATCTATAAACCTCCTCAATTGTCATTCATTCAACAAACCCCATTAAGTTACTCATGTTCTTGGCATGTTATGTGAATGAGGACCACATTTTACACACTGCTTACATCTGATGAAGGGACTGTAGCCCACAAGACTCAATGCCACTATAATCTCTGATTCCACAGTTTAACCCAAAATTGAAAGAGAAAAGAAGTAGAGTAGAAAGAAAGAAAGAAAGAAAGAAAGAAAGAAAGAAAGAAAGAAAGAAAGAAAGAAAGAAAGAGAAAATAAATATTATAATTGGAGTGAACTGAGTAGCTGAGAGAAGTTCGAAGAGAAAAGGTAAATGTACAGATCAGGCGTTGGCTCTGATTGGGAAGGGAAGAGTGGCTTCCCTGAAAGAAGGGAAATAAGGACTTTCAGAGATCAGATAAACTCTGTGAATTTAAAAACGCACTTTTATAAAGTGATTTAGATGTGTAGCACAGTATATGGAGTAGAAGTATGCAGTGAGAAACTAGAAAAACCTGCCACCTGGAGGATTAGCTCTGCCATTGCATTTTCACTATAATTTCTAAATTTCTGTCCTGGGGAAATTAATATTATTTTTAAAAACTGCTCCCAAAAGATAGAAAGAAGGTGAAGAAAATGCAAAGTAAAATCTTTCTGTCAATTATATGAAAGATATATTATCTGACACTATAATCTTTCATTCAGATGGCAAATTTAATTATATAGAGAACTAACTGTAACCCAACACTGGATTAGGTTGCATAAACACAATGCGATATCAATCAGTTTAATAAACACACCTTACTTTCCTCAGGATTTGCCCCCGATCTTTAGATAAAAGATGAAAATGGAGTGGGAGGGGAAGAGAGCCATTGTGCAATTAGGATCATTTCAGATATGAGAGACTTGGTATCATTTGAGGTATGAAAGACTTGGTACGCATATATGCTCACAGACAACAAGATCAAGAAGCTATGCAGATCGTTACATGTACAGTCCTAAAATGCATAGTTATCCATAAATATATCTTCTGGGCCAGAAACTATTATTTCCTTCACATAAATTAAAACTACAGTTATTGAAAAAAGCTAGAGAACAAAAAGAGTGTCTCTAGCTGCATACAACCTAATCAGGATATCTTTCTTCTACTGATTCTCATAGTCTCTTCTATCGCTGATCCTTCCAGGGCTGCTGGATCTTCTCAAAGTGACCTCAGTGAATCAGACTACCTTTCTATTAGCTTAGTCTAACCCAGCTTAGATGCCCTCCACTGCCTCCTCCAGATCCACTGTTCCTAATGATAAATTGTAACACAAAACATCTCCACCAACCCTTCTCCAATCTATTATTTTCTAAACATGTTGGAGTTCAATCCCTATTATGCTCTGCCATTTGCTGATTTGAGAGAATCAAATACCATCTTTTCCCATTTTGTTTGACTGTATTGTTTTGTGTTTTTTTTGTTTTTGCTGAGAAGATAGCCCATCAGGCTTTATCTTTAACTTGGTACATTATTTGCATTTTTAATAAAAGTAGACTCCCTTTGTGTCTGAACTTACACAACCAAAGAAAAGAATTCCTTTCAAAGACAAAAAGGATAACCATACTGTAATAAAATGGCCACAGAGAACTTAAAATGATATTTCTCATGGTGAAGGCATGAAGTATAAAAGAAAGCGTTCCATCCAAAATTAAAAAAGAAAAAATCCAGACCAGAACTTTTTAGGAGTTAAATCCTGTAGTGAAATCTAGTATAGTTGTGAATCCAGTCTGGTCAGTTTCACCATTCAGACAGCTGCCTTTAGCTTCCATATAGAAAGCAAAAGTAATTTAGAGCCCCCCAAATACCCCCAATTAACAACAACAAAAACCCAGATAAAGCAACAAAATAAAATTAACATTAAAATACAGCAGGCAATTAGAGTAAATCATCTTTCAACCAATCATTAGCTTTTTAAAATAAGTATCAGATTAAAAGAAAAAAACTTTGAAATATGCAGTTAAAAGCCAAGCGTGCTTTGAAAAATGAACAGCTGAGAGGAAAGATGGAGACCAGAATTCTGACTGCCTCTGTTGAGAATTGCAACCTCCAGGATTCCTTTTCCCAGGCGTGTCCATGTTCATCCAAGAGTTGTCTTGGATAATTACTAGATGCTCCCATTCAACCTAGAGAGCCGGGTGCCAAAGAACCCATTTTACCCACAGATGTAGTTGTCTTTGGTAAACATGCATAGGATTGCTTTATTTATTTATCTGGGTTTTTTTTATCCTGCATTTAGTTATTGCCAAGGCATAACAATATATATACAAATTGTTCCATATGCTTCTGTATTCTAATTTCATGATGGGAGCAGAATTGGAGGCATAGTTTTTAAATATAAAACACATTTCAGTGGACCATCCAGGAGGTGATGAAAGGATGAGTTACAATATTCGGATGCTTCTGCACCAGATAGAATTTGCAAGTGGTACATGATGGTAGCTAGGCAAAGGCCTTCTAGCTACAGCCTCTACATAATCTTCTAGCAGGAGCCACGAGTCTTCAATGACCCCCTAGTCATGAACCTACTCTTTCCTGCATAAGAGAAACAACAGAGATAACACTGATGACAACAGAGAACCTAATGTACAAATAATGGCTCTGACTTATTTGGGTTCTTTTTTGTCTCATTCAAACCACCATGACCTCCAATTGCACGATAATCCCTGCCCTATCTCCTTCAGCCCAACTCTACTGAGATAAAGTGCTTATGGAATTTAAAAAAATGGTTACATGCTGGTCCAGCAAAAAACATCCTCAGAGAAGCCAATCCATCATCAATACACTTCCATTTGAATCTGTTGTCTTCTCTTGGTAATGGTGATAGCGCAACAGCAATGCTTGGTTCAGTCACTCAAACAATGTCCCTGTTGAAAGTCTACTGCTATAGCAAGTTCTTTAACTTGTAGACTCCAAGGGGAAAGAACTGGTAAAAACTGAGGGAATGGGGGTGTGGGGTGTGGGGACACAGTGTTCCAAAAATAAATTATTGAGATCAGTACCTGCAGATGCAGTTATGTTCCATCTCCTCATACATTTCCTCTTCTCCCTACAGTGAGCTAGGTTGTTCTTACTTTGAGCCCACTCCAATAAGAACAGAAAATTTTTTTTCAGTGTGAGCAGCAGACCTGTGGCTTGCTCCAAAAAACCCCAATTCTATCACTCTAAGAAAACAAAAATTAAAAACAAAGAACCAAGAGAAATGCACATGATCAGGTGGACTAACAGGAATAGCAAGTTTTTCCCCCCACGTCCTTGGTTGATTAAAGAAAAAGATTCTGTGCTGTTTGGAATTTGGAGAAAGGTTAGGGAGCTGTGAATTCAATGTACCGTAAGACCTTGAGAAGAACTGGCCTAGTTGTTTCCAAATTCTCTTTCAGGATTGAAGGACAATAAATCATGCTTCCTATGCTGCAGGGTACATTTATTCATATGACAATTTAAATGCCTAATGTAAAACAATGAAAAGCTCAGTGTATTAGAAAGGATAATAGGGTGAATGAGACATAAGAATGCTACATTATGCATATTTCCATTGTCCAGCTCTTTCATCTCAACCTCAGGCCTCCTCAGTAGACCTTCAGTAGTCCTGGTCTTTTGTCGCTCTTATTGAATGCAAGGTCACACTGTAATAAGGTCTCCCTAATCCACAATTTGATTGTGAATGAAAGGGTCAACCTGACATGTACTACCAAGACCTGTCTGGGTCCTGAAACAGGATTGCCTTTTCTGAAATTTGCCCAGCTGGGTTACGAGTATGGCATCAACTGAGACTCCAGGTCAAGAGTGAGGTGTGGCAATTGGGATTGTTGATGTTGTACCAACCTCCCTGCTGCATAACAACCTTCCTGCCTGAGCTCCTTGACTCCATTTCTGCATTGGCAGTGGAGTCCCCCAGATTTATGGTTCTAGGGGACTGTAACCTCCCTTTCCTAGGAATGGGGTCTTAAATGGAATACTTGCCTCTTGAAAAGGCCATGTTCCTTTCACACCAGCATTCTGTCCTTCAGTTTTCACACTTGCCAATTTCATAAATCATTCTATCAATCCTAACAGCCAGGATTGAATACTATAGTCCCAAGAGTGTTTTCAGCTCTCCAATACAGTGTAAAGCCATTTATGCCAATTCTCTTGAGTGTAATTAACTACCCAGATATGGAACCACCTTATTCTAGTGCCATCCAAGCACTGCTTTAATAACTTGACTGTAAGAATATTCTATAGAACTTTGTCAAATGCTTTGCTGCAGTCAAGGGGGATGATTGACAATTACTGATACTTGACAATCATCATAAGCCACATTAGAGGGTCAGTTTAATGATTAAGATAGTAAAGCTAGAAACCAGAAGACAGTGTGTTTTAACCTTGCCTTAGGCATGAGGCCAGCTGCGTAACCTTGGACTAATCATTCTCTCTCAGCCCTGGGAAGCAATCAAGGGCAAAACACTTCTGAAATCTTGCTAAGAACACTGCAGGAACTTGTCCAGGCAGGAGTTGACAGGAGTCAACATTAACACAAAGGCATCCTTCTCCAAAGCCACTTTGGGAAGATTTTATTCTGATTGTTGGAACATGGGCATTTATAAGAAACAAACAATTCAATTAAAAATTAAAATTAAAACAACTGAAAGCAGTCAAATGACCTTATGCTACAACTTTAATAGTAGAAATATTTAAGCTTTGAATGTCAAGAATTAGGTCATCAGAAAGGGAAGAATTGACTTCAGTTGAAACTTTGAAGCTTTCTTCAGACAAGCTCTTTGGTTTAGAAAAGGATTGTCCTGCTTCTACCCACTCCTGTGACCCACAAAATCCTTTTTATAAGTGGCACTAATTTGGAAGGGATGAAGGAGAAAAGGTTTCTTTTTCACCCTTCATCTTTTCTTTCCATCACCTAGGATAACAAAATAACAGCACATGGAAAACTTTGCAACTGAACCCCTCAAATTTTGGGAAGAACTGTATCTCCAATACAACCATCCACTTTTAAACACCGATTAGTCAAAATTGCAGAAGAATGGTAGGAAAGGGGAAATCTCTTCCTTTTCTGTCTGTGGAGATTCTCAGTCATCCAGGTCACAGTTGTCCCAAAGGTGCTTTTTCAAGAGGCAACTGGACTTTCTGGTTTTTCTTTGAAGATGTTTTGCTTCTCATCCAAGGAGCTTTTTGGATGAGAAGTGAAACGTCTTCAAAGAAAAATCAGAAAGTCCAGTTGCCTCTTGAAAAAGCACCTTTGGGACTCTTCCCTTTTTGTATTTCTTCTTGTATTTCTTCATTCTTTTGTAGCAATGACCACCAACGGAAAGCATAAGGAGGGTCTAGTTCAGAGGTCTCCCAACTTGGCAACTTTAAGATTTGTGGACTTTAACTCCCAGAATTCTCCAGCCAGCTATGCCATGCTGGAGCTATGCTGGCTGGAGAATTCTGGGAGTTGAAGTCCACAAGTCTTAAAGTTGCCAAGTTTGGAGACCCCTGATCTAGTTCACTAGCTAGGAAGTTTTGAGGATGAAGGCAATGTCTCTTCATAGTTTTGAGGAGAACTGCTTGCCAGTTTTTGAATCATATTGAAAGTTTAATTTGTAAAAAATAAGATTAAGGTGGCTTTATCTGAACTTTGATTTCAAGACTAAACATGGAAAAATTCACATCACATGTCATTTAAACAACATGCGGCATAAGAATCTTCCCCTAGTGATACTTCTAATAATAATTAAAAGGCATACAAAAATATCTGCAGCCATATACCAGACATTCAGCTTCAACCATAACAACACAAGAGGAAACAATAGATACAAACTCAAGGTTAATCGCACCAGACTTGATTGCAGGAAATACGACTTCAGCAACAATTTTGGCAGTCCAGCATACAAGGAAGCAGAAATGTTGGAATCTTGAGAAAGTGAACTTTTGTGAAATGTTGGCAATGTCCATTTTTATTTTATTTTATTTTCAAGTTTTGAACCCTGCTTTAAATAAAATAAGGGAGGAGGGATAGATAAGGGTAAAGATTTCCTTTAGTCAAGCTTCATTCTTGGTGGTTATTTGGACATGTGCATATTCCTGGCAACAATATAGAAATGGCTGATCATGGTTTATTGGCATATTTTTCTTCCAGTTTTATAGTCTTGGTTAGAATCCTGTGATTGTCTAATGGCTTCCCATCCAAGAAGCAACTTGGATTTTTTTTCAAGGTCAGCTCAGGTCACGTCATCCTCCATTAACTAGGAAGGGCAAGTGGTGATTTGCTCTCAATAACCCTATGACTGATAGCAACTTGCAAAAGAAAACATGCCCATTCCCTTGCTTTCGGAGTTACTGAAATAGCTTGCTTAAGTCCTTCATGACTGAGTGATGATGGTAATGATTACTCAACAAATAACCTGTCATAATAAAATCTGAATTCCTATCTCCAGGTGGGTTTGTTTGTTTCTAGTTCTAAACACTTTCCGTCCCCAAATCAGGGCCTTGGATTGGATAGCCAGGCCAACACCAATAAAAGGTTAAGCTATCTGGACAAAAGAATAGTCAGATAATTTCTGCTTGCTTCTTTGTTTTGCACAGCCAATTTATTTTTTCTCCTCTGGTAGCTTAAGTATGCACAGCAGGGAGGTCAGATAATAATTCAGAAGCAGAGATTTTTACATTGCCTTTCGTCACAGATGTACTCGTAGTGGGTCTCTTAAATTATATTTACTGGACTTTTTCTCTTTGGTAGGTAAATGATCACCCATTCAGTGCACTGGCTCAGAAACAATTTTGTTTTTCAGAGAGGAATGAGCAGACAACTCATCAACCCAATTTACTTTTTAAGTTGACCTTCACATTTTCAGTGAAAATTCAAAATAAAACTTCATGGCTGCCGTCATCAGTTGCAAGATAGGAAAAAAAAATATTGAAGGCCGCATTCAGAGATATTAACTTCAGCCTTCTATTATTTACATATATTTGGAAGTTGGCTTCCTGAATTACTGCTTAATGGATGTGTAGATCTTCTCAACTAAACTCAGTGGGATTTAATGGCATTGATTCAAAAACAAACTTGCCATTTCAGGATTGAAATGTCAGTTCTCTTTTATTACTATGGACATTTTGAACATATCTAGAAGACAGTAGTTGGGGAAGGGTGATTTAACCTTCTTTCTCCAGCATTTCACTGCAGAACACTGAAGGGCAAGGGGAAAAAAATGACATGCTAAAATTCAAAACCATTCTTAAACAGAAGCACAAATTAAAAGTGTTGCAACGTCTTCTTGAACACAGTAATCAGGTCAACTATTGTGCTTTGCATCCAACGAAGTGGTGCTTCTGGTGGTGGAGAATATTGCATTTATAGCATCTCTGTTTTATGTTAATGCACTGAATTATAATCTAGTGAAAGGAACATAAGTGCTGTATGACAAAGGTCAACTGCCCAAATCAAAGCTAAGAGAATTATGGATTGATTTAAATAAAATAAAATAAAAACATTGTCAGTGGTCAGAATAGGCCTTATGACATCTGAGACATCTGATGACAATAAGACTCTTAATAGTTTTATTCTAGTCTTACAGTTTTTACCAAAATCTATTTAAAACCTCCAAGAATTGCAGTTCAATATACACAAGAGATACCAGTGTAGCAAAGGCTGTACTATAAGAACTCCTCCCTGCTCTAGTTCATGAATGATAGGCTGTAACTCTTTCTCTATAGCTAGAAGTCAACTGCTGCCTCTGTTGACTAATTGCATGAATAAGCTCTTAATTGCCCCAAGGCCTTTCTCCACACCAGTGGAGCCAGGGACCACTGGTGGTCTGTGAGAAAATGTTGGTGGTCCACAGAGAAATGTCACTCCCAAAGCATCCCCCAAACAATTAATCCAGGCTGTGTGGGAACATTGTTTGCATTGCAAACAACACGAGGTAGTGAAGGGAGGGGGAGAAGGGGGGAAGGGGGAACTTGCCCACTCGCTCCACACGCCTGGCCTGGCCACCGGGCTGCTTCTTTCCACTTTTTTCTTCTTCTGCTTTTGGCTGCACACAAGGAAAGCAGCAAAAGTCTTTCTTTGTCTCCCCAAACTCCGCCAGAAATAAGTCTTTGGGACCCTGCAAGGCATCCTGCTCCATGAAGCTGCACCGGCATGACAAGTCTCACAAAGACTCATTTCTGGTGGAGTTTGGGGGAGAGAAAGAAAGACTTCTGCTGCTTCTGCTGCTTTCCTTGCATGAAGCCAAAAGAATCTCTCTCTCTCTCTCTCTCTCTCTCTCTCTCTCCCTGAGAACGGAGCTGGAGATGGTATCCTGCATTTCCAAATAAAGAATTATTGATCGGTAGAAAAACAGGGAGGGGAATTTTCCTGCAGACATTTTTGGGGATTTTCCCAGGGTCTCTGGTTCATGGGATTTAAAATTATGAGGTTGGTGGTCTCTTGAGGTCCAAAAGGTTGGCGACAACCCTGCTTCACAATACTATGTGGCTGGGTCATGCTACACAATGAAGCACAAACAATCCAACCACGCACAGAAGAGTGTAGTATGCAAACTGGGTCCATATGGTTAGCTTCTCAGTGTGTGAAAAAGTTGGTGTGTTGAATAAATTAAGGATAAGCATGTTGTGCAATCAGCCACTGCCTATGTGATCGTTTCAGTTTTATGCAATTTTTCAATGATTCTCAGTTTCTTTGATTGAATAAAGCCCAGTGTTCTGACCAAGGCTTCCTAAGAGAGTAACAATCACACACTTAGTCCCCCAAACCCTCTTTTTATTTCAATGGCTGTGAATTATATCATTCACATATTGTCCGTAATGAGTCCCCAGCAGTTTATGAATAGCCCAATAGAAGTCTGCCACAGTCTTTCGGGATAAGGCTGATAAACACCCACCTTTATCTCCCTTGAAATGCTGCCAACAACTAAATTGCCAATTAGCTGTACAAGTCAAACGGAGCACAAAGTCAGCACAGAGCTTCAGAATTTAAACTGACCAAAACGAACAAAGTTGCTTCCTGCAAAAGCTCATGTCCCTTTTCTTCCCTTTTATGACTTATGGGAAGGGCCAATCATCTCCAAACCTTACTCCTGAGTTGCCCCTTTTCTCTTAAGTGTTCCTGCCTTCTGGCAGCTCTGCGCAAGCACACACTGGGAACATACTCCTCCTGTTCCTCTGCCTCCCTGATGTCAGATTCTGGAGGCTCTGGAGTCAGCACATAACTCTCAGATGGCCCTGGCCCCATCTCTGTGTTGGACACGGATCCCTTGTCTGAGCCCTCCCCAGACTCCAGGACTGGCCCATGTTCCTCCCCACTGTCCGACTCTGCTGCCAGCTCTGCAGGCCACCAGCGGACCACAACACCCGCAACAACCTGTTATTTTAGGGTGATGGAGAATCTCTATAGACTGTTTTTTTTGGGGTGCATCTTGAAAACCAGTTCTTAAGAGTTGTGGCTCAAAAGACCAATTCTTCCATTTTAACAGAAGGGTTTTTTTCCCCCCAAAAAAGAGAAGAAAAAGCAAAAGCTACAAGGGTTTCTACTGTTTTACTTAGTATCAGCTGTGTGCCTTCGGAACTTTGATAACAGGGTGTGAAAAGGAAAAAAAAAAAAGACAGAAAATCGTGTCCGTCTTTCTCCCTTTTAATTGCTGTGGCTGTTTTAGCCCAAAACCTGTGAACCTCAACCTACAATCCTCGCTTGCTACACTTGCCTGTTTTTCATGCAGGAAAAGATCCTGTAATCGATAACTTTTTCTGCCGGAAACTTGAAGGCTAGTGACCCATTTATAAATGCAAACAATCTAACTGCTTGTGTCCACTTAAAAATGAGTATGAAGAAAAGAAATGGTGCTTTCTTGTTATTTTTCAGAGACAAGAAAGATGCACCAGAGGGCAGCATATCATCAAGTTTAGGGAAACATGCAAAGAATGATCTTGCACACGGATGGGAGCTGGCCCATGTTAGTGCCTCAAGAAGTAAATGACAGAAAATTAAAGGACTTCCAACAAACATGAGGGTTTCAAAGGATTTTCTTTTTTTTAGAGCAGTCTTTTTATGCAGTAATGATTTGACAGCTTTCATTTTATAGTAATAGGAAACTGCTAGCATCAGTATTTTTCCCCATTATGTATGGTTCCTAACAGCAGCCTCATTAAAGAAGGAATCATGAAGTACAGATGGCAATGATGCAGGTTGGCTTCCCGTCATAATGTAACATTTTATCATTGAGTGAATGTGGGGTTTTCAAGCTGAAGCCTTTCCTAAGCAAACAGACCCAGTGACAAATGTTTTCTGGGGTATGAGAGCAAGGAAGCAAGCAAGGAAGCAACTGGAATTACATGATAGCAGGCATCTTTCGCAAGATGAGAGAAAAGGCAGATGTTGAGACCAGACTTCAGTCACTCTTAAAATTCTTGAGAACTGTATCATCTCCTTGGGAAGCCCAAACATCATAGCTTCAAGTGGTGTCTCTGTTTACACTTTCAAAAAGCTAATACTCATGAATAATCCAGTCAAGAGTATAATGATATTTCGAGGCAGCATCTGTGGATCTCCCACATGAAATGAAAATCTAAATTTAAAAATATCCAAAATCTCTCGAGATCCAAAAATCCCATCTATCAACTTTGAGTAAAGTATCACCAATCTGATAAGGAGACTTAATCGTGCATCACCACTACTATCCGCTGAGCTGGAGATGCTGTTGAAGTCCTGAACTAGTGCTTGTAGACCGTGAAGATCTGGATGGGGCAAAACAAGCTTAGGTTGCAGCCATAAGAGATGGGACTGCTGATCATCAAGAGATGCTGTCCAATCCCCATAATTACATTGAATGTGCCTGGGTTGGACATCTGGTTCCTGCCTAAATAGGTGGTGAAAGACATGGTGGCAACAAGGGGTGCAGCTTCTCCCAGCTTTGACAGTTATGCTAGTCACACCTAATTAACTTGATGACAGTAACCTTAATTGCAGGACAACTGTAGTGTACTCTAAATGAGGAAGCTTTTGGCACCAACCAGGATACGGCAACTGGTATGGCTACAGTGCTTTCAGGTCAATCTTGCTTGTGCATGGTGACATCTGATTTGAAGTCACTGCATTGGTTGCCAGCAGGCTTCCAAGCCTAATTCAAAATGAAAGAATAGAACAGAACAGAATAACAGAGTTGGAAGGGACTTTGGAGGTTTTCAAGTCCAACCCCATGCTTAGGCAGGAGACCCTATACCATTTCAGATAAATGGTCCTCTTCTAAAAACTTGTCCTGGTTATTATTTTTAAAGAAGCAAAAAGTTACATTGTGTGTAGTGTAATGTAATGTTCTAGGTAGAATTTGACCACCTGGTTTGGTCATTATGAGAGGGACTGCTGAGAGTATCTTCCCCCTCTTCTCTGTTTTTCAGTAAGAGATCCAACCTCTCTGTCTCCCTTCGGAAAGACACACAGCTCACATTCTGGCTTTTCATAAATAAGTTCAAATGAGCATACAGTATTTCACTGTGTGTGTGTGTCATGGTGGTCTTGTTTTCAATACAAATGTTACTGTACTAGTACTTTTAATGGTACTGTTGTTGTTTTACGGGGAATCTTTTGGGTGGGGTAGGCTTGAAATGCCAAAGTAGTAGCATTCTCATTCAAACTTTAAAGAATTTAAAAATTTAAATTCTTGAAATTTTAAAGAATTCAGCTTTCCTGGGCAAGATTTTGTGAGATTTAGATCTCACAGCTTGCCTCCAGGAATTGTGGGTGCTCCATCACTGGATGTCTTTAAGAAGAATCTAGACAGTCATTATCTGAAATGGTTTCGGTTCTCCTGTTTGAGGTCTCTTCCAGCTCATTCTATTCTATTCTAGATGTTTTTATGTGAAGTTTTAGGTGAGATTTTATAATTTCATGGTATTCCCATGTATTAAAAAAAAGGGGGATGCTAGAATCTTTGCACAATATGATCCACATAATGGCACTCAGTGCCTAAAATGCTATCAAATCCCATAGCACATTTTTTCCCTTTTCTTACACCCCTCCCTACACAGTGCTCACTGCTCACTCCAGGAGCTCAATTCTGAGAAGCTCAAGGTTAACTCAGCCTACCATCTTTCCAAGGTCGGTAAAATGAGGACCCAGATTGTTGGGGGTGGGGGGCAATATACTGACTCTGTAACTGCTTAGAGAGAGCTGTAAAGCACTGTGAAGTGGTATATAAGTTAAGTGCTATTGCTATGTGTTGGATTACAACCATCCAACACAGCCAACACAGCCAATGGTGGAAGTAGGAGCTATACTCCAAAATATCTGGATGAGTGTATATATTTGCCTTTAAATAGTCCTACTTAAGAAAAAGAAAGACAGAAGTAGATCTGCCTGGAGTTAGGCTTGGAAATAAAAGACAGATAGCACTGTGTTAATTGAAATTCCTCTGCCGGCATTGACATGTTAAAATGATTGTCCGTTGTGCCCAATCACCATAGCAATTTTCACCACACAATTAATGTGACTTGTAGTCTGTTAGGTGGAGGGCACTGATCATAGACAGCTGCTCTAGATTGAAAGTAGGAAATATCATCTCACTGCCTTCTACACTGCAAGGTAGGTTGTTTTCCTTAGGAGCAAGTATAATTGGTGCTGAGTGTTCCATCATTAGCTATATTTCAACTGGGATGTAATTGCTACTGAAGAAGTGTGAACACTGCAGGGGTAGGGGCAACCCCAGTGGGTTAATTATATTATCAGGCACAGTAACAGAATTTTTGTGTGGAAACAGACTGCAAAAAAGTGAGTCAATCAGTAGGAAGCTCCTGCCTTTGTCTGGCTCTCAAGCTTTGTATCAATGCTTTGGGAACTTTTGAATTTCTCCTAAGCCCTTCCTTCCAGGTGGGTCCTATCCTTTGAGTTTTTCAGTCATTCTGATATTTTTAGATGATAATCTATCGCAGGGCTGTCAAGCTTATGGCACGTGGGCCGGATGCGTCACACACTGCCCACGCCTGGTTTAGCAAAGGGGAGAAAAGTTGCAATAAGTCACGTAACACCTCCATGACACCATGAGTTTGACACCCCTGATCATGCCTACTTTGAAATAATTCTTATTCACAGGACCATTCATTTTCACAAGTTTGAGTTTCCCAGTTCAGATAGGAATATTTTGCTGACCTTGGATGATTTCAGAAACAGCTTGTTTTTCCAGTGTTCTGTGGTGGGATTCAATTTTTTTTACTACTGGTTCTATGGGCTGTGGTGGCTATAGCGTGGCTTGGTGGCCATGGCTTGATGGCCATGTCTTGGTGGGCGTGACAGGGAAAGGATACTGTAAAATCTCCATTCCCTTCCCACCCCACTAACCTGCTTTCCAGCTCCATTCTCCTGTGCAGGGCAACAAAAGAAGTCCTAGCCAATCAGCTGGGACTTGGGAGGCAGAGAATAGATGAGGGTGGGACCAGTCAGAGGTGGTATTTGCAGGTTCATCAAATTACTCAAGATTTCCTCTACCAGTTCTCCAGAACTTGTCAGAACCTGCTGAATACCACTTCTGGTTCTGGGTAATCCATCATTGGAGGTTGATGATTCAATGCCCCTTCCAACCCCATGATTCTATGAGAGTGGGCATGTTTCCTGGTTTTCTGAAGTAGTAATTTTGGGATATATGCATTGACCAAACTCCATTAAGAGCAGGTAATGTGTTGCCTGTGTCTTCAAGGCAATGGCCCATCCCCATTGTTCTAAATTTCAAAACTTCAAAAAAAAAACAAACCTGATACAAAAATTTATGCCACCAGATAAAGACTGAATGCTCCAATTATCACATTAAACAAGAGGAAAACCTTCTATGCACCAGTTCCACCCACGCTTTCTACAATTTTGTAAACAACAAACTAAAAAACTCAAGGTGCTCAAGGACCTAATGGTAAAGACTGCAACGATGACACCATTAAAGCCAACCTCTTTAACACATTCTTTGGCTCAGTATTTGTAAACAGCAATGGACCATGCCCAGTGTTTCCTAGCCGAACCACAGAAAACTACATGATCTAATACATATCGATTTTACAGAAGACAAGGTTGAAAAAGCACTATGCAATCTAAAACCATCTCTATCTATTGGACCAGACGGAATATGTGCATACTTCTTAAAAATGCTATCCACTGCCACAGCTGAACCTCTAAACATAAACTTTGAAAAATCTTTCAGGACCAGCTCCTTGCCTAACCTATGGTCACAAGCCATGGTCATCCCCATCTTCAAAAAGGGAGACCCCAGCCTAGTTGAAAATGACAGACAAATCTCCTTATGCTGCATCACCTGTAAAGTCATGGAATCAATTATTAACCAATCCATCATCCTCCACTTAGAAACAAGCAGCCTACTCTCTAATAAACAATTTGGTTTCAGAAAAAAACTATCCTGTAATCTGCAACTCTTACACTGCAAAAACATATGGACTACACAACTCAACCAGGGCAAAACAATAGACGCAATCTACATAGACTTCTGTAAAGCCTTTGATTCAGTAGTACACCGCAAACTACTCCTAAAACTAAAATCTTATGGTATCTCTGGACACCTGCATAACTGGATAGAAGAATTCCTGTCAAACAGACAACAAATGGTCAAAACTGGGAGTGTCCTATCAAATTCTATACTTGTCAACAGTGGTGTCCCCCAAGGCAGTGTTTTAGAACCAACTCTCTTCATAATCCACATAAATGACCTCTGTGATCATATCAAGAGCAACTGTGTTCTCCTTGCTGATGATGTAAAGCTATTTAACACCACAGACAATACTGCTACCCTCCAAAAATACCTCGACAATGTATCAGAATGGTCAAACAAATGGCAACTTCAAATCTCAACAAATAAATGCTCTGTCTTACATATTGGTAAAAAAAAAAAGAGAAAATAAATTACAAGCTGAATAGTCAAGACCTTGTTGATGATCCAAGCTCTGTAAAGGACCTTGGAATACTCATCTCTAATGATCTAACTGCTAGAGCCCACTGTAACCACATAGCAAAAAAGGCATTAAAAGTTGTTAACCTAATCGTAGGTACCTTTTTCTCTGGTAATATCACACTACTAACTAGAGCATAGAAAACATTTACTAGACCTATACTTGAATACAGCTCATCAGTCTGGAACCCATATCATGTATCTGATATTAACACAATTGAGAAAGTCCAGAAATATTTCACAAGAAGAGTTCTCCACTCCTCTACTCGTTGTAGAATACCTTATGCCACCAGACTTGAAATTCTAGACCTAGAAAACCTTGAAATACGCCATCTTCGGTCTGATCCAAGTATGGTATATAAAACCATACATTGCAATGACTCACCTGTCAATGAATACTTCAGCTTCAACCATAACAACACAAGAGCACATAATAGATACAAACTCAAGGTTAACCACACCAAACTTGATTGCAGGAAATACGACCTCAGCAACAGAGTGGTCAATGTCTGGAATACTCTACCTGACTCTATGGTTTCTTCCCCAAACCCCAAAAACTTTAACCTTAGACTGTCTACTATTGACCTTACCCCTTTCCTAAGAGGTCTGTAGGGGGCGTGCATAAGCACACCAACGTGCCTACCGTCCCTGTCCTATTGTTTCTTTTTATTTTTCTTATATGTATTCATTTCATGTGTTCATAACTATGTATATACTTATACCTATTACCTTGTAAGCGATTGACAAATCAAAATCAAAATAAATCAAAATAAATAAATAATTGAGTGGTTCCAATTGCCAACATCTGACAGCAAGTTGCTGATTTGGGGTGGCCCTTTTTTTTTAACTCTCTTCCCCATTTGCAGAGAGTATACTTTAACATGATACAGAAATAACTATTTTTTAATTCTTTCATCCCCCCAAAATTCTTCACTAGTCTGAGCTAGATGGAATCATCACAAATTCTACTCCCTTCTAGCACTGATGATGTTACCTAGTTGGGTAATGAAACATCTGCAAGGAAACAACCAAGCTCAGAGAGCATGAAGGACCCCACGGAATCATTGCAGCTGTGATAGAAAGAGATGAAAGAAGACAGGGATTCTCAGAATAAGAGATGCCAGTGATGCAGTTAATCAGGTGTGCAGAGAATATGTGGTAATTACCCAGATCTGGGAAAACTAGGAAACTAGGATCTGCACACTCTTCCACCACTTACAGCAATAGTAAAATGTGTGTGTGTGTGTGGGGGGGTGATGCTTGGGGGAAATACTGAAGAGCTAAATGCTTTTAAAGGACCAATCCTTTAAAAGCTTGGAGTGACTGGAACAACTGTCTAGAACAGGGGCATCAAACTGGTGGCCCATTGGCCGGATGCGTCACACGCAGGTTATGCCCACTCCAGGAATGGGAAAAACATTATGAAATGTCACGTGATGGCAATGTGATGCCGCAAGTTTGACACCTGTGCTCTAGACCAGAGGAGGTATTCAGCAGATTCTGACCAGTTCTGGAGAACCAGTAGCGGAAATTTTGAGTAGTTTGGAGAACCAGCAAATACAACCTCTGACTGGAGATTTTAAAGTATCCTTCCCCTGTCACACCCACCAAGCCACACCCACAGAACCGGTAGTAAAAATAATTGAATTCCACCAATGGTCTAGATGGCTTCTTTCAATTCTGGAAAATTGTGAGTATAGACTCAATATGTTCAATATCTTGTCATTTAACCAAATTGTAGCCTGGTTTAAATCCTACGCTAGTATCTGCCTCTTGTTTTTGATTGCAAATATATATTTGAAGGGAGAGAGAGAAGACAACTTCAAGGAAGTGATGGATTTGTCCCAGTAATTATGACAGAGCTTGTTGGAAGATATTATTTAGCTAAATGGTTTGGTTTTCCAATCCATTTCTGTGTGCTCAGATAAAGTTCAAAACGACCTTTTAAAAAATCCATTCTAAAGATTCTCTTTACTTTGGGAAAGTCTGACTTTAGCAGCTTAAATTTAATTTTGTTCTTGAGAGAGATGGCTGCAGGGGAGGGTGAGTAGCACTGAAGATGCTCACATTATCCAAGTGGAAGAGAAAATGTCATTAAAAAAAAGCAGAAAAGGTATGTGCCAGTTACAGAAAAGTAATTAATGGATTTCACTTTCTCCAGTTCTCTCTGGTTTGATATTCAGACTCTTGACATTGTAATGACTGACACTCTGCTCCTGCTGCTTATGTTAACATAAAATTATTAATCTAATTAAAGGTATCTATAGGCAAAAGTGCAGATTCCACGGTGAGCAAGTCTAGGCTTTCAAAGTTACATTCCCTCTTTTCTTATCCCTTTCCCATTCCCAGCTTTGCAAGGAAAAATCTAAATGCTATTGTTTTTTTCTCTCCAAATAAACACTGCAAACTTAAGAATGCCTAACCCAAGTAATCCCAACTATGCTATAGTGGCTTTGATTTCTATGCTAATAGGTATAGAGTTATGACCTAAGAAGACAATACAGATGAACCTCATTACAGTCTGGAACAATGTCCAATGTTATACAATTTAGGAAGGAATTTATTTGAGCTTTTAATAATGGTAGTAAGAAAATGTTAATAGTTAGAGCTGGAGACAAGAAGCTAATGAATTTGCCCCTCAAGAGTCTTTTGAATAATTAATATTCTTTGAATCTACCCCTCTCTTGAACCTTTTATATTCCTCTTGAAATTTGTAGAGTATTTATGTCACTAATTGCTGGAAGGGAAGCATGTATCTATTTTCCACTCCCTCCTTTAAGAGAAAGGGGGTAATAATACTTTCTTATTTATCTATTTTGCTCTAAATTAGAGCACTGCCTTCTATTCTTACTTAATTATACCCAATCAAGGACTTATTGATTGATTCACTTCATCCTCTCTCCTTTTCTCTTACATGGGGGCCTCCTTTAATTTTGTCCTTACATCAACACATTATGAAATAGGTTGGTCCAATGAAGAGTAACCAGCCTAATGAGCTATGTGATCAAGTAGCTACATGACTCTGAGTCTCTTTATCCATTCTCCTACAGTTATCTTCCATAAAAAAACAGAGAATAACTATCTTCAGCATACTCTCTTTTATACTGGATTTAAACGAAATCTATGGTAGGTATAAGGATTTTTAATGCAATCTTTGAACACACACATCTATAATATAGGGCTTGTTTCGAAGGATAATTTAGATATCTAATATTTCAAGTTACCCAGTCACACAGAGACAGCCTATCTGTCCAGGTTCTACAAACATGCTTTGTAACTCTAAAGGTTAATGAAAATTCCATCAAATGTTCTCTATGTGAAAAATATGCTCATCGTGACTGCCTGGAATTACCCAAGCAAATGACTCAATTTCTAGAAACACCCAATTATGCATTTCCATTTTTCTGCCCATCATGCAAACCCAAACTGGACAAACATATAGCCCTGTTTGAAAGAGTTGACTCCATAGAAACACGAACATCATCCCTTGACATCATAGTAACATCCCTGGACATTTTAAATGAAAGATTAACTAATCTTAAAAAAAAAGACACAACACAAAAACCTGAACATCCAATAGCTACAAACCAACAAGTGCCACCTAATCCACCAAAAAAACATAAATCCAACAAATAATGATCTCCCAATCTTCATCAGAGAAGCTGTCGAGCACGAATTAAAGCATCCTAACGCCATCTTATTTGGTCTAGAGGACATCAATAGCAATGATGATGTCACAATTGTCCACAACATCATCAGTGACTATCAGGCATCAATCATCTCCCCTGATGAAACACTTGACATTTCCCACATTGACCCAGAGCTCAAAAACAGAGACGGCTCTGTGGCCCCATGCTTCTACAGGGTCATTTGCAAAAATGAATTAAGCAAGCGTAAATTCATTCATACTATAAATTCACTCGCCAAAAACAACACAAAAACCTCTGATCTCATCCTGACCTAACTTTACAGCAATGTGCCTGCTCCCAATGCACAGAACTCAAAAATCATCAATGGAGAGAAGGACCTGTACATTGATTACCGTGTAGACTGTATCAAAAGAAAGTCACGCAACCCACAACTCAGAATCCAACCCTACTTCAACCAATCACCCAAGACTAGGCACGCACGCCCCCAACTACCTCAATTCAAACCAATCGTGCCTACCGTCCCTGTCCTATTGTTTCTTTTTATTTTTCTTATAAGTATCCATCTCATGTATTCAAAAGTATGTTTATTCTTATACCTGTATCTTATAAGCGATTGACAAATCAAATCAAATCAAATCAAATAAATAAACAAAATAAACATAGCAAAAACATTTAGATCCTCAAATTATTTAGTTCTTCTAGTCAAATTCTGGGGTAGAATAACCAATATTGACACAGATATGTAGAGCTATAATTACAACAGCCATGGGTATCATTGTGTGCAGGCAACAAATTTTGGGAGAACATGGATCATACTTCCGAACTACTATCAAAACCAACCCATCCTCCTCCTCCTCTCTCTTTATTGCATACAGTATTAATGAAACTACTATCATGTATTCTGTGAGCTCTGGCTTAAATTTGGTCTTGCACTTTTAACACGGGCTGTGAATAATGTCTTTTTCTGACTCTGTTTGCACATAAGCTGAAATGTATTACATCTGTTTCAGCTTAATACAAATGCAATCTTGGGCAGTATGGCTTGAAAAGTTTAGCTTATAGCTTATTAGACTATGTGAAATCAGCAAACTGTTAAATAGCAAACTGTATCAAAACATGGTTTAGTGGTAATATATGAACTCAGACTTAAGTATCTCAGACCTTTTTGCCATACAAATAATACTAACTCTAACGTTAACATTTATAAGCACTAGTGAAATAGCATATGGGAAACACTCTGGCCCCTAACATCAAAAGCAAAGTGGTATATCTTGAAAACCACATATTAAACTGCATGGCGGGAAAGCTTATTCAGCCTGTAGCTTAAAAAACACCTTTGCAAAAGCACAGCAAAGTTGAGCTCAATTAGCTTTCAGTAAAGGACTATACAAGTCTCATTTATTTTTAAAATCTTCATGATTTCTTGTGATTGTTTCTTGAGTTGTCATCATCATTTCTTGTGTTGTTACTAATGTCGCTTGAATTGACTGCATGTTTGGTGTTTGACTCGTCTTCTCAAGACTCAGCATATCCTCAATCAAACGTCCTGCTGGAAAAGTTATTGTTGATGCTGGTGTGGATATATTTTCTTCCCAATTTTGGTGACAGTTGTATTGGTAGACATCATAAAAATTCAAAATTTCTCTGATTTCTTAAAGAATTATTTCAATATTACCATCAATTTTATCAAATCATCTCTGATAAATGTCAATATTTTTTCCTAACTTTGCCTCTCTCTTTTTTCTCTCTTAAATTAGTCACTCAAACTTATTTCTACAAAATCTAATATACTTATATCTATTTTATATATGAAAATTATATATATATATTTATGCAATAATACAATTTAATTTATTTAATGTAATATAATTTATAATTTAATTTAATATAATTTATGCAACAATATATACAAAAATATAAGAATAACAACAATATAGCAACAAAATAAGAATTATTATGACTATTATTTATAAATTATAATTTATTAATTTAATTTAATATAACAACAATAGAACTCAGAAGGTTATTACATAGCCCATGATCCAGGCCATTACAACCCAGGAGATTACAGCACAAGACCCAGGATGTCAAAACAATTAGAACTCAGAAGGTCATCACACAGCCCATTACCCAGTCATTACAACACAGGAGGCTGATAGACACACAGCCAATACCTCAGCTACACATGTTCTTATGAAAAAGCCAGCCAATCTGCAAACATTAACTCCATCAACCAATCAAGAAATGAGAACACAGTCAACCTTCCCACCAGTATTTATAGAGAGGCAGAAGCTCAGATCACACTTTGCTCGAACAAGCACGAAGCTGAAAGCACTAACCTGAAGATGGCGAGTGTGACCTCGTCGAAATGTTGCCAAGATACTCTCAAACTTACACAGGAAAAAACCTGAACACACCAAGACCTGCATATATATATCTGTGTGAAAATCTACAAAAGCATACACACACACACACACACACACACACACACACACACACACACACACGTATGTATGTATATGTATATGTATATGTATATGTATATGTATATGTATATGTATATGTATATGTATATGTATATGTATATGTATATGTATATGTATATGTATGCAGCTTCCGGGAAACCAAAGTCTTTGGGTTCCGGAGGGAGTATGTTTTTGGGTACAGGTATGCAGGTTTTGGTGTGTTTGGGTCTCTTCCCGTGAAAGATTGAGGGTACCTTGACGACGTTTTGACAAGATCCCACTCACCATCTTCAGGCTGGTGCTTTCAGCTTTGTGCTTGTGTGTGTAAAGCGTGATTGGAGCTGCCGTCTCTCTATAAATACTGGTGGGGAGGTGTGGTGTGCTGGCTCTGTTGTAAGTGGGCTGGTTGGCTGTGTTGTTATTTCTTGATTGGTTGATGTTTACAGATTGGTTGGCTTTTTCTTAAGAACCTGTGTGGCTGAGGTACTGGCTGTGTGTCTATCAGCCTCCTGTGTTGTAATGACCTGGATAATGGGATGTGCGATGACCTTCTGAGTTCTATTGTTGTAACATCCTGGGTCTTGTGCTGTAATCTCCTGGGTTGTTGGCTGTGTTGCAACATCCTGAGGTTTTGTGGTGTAACCTCCTGAGTTCCGTGATGTGATATCCTGAGTGGATGGCTGTGATGTAACATTCCAGGTTTTAGTTTGGCTCTGAGTTTGAGGTCTGGCTATGTGCTCATGGCGTGTGTCAATTTGCTTAGTTTGGGGGTCAGGGAGTGTGGCAGCTGATGATGCAGCCATGGTCTGGTTTCTGGCAGTGCTTGCCTTTCATCTATGGGATGGGTTTGGGTTTGAGTCTGGTGAGGGAGATTGGTGGTGGCTTTATGTGTTGTTTTGGGTCCAGTGTTGGTTTTCGTGGCTGGGACTCGTTTGTTGATAAGGGCTAGTTTCCAGATGTCTGGTAGGCAGGAGGTATTGTCCCATTTATTCATGTTGTGTGGGTGTTTCTCTATTTCGATGGCTTCCCTGATTATTCTCTTGTTGAAGTGTTCAGTACTAGAGATTAATTTGGTTCCCTCAAAATTAATTTCATGTCCTGTGGCTTTAAGTTGCTGGAAAAGAGAGGAAGTATTTTCTTCTTTTCTGACTGTGTTCTTGTGTTCTGCGATGCGTACATTGGTTTGTCCAATGTATGTCGCAGAACACAAGAATGCAAAGGATTAAATTCATACAGATTTCCCAAGCCTCAAGCTTATTGAATCTGTTAGACATGCTGATATTTTTCATATATACATATATCAGTTTAAATATATTTGATTATTTTCTTATAAATTATATGTCTTATATTTTATTTGGTTAATTAATTGATTTAATAAAATTATAAAAACCTAGAATATGAGGTGATATATCTTATAAATCAATTGGTTAACTAATTAATCCAGTCAGAGTATGAAAATCTAGAAATTAAGGTACATAAATTCATTATTCTTACAAGTACTTATCTATATTATTTAAATCCTTCAGTTGTTAATCAAACTCCTTCTTCTTTTCTTATTTTTTCTTTCTTTTTTCTTCTTCTCTCCTGTTCAGCATCAAGTTGCTTTTTACACTTCTCTATTTCATCAGCTGTCTTTATTTGCTGAGTCGCTGTCTCTCTTAATTAGCACAGTTACTGTCTTCCTTCAAAATTCAAAATTCTTCTGAATCTCCCTCTGTTCAACTGTCAAATTGGTTAGTTAGTTGACTCAATAAAATTATAAAAGTCTAGGAGATGAGGTGTTATATCTTATAAATCAATTTGTTAAATAATTAATCCAGCTAGATTATAAAAATCTAGAAATTAAGGTACATAAATTAATTGTTCTTACAAGTATTTATCTATATTATTTAAACCCTTCAGTACTTAAATGTTAAACAAACTCCTTTCTTCTTTTCTTATTCTTTCTTTCTTTTTTCTTCTAATTAGTCTGATTTGTCAATGTTTCTTTCAATTAACACTGCCACTTTCTTCCTTCAAAATTCAAAATTCTTCTGAGTCTCCCTCTGTTCAACTGTCAGTTTGCTCGCCATTAATTATGTCTTCCGCTCCTTTCTGCTTCATATTCACCCTCAATTTGCTATTAAATTCACTTTCCCTGGAGACTCCCTCTGTCAATCACCTTTTACAGGACTCTCTCCTCTCACCTCTTTAAATTATTTAAATTTGTTGTTTCTTTTCCAATATCTTGTGTTGATCTTCACTCTTCTGCTTCCCAATCGCAGCTGATTATCATGGCTTTGGACCCGTCATGAATGCTGGGTTTATTATGCTCCGGTTTCAAGGGGTTTCCTCATGTCACATGAGAAGGCTGTTTCCCTTCTCAATGCTTCCAAAGTTTCCCCTCTATTTCATGTGCCTCTTCAGGGTCCATGATGGCCAGAAAGGCTCCCAAAACATAAAAAAAAAACAGATTTCGGGGTACAGAGATCGTTCCCTCTGCTCTGCTCCACCAGACTTTGCCACCAGAAGTCCTATGCAAGTCCCATTTATACTAACACATTGGTGTAGAATCCTTAATGGCACTATACAGGGCTAGTGCCAAGAAACCATGCATTCAAGGATGGACAAGTACCAATAGAAGAGAATATTTATAGCTCAGGGTTGAACTGTGGGGCCCTTGTTGCTCCCTGAGCTTGGTGCAGATATTTCATTAGAAAACTAGGTAACACTAGTGCTAGTAAGGAGCAGGGTTTGCTCTCAATTTATATTCCAGTGATTTGTTCTGTCAGTATTACTGGGGCTGGTCTTTTTGGTTCTTTGGTTGGGCTGTTTACAGTATTATTAGCTTATTTTGCAGGCCCTTGGTTGGGGTATTGTTTATTTCTTGATTATTGGTCTAAAGTTAATCTACTCATCTGAGTGTTGATTGCTGGTGATAAGGTCTTTAGGCCTTTTCAGCTTGTCAATTGTCTCCTCATCAAATACTTCACCCAATGTTTAGACTTAGCTGCTCCAATTGATCCTATTGATTCAGTTAATGGGAAAATAGAATCATCACAGGCTGTATATCTGGAGATATGATCCTTACTCTCTCAAGTCAGTTGATCTAGTTTCTGAGGGAGGTTATATTTACTTATTTTGGTTTACAATGTCATTTTTTTGGTTTTAAGCATTTAGGTTTCTAATCAACATTTTCAGGGTCCTTATTTTTGTCCCATTAACTTTTTTCCCAGACCAACTTTCTACAGTACATGCATATCTGTGTCCCACCTTTAGTTGTCCTACTTGACCTATAACCAGTAGTGGGATTCAAATAGTTTTACCACTGGTTTGGTGGGCATGGCTTGGTGGGCATGGCTTGGTGGGCATGGCTTGGTGGGCATGGCTTGGTGGGCATGCTTTGCCTAACACCGGTGCAGGTCAAATGAAATTGTATACTGCTCTGGGCAACTTACAAGGGATGCTAAAAACATATATTAACACCAGTTTAAAACAGAAGAGATGAAACACAACAGATAAAATAGTTAAATTTATTCTATAATAATTAATTAAATTAAATTAATTCTATAATATGTTGTGGAAATAAGTCTGAATGCCCAATGTATTTGTTGCCCTCCCAATATAGAGGTTTTAATCCTCCAAATTTCCCATCCAGCAGGGCTGTGAAAACTGGGCTGCAAAAGTTTGCACAACCTCTTAGTGGCAGCAAAGAGTTTTCAACAACTTTATACTAGCAGCTGTTTTCTAGCAGTGACCCAGTGTTTTCTAGCAGTGACCCATACTACTTTAGATGTAATAGACAAACCATGTAGCTTGCTTAATGATGAGAAATCTGGGTGTTGAGTCCAGCCTTCAGAGAGCTGGAGAAAATACAAATTAAGAAAGGTTGCTTAGGTTATAATTTAGAGCTAGATCTATTACAGCAAAGGTGTCTTATCACACAAAAAGGGACGGCACACACCGGTTACTGGAGAATTCATACATGGGTGTGAGCCTTGATCCTTATTGTAACAGTCACTGGAGATGGAGAAGACCATGTTACAGCTCACTTCCTTAACCTGGCATCCTCCAAATATACAGTATTTAGATTCACTGCACCGAAACAGATAGGTTGACCTTGGAAATGAAAGACAAGGATGAATCTGATTACTATATGATATGGAATAAATTTTATTATTGGAAGGAACTGAACTAACCCTAACCCTAACCCTAACCCAAAATAAATGATTCAACTGATAAGAAACTGAAAGGGTTTGAACTCTATAAAGACCTAATGTATATAAATGTATATAAGATTTTGTATAAGATGTAAGGACAAAGAAGTCCATCATGTTCAATGTTTTTAAATATTGTAATCAATAACATTTGGATATATATGAATATATATACATATACATATATACATATATACACATATACACATATACATATATACATACACACACACACACACACACACACACACACACATATATTCTATCATCTCCATTTCATCAGGGTTAATGGGGAAAATTGAGCTGTTTGGGAAATGCTACATGAATCCATGTTATAGTGATAGTATTCACTTTTTTCTCCAGACTTATCACTTTATTGAAGGAATAACACTCTCATCTCCTCTGACAATTAATAAAAGAATCTAAAGGCTTTCAGTATGATAGGTACATCACCGCAAATGCTCTGGATTGGATTTCTTCTCTAGTCACAAAGCAGTAAATGTTTGCTAGTGGCAGCCGCAGACTGCATTAAGAAAAAACAATCAGACAAAGAGGGACATTTTCTGGCCAATTCCCTAGCCACCTCATTCTTGGAGTTGGATTGTATTTGGGGTCTCTGCTTACCTTCTCCACATGCATCAGCTCAACTTTTGGTGCTATGCAGGTGGGAGCAAAGACCTGTTTTGAAAAACTGCCCAAGGCAGAAATCGAAGACAGCGTTTAAGGCAGGATAAATTATTTCACAACTGTATAATCCCATACTAGCCTAGAGGTTTTGCATTGTTTTATACAATTTTTGATGCAGAACTTAAAAAAAGATGTTGCTACTTTCACAAACACTCTGGTGGCTTAGAAGCTGTTTCTACAGACAACTCTTCTCTCAGTGCCTCATGTCTCGCCAGTGAAAGCTGAAAATGGACAATACTAGGGGTGACCATAAGAAGGACCCAAAAAGTCAAGACAACAGCTGTTTGATCAAATTCCTGCCCCCTTTTAGGGGCGGGACTTCAATTTTACAATCAATTCTGCCATCTTGGCTTTAGTGTCATGCACCACCATTGATGTATCTTGGACATTGGACTCAAACCATGCTTTATATGAAGTAGAACATGTGAATATGAAATATATTTATGAAAGCAGTTGAGTTTGGGAGGGGCTGATTGCTACATGGAATTCAATAAGCAAAGTGGGTTGTTAGAACCTGATACTATAGCTGTTAACCTCTTACCTGAGTTCCTTGAACCTTACCTGTCCTTTGATCAGTTTTTAGTTCAGTTCTCTCTAGACACGGGATTGAGTTTCTGGGCTTTATATTTGCTCATTAGACCTGAATAATTATCTGGAGCTCATGACTGTGGGACTAACTTACAAGCTTTTGATCTCAGCTGCCTGACTCTTACAGCTGAGTTTCTTGGGGACAGAATAGGATGCTTTGGGGCATCAAGAAGAGTCTTATCTGGTAACTCGTAAAATCTCACTCTGAGGCAAACTTTGCAGCAAAGGATTAAATTCATGCAGATTTCCCAAGCCTCAAGCTTACTGAATCTGTTAGACATGCTGCCAAGAAATGTGGGGAGTTGAAAACTAACACATATTGAAGACACCAAGCTGGGAAGGTTGTGATTGCATATGAATAAATTATATATACCTGAATATCTGGGAAGGAATAGGGTATGAATAGTTTCTTTGTGGTCAAGGCCCCTGTTTTCTGAAGACAAAAATCAATGGTGGGTATGTCTTCTGGTGATTTTTTTTTTCAACTCAACTGATTTTTGGAAAGAAAAATTTCCAAAGAAACTCAGGACACTGTCTGCTAAGCAGGATAATTCTCTGAAAACTGAACAGGATGGAACCAAATCTGATATGTAGAAGACGCTAGCAAAATAATGATTGAGCTAAAAAATGAGCAGGATTTGGCTGGAAATACAATTCCCTAGTGCACCACTATGGGAAATGCTAATTACTCAATTCTTCAGATCCTTGTGATCGTAAGACCCAGAACTCGCTGCTTTTAAGGGCTTGGGGGAAAAAATCCTGACTTTCTGCTTGTTTCCCCACTTCTTCCTTTTTTTTGGAAAGAAAGCCTTGAAGTAGCCACCCCAAGTTCTTCCTACTTTTTGTTTTCCCTCCTGGGACTTTAAGTAGCTAGAGGAGCACTGGACCACATCTAGTTTCCAATTATAAAAGGAAAATGCTGATAGCATCTCAGTCTAAGGGTGTGTTGGAGGATAATTTGTGTGGTGTGGAAGATCAGAGAGAGAAAATTTGTAGCTAAGGGAGTGGAGCATCTATAAGGATAAAGGACAGTTTAACAGGCAACTAGTTGTGGACTCTAGGATACCAATAGAAGACAGACTGAAACAGAAGCCTCGCCAGCCCAGCAGAGATACTGAGAGTCTACAGCAAAACATCATCTGGTCAAGCACCTTCTTCTCTTCCTCTCTCAGAACAGATTGAGACCATACAAAGCCAAGTTTGCAGTTCAGAACAAGAAGCTGAGAGCAACAGAAGCCAACTGACTTTTGAAGGTGGCTAAAGGCTTTCTTATAAGCTCGCATAACAAACCATAACAGAAATGTTCATAGGACTGTTTAGGAATTATATAAACACATATTTATAGACATTAGTATTTGTACTGGATCTAAAGCAGAACCAGAACTCGCAGTCCCCCAGTTACTATCTTGATGCCTTAACCATAACACCAAAGTCCTCACACAGAGTAATATAGCAGAGGTTTAATGTTAAGTGTTAAATGTTAGGAAATAAGCAAAGCTTTTCAACTTTTTGTATAATAAAAAATCTTCCTAGAAACACAGACTCACATATCTATCACAACTTTTTCTTTTGTCACTCTGATCCATTTTCTTGTCTTTGCTAGTGAAGAATCAGATTGTTCTTTGCAGGCTGAATGTATTGCTTGGAGTGAGCTTTATTACTTATTTTACACCATTTTTAGCTGACTCCATTACTAATGGATGCTGGGGGCGGGGGATACAACAAGTTCAAAGCAAGCAGCATGAAAAAAAACTTTTCCAAATTAAAAGTCAACAATACATGACAGTTCATCAAATGAACAGAACTAAACACTCAAATTAGATGGTTTGGGTCTGCTTACGAAATGCCAGCATGATTGAAGTCCTCCATACCTTTGGGGGAGGGTTCCCAAAGGAAGTGCGAAGAAGTCCTATTGCCTGATCCATGTCACAAGAACCTTAGAAGGAAGGGGGACTCTAAAGCCTCTCTTGATGAACAGAGTGGATGATCAGTTGCAGCAAGTGTTGACTAACAGATGACAGTGTCATAACAGAAAGGGTTCCAAGGCTGTGGAGCAGCATAGTGAACAGGGCTTGAAAAACAATATACAATATATATAAAAGCCACAGTGACACAGCGGTCAGAGTGCAGTACCCAGGCTACTTCTGCTGACTGTCAGCTGCCTGTAATTTGGCAGTTCGAATCTCACCAGGCTTAAGGTTGGCTCAGCCTTCCATCCCTCCAAGGTTGGTAAAATGAAGACCCAGATTGTTGGGGACACTAGGATGACTCTGTAAACTGCTTAGAGAGGGCTGTAACACACTGTGAAGTCATATATAAGTCTAAGTGCTATTGCTACTGACTTCAAAATAGGTATTATTCTAGTTTAACGCTGATGAGACTATTTTCAGATTTTCACTGGCTGTTCATATATCCACGCAAACTCAGACAAAACAGTTTTCAGCTGAGGAATTGAGGGTAGAATTTAGTCTAGATCCTCATAGGAAAGCTTCACAGGGGAGAAAGGAAAAGATGCAGATGTTTTGTCAAAGAGGAAATCTTAATCAGAGGAGAACTCTGTAAAAAGGGGATTAGAAACGAAGGTGATGGCTGGCAGCTAAAATGAATGAAATAGGCAGCAATGGAGGTTGATGAAGATGAACTGTTGGTTTTAGTCCACAGAAGGGATGGCCAATGATCCTAAAAATGGATTAGGCCATATTTGCACTACTGATGTCCCATTAATTCGTAAATCCACAAAGTATTCAAGGGCACAATCTGGGGAAAAAAGTTCTAATGAGGATTGATTCAGGGCCTAATCTACTCACCAGAGGATCCTTGATGGGACTGAAGATGATACAAAAAAAGAAAGATCAAAGGTTTTCTCTGTAAAAGGAACAAAAATTACATCAAAGCCAGCTGACAGTTTGTTTGATTGAACCAAAGAAAGAGGAAATCTTGCCAGAAGTTCCTGAAATACTTTGTTTTTAACCCTAGGATCCAGGAGAGTGGGTAGAGAAAGAATCAGAATAGTAAACACAAATGTTGAGCTCGTATCATAATCTCCACACATTGCATGCTTAGATCTGAGAGCTGAACGCTGGAGTTCAGAAAAAAAGAATATGATTTCATTGATACTTTTGAAGCACTGCTTTATCTGAAGCAGGGAATGCAGAACAATTAGATCACTATAAATTGCATTCGCACAGCTGGAGGCTAAAGAAATGAAATTGTCTTTATCACCTTTCTCATTGGTTTTTTGTTTGTATTTTATTTGTACTTTGAATACAAGAAAGGGGGACCGGGAGAAGACTTGGAATGCTGTTTTGTACTGACTTTTCCAATCAAATCTTTCAAACTCCTTGCTGGATCGCACAAGATTTGTTTTTTTATTTATTTATTTTTGTCAATTGCTTACAAAATAATAGGTATAAGTAAAAACATAGTTAGGAATACATGGATACATATAAGAAAAATAAAAAATAAAGAAACATTAGGACAGGGACAATAGGCACGTTGTTGCGCTTATGCACGCCCCCTACAGACCTCTTAGGAAAGGGATGAGGTCAATAGTAAATAGTCTAAGGTTAAAGTTTTTGGGGTTTGAGGAAGAAACCACAGAGTCAGGTAGAGTATTCCAGACATTGATTATTTGATTGATTGATTGGGAATCACATGGAAATCAACTAAGAGTCACATGAGGTCCTAAGGCCACAGGTGGCTCATTCCTGAACTAAATGCTGGTGTGGAACTCATTATGGTTTTCTCATTATCACAGAATTCTTCCTTTTTTCTTCTCTGTATCTTGTATCAGTCCCAGAAAGGTAGTGAAACTTCAGAGCATCCCTCATATTGTACCTGATTTTTGCTGACTGACATGGCCATGTTCAATTTGTTTTCTTTCAGTGCAGAACTGTTTTGACATTTTTTTTAAAGTGTATGACACGTGTTACCCAGGGATCACCGAGGTGGCTGGCTGCCTCTATGAAAGGATTTTTTTCGGGCGGTTTTATCTTTTACCTGTGGGATGCCTGAATGCCGGTAGGCTCCTTTTTTGTCCCTACGCAGTTTATTCGCTCATGGGCCTCAGTGGTGCACAGGCCCAGCATCTTACCACATGAGCCACTGCCTGAACAAGGAGAGATTTAACCTGGAAATAAGGGGAAACTTTCTGACAGTGACAACAACCAACCAATGGAATAGCTTGCCCTTGGAAGAGACTTTGAAGAAGAGATTGGACTCCCATCTGTCAGAAATGGTGTAGGGCAGGGGTGTCAAACTCGTTTTCACCAAGGGCCATGTCAGCGTAACGGTTGCCCTCAAAGGGCCACATGTAACTGTATGACAGTATAAATGTAATCAAATGTAACTACTCCTAAATGTTAATTAACTCTGAATTTATTATTTATTCAAATTACAAATATTACATATGCATTTGCATAAATGTAAAAAAAAGGTTGCTAGTAGCTCTGTTAATATAACATAAAAAATGTACTTTGTCAAGTTAAGAAACCCACATTACTCCATCAATCAATGATCAATCTATCCAAGTGAATAATAATAGAAAAACATCATCCAACATCAGTTATGACAATAACTTTGTTCAAATCCTTTTTGTCACAGCTAGGAGGGGCAGAATAACAGAATAAGTACAACCAACAATTGTCAGCTGTTAAGAACATATGTGACAGATGTAGCATTTCACAAAAACAAATGGCTGCATATAGCCTTGCAGATTTGTCTGCATAAACATATAAATCTATAAACACTAACTGCATTACTACACATATAAAGTTATATTTGTAAATAACTTAAAATAACAAAATCAGGGTTGTCTCAATTCACAACTATATTGTCTCAAGTTTTTAGGTGAAGTTCATGAGAAGATGCTGACTGTCCTGGAACACACAGAGTGGATCTCCTCTCCTCCATCATAATCCATTGATCATGTTCTAAAAATAACAAAATGTCAGCACAATCATTAAATTGCACAGTTTAACTATTCTTCTTTTTGATTGCGATACATTTTATTATATAGTAATTAGGTTTTAAAAATGCTTACTTATGCATTTTCTGGCTGGATCTTTGATACCGTTTTTCCGTAGCCAGTGTGTCAATGTCTGCTTTTAGGTCTTGTGCTGAAGCAATCCATAGAACAGCGTGGAGGTTCTCATCAGTGATACGTGATCTATGTTTGTTTTTGTTTAGATTCATTGTTGAAAACATCTGTTCACACAGATAGGTGCTCCCAAACATAGACAGAACACGGGCTGCATGACGTCAAAGCTGTGGCATTGAACCAGAGGGTATTTTACGGTAAAAGTCCTGGATCGCAACATCTTTGAACTTTGCTTTCAGGCTACGATTGCTTTGAAGCTCGATTAACTCCACCTGAAGGTGCTGGGGTGCAGTGCAGTCGTCGGTGGTGAAAGGATCGGCAAAGATGGCAAAGTCTGAGTGCTACGCTTTAAAGTCAGAGAAGCGCTGATCAAACTCATTTATTAATCGGCTCACTTCGGTAGCCAACTGAGCACATGAAAAAACACCAGGAAATAAGGCTGAAATGCTTTGGCAAACAGGAAAGTGAGCAAGATTGTCCTGTTTGACTTGGCACATCCACAGATCAAGTTTACGCTGGAAAGCCATGATCATGTCGGACATCTGCGTAATGACTTGTCGATGTCCCTGCAGCTTCTGATTCAGTTGGGCGAGATGCTCGGTTATGTCACATAACATAGCAAAGTCACACAGCTAGTTGGGATCTGACAGTTCAGACATGAATTTTCCTTTACTTAGCATGAAAAGAGCAACATCTTCCCTAAGTTCAAAAAATCATTTGAGGAGTTTACTCCTACTCAGCCACTGTACTTCTGTATGGTACGGCACATCTCCATGCTCTGAGCCCATCTCCTGCAAGAACAGCTGGAACTGACGGTGATTCAGGCCACGCGCTTGAATGAAGTTCACAGTTTTCATGACCGTGGTCACTACATGATCCATCCCCAGCACCTTCCCACACAACGTTTCTTGATGAATGATGCAATGATACGTTACCAGAGGCGTCTGACAATTACTTTTCAGCATTTTGTCTTTTATTAGTGCAACCAAGCCCGCTTTTCCTCCACACATTGCGGGTGCACCGTCTGTAGTTAATCCCACCAACTTTTCCCAAGGCAATGCATTTTTACTCATGGACTTCTCCACCATATCAAAAATGTCCTGTCCCGTTGTGGTCCCATGCACGGCAGCTACATCCAACAGCTCCTCAGTGACAGAGAGGTCCTACTTCATGCCTCGAATAAAAATGGATAGATGTGCTGTATCTCTGTTGTCTGTGCTTTCATCAAGAGCTAATGAAAAAGCTATGTAGCTACATGTCTCTTGGGCCAGCTGTGTCGACAGGTTTCCTGCTTAGTTCTGTAACTCGGTCCACAATGGTGTTCCTTGATAAACTGACATTTTTAAAAGTCTGTATCTGGTCGGGGCACACCTGCTCACAGACCTTCAGCATGCACTGCTTCAAAAACATGCCCTCTGAAAAACACTTTGAAGCTTGGTCGATTTCTTCTGCAATGATGAAGCTAGCTTTCACTGCCACAGTGTTTTTGGTTGTGGCTTTCGTGAACACATTCTGCTGCAATTGTAATTTGCTTTTTAATTCTTCAACAATCTGTCATTTTTCTGAAAGGCTAACTTTGGCATACTTAACTCCATGTTTGGTTTCAAAATGCCGATGTAGATTGTACTCTTTGACAACCGATAATGCCTCGTAACATAAAAGACATACTGGTTTCTCTCCTTGAAGCACAAACATGTATTCACCTTCCCATCTTTCTTGAAACATCCTTCCATCTGCATCACCTTTCCTCTTCCTGGACATTTTGGGATCGTTTGTAATTCCACATAATTCAACTTGCAGAATATAACATTGATGCGGATACACTGCAACCTAGTGGCGGGATTTCGACAATTTGCTGGTAACATAATTAGTATGCATTCTGGGAAATGTAGTTTGTGGTCAATGCTCTCATTTGCTTTATTTATTTAAAGACAATCGGAACTTTGTAGCTCTCGCGGGCCACATAAAATGACATGGCGGGTCACATTTGGTCCGCGAGCCTTAAGTTTGACACCTGTGGTGTAGGGTCTCCTGCTTGGGCGCGGGATTGAACTAGATGATCTACAAGATCCCTTCCAACTCTGATTGTCTGTTAGCTGTTATCTGCGGCCCCATGCTTTGACATTGCCATCTTCTCACAGAACGTTTATTGAATTTCCAATTCTGCCAGCACATAATAAATACTGTTAGTTTAGCCTAAGCATTGTAAATAAATAAATAAATGAATAAATGAATAAATAAATAAATAAATAAATAAATAAATAAATAAATCTAGTCTACAAACTTTTTTATCTAAATACTAACCAAGTTTCATCCTGTTTAGTTTTTTCAAGATCATTCAAAGTCAGATAGGTATTACCACCTGCTCGGACATAATAAATATTCTTGTTTACATTTTCCCTGTGTGGCTTCTGTGTTTACAGACATTTCAACAAATGAGTAGATTCGTATCAGCCTTTATCATGATCTGCATAATCAGCATGAATACAATAAGAGCATCAGAAGATGGTCAGGTGCTGTGTTTCTTTCCTGTGTCCTCCTCTCCTTTTATACTTCAACAGAGTTAAGGATAGTATAATTCAGTGTTCTCCTACATTTCCAGGAACAATGGATAAAGTTCAGTCTGTTTTGATAGTGAAATCCCCTCTTACGGTTCTATTGTGCTTTCTTTTAAATCAGCCCAAAAAACAGTAAGGGCAATTTTGATAATGAGAAAATAACAATATCTCAAAATTCAGTCAATGTAAAAGTTAATATTTATGCTTAATAAAGCAAATAAGTGAAAGTAATGAATCACCAGTTTTAGTCATTTAGCTGCTATTGTGCACAGCAAGAGCCCCATCAGTTTAAAAAGGGGAAAACAATAGAATTTTATTCAGCATAATAGGACATTGCAAACAGTTGATAAAACAAACCAGGTGCGCTGTCCTTGAAATCACCGTCTAAATGTATTCATTGCAGATGTACTTCTATCCTCACATTCCAAATGCATTTTATACTCTTTTATGTATAATTCATACATGTATAATATTAGCAACTCTTCTAATATTATGTTAATCCATGTAATATTGCCACTCACTTGTTTCTTAGATTAATTAAAAACAGTTCCAATCTGAATTTACTGATAGAACAACCGAGGATGCATCTTTACTCATGGTTAAGCGAACCAGGGTTTAGTCAATTAGCCCAATTTTCTGGGTTCATATAGCATATTAAAACATAGACTCATTCCACTGGCTGGGTTTACATGCTACTAGGCTAAAAAGTTGTTAAGCATATTGTGAAAATTAGTTTTCTAATCTTATCACATTCCCATAATCAAATCAGGATAATTTTCTTCCACAGATCTTCAGAGATTCCTAGCTCCTCCCCACAGTATCTCTTTCCTGGGTGGATCCATTCTGCAGGAATTGTTTGTGAGCTGCTCATGTATCAAGAGAGGAAAGGGGATGCCTTCCACATCATATATTGATCTTAGTAGACATGTTGATTCCCTGCCCCTGTCTCTGATAATGAATATTTATAAAAGCATAGTTACAGAATCACCGTCTTCTTCCTCAATCTTCCCAATGCAAAGAGTAGCTTCAGATAAGACTGTTTTGTTAAAACTGTCATTCAGAGAAGGAATTAAATGCCCTGTTTCTAGCCCTACAGGAACTTCCCCAAAATAGGTACATCCAGGAAGATCCATTCCCTGGAAGGAAAGTAATTAGCCTTTTCTTTCCTGCAGCCAAAAGATGGGAGGGAATAGCAGTAGGAAAATTATCCTATGGGAAGACAAGGGTCCTCTGCAAACTTGTAATTGATTACTATAGTGCAGGGCTATCAAACTCACGGCCCACAGGCCGAATGTGTCATGCGCTGGCCACGCCCACGCCCGATTTAGCGAAGGGGAAAAAGTTGTGATACATCATGTGACAATGTCATGATGATGCAAGTTTGACACCCCTGCTATAGTGTATTTAGCCAGATATGACTTTCTTAAACCAGTCTAGAGTTTAGATCAGTGGTTCCCAAAGTGGGTGGTACCGCCCTCTGAGGGGTGATGGGATAACTTAGGGGGGCATTAAGAGGCAAGGAGGGTGGCAGAGGGGTGCTAAGAGGCAAGGGGGGTGGCAGAGGGGTGCTAAGAGGCAAGGGGGGTGGTGGCAGAGGAGTGCTGGAGGTGGGGTGAGTGCTATTCAGCTTCTCCCCACCCCACTTGCCTGGCTTGCTGGTGGCCAAGAGGAAGGTGACCCAGGGCTGACCCATTGCTGCTTGGGTCCTGTCTGGATTCTCCACAGCTGCTGGGCTTTGTTGCTAGGGGTGGGGATTGGGCCTTGCCTACTAGGGGCGCCCCTTGCCTGCCGCCCCTTCCCTCTACCGCCCACCAGCCTGTGTGCTTTGGCTGAATGTGGGCTGCTGCTGTGAGAATGATGTGAGTCAAGCCTTGCAGAGCAGATCTTCCACTCATGGAGCTTACATAGCAGTGGCCTGCACTCAGCTAAAATGCTTGGAGGGGTGGCTGGCAGAGGGGGATGCAGGTGGCGTAAACCTCATGCTTCCTGGTTGCCTCCTGCACTCCCCCTCAACAGCCGTGAGCCATGAGTCCCAGCAGCTGATGAGATGTGGGTTGGTGGGGAGCCGAGTAGTGACAGGTCTGCCCTGACTGGCTCACTTTTCCCTCTGCCACCAGCCACGGGAGTAAGGTAAGTTTGTAGGCAGTCGGGAAAGCCCAAAACACTTCGGTGGGTGAGGCTGCAGCCTCACTTAAAGTTCCCAGCCCTTTCCCAAAAGAGGGAGGGCTGGAAGTCCTGCCCACAGCCACTTTGTTGGACCCAGAAGCCTTGCCTGCCGGCTTTTCCAGGTAATGTGGGATTGGGCATGAATGGACAATCGTGCCCGATCCCTGGGACTCTGGAATACTGTCACAAGCGATGCTGCCGGGTGACTACCTTGTTGGAAGTCTGTTTGTGTGTGTGTGTGTGTGTGTGTGTGTGTTTCAGGTGGGTCTCCTAGCTTAGGAGGAGAGAACAAAGGAGGAAGGGAAGGGATAGAGAGAGAGAAAAAGAGAGAGGGAAAGAGAAAGAGAGAGAGAGGAAGAGACAAGAAAGTAAGGAAAGAAAAGGGAAAGAAAGAAAAAGGGAGAGAGAAAGGAAGAGAAAGGAAGAAAAGGGATAGACAAAGAAAGAGGGGGATGGAAGGAAGGGACAGAAAGAAAGAGAAAGAAAAAAGAGAGAGGGAGGGAGGAGAAAGTGAATGGGATATATGGAGGGAGTGATGCAGAGAAAGAAAAAGAGGAGAGAGAGAGAAGGAAGAGACAAGAAAGAAAAGAAACAGAAAAGGGAAAGAAAGAAAAAGGGAGAGAGAAAGGAAGAGAAAGGAAGCAAAGAGATAGACAAAGAAAAAGTGGGGAATGGAAGGAAGGGACAGAAAGAGAAAGAAAGAAAGAAAATAGGAAGAAAGAAAGGGAGGGAGGGAGGGAGGAGAAAGTGAATGAGATTTCTAGTCCAACCACCTGCTCCAGCAGGATTAGAAGGGTGTTGTGTGTGTGTGTGTGTGTGTGTGTTTCAGGTGGGTACACGTGCATGGCTGTCAAAACTTCCAAAACAGGTCAAGTAGTTCTGGGGAGGTCAGCCATAAATTAGAACACTTGCTAAGCAACCGCCCATTAAGCGAGGACCACGTGTATTTGGTTTGCCAGTCACATGGCCACCTGGCCACACCCACCCAGTCACATGACCACCAAACCATGCCAACCCAGTCATGTGATCACCAAGCTACACCAACAAATTAGACCACACCCACATTAAGAAATTTGAATCCCACTCCGGGTAGGGGGCAGTGAGGATGAGTTTGTAGCACCAGGGCGGGCAGTAAACTGAAAAAGTTTGGGAACCACTGGTTTAGATGGTATGAATACAGAACAGGAGTACTTTATTTGTTTAAAAGATTTATATGGTCCATCTTAAGCAGCTCTGGGTGGCTCACAATAACAAGTTTAAACTATACAAGTGGAAACTACTGCCAAGGTTCAAGCAGTAACTTGGTAAAAATTATAGCCATTAATACAACATTAGTAGTGAAAACGCAGCTGTAAAAGGTAATAGAGAGCAAAATAAACACTGATCAGGGACAGTCCAGTTTCAATGAACTGTTGAAGTTAGCCTGCAACAAACTGAAGTCAACTGTCCTAAAGAGACAGAAGCACTGAAGATGACATAAGGTGGGAAGTGTCTTTTAGACATAGAGCAGAAAAATGCTTTGTTAAGTTGCTTTGATGATCGATGGAGGAGTAATAAAGGGCAACATTCTGCCCTGTGGAAAAAACTGCCTTCTCATTCTAGTGATGGAGCAACTGGATTGTTTATATAAGCCATGAAATAACTCTCCCATTTTAAGATTAGTTAAGAGGGGGGATACTGAGTACATAGTGAGTAATAATATTGCCTCTGCTCATTTAAATTAAATTTAAATAAAAGAAATTTGAGTTCTTTGGACTTTATGCATTTTGTTGTTCTGGTTTGTTTGTCCATTTTTGGGGAGTGCGATGAATTCCCCATATAATTGCAAAACTTTGGCTCAAGCCTTATGCAGACAGCATGGCATTTGGCCAACTGTATCTTATGCCACAGATGCCTGAGTGTTCAACAGTGCACATCTGCAGCAGGAATTGAAAGTTCTTTCCCTTCCTTTTTCCACCCACTGGTCAAAATCCTTGTCTCTAAGAGCTGTGAGTAGTTCCTCCTCTCTGGCTTAATTTCTGCGTTGAAATGATTTTTGATGGCTGCTCTGTTTCCTTTCCTCCCTGCTTTTGAATCGTTTTGTGACTGCCCTGTGGCAGATATTGCTGTGCATGTGTTTTTCAGATAGTTAATGGAACCATCTAGGGGTGGGATTCAAGTTTTGTAACAACTGGTTCTGTACGCATGGCTAGGTGGGTGTGGCCATGTGACTGGGTGGGTGTGGCTCCCCCCTTTTTTTTGGCACCAGTGCTGCGCCTCCCTCCATTTTTTTGCCTTCTTGGGCCTCAGGGAAGCCTCCTGGGTGAAGCAGTAAGTAAGCGAAGGGAATCCTGGCACAGCTGATCATAGGAGCAGCTGATCATTGGGAGGGGGAAAAATACCTTAAGGAATGACTGGGCAGGAAAGAACGCAGTCAGCAATGTCGGGCATGTGTGCAATGTTGCGCATATGCGATAAGGACTGACTGGGCAGAGAGGGGAGGGGCCAGCCAGGGGCACAATTTGCCGGGTTCTCTGAACTGTGAAGAATCAAAACAACTAGTTCTATAGAACCTGTCCAAACTGGTAGAATCCCACCCCTGGAACCATCCTATGGGAGTGATGGTGAAGGGAGGAGATTTAGTGGCAGAAAAATGACCACTGCCAGCCATGCCAGCAGATGCAGTGTGCTCTTTTCTCTCTCTGCCCAAGTCAGCCTTATAAGCATGTCTTCCTACCTGACCTGAATAAATAGGAATGTCATGCATTTTCATTTGTTGGTTGGCTGGTTTCCTAAAGACATATCAGATGATAGGGATTTTGCTTCTATTGGCTGCGAGGCATTCTTCAACCCACAAATATGTCTCTATTTTTAACTCATTTTTTCATCATGAATCTGGGAATCTCTGGGCACCTGGATCTTCCTGTACACCTGAAGATGAAGAAATCCATAGTGAGACTATAAACTCAGTAGGATCCAGCATTCCTCATTCCAGAAATTGTAGACTAATGCCCACAGTTTGTAATTTTTAACCCATTAGCTTTCCAGTGTTTGAGTGGCGTAGTGACTCAGTGGTTAAGACACTTGTCTTCATCTTGGAAGATTGAGTGTTCAGTCCTAGGTAGCAGCAGATGTTTCTTTCCTAGGGCACAAAGAAAAAATATCTGCTGTGAATTCCACATGGTGTGAGGAAGGGTATCTGACCAGCTCAGCTCCATACAGTCCCGATTCAACCGCAAATTAAGGGATTACAGGGTGATAAAAAGCTACCCAGTGTTTGTTCAGCTAAGGCAGTGCATACACATTTAAAATAATTGCCACTCTTTGTCCTGGAATATGATTTCTAAATATCTGGCATGAAATGGCAGAGTCGTTTGCATCTATTCTTAAATGTTATCTTTTTTTTTTGCTATACAAGGATGCAATATTCAACAGATAAACAAAACTAAGGAAGCAGCTGATGCTTTTATATTGCAGCACTCAGTCCAACAGCTGACTACCCAGGGCCAAGTAATGCAGCAGAGCTGAAAGCTTGTTCAAAAAGTGACTTTTGTTGTTGTTGTTGATGATCTCAAAGCTGCCAGTGAATAAATATGCTGAAAACAGCAACCTGTATATTTATTTCAAAAAATGTCTCCCAATGATTAAAATGATGAAGCAGAGGCTGTTTAGGAATGACCCAAACACATATAACTGTAATTCAAGTGTTCCTTTCCATCTATTGTTGAGCTATATTTTATAATCAGGGATAGTGGAACATTGTGAAGTGGAGATTTCCATGGGTAGAAGAAGAAGAAGACATAATTTTTGGTGCTTCCCAGCTCTGCCCAGTGTGCTGGGAAATCTGGAGGATTTAACTTGTAATGGGAAAGAACAAATAAGGAAAATTGTCACCCCACCCTTTTAATCATGGTGGTGAGATATTGCAGGATCCCCAGGTCCTTCTGCTAATGAAAAGTTCCTCTGTTGTCAGAGGGACAACAATGGACTTGCTCTTTTATTTCTTTATTGCAGCACATCTCTCCCACTATCATTCAACCCTTAGTTCTGTCCCATTTGGAGATGGAAATGAAAAGGAACTGGAGTACCAGCAACTTGACCATATTTTTCTGCTTTTTAGTCACTTTTGATAGAATCACCATTGCAAGTTAATTGTTCAGTAGGTTACATCTCCAATATGCAATTTTGTCCCAGGCTTCCTACATAAGCCTGTTTTTAGTCCTCTAGAGAAATATGTATCTGTACCATCTTTAAATTAGGGATGCTGTGGCTCAGTGGCTAAGACGCTGAGCTTGTTGATCAGAGGGGTTGGCAGTTTGGTAGTTCGAATCCCTAGCACTGCATAACACAGTGAGCTCCCATTACTTGTCCCAGCTTCTGCCAACCTAGCAGTTCGAAAGCATATAAAAATGCAAGTAGATAAATAGGGACCACTTTGGTGGGAAGGTGTGTTCTGTGTGCCTTTGGCATTTAGTCATGCTGGCCACATGGCCACAGATATGTCTTCAGACAGTGCTGGCTCTTTGGCTTTGTAACGGAAATGATCACTGCCCCCTAGAGCCATAAATGACTAGCACGTATGTGCAAGGGGAACCTTTACCTTTACCTTTTACCATCTTTAAAATAGAATTCATAAGGACTTGCTGCAGCAGGTGGATTAAATTTTTTAAACTCCAAAATATAATCCATATTTTTAAATTATTTTATATTTTTTATTCTGCCTTTATTATTTTATAAATAACTCAAGGCAGGAAACATACTTAATACTCCTTCCTCCACCTATTTTTCCCACAACAACCTTGAGCAGTGAATTGGATACAGAGAGAATGACTGTGTCAGACCTGCCCCAGTCTGATCTCCTAGGAAAGTAAAACTCTCAACTCCATTTGATTGAAGTGAAAAGACACTTTTACTAATAGATGATGATTGCAGTAGGGTCAAACAGAATCTGAAGTTCTTGTGCATCAATTCAAAACCAATCCTATTGTTTCCTCAGCCCTCCCTCCATAATCCATCCATGGGCAACTAATCTGGCACCACTGAGAAGTTTTGGGAAGTGCTGAGATATTTACGTTGGTGAAATTCCACTCTCAGAGAATGCAGCCTTGAAGATGCTGGCACAGACCGGATTTCAAAATGCCCTATTCTTCCTCAACTGTCAATCCACCCTAACAATTTCCCTTCATAAAAGTATACAGCTTTATTGCCCATTTGTTCCCCATTCCCTTCCCTGGTTGATAGCAGAACACCAGTGAGACGCCAAGCTGAACATGGTGGATCTAACAACTTGCCCAAACTCATTCAGCCAGTTTTTAGGACCTGAACTCACAGTTCCCTGGAACTATCCTGGTGCCTTTACCACTGGACCAAACTGGCTCTCTAATGTGTTTTAAGAACTGACATTTCTCAACATCAGTTGGAATTTGATCACATTTTGCATTTAGATACTGAAGCCTGCTTAATTTTTTTTAATACTCAGCTTTCAAAATTGATATTTCCTAAATAGGTTTTTACTAATAAAAATTGATATTTCTTAAATCGGTTTTGCTACATCACCTTCCCATATTCTCTTTACATATATTCAACTCATCAGCCTCCTTTTTCATACACATTTTGTTTAAAATTTAACCCCTTTAGCATTTTATCCTTGCAACAAATTTTAAATCTGTTTCTAGTCTTATTTATTTCAAAACAAAAGAAACCTGTCTTGTATATTTGCTGCCAAAGGTTTATAAAATAAGGGAGATTTTTCTCTTCCTCACAAGCCAAGGTTAATCAACTCTGCTTCTAATTTTCTAACTCTTCCATTCCTAATCTCCTAAATTCTTCTGGCCCAAATAAGATAAATTCTGCAAAACTGCACTTATGCTGCCAAGAGAACAGATTATGAAAAAAGGTACAGAGGTGTGAATATGCATTATTGATGTTAAAGCACAGGGAATTTTAACGAGTAGAGAATGGACTATTCAGCATGGGAAATCTTACTCTACGAGGATAAAAATCCTTCCAGATTCATAGACATATCCTGAGGCTATTTAACCTAAATTTGACAGGAGGATGTCAATGCATCATCTTCTATTTGGGTTTCTTGATGAGTCAGACTCAGAGAGTCAGTGGCAGAGGATGCAGCTTGCTGAAATCCCCTCTTTCCATCCCTTGCAGGGACATTAAAAAAAGGTAGTCTTGCATTTTCCCTAATGTGAGAACAGCAGAACTTTCATATTGGAAAGCATATGGGATAAGACATAAATTTCATTCATGAAGACCAATCTAAACATTTCCCATATAAATAAATATGAAACTCAGTGGAACAAGTTGCCTCCAGAAGTTGTGAAAGCTCCAATACTAGAGGTTTTTAAGAAGAGATTGGACAACTATTTGTCTGAAATGCTGTAAGGTTTCCTGGCTGGGCTAAAAGACCCCCCAAGGTCCCTTCCAACTCTGATATTATGTTAACTGTGGGGGTGGGGGGAAATTTACCAGTCTGGGATACAATGTCCTTGGTACAATACTTTGCAATTTTTTAAAAAAAAATTGCTCTGCCTGGCAACTGTTGGGGTCTAGATGGGATGAAGCAATCAAGCTAGGTAATAAGGTGTTGCTGTTTGTGCATTAAGTCTGTCAGCTTCAGTACTGATGTTTGATGGGGAATACTATATTAAGGGCCTTCCAGGAATAGATGGTGTTTAAGTAGATGAAGGCCATGGCCGGATGGCTTTTGACCAGCTTCATTCAGTGCACTAATTGTGCCCCTACCTGGACCAGGAAGACCTTGTCACTATAACTCATATTCTCATCATCAGTCATCTTGATTACCAAAATATGCTTTACAAAGGGTTGTCTATGGAGATTCTCAGTCATCCAGGTCTTGATTGTTCCAAAGGTGCTTTTTTTTCAAGAGGCAACTGGACTTTCTGGTTTTTCTCTGAAGACATTTAGCTTCTCGTTCAAGAAGCTTCTCATCAATCTTCAAGTACAACATAGTCCTTTCAATAGTTCTAAGAAGGCTCCACATCCATTTGCACCACTCAGGTGACCCTGATGACACAGATAAACCTCCAGGTGACCTTAACGACCTGCTAAAAGCATGCAAATGAACAGCAGTCTACAAGGAGTAAAACTCCTTCCATTCCCCACCATCGAGTCAGAGCTAAAGAAGCTTCTTGGATGAGAAGCGAAACGTCTTCAAAGAAAAAACAGAAAGGCCAGTTGCCTCTTAAAAAAATAAGCACCTTTGGGATTTACAAAGGGTTGCCTCTGATGATTATGCAGAAGTTCCAATTGTGGAAAATTCAGCAGCCACTTTGCTATCTAGCTGTTTGCAATAACAATACATTACAATTGTGCTTCAGATTCTGATTGGCTTCCGTGTGTAGTTTTAAAATGTGGACTTTTGACCTATAAGGCCTTATGTGGCTTGACACCTGGATACCTGCAGGACCTCATTCTTGGATCATACTCTACACTGTTGTGCCAGAGAAACATGCTGGCTGTTCTTCATTTCACGATGTGAGACGGCTAAGGTACAATGACTTGCCCATAGGAATAGCCCTTAAACTTGCTCAGCCTTGATTTTATTTAAAAAGATGCTGGAGAGGGTTCAAGCTCTACTGCAAAGTATTTATGGATGCCATACGTACTGATGATAGATTTTTGTTGGAGTTTGACAATTATTTAATTTGAATGGATGAAGAACGCTTCATTTTTTAATTTTTAATTTGTTTTTTTTAATCATGCATTCATCATGGATGTTTTATTGAACTAAATTGTTAGCAACCAGGAGTCCCACAGGATCCAGAAATTATATAAGGTGAATGAATAAATAAACTTCAGACTTGGTATAAAATAATTTCTTATGTACCTTTGACATGGATAATCTTTTCTACTTCAATATGAATTTTCTTTAATATGCAGATATAAAGCCTACAGCTCCTTTGCTATGAATTTTATATCTTTTAACCTTAGCATAAGAAAGCTACTCCAGGTTCTTTTTGGTACTTTCGCTGTCCCAGATACAGGTTTAATTTTAACTACCTACGTTGCTCTATAATAACATTCACTTGTGTATTGCCCCTAAGGGCTCTGAATTTGGAATTCAAATCTTGTTTGTATTTTCTTTAGAAAGTTCTCTGGTGTAAACCTTAGAGATACATATTCATACTGACTGTGTGGATTTTTCTTTCCCTGCCTGGTGAGCAAATTACTGATTGCAGCTTGATGAATTTTATTTATGTATTTGAAAGATTTATATAACTGCCCATCTTATATATCACAGCCCTGGGCATCTTACAAACAATCAAAACAATAAAAATGTAAAAGCAAAAATAGAAAGTCCAGGTACCTCTAAAGAAAACATATTCCTCACATCCAACAAACCACTTTCAGAGTCTCCAGCTATACACTGCCCCAATGCTTGTGGGAAAGCCAGGTCAGCAAGGCTTTTTGGAAGACTAGGATGATAGGGGCCTGCCAGATTATAGAGGGAAGGATATTCCAAAGGAATGAAGGAATTCTCTTTACAATTTATAATTTTTCCAAAAGCTTCAGTATCTTATGCTATAAATTCATAAAGTCACTATTGCATGTAATAAGATTTTGATAGGTTGGAGATATTATGTGTATAGTAACCCCTGTATTTGTATATGCCTACCCATGAAGTATATATGTACGTGCATACATAGTCAGCATATTTTCCCCAACAATCTGAGTCCTCATTTTACCGATCTCGGAAGGATGGAAGGCTGAGTCAGCCTTGAGCTGGTGAGATCCAAACTGCCAAATTGCTGGCATACAGTGATCAGCAGATGTAGCCTGCAGTACTACATTCTAACCACTGAGCCACTGCGGCTCTGCCTGCTTTCAGTGCAGGGGTGGGCTGCTACAGGTTTGGGCGGACCTGTAGCTAATGTTATGGCTGGTTCAGCAAACCACCAATTCCCACCCCTGGCTGGCCCTACCCCACCCCTCTCCTCCCACCCCTCCCTCCTATGTGTCTCCACGCGACCTGTTTTGGATGCGAAGTAAGTACAGGGCCCACACAGAGACTCAGGGAAGGGGAAAAAAGGGCTTCCCAGAGGCTCTGGAAGGCCAGAAACAGGCCTGTTTCTGGCCTCCAGAGGGCATTTGGAGCCCAGGGGAGGCAGTTTTTGCCCTCCCAGAGGCTTGAGGAAAGCTTCCCGAACCTGGGGAAGGTGAAAATGCCCCCCCATCACTGTGGCGCAGGAGGCTGACTAGGCCACACCCACCATGGCCTTACCCACACAACAAATGAGCAGAGAACCCATTGCTGCAATTTTTGAAGCCCACCTCTGATTCAACGGCATTTCCTCAGCAGGATACATCACTTTCTAACAGTAGCAGTTTGGAAACAGCTCACTGGAGCCAGTTAGCATGGTATGAAAAGTGCAATGTTTAATAATAATCAGAATGTAACAAATTAAATAACCCATCCTCTGGATTCCCATTCATAATAAATAAATGTAACCTCTCTAAAAGAGAAGTCACTGTTTATTTGGCAGCACTAAAAATACCTGTATTGTTAAGCAGCCTTAGTTAGTAAGGTGAGATGGGTTAAGATAAGAAGGCAACTTGAATAATGATGCTGCAGGTGAGAATTCAACTAGTCTGTTTCTGGATGCATAGGGGTAGATGCAGTCAAAGAACACTGGAGCCACCGTGCAATTCTCTACATGGCTTTTATCACATAGTTCTTGGTGTTCCATCTGCAAAATAGGAACAAAAATTCTTTAGAGGTACATAAGTCATTATCATTTATTTATTTATTTTATTTGTCAATCGCTTACAAGATAATAGGTATAAGTATAAATATGAGTAAGAATATAGGAAATAGGTACAAATAAATGGGGACAATAGGACAGGGATGGTAGGCACGATTGTGCACTTATGCACGCCCCTTAGAGACCTCTTAGGAATAGGGTGAGGTCAATAGTGCATAGTTTAAGGTTAAACGACGGCGGGTTAGTGGGTGTAACAACAGAGTCAGGTAGTGCATTCCAGGCATTGACCACTCTGTTGCTGAAGTAGTACTTTCTGCAATCAAGTTTGGAGCAGTTTACACTGAGTTTGTATCTGTTGTGCACACAGATGTATCTTGTATTGTTGCAGTTGAAGCTGAAGTAGTCATTGACTGGTAGGACATTGTAGCAGATAATTTTGTGTACTACGCTTAAGTCCAACTGTAGGCGGAATAATTCAAGTTTGTACAAGCCCAAAATTTCAAGCCTGGGGATAATAGGGTATTCTGTTGCAAGCAGAGGAGTGTAGTACTCTTCTCGTGAAATATTTCTGGAGTCGCTCAATTGTATTAATGTCCAATGTACAGTGCAGATTCCAGACAGATGAGCTGTATTCAAGTATTGGTTTAGCAGAGGTTTTGTATGCCCTAGTTATCAGTTCAATATTACCGGAGGAGAAGCTTTGTAAGATTAGATTTATAACTCTTAATGCCTTTTTGGCAATGCTGTTACAATGAGCTCTGGCGCTTAGGACATTTGATATGAGAACTCCAAGGTCCTTGACAGAGTAAAGGTCGTCAAGGAGGTCATATCTGCCTAGCTTATATTTGGTGTACTGATTTTTTTTTAACCAACGTGTAGGACAGAGCATTTATTGGTCAAGATTTGGAGTTGCCAATTTTTTGACCATTCAGACACATAATCAAGGTCACTTTGAAGGACAGTAGCATTGTTGGTGTTGCTGAATAATTTTACGTCATCTGCGAAGAGGACACAGTTGCTTATAAGGTGATTGCAAAGGTCATTTATGTAGAGTATAAAGAGTGTGGGTCTTAGAACTCGTAGAAAGAAAACTGTTCAAACAATCTGGCTTTCTTTAAAACATTCTTTAGTGTTTCTTGTTAAAAGCAACATTTGAAGCAAAGGCGAAGTTTATAACGATTACATGCAACTAAGGCAATATGTGGGGTGGATTCCTTTTCACTCTGTTAAAATTCTCCCTTCATGGAAGACCAGGTGATTCTGAAGAAAAAGGAAGACAGTGTTCATAGTTATGCCTGGGGCCAAGAAACAGACATCAGTGGAGAAGAAGATGTGAAAGGACACATGCAAAAAGACTTGAGTTGTAGAACATAAGCAACTGTATTATTTTGTGAAGATTCTCCAAGTTAAGTTAAAACAATTGGTGTGTGTGTGAGAGAGAGAGAGAAAGAGAGAGAGAGAGAGAGAAAGAAAGAAAGAAAGAAAGAAAGAAAGAAAGAAAGAAAGAAAGAAAGAAAGAAAGAAAGAAAGAAAGAAAAGAAGTACTATATATTACCTGCTCAGAATTTGATCTTGTTCAGAATCAAACCAGATTATTAATTTGGGAAGTTAGGCAAATTATTATGATTGTCAATGGTAATAACACAAAAACCATATCAGATTTGTTCTTTCAATTTTATGCCTTTATCGAGGAATATAAAAGAAAATGTAGCTTCAGCTTTCCTTCTATAATGGAATGGACAATGCTTAACGATTTTATATGAGGGATCAAAACATTTTCTGTTTTGATCCCTCTGGTGAGAAAATAACCTCACCCCAACTTTATCCTTAGTATTCCAAGTTAGTATAAAGTAGCATCTTTGGGATATGCAAGGCCTTCAGCACCCTTGAAGGGACCATTAGCAATCTCTGATCTACAACCCTGGAAAAAAGGGCAGATCCCAGGTTCTGACTTCTTTTCCTCTTCTTCTAAGAGGCCTAGAATACCTCTATAGATCCCTTTCTCCATGAGAAGAAATGGAGATTTTGATTCTTCCTTTGCATCTGTGCCCAGTCAAAGAAATCTCAGGAATCATTTTTTTTTAAAAAAATCATATCAGTCAATTTAACATTTGACTTTGCAAGTACAGTCATATAAGAAAACTTAAAACATGTAGTTTGCATTGATGGAAAATGATGACACTGTCAAAATCAGCTTCATGAAGCCTTTTCAGGATGCTACTGCTCAACTCAACAAACCATTTTACATTTATTTATTCTTCTTTCTAGTTTATAAATACCAGCTTCTCTTTATCAATTCTAGTTCATTATTTGATTTTGCTGTTAACAGATACTAGTAGCAAAATCATGTTTATTTTAAGGAGACAAAAGTAGTCCAGATGTTCTTAATCATGTAACTCAGTTATGTTAAACAGTGTTTGTGTGTATGTAAATATAAATAAAATACTAAATGAACACATTTTTAAAAAGCTTAGAAAATCTCTCTCAAAATGTAGTTACTATTCTGTTCAGCTCAAGGAAAACTGAAGTATTTGATTGCTGTATCTTTTTTATTGATGAGGTAAAATTTACAGAATGTAAGTATATCAAGAAATATAAAAAACATTATAATAAGTACAAAATAAGGTAAACATTATTCAGGATATAATATAATATTGAATAAAAATATAATTAGTGTAAATATCATAAATAAAACACTTTGAGAAAGGTAGGTCAAAAACTGTACTGAAACTGAGGTTGGTCTCATAGTGAAGCGTCACCCACAAACACCTCACTAGAGAAATTATTTAAGTTTAATTGTATTGATTGTGTAGAACAGGGCTGTCAAACTCCTGGACTGTGGGCTAGATGCGTCATGCACTGGTCACGCCCACCTCTGTTTTAGTGAAGAGGGAAAAAGTCCCAATATGTCACGTGATGCCAATATGTCATGTGACACTGCTGTGACAATGTGTGTTTGACACCCCTCGTGTAGAGATATATGCTGTATGGTCTGTCTCCTTATATAACTTTTTAGATTTTAATTGTTTCCATATTTACCTTGTTTATTGTTTCTAAACTATCCTGATTTAAATTAAGGCTTCCATTTTACATCCTACAGTTTCTAAAAGCTTAGAGAAAGGACATTGTTCCCTGATTTTGAGGGATGATTTTCACATTATTTAGTAAACAGAAACATCTGGCCATATCTTCTACTGGGATCGTCTCACTGCAGACCTGAATTTCTAAGAAGGAGCTAAGAACTACAGAATAAAAGAGTAATGACTCTTTAAAAGCCCAATAAAGGGACTTATCTAAGTTGCATCTAACCAGGGCATGAATGTGCCCCAACAACCTTATTTTGTCTTCTGTTTCCACATGACATTGCTTAATCTTTTACCCAATCCACATCTGAGGCAATTTAAAGTCACCCTTAGCAGTTCTAGTGTAATGGTAATGTTTTCTTTTTAAGCAGGCAATGAGCTGTAGCAGTTTTACTGTTGGAATAGCAAATGGTTTTCTTGGTACAGTATACTTTTCTGCCAGCAAAAGGACTGATGGATAGCAGCTCAACTCAGCTCTGAGGAGGAGTCTAAGGACTTGAAGAAGGGACATAAGGGTAGTCCCCTCTATTGGAACCTGTGGATGATGTTGGGGAATGTGATGCTGCCTAAGGAACAATCAGACAAGACAGGCAGAGAGAGAAAAACTTAGGATGGAGCTATGCTAATAGTTCAGATACTTAAAAGTGACGGGGGGAGGGGGGAGAGTTTGTACCTTTAGATTTGCAAGTTTCTTTTTTAATGTAAAATCTGTAGAATAACAGAGTTGGAAGGGACCTTGGAGGTCTTCTAGTCCAACCCCCTGCTTAGGCATGAAACCCTACACCACTTCATAGAAATGGTTATCCAATCTATTCTTTAAAACTTCCAGCATTCACAACTTTTGGAGGCAAGTTGTTCCACTGATTAATTGTTCTGTCAGGAAATTTCTCTTTAGTTCTAAGTTGCTTCTTCCCTTTAATAATTTCCACATTGCTTCTTGTCCTACCGACAGGTGTTTTGGAAATATTGGAACACTGCTATCCTGTCACCCGTAGTCTTTCTTTTCATCAAACTAGACATATCCAGTTCCAGCAACTGTTCTTTATATGTTTTAGCCTCCCATCCCCTAATCATCTTTGTTGCTCTTCGCTGCACTCTTTCTAGAGTCTCAACATCTTTTTTACATTGTGGCGACCAAACTGGATGCATGTAGCCTTACAATAAAATAGAATTAGCTTATCTAGTCGTGTTTCCTCTCTGGTTTATCTGAGGGAACTGACATCACTCTTGTCGTTTGCTTTTGATTCTTACCTGTGAAATTTGTCATTAATTGGATCCATACATTGTTTTAAGCTATTATCCAATCATGATTTATTATATAAACCATTATTGGATAGCTTAATATGAATGCTAAGGCATTGTAAGCCGTTTGAGATAAGAAGCACGAACCATGACACCATCTTTATTATAAGGTTGCAGTAAGTGAATCTTGTAGGTCTGAAAGGACTTCTCCCCTCCTTTTGCTTTTGAGAAAGTTGGAAAGCTAATTCTGAGATGTTTCTAATACATTTTTTCCTTCTGTGGTGTGAGCTACTTTTTGCACAATAGTTGTCCAGGCTGTGGCTTTTCCTTCTGTCTCCCAGGTTCATCCCCACAGACCATTTCAGCCACAAACCATGGTTTACCACGCTCGGTTAATCCCACCAGGCAAATCACATAGAGCTTTGGCTATGTCTGTTTTTTCCAGATTGCTTTTCATTTCCATATTTCAAGTCTTTATTATTCATAGTCCGACTTTGCATTTTCTCTTCTGAGCTGCACTGAAGGAAGCCTTTATAAAACACAACATCAGAACCCCATTGCTGTATGTCTATAGGTGGCATGGCCACATGTCTTAAATTTATGGAGAGCAATCTTCTGTTGAAGATGATTTCTATTTGAAGGGCTGTCTAGTCCAAATGCAAAGAATAATAAACAGTGAGACTTGATATTTCCTATGAACAGTTAACATCTGGATTAAGGCATACAAGTCACCTAGTTAGTCTTCCTGCTATGTTCCATTTCAGTCTAACCAGAATAGGTTTTAAAGATACTGTTCTAGAATGGCTACATTTGTTTTTGGAAGAATGACTGCATCTGGAAGTAAAATTGGAGTCTTATTCATGTTCATTAGCCTGTGGTTTCTCTTGGGTTATTCCATTTTCTTTCTATTCATTATACCATTTTCATTCTATTCATTTACTAGGCAACCTGTGCTGCTTTGGGTCATTGTTTCAGAGAAACAATTTACCTAAATAGCAAAACAGAATGATCAAAGGGGGTGGGAAGCATTGGGAGCTAGAGTGATTTCTGACTTTTTGGAAAGGATCATTAGAAATTCCTTCCTTCCTTTCTTCCTTCCTTCCTTCCTTCCTTCCTTCCTTCCTTCCTTCCTTCCTTCCTTCCCTCCCTCCCTCCCTCCCTTTCCAATAATTCATTAACCACATATTCCATCATTATGGAGAATACTCTATTTGCTGTCTTGAGGATCCAAGAAGTAAATTTGAATAACTTTGGCTTGCTGGTTGGGGTCTAGCATTAATAATTGGATTTAATGATGGATTTGCCCTTGAATATACTCAGAGAAGGATTTCATCTGTTCCTCGTTAGAAGGGTTTCTTTGGCAACCAAGATTGTCATTTGGAAGAGGCAATTATATTGTCTGATGTTCTTTCTGAACTCATATGCAATAAGTTCATCATACTATATAAATTGAGGTGTTCATTAGTAGAGGTCTGTGACGGATTGTGTCCAGGGGTGGGCTGCTATCAGTTCTCCCCAGTTTGGGCAAATTGGTAGCTAATTTTATCATTTTTAATGGCTGGTTTGTCAAACCACTCTTGGCTGGCACTGCCTACCCCTCCCCTCCCAGGAGTCACCACATGGCCCGTTTTGGATGCCAGGTAAGTACAGGGCCCACACTGAGGCTTGGGGAGGTGAAAAATGGGTCTCCCAGAAGTTCTGGAAGGCTGGAAATGGGCCCATTTCTGACCTCTAGAGGGCCTCCGGAACCCGGGGAGGCCATTTTCACCCTCCAGAAGGTTGAGGAAAACCTCTGGAGCCCGGTGAGGGTGAAAATGCCCCCCACCAACCATGGTGCAGGAGGCTGATTAGGCCAAGCCCACCGTGGCCACGCCCACCCAGCAACCGGGCATAGAACCCATTGCTGCAATTTTTGAAGCCCACCCTTGATTGTGTCTACAAAGAGGGAGATCGTGTGATGGGCTACAGTGAAGAGAGACAGTTTCCTAGAAAGGTGGGAGCACATTCCAAGGAAACAGATGAAAGAAGACACCATCGGGACAGTATGTCAGGAATATGACGTTTTGGTACCAGTAAGATCCCAATAACACCACAAATTACCATTTATTCTTATCGAACCTGATGCTAAATGACCAAATTCTGGATTTATGTGAAGTCAGTGGAAGGTGAATAAACTGAAACAAAATCTAAAAAATACAAGGATTTTTAAAAAATATCAGGTGGTGTTACTGTGGTCTTGTGAATTGGCTCACAGTGTAGCTATCCTCCTAAATTTAGCCTTGAACATGAATAGTTTCAAGGAGAACATCTGCAGAACCAAAGTTAATAGACTAGCTGCACTGATTACTAAATGTATTCTGAACTCTCTGGCCAGTTTATTCATCAGAGCTGGTTATAGAGAATACATGATTGTTGTTATAGTAGCTCCTCTGATTTATTTCTGAAATTCCTGGGTCCATTCCTCAATAAAATTCAAAATGCCGAATTAGCAACAGTAGCTAAGTTTCACGTCCATTGTACATATGTGTTTATTAGTGGCATTATTAGTTCAGAGTCATTACACTCCTGTATAGTTTTCTGAGATTGAAAGGACAAATTTACTGAAAACATGAGAGTTTAAGAGCACAGAAGAATGTTAGCTTGGGTTGGTGTATTGTGCCTTCTGCAATTTCTGATGAGCCAAAGATGTTTAATTTTAGATTAGTTACATTTTAAAGAAAGAACCTGCTTTCTAATGCAGATTTATGATTCTTAGAAGGAAAAGAAAGAAAACATATTCCTTGTTGTATTACCATTATAATTTAGGAAACAGGTGGCTTAAACTTTAGAAATTATTGTGTATTTTGTAAAATGTGATATAATAAGCATCTCAACTGAATATAATCAAAGTGTCTAAAGAAAAATTCAGTGGCTCATATTCAAAAAGTATTTTAGAGAAATAACTGTCCTTGGTATAGATGAATGTTTTATTTATTTTTATTTATTTTATTTTATTTGGTTTGTCAGTTGCTTACAAGATAATAGGTATAAGTAAAAACATAGTTATTAATACATGGATACATATAAGAAAAATAAAAGAAACAATAGGACAGGGACGGTAGGCACATTGGTGTGCTTATGCACGCACCCTGAAGATCTCTTGGGAAAGGAGTGAGGTCAATAGTAGAAAGTCTAAGGTTAAAGTTTTTGGGGCTTGGGGAAGAAACCACAGAGTCAGGTAGAGTATTCCAGACATTGACCACTCTGTTGCTGAAGTTGTATTTCCTGCAATCAAGTTTGTTGCGATTAACCTTGAGTTTGTATCTATTGTTTGCTCTTGTATTGTTATTGGTGAAGCTGTAGTATTCATTGACAGGTAGAACATTGCGATGTGTGATTTTATATACCATACTTAGATCAGACTGAAGGTGGTGTAGTTCAAGATTTTCTAGGTCTAGAATTTCAACTCTGGTGGCATAAGGTATTCTGCAACGAGTAGAGGAGTGGAGAACTCTTCTTGTGAAATATTTCTGGACTTTCTCAACTGTGTTAATATCAGATACGTAATGTGGGTTCCAGACTGATGAGCTGTATTGGAGTATTGGTCTAGTAAATCTTTTGTATGCTCTAGTTATTAGTGTAATACTACCAGAGAAAAAGCTATGTAAGATTAGGTTAACAATTCTTAATGCCTTTTTGGATATGTAGTTACAGTGGGCTCTAGCACTTAGATCATTAGAGAGGAGTACTCCAAGATCCTTGACAGAGTTTGGATCATCAACAAGGTCTTGACTATTCAGCTTGTATATTATTTTCTGATTTTTTTTGCCAATATTAAGACAGAGCATTTATTTGTTGAGATTTGAAGTTGCCATTTGTTTGACCATTCTATATTTAGTCGAGGTCTTTTTGAAGGGTAGCAGCATTGTCTGTGGTATTGAATAGCTCTACATCGTCAGCAAAGAGAATGCAGTTGCTCTTAATATGATCACAGAGATCATTTATGTAGAGTATGAAGAGAGTTGGTCCTAGAACACTGCCTTGGGGGACATCACTGTTGACAGGTACAGAATTTGATAGGATGCTCCCAATTTTGACCATTTGTTGTCTGTTTGACAGGAATGCTTCTATCCTGTTATGCAGGTGTCCAGAGATACCATAAGATTTTAGTTTTACGAGTAATTTATTGTGTACCACTGAATCAAAGGCTTTACAGAAGTCTATGTAGATTGCACCTATTGCTTTGCTCTGATCGAGTTGTGTAGTCCATATGTTTTTGCAGTGTAAGAGTTGCAGATTACAGGATTTTTCTTTTCTGAAACCAAATCGTTTATTAGAGAGTAGGTTGCTTGTCTCTAAGTGGAGGATAATGGATTGGTTAATAATTGATTCCATGACTTTACAGGTGATGCAGCATAAGGAAAATGGTCTGTAATTTTCAACTAGGCTGGGGTCTCCCTTTTTGAAGATGGGGATGACTGTGACTTGTGACCATAGGTTAGGCAAGGAGCTGGTCCTGAAAGATTTTTCAAAGATTATGCTTAGAGGTTCAGCTATGGCAGTAGATACCTTTTTTAAGAAGTAGGCACATATTCCGTCTTTTTTAAGAAGTAGGCACATATCCACATATAGAGATGGTTTTAGATTGTGTAGTGCTTTTTCAACATTGTCTACTGCAAAATCGATATGTATTAGATCATCGTAGTTGTCTGTGGTTCGACTAGGAAATACTGGGCTTGATCCATTGCTGTTTACAAATACTGAGCCAAAGAATGTGTTAAAGAGGTTGGCTTTGATAGTGTCATCATTGCATCTTTACCATTAGGTCCTTTCAGGGGTGGGATGGACCTTGAGACTTTTAGTTTGTTGTTTACAAAATATTTAAATTTAGATTTTAAATGATCTATTTAGACACAAAATTATGCTAGTTCATTTAAGGACAGGGGAATAAATGGGAACTTATTTTTGGAATAAGGTTGGTTGTAATGCTTGGTGGGGTTTCCCCCCCCTTAGTGCAAAGAAAATGCCCAACATGCTCACAATAGCATTTCTTTTTTTCTTTCTTTTCTCAACCAAAAGAACCCATTGACTCATAACAACATGGATTTTACTGCTTTTCTTTTACAGCACTTGCTAGAATTACCACATTACCACAAAATGATCTATAATCATACAGTATAGTTATTTCAGGAAAAGCTACAAAGACTCAACTAACGTGTATAGCATTTCACCGTTGTGTATGAACACTTTGTATTGCAAAAAGAGAAAACCCAGATCACCACATACATTTTCCAAAACTGTATTTTTTTCCTAAGGAGCAATGATCATTTAGCTTATCTTTATGTCGGTAATATCCATCTGGTTATGGATCCCTGGAAGCAAAACCCCACATTTACTGCCAGCATGAACCATGGTGAAACCCTTTTATGTTTCTATTTAAAAAACTAGATTAATTAATCAGAAGATGGCATTCTCTTTACATTATAGACTTTATCAAAATATGATGGCATATTTGCAACCCAATAATGAGTCAGAGCAGATTTTTCCAATCTACCATTCTAGAATGCTTGTGACATTTTTTGCAAATGGCTTTGACAACACAATCATATTAATGTTCATCCTGGACAACAAGGAATGAAACATGGGGGTACTAGACATATCACATATTGTTTGCTCTGACAAGATAACATTGATTAAACCATGGCCTTATTAATTACTGTAAAATTTAAACACAAGAGAAGTTCAGTTGTCAAAATATAAAATACTTGATTCCATATGCTAGCTGCTGCTCTATTCATGGGTTTATTGCAAATATATTATTTAACTCTTTGAAAAGAATGGCTTAGAGCACCCAGAAGTAAACTTATTTGATTCCTTTGTGGGCAATGCAGTTGTAATAATAAATAAAATAAGTGCTCTCCAAGAGTTGCCAGGTACTTCTATTTTTAGGAATCCTTGCTGGGTGGTTTCATTTTTAAACCTGCCTCTGTTAATGATGTTTTTATATATCAACTTCCCATGATTTTGAACTTAATATGCAGCCTGCATCATTGACTTCCTCTGGAAGGATCGTTAGTGCATGCATGGACTTTGTTAAATAAAAGTTATCAACTGTATTATCTATATCTAATTTTTAAAAATCCCAGTGTGCTTACCTTTATGCACAATGTTTATGACTGCAGGGTCCCATCTCAAACTGTAGATCATATCATGACCAGCTGTAAAGTAAGGACATGTACCAGTCCAGTATCTACCTTTTTTAAAAATATATAAATGATACTGCACTTCAATTGTGAGATGGTCTAGAACAGGGGTGTCAAAGTCATGGCGACATGTTGTCATCACATGATGTATTGCAACTTTTTCCCTTTTGCTAAACCAGGGGTGGGTGTGGCCAGCGCATGATGCATTTGGCCTACGGGCCGCGAGTTTGACATCCCTGGTCTAGGCATTGGCATTTGAACATAGACCTTTTTAACATTTATATTTTATTGTGTTTTACTAATCTAGATTAAATGTTAATATATATTGTTAATCTAGGTATGACATCCCATCTGCTAAATAAATAATAAATATGCACGAAGGGTGCAGTGCACGATCCCCTAATATAGAGATGTGGGAACACTGAAATGTATCTTTACAGTCTTAAGTCGTAGCAAATTGGGAGTATCACACCATAGTGTCTCCAGCCAAAAGTAGCCAGAAGTAGAACCCTAATCAGAAGGGTGAATCCAAACCTAGAGGAATTGTAAAATCTAATTCAAGCTCTTTTTATAACTCAAAATTTGCAATTGTAGGACATAATAGAGACAATGCTGCTGTAATTTCAGCATAAAATGTGTGGAAAAGCTTAGCAAGTCACTCATTTAGTACTTGGTATGAAGGTAGCTCAAATCATCTAGATGTCACAAGGTCAGTCTGTAGTGGTAACCAATTGCCTCATTAATTTGCAAGCTGTAATGAGACTAAATTGTTCCACATTCTTCTTTTGAACTATTCACTCTTTATTCTCTGTCTTTTGTACCTTTTGACTTTGACTTATTGAATATAACTAATGAGAAGACAAGAGACCACAAAGGATTACAATGACATTGAAGAAACAATGGAGATTGGAATCTGGTACAGGATTCAGCCCAATCTCTTCTCTCTGACGTAATGGAAGGAAGTTCATATCTGGATAGATGTCATTTTTGTCTCTGAGCAGGAGATCATGAGGGGCATCATTCAGTTCTGGGTCTCTCTGAGGCAAAAAGAATATTGTCTTCTGATTGGTAGAAGTTGACCTGGTGTACATCCATGGGAGGAAATGCTAGATGGACTAATAGCATCACTTCCATAGGGTAAGTGTAGGATAAACAAATTCTGTGCCTGTGCCCCCTCTTTCTCCACTTCAATGGCAAGATGTGGTTCAAACAGATTCTGGAGAAGTGCCAGCCGTCTCAGCTTTGCTGATTAAGTTTACAGCCCACCATTTTTTCCTGGAAGATCAGGTCAATGTCTGAATGAACTGGGAAAGACTAGCAATGGTGAGGGTGCAAGGCTTTGGGAAAACAGATAGAGACTCCCAATCTCCTAAGTGCAGGTTTAGGGATTTCTATCCTTGCAGCAAAGCATAAATTGCATCTCTATGCAAAATGGAATTAGTTTTCCTGTACAGACATGACCCTTTGGGCGTATAACTTGACAGGATTCTGAACTGGGACTGTTGAAAGGTGGAAAGGTTTATGATAGTCAGTAGCTTTACACTCAGTAATGGTTTTTATATCAACAGTTCATCATTAACCAGATCAGAAGAATTTCTCTCTTGATTTAGAGTGGGTGGGGATCTTAGGAAACAATCTGCCTTGCAACAGGCAGTTCAGTTTAATGTTTCTGAAGGTTATATATGAAGCCTCTGTCACAGTTATTTACAATTGTACTTTAATGTCTTTAGCTTTCAAACAAATAATGGAGACAATAATTTGGAAACATTTATACTTACACTAGCGAAAGATCCTGTCAGATTGATAATTTGGTGTGCAATACATAAAAAACCAGCACACTGCATCAATTACAAAGTACAATAAGAATATGTGTGCCATTCAAGCACATATGCTTCAATAAATTAACCCCGTTGTTCTTATTACAAAAAAAAAAAAAGCTGCCTGGGAAAGAAAAATTATATCGTTTCAGCAAGGATGTTTAAATTGTGGTTCTTTTCTGGAGAGGTTGGTTTATCATTTTCTTTCAACTTGCAATGCAAACTTTAAATGTATCGAAACCATGCAGGTCATTGTTTATCTGTATTTGTTTTTTTTTTCTGATTTTCAACCTCATTCCTTCCACTTTTTCCTTTTTTAAAAGGAAATTTTTTTACTACTGGTTCTGTGGGCATGGCTTGGTGGGCGTGGCAGGGGAAGGATACTGTAAGATCTCCAGTCAGAGGTGGGATTTGCTGGTTCTCCGAACTAAAAATTTCTGCGACCAGTTCTCTAGAACTGGTCAGAACCTGCTGGATATCACCCCTGGTCCTAAAATAGGTCAGCCCAAGTCCTCCTGATTTTCACTAAGGACAATTGACCTAACATTTGAATACTGGCATTAAAATTGGGGTGGATACAGCTTTGGAAAACCTAAATACTTCTTTTTTACACTTACATTCTCTGCCCTCTTCTCCAACTAATGCTGCAACCAATGAATGCTTGTCACATCACCACCCTCTTAAAATATCACTGTGTAGCAAACTATGCTTCCCTTGAGTAGTGGTAATTATCCTAGTGACATAATGGAGACAACCTTGCTCTTGAGCAGGGAGGGAACACGGATAATTTACTCTCCTCATGATCTTGAAGATTAGATTAAGGCCAGCTCTTTATTTCTTAATGGAAGAGGTATCAGAACTGCTGTCATTTGATAAAATCTATTCTAATCCATATCGCCCAGTTCTCCAAGCCAAAAATAAGACATATGTTCCTATTCTCATTACCTTAGCAGTAAGCCCAGGTAGCTCTGGCCACCTGGTCCATCCAAAATCAAGTCACGCAATCCTAGAGTTGGAAGATGCCATTCTAGGCTATCAAGTCTAATCCAAAAAGTGTAGGAAAAAGTGCCTAGAAATATCCACCTTCTCAGGAGCTTGGGACAAATGTTTTTATGGTCTTTTCTGCACAAGTATCAATCTAGCTTTTGTTCTAGCAGTTTAAGGAGCTTGTGCTTTGGAAACGATGATTTTGTACAGTCATCAACAATCTGAGTTTTGCTGCAGAGTAAAATAATACAATGTTGAAAGCTGAGAGCTATTCTTTCTCTGTTCCCAAGAGAATCAAGACAGTAGTAGTGGTAAATCTTGAATTTCTTCCTCATTTCCTCCTTCCTTCTGAACTTAAATTAGTGTTTATGTAGTAACACCTTTTTCAAGGCCATCTGCTTACCTTTCTGCACTTAGATTTTGATTTGTCCCCAAATAACCAATCCATGTTATTCCACAGCTTCACTTCTCTTATCCAAGAATAGTGAGAATATGTGTCTAAGCTGCTAACCTTCTGAAATAATGCCTTGAGAAATGAACAACAAAAGAGTGCGTGCCTGCAAAAGGCTTTCCACAGATTAAATCTAGAATTTTCCTTCCAGTCTCTTCCTAGAATCTGCTCCTCTACTGCAAATGCAAAAGCAGCCCGCTGAAGGAATGGCTGTGGAAAGGGTGTGGAGAGGGGTCTAGGACCTAAGGTGCTTACCATTGGTTGCAAACACAACACCTCTGCCACCCACCTCAGTCCATTTACAGCTAGCTTTCCTCCTCTGCTGCCCCCCCTCAGTGATTCTCCATGGCCAATGGCCCCCTAGTCAACTGCCACCAGCCCTTTGGCCTGACCCCTTTCCCCAGGCACTGTTTGTTTTGGGCATTTTGCTCCAGGAGTTAAGAAGCCACCAGGCAATTGGATGGTGGGTGGCAGTGATGTCAATGGGGGGGACAACACAGGGTGCTGTGGTGGGGGCAGACATGCCACAGGATCAGTGGCAGTCTGGGGGAGATGAAGTTCTGCAGTGGCACATGGCTGCTGGTGCTTCAAGAGAGTGGCAGGCCAATGGCAGTAATGCACAATTGCTGATGCTATGGGGTAAAATGGGGATGGTGCATAGCTGCTGGCATTGGGGGCCCCATTTGTCATGAGGGGCAGAGGCAATGGTGGGGAGGGTCAAATATGGAAGCCCCCTCCCACAGCTACCTGCCCATTGGCTGCCCCACTCCAAACCAACCCACCTCTACAACCTCTGACAGCTTAAAAAAAAGCTTGCATAGTGGCAGTGACACCATTTCCCATCTCGACACACACACACACACACACACACACACACACACACAGAGAGAGAGAGAGAGAGAGAGAGAGAGAGAGACCCACACCCTGTTGCTTTTGTGCCTGGACTCCAGCCTGATGCTAAATGGGCTTTTCAACTACCACATCAGAGGTGGTATTCAGCAGGTTCTAACCAGTTCTGGAGAACTGGTAGCGGAAAATTTTGAGTAGTTCAGAGAACTGGAACACCTCTAACTGGAGATTTTACAGTTTCCTTCCCCTGCCACGCCCACCAAGCCACACTCACAGAACTGATAGCAAATTTTTTTGAATCCCACCACTGTACCATATTCCTGATACTACTGGTCTGATGCCACATGGGGTTTTTTTTTGCTACCCTGGCCCCTCTCTCAACACCAGCAGCTGCATGTCACCACTATTCCCCCCTACAGCACCAAGAGCTGTGTGTCACTGCTGTTGGCCTGTCGCCCCTTGGCCCACAGCACCAGCAGCCATGCATCACTGCCATTGGCCAGCTGCCTGTCATCCCTATTACATCAGCAGCTGTGCATCACTGCCATTGGTCTGCTGCCCTCCCACAGCTTCAGCAGTTATGCATCACAATCATTGGCCTGCCATACCTGCTGTACCAGCAGCCAGGCACCTCTGCAGATCTTGTTCTTTCCCCCTGCCTGCCATTGATCCTGTCTCAAGTTGCCCCCATAGCTTCCTTATTCAATTTCCCCTCAGTGCTATCACTGCTGACCACCACCCAATTGGCTGGTGCCTTCTTGTCCCATGGAGATAAATTCTGGGGACAAATGGTGCCTAGAGGAAAGGTCCAGGCTAAAGGTCTGGCAGCAGAGGGCTAGGGGGAATTGGCCATGGAGAATTGCTGGGGAGGATCAGTGGAGAAGGAAATCTAGCTGTGAATGGAGTGAGATGGGTGGCAAGTGTGTGTGGTGGGGAAGTGGACACAGCCAATGGTCGGCACCTAAATGTCCCATTCTGGGGGAGAGTGCATAGCCATAAGTATGCTAATGATATCCAGTTGTACATCTCAGTCTTTAGTTGCTCAAGGGTTGGAAGCTCTGGAGGTCTGGATGGGGAGGAACAAGCTCAAACTCAGACCTAACAAGACTGAGCAGTTTTGGAGATTTTGAAATCACTTGGATCTAGAAATTTCCCACCTTTGATTCTGGGCAGGATCACATTGCGTTAGACACACCTGGTGCACAGTTTGGAAGTCTTCCTAGACACATAACTCTTGCTTTCAGAGCAGATAGCAACCATGGCTGAGAGGAACTTTACAGAAATGCATATAATATGGAATGACAGAGTTGGAAGGGACCACGGAGGTCTTCTAATCTAGTCCAAAATCCTGTTCAAACAGGAGACTGAGATCAGAAGAGCTCTCAAGAACCCACCACTTTGGAAAGCAAGCTGTTTCAGTGGTTTATGTGGGTTTTTTTTTTTTTTTTGTATCCATCTTTTGTATCAGCTGCACTCATTTCTGGATTGAGAAGCCTGACTGATGATCACTTGCATTTTGGTTACCTCTTACCTTGCTTACTAAAATATGGTATACCTAGGACCAGAGGTGGTCAGCAGATTCTGACCAGTTCTGGAGAACTGGTAGCGGAAATTTTGAGTAGTTTGGAGAACCGGCAAATACCACCTCTGACTGGAGATTTTGCAGTATCCTTCCCCTGCCACACCCACCAAGCCATGTCCACAGAACCGGTAGTAAAAAAAATTGAATTCCACCACTGCCTAGGACTACCCTTGTAGACAATTCAGAGATTTCAACTAGTACAGAATGCAGCAGAATATGTAACGCCTCTGTTCTACTATCTTGTGATTTGCACTAGTTGACAGAGGGCTTCCACTTGCAGTTCAAGGAGGCTGACTAACACCTTTAAAGCCCTGCATGCACAAAACCTGCATATTTGTGGCACTGTCTGTCTCTGATTTCCCCTGCCCATGGGAAACTGCAGTTGGCATACTCTAGGTTCTGTCACTTAAGCAGTGTCATCTGCTGGGATCCATCAGATATGCCTTTTATATCACTAAACTTTAGCCCTATGGAATAACATGTTTTTTCCCAGTTCAGAAAAAATTACAACAAGGAAATCTTTAGCATAGGTTAGACATGATTTAAAAACTGTTCAATGTAAATGGTACATAAATTGGAAGTTAATAATAAATAAAATAAAAGTTAATAATAAATAAAAGCAATAGATGCAATCTACATAGACTTCTGTTAGAGCCTTTGATTCAGTGGTACATGACAAACTACTCCTAAAACTAAAATCTTATGGTATCTCTGGACACCTTCATAACTGGATAGAAGCATTCCTGTCAAACAGACAACAAATGGTCAAAATTGGGAGCATCCTATCAAATTCTGTACCTGTCAACAATGGTGTCTGCCAAGGCAGAGTTCTAGAACCAACTCCCTTCATAACTCTACATAAATGATCTCTGTGATCATATTAAGAGCAACTGCATTCTCTTCACTGATGATGTAAAGCTATTCAACACCACAGACAATACTGCTACCCTTCAAAAATACCTTGACTATGTATCAGAATGGTCAAACAAATGGCAACTTCAAATCTCAACAAATAAATGCTCCGTCTTACATGTTGGCAAAAAAAAAATCAGAAAATAAAATACAGGCTGAATAGTCAAGACCTTGTTGATGATCCAATCTCTGTCAAGGATCTTGGACTACTCATCTCTAATGATCTAAGTGCTAGAGCCCACTGTAACTACATAGCCAAAAAGACATTAAGAGTTGTTAACCTCATCTTACTTTTTCTCTGTTAATATTACACTACTAACTAGAGCATACAAAAGATTTGCTAGACCAATACTCCAATACAGCTCATCAGTCTGGAACCCACATTACGTATCTGATATTAACACAGTTGAGAAAGTCCAGAAATATTTCACAAGAAGAATTCTCCACTCCTCTACTCGTTGCAAAATACCTTATGCCACCAGAGTTGAAATTCTAGACCTAGAAAACCTAGAACTATGCCGCCTTCGGTCTGACCTAATATAGTATATAAAATCATACATTGCAATGTCCTACCTGCACATGAATACTTCAGCTTCACCAATAACAATACAAGAGCAAACAATAGATACAAACTCAAGGTTAATTGCACCAAACTCGATTACAGGAATTACGACTTCAGCAACAGAGTGGTCAATGTCTGGAATACTCTACCTGACTCTGTGGTTTCTTCCCCAAACCCCAAAAACTTCAACCTTAGACTTTGTACTATTGACCTCACCCCTTTCCTAAGTGGTCTGTAGGGGGCATGCATAAGCGCACCAACATGCCTACAATCCCTGTCCTATTGTTTCTTTTATTTTTCTTACATGTATCCATGTATTAATAACTAAGTTTTTACTTATACCTATTATCTTGTAAGCAACTGACAAACCAAATAAAATAAATAAATAAAATAAATAAAAACAGTCCAAGGCTGTAGCAAACCATTTTATGTCCTTCACCTGTCCATCTGACATACTCCTTAAGCTATTTTGACATGCAAAGAAAGTGAGAGGCACTTAAGTCCTCAAGGGAAAAGTAACAACAACAAAAGCTCTAATTCAGTGAGAGACCCAACAAAATTAAATATGTACGCAATCAGCAAGGTAGCATATAACTTAAATATCCATGTGTTGAACAAATACAAATAATACATAACTGGAACAAATATTTCAGTATGATTTAATTGTTGCTGTTCACTAAAAGCAGGGTTGAAGTTTTTTTTTTTTTTTTGTCCTCTCAACTTCGTTGAACTACCAGCATTTTCCACTATGCTGACCAGGGCTAGTTTCAAGGATTCAGATTGCTTGAACATTTGGCATGGATTTCACACACCTTAGGAACTAACAAGTTAAAAAAATACAAGTATTTGGGCTGCTAAAAAAGCATGATCAATATAGCATCAAAATCATTCTGGGATGGATAGATTAGATAAGTAGGTAGGCAGGCAGGCAGTCAGTCAGGCAGGCAGAAAGACAAACAGATAAATGATTTGACATATAAGTTAGATAGATAGATGATTCGATAGATAGGCATACATGCAGACAGATTTTCAACCTCTGAAATCCCTACTAAATATCTGTACTATAGAATCATACATGTCCCAAGGCTCCTTCCTGTCACTGGGGAACACTAACGGAGATTGGTGATTATGGTATAGGAATTGAAACTGAAATGTGCAGTAGGCTGTGTTTTTATCACACTGCTTATGTTTTTTTATTATTATTGTTCCTCATAATTTCAACCATTTTGTTCAAGTCATGGATATTAATCATAGGCTTTGACTTTCATGCAGTTCCTGGAATCTTACAAATTACCCCCTGGCAATGTTTCTATAGCTCTATCAGAGCTGTGATTAATGTCTATGAATCGGATAGAAAATCGACTCAAGTAAAAAGCAAAGGAACTCTTAATTGTTATTATTTGCTTAGCTGTTTGATAAAAGTTTTCATTGCTGACCATACTTTTGCAGATAAACACAAAGTTTTGATTTTATATTCAAGTGGAGAATGTTGTGAGGGAGTGAATGATGCACTAAATCATGTTTGTTCCCTTGCACACTGAGAAGAATAACAGGAATGTATATTCAGAACCGCATAGTCATAAACTTTTGTGGCATTGTTACTCTTAATTCTGCTCAAAGAAAATCATTTTAGGAGAAGCTGTTTGCTTGGTTTTGTTTTTGTTTGTTTTTTGGCAATTTATCACTGTTTTGGTACAATATTCATCGTTTGCAAAATTATCAAAACTTCATTATTGACTTGTTTCTGTTTTCTTTTTCTTCTTTTAATGCTGTCAAATTAATTTTGACTTGTATATAATTTTTTTAAAGGGGGTCTCATTTGTATTTTTGCTTCAACTAAATCTTTCAATGTTCATATATTAGATGTTCCACTTTGTTGTGTTCTTCATTTGATGCCACAATGGTTTTGCTTGATTTTCTCAATTATTGCAGGCAGCCTTCTTGGTAACCTCCAAAATTCTCCACCAGCAATTCATGACATCACCATCACATTTATTTATTAAAAAACATATTTGAAGAGTCACTTCTTTCTTTGGACTTTGATCAAAGTATTCTCCAGTATATCCATTTTTATGAACCTTTCTAATCCCTTAGGGAGCTTTGAAATGGTGATTTGATTCAAAAGAGATTTGACCATAATCTTTTATATTCAAATCTTTAAATTAATTTGAGACATTGAATCAAGTGCCTTCATATGATTTCAAATATATTGTAAGATAATTTGAAGATCCTGACTATGCGGTCTCAAATATTTTTGTAGCTTTCCTATATGGACAAAACTGGAGAGTAAGTGGTGTTAGGATTTTTTGATATTGATATTATCACCTCTGCAAAGGATGTAGTACAGCTCACCAGCATGGCCAACTCACCATGGCCAACTCACATGACTTATTTGTCATGGGATAACTTGCTGCAGCCAATTCACCACAGGGCAACTCACCATGGGACAATTCAACACAGGATTGGTACTTTTTATTTTTCATCAAAGCATTACAAAAGCTGGTAATCATAAGAATGATTTCCTTTGATATGGGAGCTAAAATAATTTTGATGAAAATGTGGTCAACCAAACTAAAGGGATCCTGTGGCAAGTTGAGTATGGTGAGGTGGCCATAGTGAATTGGTTGTGGTGAGTTGCCTGTGATGAGTCGTCCCATTCTGCTCTACAAAACCTGCCTACCAGAGTGCTTGAAGGCTGCTGTTCTATGGTTTGTCTCCCATGCTCTTCTGCTGAAATTTATTTTTGTAGATTCTTGAGGAGGGAGAGAGACTGAAATTTATTCTGTTGGTTTTTCTTATCTATTTTAATCTTTCCTGTGTTATAGTTTCCATTTGTTCAAGTTAATACGTCCTTTAAATCCTTTCATAATTCTATTTGTGTGACCTGTATTTTAACTCCTGTGTCCAATCTATCTGCAATTCTACATTTCTGTCAGTCTTGTTTTTCTCTGACTAGTCTGCTCTGTTTTCCTTTTGCCTATCTCTACCTTGTCTATACTAAGTGAATGCTTTCCATTGCATAAGTGACTCTGACACAGTGTGGCTACTGTTCGATTATCATGCATAATACATTGTGACATAAAGAAATAATCAGGATTATATATGCAATATTGATAACATGATACACAGAAGAGGCTAACATTGCCAATGAGGCATGAAATAAGTCAACCAGCCAGGAAATCAGATAGTCAAATTGTGATAGACTCTTCAATCTTTAAAAATAAAAACACTTATTTTTTTCCCTTAGTAATTTGGAATAGAACATGTTCCGCATTAATTCAGCACTATTTTTCTATAGCCTATTTGGTGAATGAGCGGGACTATTTTTTTTTAATTTCTACTATTGTTCCCTTTTAAAAAAAGGGAGAACACACACACACACACACATATACACACATACACATACACATACACATACACACACACACACACACACACACACACACACACACATATATATATATATATATATATATATATATATATGAAAATTGGGGAGATTAAATTTTGCAAGATTAATATTGGCTAAAGAATCTACAGTACTATTCTGTTTAAATAGAATTTATTCTTGTCCCAATAAAACACATTAGAAATAAAACAAGAATAAGAATGTTAGAGTTTGCTTCAATCGGCTCAGTTCGTTGGAGCATGTAATATCCTGTTTATTTTCATCCCATTCTAAAAGCAACAAGCAAACAAAAACATCTGCAACATTTTGCTCATTCCCTGGCTAACCTTATAATTGAATGAAATCTTGAATTGGATCAAATCTTGACACCTTCAAAACTCATACAATTTAATTTTCCACTTTCAGATTGTGAATATATATTAGATAATTGGTTAAATTTCACAATTTTACTAATTTCCATTTTTTCTCCTCAGATAGTTAGCTTATGGGCAAGTTCAGTCTTTTCTTTAGTTTATGAATAGTGTTTTGTACTGAATACATTTCATAGCTAATTAATCTCATCTCAACATTATTTTTGTCTCCCCTTTCTTTAGAGCCTGTCCAATGAAACAGTGAGCCTGGGGTGCCCCAGGAACCTGGAATTTGCTTCCTCCCAAACCAGACTATTAAAATTAATGTTATTGGTTATTGTGTATATCACAATTCCTTTGATTTGTAAGTGATATACTATTTGTGAACACATTACATACTCAGGTTTAAAATGAATCTTATTATACTGCAAATACACCAAGTGTGAAAATCATTTTCAATGGATTATTACCGAGGGCTAAATTATTATCTGTTTTTAAATCTTTAGATAAATATGTATTTTTCTTTCTTTTTCCTCACAACTTTCTTCTATTTGGCTGAAAAATAATTCAGCCACCAATTGTATACCATATCAGCCAATAGAATAGAATAGAATAGAATAGAATAGAATAGAATAGAATAGAATAGAATAACAGAGTTGGAAGGGACCTTGGAGGTCTTCTAGTCCAACCCCCTTCTCAGGCAGGAAACCCTATACCATTTCAGACAAATGGTTGTCCAATCTTTTCTTAAAAACTTCCAGTATTGGAGCATTCACAACGTCTAGAGGCAACTTTGATTAATTGTTCCAACTCTCAGGAAATTTCTCCTTAGTTCTAGGTTGCTTCTCTCCTTGATTAATTTCCACCCATTGCTTCTTGTCCTGCTGTCAGGTACTTTGGAGAATAGCTTGACCTCCACTTCTTTGTGGCAACCCCTCAGATATTGGACCACTGCTATCATGTCACTCCTAGTCCTTCTTTTCATTAAACTAAACATACCCAATTCCAGCAATCGTTCTTTATATGTTCTGGCCTCCAGTCCCCTAATCAACTTGTTGCTCTTCTCTGCACTCTTTCTAGAGTGATATATATGAATGATTTTTCCTTTTACTGGACTTTGTAGCTGAAATATCTGGACACTATTTATTTGAAGTGTGCATATTCCCTTGGTGAATATGATTTTTGTACTCTTTTCTTAAATCCCAAATCAAGAGCCAGTATGATTTAGTAGTTGAAGATACCAGGCTAAAAACAGGGAGATTATGAGTTCTAGTCCTTCCTTAGGCATAAAAACTGGTTGGATAAGGTTGAGTCTTCATTCTCTTATAACCAGCCTTGATATGGGAAGTGGCAGTATAATGTTTGCTGCCTTGTACAAAAATAAAGGTGGGATACATCCAATAATAATAACAATAATAGTCAAACGACTTAGAGTGACTTTACAGCATCAACTGGGCATCTTGATCCCTTTATGTGGAGGTGCCAAGAACTGAACTTTGGTTTTTTGCATGCATAGCATGAGCTATGATCTCTCGTTTGGTTTTCTATTAACCATGTTTTGGCTCTTTCTTGTCTTGTGTTAAACAACTTTCTGTAGCCAGCCTGTAAGTCAATATGGCTGCAGGTTTTGCCCTGTATTCCTGCTTGTTATATCCTGACCAAGGCAGTTTTGTAGAATTGTGAGGAGACCAACGGTGTGAAATATTGCACCTTTATTCTAGGGACAGCTGTGCTGTTAATAAATCTTGTCAGCCAGCCAAAGATACAGTGAGGTGGTTTTCCTGAAGAAGGAAAGTGATAAGTGCTATTGTTGCCCTTATAGCACCTCTACAGCAACAGCAATTGTTACCAAGCCAATAGTTAAAGAGTCTATGCTTGGGAATGGGGGTGGAGTGGGGCTTTCTTTTGGAATTTTTGCTTAAAACTATGTATTCAAAAGGATTGCTCTGCTACATTTGGAACACCATGATTCTCATGACTAACCTTTGGAGTTTTATTCAAGATGTGTCTGAAAATTCTGCTTTTGCTTTCATCCTTCCCCTATTCATTCAGGGGATATTTCAAAGGCAATGTCATAGCAACTAATTGGCTGGAGAAGAAATGAGTTTTGCTGCAAAACTCTTGGCAGTTGTATCAGTAAGTCCAGTTTTTTGTCACTAGGTATAACTTGCAAAAAACAGTGACGTTAATTCAATGAAGAACTCATTATTATCACGACTATTTTTTATTTGTACACCAACTGCAGGAAATGCTGAACACATTCCATCTGTTCTTACTTATCAAAGATATTCTTCACTGGTGGGAACATTTTCAGTCTGTGATTTTTCTACAGATTATTTACATCTTATGTTTATATAATATTTATCTATCAATATTATTTATATAATATTTAAATATTATTTATACTTATATGAAAGCAGAGAGTCAACCCAGAAATAAGGAGAAACTTTCTGGCAGTGAGAACGATCAACCAATGGAACAGCTTGCCTTCCGAAGTTGTGGGAGCATCATCACTGCAGGCTTTCAAGAAGAGACTGGATAGCTACTTGTCAGAAATGGTATAGGGTCCCCTGGTTGAGCAGGGGGTTGGACTAGATGACCTACAAGGTCCCTTCCAATTCTGTTATTCTGTATTCTATTCTGTGTTTCAAATGGATGACTTTTCAATGAAGATATCCCCAGACTAACGTTGCATCAGGCATGCTTCTAACACCGAACACAGATTTAGATCTTAAAGTGCTTCCTTGGATTTACAATTGAAAGGGCAATCTGGAAACCTTCCAAATTTTTTATCTAAAAGTTAACCGCTATGTGAGACAAGATGGCACCTCAAGAGAGACCACCAGCCGATGTTCAAAGAGTTTAACCAACCTCCCAAATTGTTACCTTTTAAAATTGACCCTTCAACGTCTGGCTTCACCAAGTCACTACATTCAAGCTATTAAGGACAACAATTTAATAGAAGCAGCTGAGAATCACTGGATCTGTTCATTACCAAGAAAAAGGTAATCTCCAAGTAGGCTCTATTCCATGGCCTCAATCGAAGACTAAATGAACTTATGCCTGTTTTTTCACTTAAAGGGAATTAGTGTAGTATAAGGGATAATGTTAGACTAGGAAAAGAACAAAGAAGATGGGAAAATATCAATTTGGTGTTCAATTTTGACATACTCTCTAACACATTTTGTATTGAAGAAACCCTCCTTTAAAGGTATTCTGGACAAAATAGGTTGTATACATAAACAGGAATGAGGTAAGAAACATAGGAAAATATTATTATTTAATGGCACTCTAGGGTTCAGTTAAGCCTATACTTTGGATTTGCTTTGTTTGTTATGGTTCAATCTAACATTTGGAGAAAGTTGATCTAGGAAGAATGGTTTTTTTTTTCAGATAGAATTTTTTATTTTTAATACAATCAATCCATTTTCAGTTGAACAGTGTGTTGTCTGGGTACAAACAACTTCGTTAAACAATAATCAAAATTACAGCATCCTTTATTACATATTAATTCTGCAATATTTAACATAGTAATATCCACCTATTGATTATACAATATTAACAAAATAATTTAATATGTTAGTCATCATATTAACTTATCTTTTTAAACATATCATCTTTATTTTGTTTCCCTATTTCTCACTTCCATTTTTATTATTTAACTATTGATAGAATAAATCCCATGTAATGTTCAGTTTGCTCTTTCTCCTTAATTGCCAAAGTTAATCTATTCATTTCCGCACATTCTAGTATTTTCCTAATCACATTCTCATCTGTAGGTATCTCCAATTTTGTGCAAATACAATTCTAGCAGCAGTTAGTATATGAATAACTAAATATGCATTTTCCTTACTATATTCTTTGGGTAGGATCCCCAGTAAAAATATTTCTGGTTTTAAATCAGTATGTTGTTTTATCATTTTTTTCCAGCCATGTATGTATTTTGGTCCAATATTTTTTTGCTTTTCAACAAATCCACCACATATGATAATATGACCCAGGTATCTGGTGGCATTTCCAACATTTAGTTTATCTTTAAACATCCTTGCTAGCTGCGCTGGTGCAAAATGCCATCTATAAAACATCTTGTATAAATTTTCTTTATATGCGGTTGACATTATTAATTTGTAATTCCTATTCTACAATTTTTGCCATTTCTCTAGTTCAATTGTGTAGCCAAATTTTTTTGCCCATGCTACCCTGCTGTCTGTTCTAGGAGGAATGTTGTGACCACATGCACTGACCTGGGCTTGACCAAAGTTGAAATAAAATAGTAAAACATCAACTCTTTCTACTGTTTAAAACAAACATTTTGCCCACACGTTTCATTTCACAAATGTTGACAGCTAGTGATTTTTGTGAGTGCAGAAGTGAAGGGCAAGCTGCTATGACATAAAAATCCCTCTAAAATGTGATTTGTCTTGGGCTGCTAACAGTTTACAGCAGACCACAGATGGAGGAGTACAATTATGAAAACTGCAATAGGAGACAGGAGAATTTCTAATAAAGTTGAGTTATGAGGCTGCTGAAGCTGAAAATAATTTGATGACACGTAATCATAATCAATCGATCAAACCTGTTGAAGTCAATTAACCTTAGCCTTAAGTCAATTAATTACCTTGAAAAACTAACCTCAATACCAGAAAACTTCCCTGCTATTACATTTTTGTATCTTATCCTCAACAGCCTAACAAGCAGTGGTGGGATTCAAATTTTTTTACTACCAGTTCTGTGGGTGTGGCTTGGCATGGCAGGGGAAGGATACTGTAAAATCTCCAGTCAGAGGTGGTATTTTCCGGTTCTCCGAATTACTCAAATTTTCTGCTACTAGTTCTCCAGAATTGGTCAGAACCTGCTGAATACCACCTCTGCTAACAAGGTATATTTACTAAACTTTTGTATGGAAGCAAAATCTGTCCTTGAACAGTAGAATTGCTAGCTCATTTTCTATTATGTTGTAATTTTTACAGAGATTCTACGATAAGGTTAATAGCATTCCTTATTAAACCTTTCCAGGCAAGCAGATTAATTCTATATCCATTACCTTTTGTGTGACTTGAACTCAAGAACAAAGTTTAATACAGCCACATTTTCATTAATAACTTGCAGAATTCACCTGCAACTAATAGCTGGTTACTTTTGCCTTGATAATTTTAACTGGCAGTCTTATTTTAGGGGAGTATATCTTAGTAACTTATGAATATCAATGGTTTTAATGTCTTTTAGTTAGTGTGTTTTTATGTTTCTGTTCTCTTTATCCAGCAAATAGCTGCATTTTATTTGCATTTATTATATTTTATCCAGCATAATTATCAAAGGCAATCATGCAGAACTGAAACTATAACTTGTTACAGTAAGCATAATCTCCAAAATGAGTTCTATATTACATGCAGATTATTTTATAACTTAATATTTCAAGCTATAGAAAACAAACCTAACCATCTTATAGTTACAATATTACTACCTTCTTTTCTTTTCATAGAAAGGGAAACTTTAAAAAAAATCTGTGACAGTATGGACAAATTCATACAAGTACAATATAGTACCTTAGCTATTTGTATACCGGTAGTTCTAGTCTTACAGCCATTCAATTAATGATCCCTCAAAGTTACAATGGCACTGAAAAAAGTGACTTATGACATGTTCTCATATTTAGGACCAGTGCAACATCCCCCACAGTCATGTGATCAAACTGAGTGCTGGGCAATTGGCATAGATTTACAATGGTTGCAGCCTCCTGAGGTCCTGGCTTGTTGTTTGCAACCTTCCTAGAAACTTCTGACAAGCAATGTGAAGATGGATAGCCAGATTTGCTTAACAACTTCATGCTTCACTTAACAACTGTAATGGTTTCCTGAAAAGCCATGGCAACAAAGGTTGTAAAATGGAGTGTGTCTCACTTTAATAACTGCCTCGTTTAGCAACATAAATTTTGGGCTTGATTGTGCTCAGAAGGGGAGGACTACCTGTTCTGTATTTTATGAAAGCTGCATATAACAGGAAGTATCTTCTTGCTTGCAAGAGAAAATATTTGTTTTATTGTTCTATTTATGATTCACTATAATGGATTGTGAAGTATTAATCCAGAAACTTTTCTGTACAAAGTCTAAAATTGTGTTGTTTTTTAAAAAATCCATATATATTATATTTTAATTATTTTGCTATTCCTGTTTCATTTATATGGATCTATTCTTTCTCTTTTACAGGCAACTTCCGATTTTCTATACTTCCTGCAGCAGTATTTTCACTCAGTGCAAGTAAACCTATATGTTTTGCAAACAGGCAATGCCGTATCTTTTAACTCCAAATAAATCCTTTTGTTTAGTTTACTGTTCCGGACTAGCAGGCTTGAAAAAAAACTCTACAAAAAATGGAACAAGGTAACATCCACAATAAAGTCACTAGGATGCTCCTTCTCCAGCACATCACACCAGACAGCACGACCAACAAGAGCCCAGCTGAACTTCTGATGGCCAGGAAACTCAGAAAGCCTCTAGACCGCCTGCACCCTGCTTACACCCCAGAAAAACCCCTGGGTTCCAGCAGCAAGCACCATGCTTTTAAGGTAGGAGACCCTGTATTTGCAAAAAACTTTTCAGGGGACCCCCTGTGGATCCCTGCCAAAATAACTCAGATCACAGGCCCCCGCTCCTACCGCCTAGTAACCACAGATGGGAGAGCATGGAAATGCCACATTGACCAGCTACGCTCCAGGCTGACCACATCTCCCATCAGTGACCCCAACCACGAAACCAGAGGGGGAGAGGAAACCGCAGGTTCTGGAATAGAACCAACATCTGGCCTAGAAGAACAAACCCCACGATCTCCACACCAAAACCTACAATACTCACCAGCTGAAGTAGAGCCTTGGCAAACGGACGTTTCACCTAGAAGCAGCAGCCGAGCAGGTTCAGTGAGCCCTGGGAGCCCAAGCGGTAGCAACGAAGCGGGCGACTCAACCATCCTGAGGTCACCAGACGGGAGTCACAGCTATGGAACTGGCTCACCGTCCCAGGCAATCCCAGCAAGCAGCCCGTCAGAACCCGAGACCAAACACAGACATTTGGAACTACGCAAGTCAGGTAGACAGGTGCGAAGTCCCGCCTACCTGCGAGACTACATAACCCCACCCCTTAGATGGAACCTAGAGGGGAGGGGTGTTCCGGACTAGCAGGCTTGAAAGCCTGCAATTCGGATTGGTCCGCTGGCAGCGAGTCGTGATTGGTCGCCTCAGACTGATCCGATTGGCTAGTTAGTGGGCTGCCGCAATTGGGCTAACCAAGCGTGGCAAACTGAAATTGCCGTCATTGGCTGCCTAGCCATAGCCAGCCCTATATAAGGGACTGCTGCGGCTAGGATATTTCGCTCAGATCTGAAGTCACTAATAAAGAGCTGTTGTTGCTATCTGAGTCTTGTCTCCATTCTTGGACCCATCCTCCCAGACTTAACATTTACTTTTATTGTCATTGCACCTCGTACAATGAAATCAAACACCAACTTCAGTGCACATCATGACATGAAAATAAACACAAACACACATCTTTCACACTCCACTCATTGAATTGAAAACCCCTGATACCACACCAACACTGCACTATACAGCAGAATTCAAAAGAGCTCCTGCCCTGGGATAGAAGCTGTTTTTCAGCTTACTTGTCCTTGTTTTTATTATTCTGTACCATCTGCCAGATGGTAATAGTTCAAAAAAAGGGTTGCCAGGATGAGATGGATCTTTTGGAATATTTTGAACTTTTTTAAGGCAGCAGGAGCTATAAAGCTCTTCCAAAGAGGGGAGAGGGCAACCAATGATCTTCTGGGCAATGACTTTAACCCTCTGGAGTGCTTTCCTATCTGCCACTGTGCAATTGGCAAACCATACAGAGGTGCAGTATGTTAAAATGCTCTCTATGGTGTAGCAGTAGAAGGTCCTCTGCCAATGAAGCATCCCCCTCAGCAGGGATGACATTGGTTGGTTGATGGTTTGTAATTTTGGAGTTTGGCTAGAGATTTATTATTTAAGTGTCAGAATCCTGACACTTGGCTTTATATTTTAATAGATCTGCTTGATTATTACTATTATTTTTGTATTAAAATGTTTAATCCCATCTTTCTGAGATCCCGAGGAAACATATTAGTGCTATTTGATACCTTGCTTTGCTTTCCCTCCCTCTCACAGACATTTCTTACAGGCATAGCACACAGTTTGCTTTTGCTACCAAATTTGATTTCCAGCACTCAAAGTGTTTAGCCAACCACATTTAGCCATTGCTTAATCAGACTTACAGTGTACTCAGTCTGTTAAAAAACACCTTTGTGTTTCTTCACACTCTACTTCAAATGGACAAGTTACTGCTGCATTGCTGATAATCATGTACACTCTTTCTACATGCACTGTTTGCTGAAAGTCATTTTTGGTTGTTTTCTTTCAATAGGAATAATTTGGGGACCCGGTTCTAAAAGAAAAAATAGTATTCCTGCACACTTGCTTATTTTGTTGTTGGCGGCTGAAAATGAAAGCTCGAGCACTTTATCTGCATTGCAAATGTTATCTCAAAGTGCTGGGGTGCTTTAATCTGTCTTCCAGGGTGTGTTTTAGTTTATTATTCATGCTTGAAGGGATTCATCTTAGTACTTGCAGAAGTTACTCATAGCACGAGAGGCAGGGATATCTAGCTACAGATGCTGTGACCAAATGCAGATTGATTTTATTTGGAGACAGACAAACATTGAAATTCAGCTCAGGAATGATTAACAAAGAAATGTAAACCGTGTTCTAAAATTATAAGTGGACTTTCAGAAAGCTACCCTTGTGTTGCAGTAGATGGCATATTTTCATCAAATTAGAATATATCTGCAGGAAGGTCTATGTTAAAACTGGATAGATAACGTTATCAGCTACAAAAAGAGACAGGAGTAACTACAAGACAAAGAGCAAGAATCAATTAGATAATGGATGAGGAAAAGAAAATATTATGAATTAATATAAATGGCCTGAATTCTAGGATAAAAAAGGAAAAAAAATACTAACTAAACTAATTAAACAAAATGCAGATATAATATGTTTACAAGAAACCCACATAAGGAAGGTAGATGAAAAATATTTAGAATGCCCCAAGCTAGGGAATCTGTATATGTCACCAGCAGACTTCAGAAAAAGAAAGGGATAGCAGTATATGTGAAAGAGGATATGAAAGCAGAGCTAATTTGGACAGATTCCAATGGAAGAATTCTGGTTTTACAAATTTGGATTAAGTCAACCCCAATTCTATTAGTAGTAATTTATTCCCCTAACAATAATCAAAAAGATTTTTGTAAACAATTACATGAAAAAATAGTGGGATCAGAAAAAAGGAATATTTGTATCTTGTGGACCATCAGAAAGATCACAGTAGTGGGGGGAAAAGAGGAAAAAGAGAGAATTACCGAAAACATGTGAGGAAATGATGACTGAACTAAATTTGATAGATATGTGGAGAAAATTAAACCTGGAGAAAAAGCAATTTACATTTTATTCCAACCCACACCAATCATGGACACAAATTGATATGGTATGGATGAATGGTGAGTTAGCAAATAAGTTAAAAGAGATTGAAATTTTACCTAACGAATGAGCAGATCATAATCTGATTCAGTTAGTGTGGAAAGGTAGGAAAAGCCAAGGAAAAGGTGGACGCTAAATACACAGCTAATTAAAGAGAAAGTTTATGAATAGACTTAAGAAGGTATTAGACTACTTTTTAAAAGAAAATAATAATGAGGCAACTACAAAGCAGAATATTTGGGACACAATGAAGGCAGTAATAAGGGGCACTACAATATCATATACTGCTAGGAGAAATAAAGAAAAATGTGCCCAACAAAATAAATTAAAACAAAGAATTAAAGAATTAGAAATGCAGTTACAAAATACTCCACAGGATTGTAGATTGCAAAACCAGATGATATCATCATCACCAGATGATGACAAATTAAACCTAATTGAACAGGAAGGAATGGTTACAAAGTTGAATATAGCTAGACAGATATTCTTTGAACAGGCTAATAAACCAGGAAGATGGTTGTTCTATCAACTCATAAAAAGAAAAACAGAAAAGATTAATTTACCAATTAATAGATGAAAATGGGGGTGCCTAACAGGGAATAGAACAGAAAAAAGAAATTGCATGTAAATATTTTGAAGACCTTTATAAAAAGGAGGAGGTAAGTGAGGATATGATAAGAAACTATTTGGGTGAAACAAAAGACAAAGTAATTAGGGATGAGATGAAAGAAATGCTAATTAGAGATATTACATGGTCTGAACTGAAAACAGCAATAGAAAATCAAAAGAACAATAAAACTCCAGGACCTGATGGGATTCTAGGGGAACTCTACAAGGTAATAGGAGAACAAATAGGACCCCTCATGGTGGAAGTATATAACGAGGTTTTACTTGCAGCTAAAATGGTGGATTCATGGAAGAAGACACTGATTTCATTGATTCCGAAAAAAGATTCAGATCCATGACTCATACAAAACTATAGACCAATTTCTTTGTTAAATACTGATTACAAAATATTTACTACAATTATAGCAAACAGACTAAAAAAAATCCTGAATGAATATATACATAAAGATCAAAACAGATTTCTTCCCAATAGACAAATTAGGAACAATTTAAGAATAGTGTTAAATGTTTTGGAATACTACGAAGCCCATCTGAAAAAACAAATAGCCATTGTATTCTTGGATGCACAGAAGGCCTTTGACAACTTATATTGGCAATTCCTAATTCAACAAATCTACAATATGAATTTAAGCACTAAATTTAAAAACATCGTGACTACAATTTACGACTCACAAAAGGCGAATATTACAATTAACGGAGAGTATATGTGCTCAATAAAAATAGAGAAAGGAGTTAGGCAGGGATGTCCATTATCTCCCCTGCTCTTCATATTATCTTCGGAAACACTGCTCACATGAATTAGACAGAACCGAGAATAAAAGGGTTAAGAAATAAGAAATAAGAAATAAGAATATAAACTGCAGTCATTTGTGGATGATATGGTCTTTTTCATAGAGGATCCAACTGAAACAGGTCAAGAACTGTTGAAAGAGCTAGATCAATTTGGGAAAGTTGCAGGACTTTAAATTAACAGAGAAAAAAAGAAATTAATAACTAAAAACCTAACAGAAAAACAGAAATTAGAATTGGAAAAGGCAATGGGACTAAAAGTGGTAAAAAAAAATTAAACACCTAGGAATCTGGCTGACGGCTCATTGTAAAACTCTACTGGAAAATAATAAAAGCAAATTACTACAACAGGTTAAAAAAGACTTAGTGTTATGGGTTAAATTGCAAATCTCCCTATTAGGGAGAATTGCTACTATTGAAATGACCATTCTCCCTAAATTTATTTGTTTCAGACAATACCAATAAAAATACATAAAAACTACTTTGTGGAATTTAATAGGATAATCTCAAAATTTATTTGGCAAGAGAAAAAATCGAGGATAAATTTAAAAGCAATGCAAGATATGAAGAGCGGGGGGGTGGGTATGGCACTCCCAAATTGGGAATTATACCATACCATAGCACATTTACTATGGCTGAAAGAGTGGGTAAACTTGTCAAATAAAAGAATACTATTCCTAGAAGGCCATGACTTACAGAAGGGGTGGCATGCATTTTTATGGGACATGGGAAAAACCAAACAGAATTATTCCAAAGACATATAATTAGAGACTCTTTGCTGGCTAATTGGAATAAAATAAAGAAAAAACACTGTCTAAAAATCCCAGTTTGGATCTCACGATGGAGGCAATGATACATCCAAATAATTTGAATCTTAACAAGACGATAAAATACAAAGACCTTCTGGATGCACAAAGAACTTTAAAACCATGGCAAGATCTCCAAGAACAAGGGCTACGAGTAGACCGGTAGGTTTACCTGCAAGTTCAAAATAGATACAGACAGGATAAGAAAAGTTTAAGAATTTACAGTAAGCTACAACAATTAGATAAAATCTTACTAGGTCCAGATAAAAAAAATATAACCAAATTTTATAACCGTTTATTAGAGATAAATTAGAGGAGGAAGTAGTTAAAGGCAATATGATAGCTTGGAGTAGAAATATTAGATGTAGCATTATATTATTAGAATGGGAAAAGGTCTGGATCAGGAATAATAAAACCACAAAATCAGGAACATATAAAGAAAATGCTATAAAATGTTTTATTGATGGCATCTCTCTCATTCAAGAATAGTGAAGATGTCTCCTAACATGAATCTGAATTGCTGGAAATGTAAAAAGAAACACGGAACATTCTTTCATATGTGGTGGTCCTGAACGGAAGCGCAAAGATATTGGCGCAGAATCAAAAAATGGTTGGAGGAAATAATGGCAGAGCAAATTGAATTAAAACCAGAATTCTTCCTATTAGGGATATTTAATAGACAATTTCCTAAAAAAGCCTAATATATAATATTGCACATACTTACTGCAGCTAGATTAGCCTTTGCACAGTGTTGGAAACAAGCTGACATTCCAACAGAGGAAAAGATTATTCAGAAAATAGCAACCTGTGCAGAGATGGATAAATTGACCCTAGCGCTTAAGGATAGATAATCATCAGAATATTACAAAAGCTGGGAATGTTGGTATGACTGGATAGAACAAAGATAGAAAATGTATTAGTAAATATTGTTAAACTGTAAAGGAGATAGTAATTCCATATTCACATTAAGACTTACTTGTAAATATGACACCAATAATGATAACAAATAAGGAACCACAAACTGTTGATAGCAGAATTGCTTGCTTTTATTTGTTTATTTTTTGTGTTTTTTTCTACCTTTTTTCTATGTTGTATATGTGTTTGTTCGTTATTTTAGTTGTATATTCAATAAAGTTTGTTTAAAAAAAAACTGGATAGAGTTGGAAGAGACCTTGGAAGTCTTCTATTCCAACCTGCTGCTCAACCAGGAGACCTTACCATTTCAGGAAACTGGATCTCCAGTTTTTTCTTAAAAATCTACAGTGATGGAGCACCCACAACTCCTGGAGGGGAGCGGTTATTGTTCTCACAATCAGGCAATTTCTCCTTAATTCTACATTGCTTCTCTCCTTGGTTAGTTTCCACCTATTGTTTCTTGTTTTGCTTTGCTTTGGAAAATAAGTTGATTACTTGTATTTACATCTCAAGTATCCTAGATATTTTTGAGATGATTTGTATCTTGGAGCAAATGTGAGGATTAAAGAAAATAGTTTTATATTAAGGCAGGATTTGATATACGAATTTCAGCATTGCTGGCACATTTGGCAGGAACTAACCAGTTTTCAAATGGTTGCATGTTTCAACCAGGAATGAATCTTGTATATCGATTTTACATCCATTACAGTGGTAAAAAGTAATGTTTTACTCACTCTAGAAATGGGCTGTAGGTCATTTTTCACTGATATGGTTCTTCAGACTTCATCACAATTGGAATATCCCTGGAGAAATTGAGCCTTTGTCTACATGGCAAGCCTTTTGGATTTCATACCTCATTAATTATCAGGTCTCCTGCCAAAGTAGTACAAATTTAGTCAGAATAATGAGTATTCTTTAATAAAGGAGTAAACTGAAGGTAGAGAAGGGTTTTTTGACACATTACTTGATGATTTTCAGTAGACTGACAATTAGGGCCCTTACAGATCATTTATCAGTACCAACAATAAAATCTTTCTCTTACTAACCTCCCACCCCCATCCAATTAAACATTTCAAACCCTTGATTTATAATGATTCTCATCTAAATTTGAACTGATATATGGTGATTATCCAGTGTAGAACTCATATGCTGAAATGGATAATTGGCTGTACTTCCTGAACTACTGTTTTCATCTAACTGCAGATTTCTGGCCCTTACTGAGGGACATAGGAAATTTAAAACAACAAAACAAAAACACTAAACTTGCAAGCCTGAATTCTGACCATACGTTACAGTAATTTCATCTATATCATGAAATGCTAGGTATTATTTTGTGTGGTTAGCCATATCATTGGAGTAACTCAATATAATAATGAAGAACCTTCCAAATTGAATCTTTGTTTAGCTTCCAGTCTCCCTGCTGTCCATTTCTGCTCAAAGGAACAACACTGCTGGCTTCATGCATTATGCTGATTTGCTCAATAAACAATCATATCCTGGTTCACATAGTTAGCCAAAACCAAAAAAACATGGTTTAGTGTAATGTGTGACACAATCCTGAACCCTCCAAATTATCTTACAAGCTGTGTATTTTATGAATGCACCAACAATTTACTGATGTCCTGAAGAGCCCCAGGACTCTGCAAATTATTTTGGAAACTAGGAAAGTAGATCATTTTTGACAGGTCCACATCCAGGAGTTTAGAACTATAAAAGGGTTATTTTGTGGAAGCAGAAAAAATGTTTTGGAGTACTCAAGGCCAGAAATTTAAACCAAATAAAAAATAATCATTCTGACCACTGTGGTGGCCTAGAGGTGGAGCTCTTGCCTCATAATCAGGAGGCTGTGAGTTCAATCCTAGGTAGCAGCAGATATTTCTCTCTGGGTGCAAAGAGAAAATATCTGCTGTGAGCTTCAGTGCCAGGAAGGGCATCTGGCCATTTAAATGCTCAGTTCCATTCAGCTACCCCGACTCCACCCCAATGTAAGGGTAATGACCCAATTAATTTTATGACCCAATGTAAGGGTCATTTAAAGAAAAGCATTTGCTCATTCCCAGGAAAAGTCTTAGCAGTTTTAAAGAGTTGCAGACAGGTGCTGTTTGTGTCACCACGCATTCCAAAGCGTCCTCTATGCCAGTGGTTCTTAATCTTTTTGAAAGAATTGCCCCTTTGAGCCATTGAGAAAGTTATCATCCCCCCCCTCCCCCAACATAACCTCTCAATCACAACACAGGGAAATAATTCTTCAATTTATGCAAACGTATTTTTTGTTTTCTTTAAAATTGTCATCAGGACATATCGATGCAAATAATTTATTTCCAGTCTTCTCCCCATATCTCAACTGTGTGAAAAATTCTGATGTCACCCATCACTTTACTCCCAAACTTCGTGATACATGTATTTCATTATTATCTTATTTATTCAAGACACTTACATGCAATGACCACTGAAAACAAAATTCAATTGCAAGAAAATGGAATGCCCGAAAAAAACAGTAATGATTTTAATGATTTAATTACAAGTGAATTTTAAGACGCAAAAAGAAATATAGAAAGGGCATAAGAACAAACCGCAATGCAGGAACTAAGAATTTCAAGATGAAAACTCTGAAAGTAAATTAAGATTCAAGGAAAATATATATTCATGTAAAAAGGGTTAAAAAGACATAAAGAAAATTTTTACAGAAGGAAAGCAACAAAAATCAGAGCAACAAATTTAATGGGTAGAGTGATAGAGGCTGCTGCGCAACACGTATCAAGATGAGTGATGCATATTCACATATGTACGGCGTTCTGTACTGAAGCTATCTGGAGGAACATTTTAAAACACAGTTCAATCTACTAATAGCGAGCAATCTGATGTTTTTGTATGACAGATATACAGTGGTTCACTGTACGAAAAAAGTCTCAAAAGTATCCCCAAAACTTCTCGCTCCATCGCCCCCATATCGCCCCCCTTCCATTCCTTTGACCCCGCATCGCCCCTTTTTGTTCCAAGGGGTGATATTGCCCAGGTTAAGAACCACTGCTCTATGCTACCTAATATGTGTTTGTGTGTGATTTGAAAATATCAATCTCTCTTCACTAGGTAGGCCGAGAGTTTCTTATTTCCAGTTGAATGGAAATCTATCTTCTCTTAAAATCTCCTTTGTCAACTCTTGGACTAAGTACACTGTTTTCTTCTTCTGTCTCTGATTTTGTCTTCAGGGGAAAACTTCCCTTCTAAAAGAACCAGCTCTTGTTAAATTCTTTTCTTACCCTTCCCACTGGCCCTTTGTCTACCACTTTTTGAGGCACTCAAATGGCTTCCTCAGAAGTAAAAATATCCCTCAGAGATAAATCTCCCCAAAATCAGTGGATTATACAGCCTGGTAAATGGGACGTAATGCAGTTTTATTTTCATGGCCTGTTGGAAACATTAGAACCAAATTTGGTTCTCTTGCTGCATTTATGTTGTTGCCAAAGCACACATTTCCATTTTAGCAATGATATTTTCTCCTAATCCATTTAAATTCTAGGCATTAGCAATTTAAGAAGGATAAAAACAATCTGGGATGTGTCCCAAGGAGGGCACCGAAGATTCAGGGGCATCTTGAGGTGAGTTCTATGAGGATGGAAGGTTAAGTTTCATTTTTGAAAAAGGACAGATATGAATATTTCCAACTATATCAGGGGTTGCCAACCTTTTGGACCTCAGGGACCATCAAACTCATAAATTTAAATCCCAGGGGCCACTAACAGGTTTTGTGGGTGTGGCCTAATTTGTGGCTTAGTGGTCGTGTGACTGGCTAGGCATGGCTTGTTTGCAAATATTATAAATATTTATATAAATATTGAATTTTTTATAAAAAAAAGAGCAACTTTTACCCAAAATCAGGCAAAGCAGGCAGGCAGATTGAGTTGCTCACAGAATCACAGATTCATTCAGAAATCTATCTATCTGCTATTGGCTAGCTCAGTCTGTCACATAAAATTTGCTTGCAAGCAAACCCACAAAATTTGCTACCAAGCAAACTCACAAAATTAACTCCCCAAACACCATGTATGTAAATATTGAATTTTTTTTATTAAAAAAGAGCAACTTTTACCCAAAATCAGGCAAAGCAGGCAGGCTGAATGAATTGCTCATAGAATCATTCAGTGATCTATCTATCTGCCATTGGCTAGCTCAGTCTCTCAAATTTGCTTGCCATGAGTCTGCACTGAATAATAGAACTTTCAGTCCTAAAGGAGGTTCGGCTGTGCTTAAAAGCAGAGCCAAAGATCTAAAAGACTAGCTAGAAAGCAAGAAAGCCAACCATTTCCTGCTTCCTAGTTAATCTAAATCTCTCAGCACAGCAGAAGAAATGATGGTCGGAAAAAGAAAAAAATAGCAATTTAACAGGCAAGTTTGAGTGGGTGAGTGGGTGGGGAGGGTTCCTGCAGGCCATGGGCATCACAGCCTTGTGTTTTTGCACAGCCTGGATTGTTTTTGGTGGGTGCTCTGGGGGTGAGATTTCTCTGAGGCCCTCCAAAATTTTCTCACGGCACACTGGTGGGCAACTGCTGAACTATATGATTTGTAGTATTACCAAAAACAGATGCGGAATTGCTGGGATCTCCAGATGTTGCTGAACTCTGAGAAGGACTGGTCAGTGGAGGTAGGTAAAGAATTTTATCTAGAATTTTTTTTTTATCCCTTATTTTTAAAAAGATGAAAGAAAAATATAAGGTTACAAATGGGAGTCATTTCTGTTTGTTCCATCCAACAACCTCTAGTGATTGAGACAGAATGAGTGCAGTGTTCCATACTAGCAGGCTTGTAGGCCTGCATTCCTATTGGTCCGGAAAAGCCGGGCCGTGATTGGACAGAACTAAGCGTTCTGATTGGTTCTTATTCGGCTGCTGCGATTGGGTAAAACCAAGCGCGGCAAGCTCAAATGCATATCATAGGCTGCCTAGCCGCAGCCAGCTCTATAAAAGGAGCTGCCTCGGCTGGGAGTCTTGTCTCAGTATCTGGTTTCCTAATAAAGAGCTGTTGTCACTATTTCGAGTCTCGTCTCTCCTTGGGACCCACCGCCCAGACTTAACATGCACAATAATTGTCTTGTACATAATATAGGAATATAAATCCTTCCATTCCCCGCTATCCCATCAGAGCTAAAGAAGCTTCTTGGATGAGATGTGAAATGTCTTCAAAAGAAAAAACCAAAAAGTCCAGTTGCCTCCTGAAAAAGCACCTTTGGGGCAACCATGACCTGGATGACTGAGAATCTCTACAGACGTCTTGTACAGAAGGATCCCAAAAGGCTACATGATAGTTGCCCTTCGAGTGTTTGAAGGGCTGTCACAAAGATGATGGAGTTGATACTGCTTATCTTGCTTGAAATGCTCAAATAATAATGTATCTTATGATATTAGATGTAAGGAATACTAAGATAAGTAAATGTCCTTAAAAAGAGGAGATATGTCACTGTGTAAAAGTGGTTGATTTCTTGGACTAGGACCAGAGAGACCCAAATCCACTTCTGCTCAGATTGTCATTGGGTGTCTGAAATTTAGTGGATGGCTCTAGACATATCAGTTTTCTCAGGCCATCTTACAGACCTTTGGGGAGAAAAAAAATGGCAGATATGTCATCCTGAATCCTGAAGGAAATGTGGAAAATAGAGGCAGCGGGACGGTATAGATAAATACATAAATACACAAATAAAGTAGGTTATAAGATTTTTCCCCATCAAAGTTCCCTACTAAAATGACAAACTATAAGAAAGCCCCTTCCATTATTACAATTACTTTGTGAAAAACTTATTGGAGATCCCTTTGTTCTTTGGTTTTTCAGTAAGACAATAAATTGGTATTTTATTTACAATTGTTTTTACGGCTCTAAGGCAGTTTGGAAAGACTCTTATGCTAAAAGGCAGAATGTAAGTGGTAATGTAATAAATAAATGTTTTGAAACAAAGGATGGCTTGTGCCTTAGAACTGGTTACCGATGGGAAAAGAAGGTTTGGAGATTATGTTAGAAACAGCTTCTGGTAGCTCATTTGAATGCAACAATGACTCATCAGCTCTAAATGGCAGGCCATTATTCCTGGATACAAAGCAACTAGGCCTGGCATTCCACTGCATTCAAAGCATTGGGTGGTGTGGATCCAGCCATTCACAGCTGTCAGAATTAACTTCCAGGAATAATCAATATGGCCATAATCGTGACTGCTGCTTATGGAGCATTCCTTATGCTCCACCATTGGTTGTTCCACCATTTCAGCGATTCAGGAAGCAATGGGCCATGTGGGAAGCACATAAATGTGATTTTTTTTAAAAGGAAAAAAAATAAAGGGCCAATTAATATTAGAACTGATACTTGGCTGCTGAAATCATAGGCATTGGCAGTCCTTCAGTAGAGATAGTTGCATTTCCTGCCTCTCCCACTCATCTGGAATGAAAATGACAGAAGGATGATTTTTCAGACTAATTCCTCTCTGGATTATTAACGTAGAAGCACCCAGAAATTGACATTTTACACAATGTGATGCTTGATCCAGACAACAGTGTTGCTGCCACATGACTGCAGAGAAAGCACCACATTTTTTCCCATTCTCAGCCCAGCCCTCCCAGGTATTCTTCTTCTGCTACTTAGATAACAAATCAAAATGTTCCACACTTGGCATACTTGGACCGAAGCAACGTTAGAGTGGCGGAGTGTGCAGTACATCCAGTCCCTTTAATAACTCTCTGTTAATGTGCAAAGGATATGAAATCATTATGCTAAAAGATTGTTGGTCAAGGATAACTGTCCCACAGTTTAACCTTCTAAAGACAGTTGCAGACTTTTTAATGGGAAGAAAGTAGGAAAGTGTACAGTCTCTTTAAGTAGAAAAGCTACCCTCCGGCCACAGAGATAATTAAAATCAAAAACAAATAATAGTTACCAAGGAGAGCTGCCTTTTAGAAGCACTGAGATCAAATTAGACATTGGCACAATTCAGAAACACAGAATCAGTAATTATGAATTTAGAACACTGTGGTGGATTTTTTTTCTTCCTAGCAACAAAATTAATCAGATTTCTTGTTTCCAAACACAGTAATGCACAATAATGCAGAAAAGGCTGATGTTCAAACAACATTGATAAGTTACTTGAACATTTTGAATTTAGGTTGTGGCTTGGGGAATTCTTTATTGGCTAAGCGTGATTGGACACACAAGGAGTTTGTCTTGGTGTAAATGCTCTCAGTGTTCATAAAAGAAAAGATACATTCGTCAGGAGTTGAGAATAATAAGGAACGACACTTAATGATAGTCATAGGGTACAATAAGCAATCAATCATACCAGGAAACAGTCAATATAAATCATAAGGATACAAGCAACAAAGTTAAGGTCATACAGTCACATGTGGGAGGGGATGGGTGATAAGGAGTGATGAGAAGGTTAATAGTAACAGTAATGCAGACTTAGTAAACAGTTTGACAGTGTTGAGGGAATTATTTGTTTAGCAGAGTGATGGCATTTGGGAAAAAACTGTCCTTGTGTCTAGTTGTTCTGGTGTGCAGTGCTCTATAGCGTCGTTTTGAGGGAAGGAGTTTTACCATATCACATGGCCCAATCAGCATCCATCCCAAAGTAAGACTTCCTTTTCACTATGCACTGACCTTGAATCAGCAAAAGAATTTTATTTTGTCTAACTAGATATACTCAAATGAATTCCCCTCTCCCACTTTTGCAGGCTCAATTGTGGCAGCATGGGAGCATCGGATCTCAACATGGCTTCCAAAGCTGACACTCGTGGCCCACGGCCCGCATATGTCACACACTGGTCATGCTCACCCCCCAGTTTAGCAAAGGGGAAAAAACTTGCAATATGTCATGTGACAACAACGTGTTGTCACGAGTTTGACACCCCTGTTGTAGGGTTTCAACAATAAAAAAAAAAATCTCATTTTTTTGGACTGCCTATTATATCATCCAAAATCTGTAACCTGGTCATTTCTAGGTTGATCTAAGTTTAGAATATTCAAGATCATTTGTGGGCAAATTGATTTATCTAGGATTATTTTCTTATTCTACTTAAAATGGTATTTTTTCCCCTCAGTCACAAAAGGATTTACTCTTTTGACATTACCTGTGGGGTTTGCAATAAAAAGTAATTCACACAACTAGTGTTGCTTGTGAACATTTTACATGAAAAAGGGACATCATTTCTGCCCATGTCTTTTCAATAAGACATAATCTTTAGTAATCACAAATGATCATAAACAAAACTGTACAAACCAGGGTGGATGGAAAAAGAGATTTGTTGACAACTAACAGATCACCTGGATTGTCCAGAGGTCCTTGTGGGAATGAGTCAGAGTGCCTGTTAAATTCTCAAATAGTGAGGCTACAAGTTGCAAATATCAAGATACTGTAGGAAAGAAATAGCTAAATTTGCAACCCAGAAATAATAGCACTAAGCAAGCTGCTCTGCAAGATATTTTGTCCAAAAACCAGAAAAATGTAAAAAAAAAGGAAAAGACATGGTGGCTAATTAATGAGAAAGGTAATTCTCATTTCAAAGTCTGGAATATACTCTTGGACCTTCCGATGTCATTTGCTACAGCAGTTTAGAATTGAGTCTTTCTTGTAAACATGCAAAAAACATTGAAATAGTTCCGTAGAAAAGTGTCATTAACTACCATCCACTAGGTGTCACCAATGTTCCACTATATAATCACTCTCAGGCACAGCCCACTATTAAAAGGGACTTTGGCAACAGTAGTAGTTTGCATCTCCCGTGGATTAGATCCCAATGCAACCCCGTTTCTTTTCACATATAAATGATATCAAATGTGTAATTGTATAAAGGGAGTCCATTTTTTCTATCCATCACTAACAAATATTGTGAAGGGTCCTAAAATAAATCACCACATCTGATTACAGTTACTGTAAATCCTGTGTGGTGGTATATGTCACATAGAGAGAAATTTGGTGTTAACATTCGTCCTGATTATCCACTAGAAATTTCAACTTACCTACTGAGATTAATTTCAAAAACCTCTTTGTTGAGAATTGGATTATTACGGGTATTGTAATTTCTTTGAAGACTTGATTTAAGCAGAGACCCATTTTACAAAGCTCAAATATTGTCTTCATATTTCTTCCATCTCTATTACAAGTTTATAAATGCAGACTGTACTTACTCTGAGTTAATGGTAGATATGCCCGGTTTATTTCTGCAATATACTTAATGCTTACAATTCTGTTTTGATTGTTGTGAAATGTGAGGAAAAATTGCTTAGAGTAATCTTAACTACATATGCAATTTCATTTTCTATTTGCTTTTACAGATATTTTCATAGCATCCTTGCAGTGGAATGTGTTAGAACATAACCTGCATATGCTTAAATGGTTGTATAACTAGTAACTTGTGAAAGAAAAGCCAAGTCATATTTCAATTGAGGGCAAGTAAACTCAGAGATTTTAAAAGATCCTATCAGAGTTGTAGAAAATAAGATGGACAATTTGTCTTCCCAGTGATTCTGAGGTTAGAAATTGAAAAATGCAGAGCTCTCTGCCAAGACCTGTGCTAGTCTGCTTATGACCAGTCTCATATCTACACAACCCAGCATGTAAGAGCAGTAGAGAATTGGGAATTACAAGCCAGATAACACTGATTGAATAGTGTTGCTACTCATGAAAAATCGTCATCTGACATCTTTTCCTAACCAATCAGAGTTAATGGAGTCCAAAAGGTGAAGAGAGTTTTATAAACATACTAACAAAGGAAATAAATTCATATTTGTAAATGTCCATAATTGTTTTTAATAGGACTTGTACCCAAACTCAGACTTGCTTTATATCTTGTGTGTAAATATAATCCTTAAGAGAGGATTATATTTACAATAATCTTTGAAAGTTAATTCATGAATTGGACTGTACTTCTCAGTAATCTTGTGCTGAATCAGTTTCCTCCCTCACTTAATGATAGGATTGCAGCCATACAGGGCAATCCTAAAGGTCAGTCCATACTTGCTTACTCAGCAAAAAAACTTTGTTGAATTATGTGCAGCTTATTCCCAGGAAAGGACTGAAGACTTAATTGACACATAAGAAACTCATCACAGGTAAATTCAAGATTTTCAAAATCAGAACATGCAATTTTGTGTAGACAGTTTATTTATTCCGACAGCAATGTTTTTCAGAAAGCAAAGTTTTTCAAGAAAAGTCTGGACAGTCTTTTGTCCAGAATGAGAAAGAATCTGCTTCTTGAGCAGAGAATTGGTCTAGAAGACCTCTAAGGTCCCTTCAAACCCTAGTATTCTAAATGTTCTAAAAAAAAAAACCCTGTTCCTCAGGGTGGCTGTGGTTTGTTCTCAGAATTTTCTGACAAGAGGCTGCCAGTATTAGGGAATGTGGTGGAATAGGAAGGGGATAGGGAAATCCAAAATTACTTTCCAGTTTGCATTCTACCAAGGTTTATTGTATCAACATTGTGTCTAATTCTGTTTTTCCCAATTTGCTCCTGGGAGTTCACTAAGTATAAAGAGAAGACAGCTTATCACTTTTTCAAGTAGAAAACTTCAGTGTGATCTTTGGAGAGAGAGAGAGAGGGAGGGAGGGGGAGGGGCAGGGAGGGAGGGGAGGGGCAGGGAGGGAGGGGGAGAGAGAGGTGAAATGAAATGAAAAAGCTTAGCTGATCATCAACAATATTACTGCTTTCTCTTCCCCATCAATGGCCCAGTTCTTATGAAGCATAAATTTTCAATGGATAAAATATACATTTTTTTAAAAAAAAAGAAAAATCTGATTTCTTAACAATTTAGTATAATTTAGTATAATTATTTCTATTAATTATTCTATTATTCTTCTAACTTCTTCCAAAGAAGGCTTGCTTGTGAGTACTTATAGGTAAAAGAGGCTATGTCAGTTTATATTCAGAAATGCAACTAAGAGTGAGGGAGTCATACATGGCCAGTCTAGATGCAAAATGTGAAAAATCACCATAACAGAGGGGTGTGCTTGAAACAGTGCTATATTACAGAACGAGCTTCTTGGTACAAAGAAAAAGAGCCAGCTACACTGCAGCAGGTGTTAAGCATGACAAAAGAAGAGGCTGGGCCCAAGCTTGAAAAGAAACAGACTAAGGAGGAGAGTTGTGTTGTCAGGCAGGCCTCATGGCTTATTGTATGTTTTCTGACTCTGGGACAAAGGAAATATTTTGCAAGCTTTTAAAGGGGTTCACTTGGCTTCTTCAGTGTCTGAGACATAAAGTCAGTCACTGCATTTGGTGTAAATAAGATGGTGGGTGACCAAGGACTGTCCAGTCTTCATGACAGCCTGTCATTCCCTTCACCTAACCTTAACTAAAAAATTTGTCCCGGTGGTAGTGTTATGTATCTAAGATAAGTTGGCAATTGGCTGCATTCTTACTCAGAGGTCCCTCTGCAGCCCATTCAACACAGCAAATAAGGTTGCCTGCTGTCACCTCTGTTGTTTGTATTAACATTAGAAGTGCTAACTAGAGATATAAGAGAAGCGAAAGAAATAAAAGGAATGAAAATTAAGAAAGAAGAATTCAAATTACAAGCATATGCAGATGACCTGGTTTTTATATTAGAAGACCCATTGGCAACAGTGACTAGGTTGATAGAAAAGATAAGAGGAATATGGAGTGGTAGCTGGTTTAAAAATAAATAAAGATAAAACAAAGATTCTGATGAAGAATATGCTAGTAAAACAGAGGGAAGAATTGGCGGAAGTCCTGGAAATCCAGGTCACAAATAAGGTTAAATACCTGGGAATATATTTGACAGCAAGATGTGGCACACTTAAAGAGAATAATTAAAATAAACTCAAGCAACAGATTGTGACAGACTTGGCAAAATGGGAAAACTTACAATTATCATTAATAGGGAGAATATCAACAATTAAAATAAATATTTTACCAAGAATTTTATATTTGTTCCAGACAATTCCAATTAGATTAGGGAAAGAGTATTTTGATGAGTTGAATAAAATAGTGCTGAAATATATCTGGCAGGGGAAAAAAGCAAGAATAAAATTAAAGTTATTACAAGATGCTAGAATGAGAGGTGGGTTTGGTCTACCAAATTAGGAGTTATATTATCAAGCGACAGCTCTGATGTGGGTCAAGGAATGGATTACATTGAGAAAAACTAGACTATTGACACTTGAAGGACATGATTTGTTGTTGGGTTGGCATGCTTTCCTCTGGTACAAGGGAACTAATACACATGGATATTTTAGAAGACACTATATACGAGAGGCTTTATTATTAAATTGGGAAAAGATTAAAAGGCAACACTATTTGAAAATTCCAGTCTGGCTTTCAACTATAGAAGCATTTTCATACCCAGTGCTATATAAAATGGAACAAAGAAACAAAATATGGCGAAATTATGAATGAAAAGGGTGAACTTAAATCTATGCAAGAACTGGAGCAATGAGATATAAGGATGAATTGGTGCAAATACATTCTAGATATAATAAAGATCTCAAAACAGAAGGTTTTTATCATAAATTGACTGCTTTAGATAAAATTTTAACAGGTACTGATGAAAAGGTGATTAAGAAATTATACGGATATTTATTAGAGGTTAAATTAGAAGAAGAATAAGTTAGAGAAACAGTGATTGCATGGGGGAAGAATTTTGGATACGGGATTGACTTAGAGAGATGGCAAAAACTATGGTCTCAAAATTATAAAATGACAATGTCAACTGCATATAAAGAAAATTTGTATAAGATGTTTTACAGGTGGCATCTTTCCCCAACGAGAATAGCAAGAATGTTTAAGAATAAATCTGAAAAATGTTGGAAATGTCATCAGTTACCTGACTCATTTTATCAGAAGTGGTGGACATGTGCAGAGGCGAAAAAATATTGGACTACAATCCACACATGTTTGGAAAAAATGACAAAAAGTCATATTGATTTTAAACCAGAAATATTTTTATTGGGTATTGTACCAGAGATATATAGTAGAGAACTGATATATTTGATTGTGAATGTACAGCTGCTAGAATTGTATTTGCAAAGAATTGGAAAAATGGGAAAATACCAACACAGAAGTTATTGAGAAAATAGTGGAATGTGCTGAAATGAGTAAATTGACATTTGAAATTAGAGAAAAAGAAGAAAAACTGTATTATAAGATATGGGATTTATTTTATCAATGGTTAGAAAAAAAGTGTGGAAATGATATATTTTATAGATAACTTTACAATATAAAAATAATAGAATTTAAGAGAAAATGATATAAGAATGTATTTTTTATTAGATGAGGTGGCAATGGAAATTACATTACATATTGGTTTAAAATGTGGAATATTCTATATGAAGTGGTGGAACAAATAGTTATTGTTAAATGAAAGAACCATAATGATAATAATATATATATATATATATATATATATATATATATATATATGTATATATATATATATATATATGTATGTATGTATGGTATTCAGCTTTGTTCGGGTATTTTCCCATGTCATTATAGTTGTGCTTTTAAAGTTGTAGCGATGTTTCGGCAGAATCTCATCTGCCATCATCAGGCTTCTGTATTCTCATCTGATGGCAGATGAGATTCTGCCGAAACATCGCTACAACTTTAAAAGCACAACTACAATGACGTGGGAAAATACCCGAACAAAGCTGAATGCCATACATATAAATACCCACGAAAACTTAAGAAAACAAACATACATACATACACACACACACACACACACACACACACACACACATATACACATATATACATACACAATGGAAAATATGAGAACTTATGTGACTTGTGAAGGAGGACTATGGACACGTAGCACAAAAGAATTGTAATCAGTCAACACACTGTATGTAATTGAAAGTTGGTTTTATGTTTTTATGTATTGTTTTGTCTGTGTTTTTTTAGAAAAATTAAAAATTAAAAAAACAAAAAAAACAACAACACAGCAAATAGTTAGTTTTGCCCAGTTTCTAAGGTGATTGAAAGAGTAGTATGTTGTCCTTTGGGAAAGATGGAAAACCAGGGGAGAGGGGACATTGAAAAGTAATGATCTCTTCAACAAGTCTTCTGACTACCTACTGAAATAGAATCGAATAGAATTCTTTAATGGGCAAGTGTGATTGGACACTCTCAGTATACATAAAAGAAAAGATACATTCATCAAGAGTCAAGAATCATCAGGTACAACACTTAATAATAGTCATAGGGTACAATAAGCAATCAAATCATACTAGGAAACAGTCAATACAAATCGTAAGGATACAAGCAACAAAGTTACAGTCATATAGTCATAAGTGGGAGGAGATGGGTGAAAGAAACCAGGAGCCATTCCCTATGAGCTTCTATAGGAATCAATTCATGGAAGAAGGCTTCTTCTCCACAGAGCAATAAAAATAGCATTGCTGAATGGAAAAACAACGTTATTTTTCATTTTGATTAGAAGAGGCAAAGAAATAGGGTGATCCTCTAATTTATTGTGTAGTAGCTTATCTTTTCCCAGACCTTTTCCTAAAATGACTCCCTAAAATATGACTTGCTTGGCACAAAAAAATGTCAAATCATCTTATAGAGGTTTCCCCACTTGTGCCCCTTAAATGTACCTCAGTTCCAATAACTCCGAGACAGCATGAGCACAGCTGAAAGTAACTGGAGTTGTGGACCCGACCCAATATATTTGCAGAATAGATTGCAGATTAGGAAAGGCTGATCAGATTGTAGATTTCCCACTGAACAATGGCTTTCTGCCTTTCTCTCCACAAGCTTTATTCTAAAGCCCAGACAGACTGAGATTAAATCCTTGGCTTTAGTTAGGCCAAAGTTTAGATTTCTTCAGTACCTGATTTAGAAAGAGGCTTAAAAGCTGTAATAGCAAAAGTAGCCTCTTCCAGGGGTGGGATTCAAATTTCTTAACAACCGGTTCTGTGGGCGTGGCCTAATTTGTGGTGTGGTTTGGTGGTCATGTGACTGGGGTGGGTGTGGCTACATGGTCATGTGACTGGGGTGGGTGTGGCCATGTGGCTGGCAACCCAAATTTAAGTGGCCCTCACTTAATGACCAGGTCCTCGCTTAGTGGCCAATTGTTTAGCAAGTGCTTTTTGCCAGTTTCCAAGGCCTGGGGAGGCACAGGCAAGGCCTGGGCAGGTGGCCATGTGGCTGGCAAACCAAATTTAAGTGGTCCTCATTTAATGACCAGGTCCTTGCTTAGTGGCCAATTGTTTAGCAAGTGCCTTTTGCCAGTTTCCAAGGCCTGGGGAGGCCCAGGCAAGGCCCGGGCAGGTGGCCATGTGGCTGGCAACCCAAATTTAAGTGGTCCTTGCTTAATGACCAGGTCCTAGCTTAGTGGCCAGTTGCTTAGCAAGTATTCTAATTTACGACTGACCTCCACACAACTACTTGGCCTGTTTTTAGTGTTTTGACAGCCACACACACAGCCACTCACACACACACACCCTTCTAACCCTGCTATTCTTTGATTCTGTAAGGATCTCCTGCTGAAGCAAGGGGTTGGACTAGATGACCTCTGAGAGCCCTTGCAGGCCAGCCCTAGATTGCTATCTTCAAAGTCTTCTGAAGCCAGGATTTATGTCCTTCCTTCCTCTCCCTTTTCTCTCTCTCCCTCCCTCCCTCCTTCCATGTATTTATCTATCCATCCATAATATATCTCACTTACTTTCTCCTCTCTCCCTCTTTCTTTCTTTCTTTCTTTCTTTCTTTCTTTCTTTCTTTCTTCCTTCCTTCCTTCCTTCCTTCCTTCCTTCCTTCCTTCCTTCCTTCCTTCCTTCCTTCCTTTCCCTTTCTTTCTGCCCCCCCTTCCATCCCCCTTTCTTCCTTTCACTTCCTTTCTCTCTCCCTTTTTCTTTCTTTCCCTTTTCTTTCTTTTCTTTCTTGTATCTCCCCTCTCTCTTTCCCTCTCTCTCTTTCTGTATCCCCCTCTCTTTCTCTCTCTCCCCTCCCTCTCTCTTTCTCTCTCTTTCTGTCCCTTCCTCCTTCCCTCTCTCCTTTGAAAGCTAGAAAGATCACCTGAAACACACACACACACACACACACACACACACACACACACACACACACGGGTGGAATTCTCCCAGTTTGGCCCTGTTCTATTGTACCCTGCCTCTCAGAGAATAAGCCTGCAGGCAGGGACTGTGCTTTTTAATCTTTGTGCAGGGTCTTAAAAAAAATTACATGCAATCAACAGAAACAAATGAAGCAGCTTAGAAACAAGAGGGTGCTCAGAGCAACCCCAGTTCTACAGTATCATAGAATAAGAACACCCCAGAAGAAAGGCAATAGCAGGAAGGAAGGAAGGAAGGAAGGAAGGAAGGAAGGAAGGAAGGAAGGAAGGAAGGAAGGAAGGAAGGAAGGAAGGAACCACCCTACTGAGGGTTGCAGAATCATGCAGCCTTTAACATTTCAGATTGGTGACCCTTCCCAGACCCAACTGGTGCTTCTTATTATATCTACAGTACATGAGTTTCAGTCCCAAAGATGCTCCTTCTCCTCAAGAGCCCAACCTTCAATTCAGGATGAATACTTCTGCACCCTTTCACTCTTTGTTCCTCAACATCCTTCTTACATTGGATCACAAGCTATTGAACCAGATCAGAGGGGAGGGGTGGGGGCGGCAGCCACCCAGGTGTGGCATTCTCTCTTTCTCCCGCTTTCTTTCTCTCTCCTCCCTCTCTCTCTCTTTCTCTGTCTCCCCTCCTCCTCTTCTTCTCTTTCCCTCTTCTCTCTTTCTCTCCCCTCCCTTTCCCCCTCTCTTTCTTTCTTTTTCTTTCTTGCCCTTCCTTCCTTCCTTCCTTCCTTCCTTCCTTCCTTCCTTCCTTCCTTCCTTCCTTCCTTCCTTCCTTCCTTCCTTCCCCCCCCCTCTCTCTCTCACACACACACACATGAGAGGTGCCATTTTAAAGCCTGCTGCTTTAAGAGAGAGGGGACCTCGCTATGGAGCTTTGAGTGCCCCCCCCACCCCAGCCATTGCAGCTCCACTGGGAGATGCTTTCTGAGGGCTGAGGCAGGGAGTAATCATGCTTAAAGCGGTCCCATTGGGAGGGAGGCAACCCTTCTCCGAAGATCCTCCCAGCGCCGTGTGTGCATGCTCTACCAGAGAAGGAAGAGAAGAATTGCCAAACTTTTCTTACTCCCTTCCCTTCGGAGAGGAGCAGCTTCTGTCACCTGGCTGTCTGTTTATGGTCCCCCCCTCTTCCCCACCCCCCATGTTGAAGTACCTTAAAGGTACAGGCTGTGGCAGCTGCCTTCATGCTGGGAAGCAGGAAGAAAAGTTCAGCCACTCTTCTCCTCGGACACACACACACACACAGAGTGAGTCGCCCATGTGCCGATTCCTTGCCAAAGTTCCTTTGCATGTGCACGGTGCCGGAGGGACTTGCTCATGCACAGAAGGTCCCAGCCTCATGTGTCCATACTCTGTGTGAATGCCCGAGGAGGAAGACAAGTTTTTCTTCCTCCCTCTTCTGACACACATTGGCCAGGCAGTTGAGCAGTGTCAAGTGGCGTAAGTGTCTTCCCAGCCAGCGCAGCCATGGGACTCCTACCTCATACAAATGCAAATTTGCAGATACTCCAGGATTCCCGGATTTGGCTGCAAGAACTGCAGACAGCCTTCCTTCCCCACCATACACATCCTCCTCCCACCACCCCATGTGAGGCAGGAAGCCCGATGGAAAGCGCCTGGCCGAAAGACACAGACCTCCACGATGGAGCCCTTCCCGGCAGCTAGGGGAAGTGAATGCTTTCTTCTGTCGCTGGCAAGCATAGCCCCAGCCCCGTGGTGGCTTTTCCCTGGCTAGCGGGGGCAGGAGAACACTCTCTCCTTTCACTGGCGGGCACGGCCTCCAGCCCAGACAAGCCCGGGGATGGGGCAGGGTGTTGACTTGACCGGGGATTGCTTATAGGCTCACTCACCCAGGGAGATCAAGGCCACGGTGGAAAGCAAGCAGCAATCATGGGCAAAGGCAGGTTAGCAATGGCAGGCAAGATGAGGAGTAACTGGGTGGGGTGGGGAGTGTGCGGGCAGGAAGGGGTGGGGCCAGCCAGGGGCACGAATTACCGGTTCTCCAAACTGCCCAGACTCATAATATCCAGTTCTATAGAACCAGTCCGAACTGGTAGAAACCCACCCCTGCCCTCTTCCATCGCTGGTTATTCTCAGGGAGAGGGGTTCTGGTTTCCCATTTGAACACGTATTTTAAGTATGTTCCTCCTGATGATCCAGTACAAAGTGTTTTTCATAGAACACGTAGGATTTGTGTCGGTCCTGGAAATTACATCACCATGTTTCCCCAAATTTTTGCTCCAAAAGACACATTAGGGTTTTGTTTTCTGATTAGGTCTTATTTTGGGGGAAATACGGTACTAAATATGTCCGTCTGGCTGATAATCGTAACTGGGATTTATTTGGGGGATAGGGCTTATATTATGAGCATCTTGAAAAACAACGCTAGAGCTTGTTTTCCAGTTGGGTCTTATTTTCAGGGAAACATGGTATTACCACCTTTTTCTGGAGCATTGCATACATGTGTATAGGATGGCCACAAATCAAATCATGAATACTGCAGCATATTTTAACTCATGGTGTCATTTTCTGGGACATACCTTTCTAGAGTGACTAAAGCTACTTAATTGTACCAATCCACAGCCATGGGTAGTAAAATGGGTAGAGATTCTCATGTTCCATTTGTTCTTTGGACTGCTTCAGCTCATTCAGCACCCTGTGCATAAGATCCTCACAGCAATTGCGAAAGGATCCAAGGAGTATTTTACTTCTGTTCAAAGTAACATATATGTATATGGCTGCTATTAGCTTTCAAAGCTGTATATATTTTTGATGAGGTAATTTGCCCTGGCAAAGCTTAGTTGAATCACAGCAGATTGCACAATCAGAATCATCCCCAGATTGCTTAGGTCTGACTACTTCAGAAGTCTTTCTTCATATGCAGAACACATGCTTAAAGTCAAGTAGATAGACAAAGAGAGTAAGCTTGCTTCAGACCTTGGAATCAAGGTGCTGAGGTAGATAAATTCAATTTTCTCAGTCAATACAACATCTCAAATTGAAATGCTACAATGGTCTGGGTCAAGGCAATGCTTTGATTCAAATCAGCACTACTTCACATAGTTTCTATTAGCTTCACAACTGAAGAAACAATGGGAACTTTCACAAGAGCAGGATCCACGTGATGGGAACTCTCAAGTGCAAAAATTGGTGCACTTCCTCTCTTTCTCTCTTGTAATCCCTTTGTTCAATATTTATGAGGAAGAGAACAATTTGTTAAACGCAACTTTCAGGATTTTCTTTAGTTCATGCCCTGAACTATTATAGCTATCAGCTTTAAAGTTGCAAAATGTTAATCAATAGCTAAGTTATGGTCTCTGTTTCCTTACCACCCTCTGATCCTTTTGCCCTGGATATCACTACTAATCTCTCTCTGTCCCCCTCTCCCTCCCTCCCTCCCGCTCTCTTGCTCCCCTCCTCTCTCCCTTTCCCACTCCCTTCCTCTCTCTCTCTCTCTCTCTCTCTCCCTCTCTCTTTCTCCGTCTCCCTCCCTCTCTCTCTCACACACACAAACACATGCACATCTTAGCCCTCAAAACACATTCATGAAATATTTTCAATAGATAGTGACAATTACATTGTGCTACTTTTGTTCTATGGCAGAGTCTGATTTTGGCTTTCACAATGCTAGGAGAAGATAAATGGGCACCCAGGGGAGCAGATAAAATATGTGTTCAATGTAATCCTGCACATGGCAAACAGATGTTTCAGACATCAGGTTACAAGTAGGCATTAGGAACCGTGGTGACGTGGTGGTTAGAATGCAGTATTGCAGATTAACTCTGCTCACTGTCAGAACTTTGATCCTGACCAGCTCAAGGTTGACTCAGCCTTCCATCCTTTTGAGCGTGGTAAAATGAGGACCCAGATTGTATAGAGCAATATGCTGACTCTGCAAACAGCTTAGAGAGGACTATAAAACAGTATGAAGTGGTATATAAGTCTAAGTGCTATTGCTAATAGAGGTGTTGGTGTGATGACATCACTGTGCACATATCATTTTGAAATTATGATTTGCTATGAACTACAGAGGTACAAAGTAATTTTCTTTAGATAAGAAGAACTGCTGTTAAATGCTATTAAGTTAGATCTCTATTGGAAAAGGGAATATCTTATCAAGAGTGATAAAAGCCTTGGCCATTTAAATTTTTTAACAGGTCAGAGTGAAATATGTAAGCAGTGTAACCACTTCTCCGAAAATAAAATTGACAATTTTTAAGTGAAATTTCCAAAAGAGCCATGGTAGCACAGTAGTTAGAATGCAGTATTGCAGGCTTAACTCACTGCTCACTCCAGGAGTTTGAATCTGAGCAACTCAAAGTTGATTCAGCCTTCCATCCGTCCAAAGTTGGTGAAATGAGGACCCAGATTGTCGGGGTCAATAAGCTGACTCTATAAACTGTTTAGAGAGGGCAGTAAAGCACTGTGAAGTAGTATATAAGTCTAAGTTCTGTTGCTACTGCTATTTATTTTAAAGCCTTTTCATTTCATTTCTAGTAAATTTTAGGCATGTTTTGTGTTTTCTGTGAGAACATGAAAAATTTGGAACAGATTCTTTTATGCATTTGATTAGGTGCTGCATGCTTGGAGGAACTTTTATTTTTTATCTCTATCTATCTATCATCATCTATCTATCTATCTATCTATCTATCTATCTATCTATCTATCTATCTATCTATCATTTAGAAACTGACAATCTTCCTCAAAGAGTAACTCTGGATGGTATACAAATAGACATAAAACATGAAAGCTTTATATAAATATAATAAAAAGTTAAAAGCAACAATAAAATAATTAAAATTTAAAAAGCAGGAATTAAGACATTAACCAGCCACATGGCCCTCCTCTGTGGAGATCAAGTAAGTTGACAGGTCTTCAAACACTTCCAAAAAAGCAGGAACCCCACCCCCTCATCTCTGAGGAGATAATAGCAATAGTGTTTAGGCCTATATAAAACTCCATAGCATGTAATAGCACTCTCTGGGTGGTTTACAATGAAGAAGCATTCTTTGCATGTTGCTCCCATCAATCTGGCTCCTCATTTGACTGACCTCAGAAAGATGGAAAGCTGAGTCAACCTTGAGCCCTGTCAGGATCGAACTCCAGGCTGTGGGACAATTTTGCCTGCAATATTTCATTTTAACCACTGTGTCACAAGGGATCTTAATGTTCCAAAAGAATGCAATGGCAATGGCAGGGAAGGCTTTCTTCTGGAGCCCACCAGTTGAAATTCTGTAACTGATGGGGTCTGCAGCATTCCTTACCTGTCTGATCGAGTGGCAGATTGATATCATGGAACAAAGGTGCTTCCATAGTTAACCCAATCCTATACCATGTAGGGCTTGAAAGATGATAACAAACACCTTGAATTGGACCAGGAAGCAAACTCTGGCATCCAAATAAGTTTGTGCAGGAGAGATGTTATTATGTGACATTTTGGGGTGTGCAAGGTTGCTCCTACTGTACCAGCAGAAGCTTCCAGATTTTTTTTTAAGTAACACAGGATAGGTCTAGATAGGATAGGACCAAGGCTTGAGTGACCAAGTGAAGAGCCTCCCACTCCAAGAAAGGACATGGGGTAAGATTAAGAATGTGAACCATAGACTAATATGTTGAACACTACGTTAATATTGTATAATCAGTTAGTATCATTAATAGACCGGACATTACTATGTTAAATATTATAGAATTAATATGTAATCAAGGATGTTGTAATTTTGATTATTAAAGATAAAGATGTTTGCAACCAGACAACACACTATTCAACTGAAAATGGAATAATTAAAAATATTAAAGTATTAAAAATATTAAAAGTATTAAAATTAAAAAAAAGAATAGGGAAAAAAAGAATCTTAACCATAGAAGAAATAAATCTATACAATATCACACTGAAAATAACAGGAAGCAAGAGATTAGATTTAGAAAAGGATTCTGGAATTAGTTTATTGATTGGAAAAATTGAAGAAAAAAAAAGGATTGAATCTGAGCATTCAAAATTGGGAGGGAGCTACCAAGCTGCCAAGATATCATATGACAATTTATTGGCTTATTAAATGAACAAAGAAATGTTCACGTGAAATTAGACATTCTAAGTAAGAAGGAAAGCCTTAGCTAGGAGGTGGTGAAAATCCCTGCCAATGGAGAAATGGCCCAACCACAGTCTCCACTGAGCCTTGGTGCTTTTACCAGAAAATGGGCTTTTTACTGTGTTTCCTATTGAAATGTAGCAGAGACAGAAATCAATTGACTATTTCTTGAAAAAGAGCATTCTTTTTTCCTTTCTCTCTCTCTCTCTGTGAACAAAGCTTGTAAATGCATTGCACATCTCTCCTTCTGGTCTTGTGCCTGCAAAGGTGACAGCTCCCGAAAAGAGTCTGCTTTCTGCTGGAGCTCTTAAATGCTTTCCCTGCTGAGCCAACAGTGAGGAAGTGAAACAAGAACAAGGGAAAATATGACATCCTGTGCTAATAGATGCAAAGCAATGGAAAACAATTTTGCCAACTAGGCAACTCAAATGAGAGTCATCTCTCAGAGGAATATTGTCGATTTGTAGCTCTTATTACAGTGTAATCCTACTTCCCTAAAAGTTTGTGTGTGCATTTTAACGAATTCATAAAGCCCAGACTATAAAAACCCCATGGGGGAAACCTGGCAGCCCTTTAATTCAGCATTAAAACTCAACTGATGTCAATTGAATTGATTTCTGCACATAGAAATTGCATTCATGGAAAGAAAACTTTAGTCCTTGCTATTCCCCATTTTAAAGTTTGCAGTAATACAATTGGCTCCTTGAGTCAGGTTCAATTACGTGTTGAAAGTTTGTAATCGGGTGAAGCAAATGGAAGCTGTGAAATGAAGAGAGAAAACTCTGCTAACCTGATTAAACCTTACTTGGGAAATATTCAGGGGATGGAGAAACCTTTCTCTACTATCACGGGAGGGCCTTTTCTTTTGAAGTCTGCAGGGTGGCCTGATTAGAGTTTTAGATTTTATTCAGGCAGAATGATGCAGTGTCCCAGTTGCCTTGAACGGAATTATCTCATTTTGTACTGTGCCCATTGTTAAGTGGAGGAGATACAAAATAAAACAGAGTTGGACAGGTGTGATAATGGGGTCTAGCCCTTTGAAGCAGCAGATGAAAGGACTACAGTCATATTAAGACCTGGAATCCCTCACTGAAAGCTCAGCTCAGGGATAATCTTCAAGGATCTTCCACAGAGGTATGCACTGATTATAATATTAATTTCCAATGCATCCATCCTCCCCACCATTTGACTCACATTTCTAAATCATTTAGGGTTAGTAGAAATTAGAATCAATATACTATTAAGATTCCTGTGTCTGTTTGATATGTTGTAACCTCCAGTTGAGTGGAATGGTGCATCCCAGAGCAATGTTTTTGAATCAACATACCTCAAATGGGCTAACAACATACAGAATGGATCCAAAATGCAGCTCCCATCACTCCCATGGGATTGAAGTTGTGATTATATCAGAGACACCATAGCTTCTGACTTGCCAGAAATTCATAGGTTGCATAGCAAAAGTTTAAGATGAGAGGAGCATATATATCCTCACCTTCTTTCTCAATTCCTTCTGGCTCCTGCACTACAAACAGCCATTGGATGCTTTGGAATTGAGATTGAAATTTGAAATATTTTTAAAATATATTTTTATTATTATTTTTATTATACATCTGTATTGTGTGTGAACAGAGTTGGTAATCCATATTAATCAAAATCACATTAACAGTATGAGTAATCTCTATCACATTTATCCAATTTAAATCATTAGGTTTTTCAAATATATATAAACAAAAAATGCCTAACTCCTCATCTTTATCTTCATCTATATCTTTCTTATTCAATCTAAACATTTCTCTGCTATATATAGACAAATTTAACTAGGTTTCATTCCATATTAAATTTGAAATATTTTAATGGTGGTGGCCTCTGCTGGAAAAACAAGGGAGTGACTCTGATGATTGCTGGAAGGGTAGGACTGGCCAATGGGGCCCAACAGTTTGTGGGTGAGCCCTCTTCCTCCCTGAAGTAAGGAGACCCTTTGGGACATGCCAGAATTGGTGTGTGTATGTGTGCAGTTTTTCTCATTGCCCATGGCTTCCTTAGTTCCTCTTACCCATAACGAAGTCACAAGTATTTCCACAGGTGGGGAGGGGAGTAATAGGGGGATGAGGCTTTATTGGGGTTCTCCTGAAGATCTTGAGAGGAGGGAGGGGAAATGGTGCAAGCCTATACTTCGTGTGGAAGGTTGAAGGATGAAAGGACAACTCAGATGCCAGATTGATAAATAGGGCTGACTGGTGCTGCTGGTGATGGAAAGATGAGCTCTCCTCAGAGGTAGTATTCAGCAGGTTCTGACCAATTCTGGAGAACCAGTAGCAGAAATTTTGAGTAGTTCAGAGAACCGGCAAATACCATCTCTGACTGGAGATTTTACAGTATCCTTCCCCTGCCACGCCCACCAAGCCAGGCCCACAGAACCAGTAGAAAAAAAATTGAATCCCACCACCGGCCCTCTTCCTCCCTGGAAGATGGAGGGGACCCTTGGTGATGCACCAGAGTGAGAAGGAGGACTGCCGTTTTTCTCATTATCCATGTTTCCTTGTTTCCCCCCTACTCCCAGCAAAGTGGCAGGCAGTTCTATGGGTCAGCGGAGGAGGAGGATTCACCAGGGCTCTCCTAAGGGTCATAAGTTGGAGAAAAAATGGTACAAGTCTATATTATATGTGGAAACAAGAATCACCCAACACGGGTCATGGATTGCCTAATGTCAGTTAAAAATAGGAACTCTTTCATCCTTTCCCCTTTCTCTCTATTTTGATAATTCCTTACATGGGGTACTCAGTGACATGTATCAGTTTCTACGCTTCAATATTTTAACAAATCAACAAAACTTTGAAACAGTTGAGATTCAGATCTGGTTTCCATCTTCATTTTCCCTAGACCATTTGGCATGGGATTAATTAAATCCAGAACATAACGTCTGGATTTCCATAATTTCCAGAGTTATTATTTCTGAAGGCTTGGATCCAGCCTTTAAAAGAGGTTGGAAATTGCTGAACAGCTCTGACTTTAGCAATAGAAAGTTGTAACAGGCAAATGATGGAAGAGCCTGAAGGCTACTTTTATGGAAGTTGCATAGAATTAAATGGATCCACATGCATACCTTAGTATAAGGCAATTTCTTAGTTTTTGCCATCAGTCTTTTCAAATGAGAATTATCGCAAATCAATATAATGCAAAAAATGGCACCAATATACGATTAATTAAAAATATTCAGACAATCTAGGCAAACAGAAATTTTGAGGTTATAGGAAGCTTGATTGCATACATACCAGATGTGAATTCAGCTGCTTATCTATATCTGATTTAAAGAAAGGACCTGTAGAATACCTACTTTCCCATATATAGTATATAGGGATGTATGTAACCGGCATATTGATGGCCAATCTGTAATCTCAGAGCCACAAATACCTAGAAAAGTAAAATAAAAAGAAACAATATACCATTTTTCCCTCACCAAAGTCTCAAACTGTATATAGGTTGGGTTTAGACATTTTAAGCCTCTACAGCAGCCGAACAAGATGTCAGCACACAGCAGGAAGTGCTTTCTGTTTAATTTGTGTTAAAACTTTCTTAAAACATTTCTTTTTCCATGAGACATTTGATTTAACGAACTAAACCAGATGCCATGCTGCAGGAATATAAAAAGTACAGCCTGTGGCTTTTTTATGGATATTTTGTATAGGTGACTAAAAAATTGGGTAATTCTATATATTTTTAGAGCACCCATTTCACCTGTTAACTTACCCCAAAACCTTCCTCAAAAGTGTCTTCTTTGGGTATTTGACCTGTTGACTTTCCATGCTAAACCTGGTGCTGCTCTTGAACTGTGCCCTACTATTTACTAGAACTAGGTCTATAAATGAAAAGATGCTTTATGTTTAATAACATCTTTATTTATTTCTTCCTCCTTTGTTGTCACTGAACAATCCAATATTATATAGGCAGGAGTTTTTCCCCCCTAGAACCAGGCATACTGATGATGGAATAATACCAGCAACAACATTGCTTTGTACAATTTTGGAGGAAGCCTGAATAGCAAAAGCATTGATGTGATATCTACAGTATAGACAAGATTTCTATTTAAGATATAGTCATTTTAGACCTTAAAAGTAGTAGATACTGTAGGTAGGTGGATAGATAGATAGTTAGATAGATGATAGATAGATAGATAGATAGATAGATAGATAGATAGATAGATAGATAGATAGGAGTGATGAAGTGTTTTTATGGGAAAGTAAAAGAAGAAAGGAAAATCGGGATTCAAGAAATGCTGTCAAAACTGGTTCCCATTATTGCAGGGCTAACAAGAGAGGCCCTTTGTAATTTGTAAGCATTGTGAATTTATAGGCATAGCCCACTTCTTTTGCTAGGTTTGATTAGCAAAAAGCTTGGAATAATGCACCTTGTCAAGAAGAAAGGAGCAGTAAAGGAATTGTCATTATCCCACCCATCTCTTTCATCCAGAGCTTGCTCCCTGCCTTCTTTTTTTCCTGCTGTATCATCAACTTTAGGCACCAGCCAAAAATAGCTGTGAAATATGGAAATGTCTCCTTCATAGCACAGTGATTTTTTTAAAGGGCTGTGCTGTGTGAATGTAGCTGAACTCACCTTCTATCATCTCTTGCTATCTTCTCAGCAAAACTGCTTTCTTTTGGTAAATAAGCAAAGAACAGAAACAGACTGTTCATAAGACTAAAATGATATCAAATTTTTTTTTACAGTTTTGATTTAAGTTGCCCCCAAAGAGATGGAAATTCCACAGCTGCAGAATAAGACAGTGCTAGAAGTTTAGCTCTCTTATCTTTCACATCCTGACAATGGTTTGCTGAATTCGACCCCAATGAGAGTTAGGCTAGTCTCTGGCTTTAAAGAAGTATTCAGACTGATGAGGTTAAATAAGAAAACATTGAATTTCTTCTAATATTCTTTCCTTTGTTTTTAATGAAGCCATTTTTCTCCTCACCAATGTTAGCTTTGAGAAGGCAAGCTTTGTTAGTGAGAAGAGTCTAAAAGTAACATTTCTTTCTTAAAACAGCATTGTAAACATTTAGAGGAGGGGACTAGCATGTTGCTTTTGCTGTTCTAAATCAAAGATCATTCCTGTCTTGCAGTCCAAAATTTAGACAGTCGATAAGGGCAATTGCAGGAGAAAATGGAAGAATTTGCGTACAGGGTCTTTGTTACAGGTATCTGTAATCTCTTCAGGGAGTCTCAGTATAGTAATTATTTCATCTGAGGGCCATAACATTTGCAGGACTTCCTAATCTAAATTGCTTTCATTGAATGCTCAGTCCAGTTGGGAAATAACCCTGTTATATATTCCTTTTATAGGAGATTATGTTATGGGTCGTGGGTCAGGGTTAGTTCAATCCTAGCATTAGGAATAAAACGTAAATTCCTGCTGCAATATGAACCCTCTATAAAGTTATATTGCAATATTAGCTGAAAGCAAATCTGCCAGGTGATACATGAAACAGGTCACCTTTTCCTTGGATGAAACAATAGATGCTTTTTGCCACGCTTCTCTTAGCTGGCATTCATTCCTGGCACATCTGTGCATAAACCTCCTCTGCATCTTTGGCAAGAAAGAATAAAATGGACCAACTATAATTACGCACTTTCCCCCCCACCAGCATCACAAAAGATGAGGCTTAATTCACAGCTTGGTTTTTGATCCAGCAACTGCTGAATTCTTCTACAACATGTATAGCACAGGTTAAAAATATCCCAGGGGTATTTTCTGCCTATTGGGCTCATTTGATTCTTCCAAGTAACTTTATGAGCACTGGAAAAAAAAGAGGGAAAGAAAGTTTTTATGATGTTTCTCCCAAGCTTATGAAAAATAGAGCTATTAAATCCTGGTTTGCTAAGGCAGTAGTTTCAAAATATCAGAGATCTTCCAGAAAAAAAAAAACAGATAAGAGTGACAGATTTGGAAGGCACCTTGGAGGTCTTCCAGTCCAAACAGTAGACTCTATACCATTTGAGACATATGGCTGTCCAATCTCCTCTTAAAAAGTTCCAGGGTTGCAGCACCCACAATTTCTGGAGGCAAGTCATTCCATTAATTAATTGTTCTGTCAAGAAATTTCTCCTTAGTTCTAGACTGATTCTCTTTCTGATTAATTTCCATCCATTGTTTCTTGCCCTGCCTCCAGGTGACTTAACCCCTCTTCTTTGTGGCAGCCCTTTATAGATTGTAGAACACTGCTATCATGTCATCCCTCATCCTTCTTTTCATTAAACCAATTCCAACAACTGATCTTCGTTATGTTTTAGCCTCCAGTCTTCTAATCCTCTTTGTTGTTCTTCTCTGCACTCTTTCTTTTTATGTCTTGTTATATATTGGCGACCAAAATGTATCACTTCTGATATATCATCTATTATTGGTCTTGAGCTAACCAGAACAGCCAGGTTGTAACCTGAAATGGATGATGTGGTTGGCCTGAGTATTCTCTGATTATAGCCCATATGTTTATTTTTCACTCTGATCGGCTGCAAAATATCCATTTCCTTCCACAGTGTTATGGTACAAGATATCTTTGAGAATTGATAGCAATCAGGAGAGATTTCTGGTGAGCACCATGGCAAACTATACATCCCTGCAAAATTGGGATGACTACAGAGGTGATCAATGGCTGAATGCTAGATTCTGGCTAATGAAAATTCTCTTGAGAAAGTGCACACTGGGAAGCCACTCCTCATGAGTAAACCTCAGGGATTGAGGTTTTGTAGTTAGTTTATGAGTGGAACAGTTGGAAGTTGAGTGATGACATTTAAAATCATACCCATAATTCAGCCTTTTATGGACAAAATGCTCCGTCAAGTCCATTTCTTAATCCAATTTGGGATTATTTATTGCTTTAATGCTTAAGACCCTTTGAAATGGCAAGTTTTTGTTGTGTGATTCTCTTTCTCCTTTGAGAAAGAAGTTTCTATAAGGGTCCATATTTATTTAATTATTTGAAATTAATTATAAAAATCCTTCCTGTGAGAAACTGTCATTGTTTGCGTTCTTTGAAGAAAAACAAACATGATAGGATGGGACTCTGAAGGGAAACCAGGGGAAACTAGAACAAAGTAAACATTTCAATTAAATGAGAAGAACACTTAAATTTGACTTGTTAACATAGAATGGAGAATAATACTTTAACAATGGATGTTTTAAAGGTTATTTTTGAACAATGGACTCAATTAATTTTAAGAATGTCTGATACCATTGACAGTATCTCTATTAATGATGTCACAAATAAAGAACAAGCTATAATGGATGGGATTGAAACTGATATGAATGTGGATTTATATATGACAAGTTACAAGAAGGATATCGAAAAATATAATATGCTAGACATACAGATGAAACCAATGGATGTCTTAATACTTATACGACATACAGGTAACAAACAAGAAGAGTGATTTGGATAACTTTTTCTTACTGGATGTGCAAAGAGATTCTATTAAAGTTTAGAAGAATTTACTGAGAAGAGATTAAAAAGTAAGTTTGTTAAAAGTACAGGGAAACAATATATAGTTATTTGATCAATACTAAAAAAAGTTATTATTTCTGGTAACCCTTAATGGACTTGATAAGAAATGAGTGATGAGGTTTCTGCATTGTGTTTATAGTTAAGAGATGAGCTATTGGATGAACAAAGTATTTATTGTCTTTTAAGAGATAGTGATAAGTTGTTAAAATTGTTTATACTTATAGTAATAAAGGGGAAAGTTTTTTCTATTTTTTCTTTTTCTTTTTTTGTTTCTACGCTTTTTTTCTTTTTATACTTTTTTGGAGTTGGCATGAATTTTTTTCTAATTGTAATAAAATTATTATGAAAAAGGGAGAACAGGTGGCAGTCTGAAGCTTATTGGTAGAGTACCCATTTCATTGACAATATGACGATCAATCTTTTCTCATCTCTAGGTGGGATTGGAGAAAGTTTATTTTTGCTGAAATACAGAAGATGCAAATCAGAGTAGACAATACCAAGCTAGAGGAATGAACAATAGAAATGTCAATCCTGAAGTGAACTTGGCTGAGGCCATCTTGGAAGCTTCAGGATTGCCACACAACAGTGGGGCGGGGGGAACAGAGGGGGGTTTGTAGGCAAAACAACGAAGTTTTCCTGTGGGAACCAAGAACATTCTCACAGATGGCTGGCCAGAGGAGGAGTGAAGTAACCAAGCAACCGGCCAGTACTTGGATTGGACAGCGTGATCAGTGACTTGGGGGAAAGGGGAAACATTCACATTTTAATTAAGTGAAAGCTGCAGGAACTTTCAAGGTCGGCTTTCACCAGCTGTGCCAATATGATGTATCTTTGAGGAACTTGCCTGCCTCAGAGTTCTGCTTTCTATGGGTGCTTTACTTGGAACACTGACAGCAAGCTGTTTCCCGCATTCTTAAACTGTAAAAGTAAATCCTTTAAACCATTCTTCAGAAAGCCCCTGACTCATAGGAGAGCATTAGACTAATGATCTATAAATTTCACTCAGGCTGTATGCAACAGCATTCTGCCTGTAATGTAGTCCATATTAGTAGATTTAAACAATTGTGAAAGTGAAAAGATACATTTACCTCAGGAAACATGAAGGAGAGTATTAGTTTTAACTGCAGCTACAAGTACAAACACTTGTCCAATCAATTGGCTTGATCCACTTCAAAAGCATATATGAAAATGGAAGTCAGATACATTTAAACTCATTAAGCCATACACATTGAAACTCCAGGGAATATAGATTCTTGGAGCTGAAACTGTAAGTTGGACATGACTAAGAAGTTTCTTTTATTGGGGGAACAAAGCTGTCTATGGAGATATACACTTTTAATTGCCTACAGGAAAAAGAAACACAAACTGTAAAAAGGTGGGACAGAATAAACCTTGGGTAGAGCAATAATGAATCAGTATGTGTTGCTGTTCCTGCTGAGCACAGCTAGATTTGTCACCCTGTGGGTTGTCTCTTTTCATATGCAGTTTCAGAACACACAGATGCACTTTTAGGAATTTGGAGAGAAGATGTATGTAGGGCAAAAGTCGGTAGTGAATGTGAAGGCTTTTTCTTTCAATGATTTTTTTTTTCATACTTTCAATCTTAATTTTTCAGAAAACCTGATACTTCTCTATACAACAGAAAGTGGAATAGAAATATTTGTACTGGAATGCTAAAGGAAAAAAAGTAACCCTTTTCAGGGTGGAAAAAATTCATGGGAAAATACCCCCTTCTTGCTTACTTATTATCATTTATTTTTTCCCTCATACTATAAAATAAATGCTACAACATTGTAAAAGAGTTGCAAATGGCAAAAATGTGGTTGAAGGCAGCATGGCAACAATGACTTCAAGTGCTTATCAGTCTAAAGAAATGAGTTGCATCTGTGGCTTTCACATTCCCTAGACTGTTTTTCAAATAAGTCACCACAACTAAAAAGGCCCTGTCCACTTCTCATTGGTCACATGCAAATGTTATGTTATGACAGCATTGGAAAAAAATGACTTATGATCATTTTTCACACTCAGAACCGTTGCAGCAACCCTATGGTCACATGATCAAAATTCGGATTTTGATCATAGTTATGATGGTTGCAGTATCCCAGGAGGCCACCTTTTGCAACCTTCTGATGAAGTCAGCGGGAAAACCAGATTCATTTAACAATCATGTTACTAACCTGCAGTGATTCACTTAACAACTGTGAACTTCCTGAGAATACTCAGGAAGATAAATCTATCTCAGTATCTACTTCTGTCCTACTACCACAGCACCATTGAGCAGCTCTGTAGTGGACAAAAAAAGCTCTACAGAGAATCATTAAAACTGCCCAGAATATCATTGGGCTCCAGCTACCAGCCCTGGATGACATCTTCTCATTTCGCTGTTTGAGGAAGTTTCACAACATTCTCAGAGACTCTCCCCATCCTGCTTACAATCTTTATGAACTGTTGCCTTCTGGCAGAGGATACAGAACAATTAAAACTCGGACCACACATTTTCTGAATAGTTTTTATCCCAGAGCTATAATTGTACTTAATGAATTTAAGGACCACCATCAGTAAACTGTTGGACAGTATTACTTGGTCTGTTGTGTGGATGCTTGTGTGTGTTTTAGGAGGTGGGGAATTTTGGCAGGTGGGGAAGTGTTTGGGGATTGTAATATCAATAACTGTGGCAAGAAAGATCATAAAATGGGGCAAAACTCACTGAACAACTGCCTTACTTAGCAACAGAAATGTTGGGCTCAGTTTTGGTCATAAGTTGAGGACTACTGGTACCTTGACATGGAGGAAACATCTGGATAGAGCTTTCCATCTAATCACAGTGCTGAAGGAGGTTAATGTCAGAATAGGCAAGCTCTGTAGGTCTTTGAAGGGAAACACCACCGTTCCAATTTTGTGCCTGGAAACAGACCAGAAGCAGAGGCAGCAGACTGAGTGCCAGTGCAGTACAATATGTTAAGTAGTTCAAGTCAGTTGTCTGGCAATTGTGCTGATTATATTTCAAAGAGATTCATATGTCAAATGCACCTGAGCTCTCTGAACTGAATATTAACTCATCTAGCTTATTGTGGTGAGGCTATTTTTGATCAGGAAAGGCCTAGGGAGAGACAAATCTGCCAAGTTCACTTTTACTTCGTTGCTAATGTGTTTAGCATTACCTTCATTTTACTCTTTTGAGGAACATTGTGCTTCTTTCTTTGCAACCAGAAATCTGCATGAAAATGCTTGTATGTTTTTGCATTATTTGAAATGCATGTTTCAGACTGGCAGTTTTAGTGTATATTTGGCATTCTTGCTCCATACAAATTTAGTTTTGTCTTGTCTTTTCCTGTCTTTTCTGTGTGCACCTCCTTCTCCAAACTGTTCCCTCAACAGTCTAGTAAAGTAGGCCAGCTTCAGAGAAGATGAAGTCGTTTATGTGGTCCCATGGTCTTGAGGAACATGAATATGAGACTTGAAAGGGACTTTGGCTAGTGTAACGTATGAAGCTGCTGAAATGCATTCCATACTGTTCTAGTCCATCTGTGTGTTTTGAAACTGTATATGAAAAGAAACAAGCCACAGGGTGACAAATCCAGCTGTGCTCAGTTCCTTGATCCTCATTGACAAAACTGGATGTCACTGGAACACACAACCTGCAATTCTAGTCCTTTGAAGAAGAGGTGGGCAAATTATATCCCTAAAACTACATCAGATTTCCATTTTTTTATGATCCTCCAACTAATTTCAAAATACTAGTCACTTACAAAATTTTTATACGTGACTAGTTGGGATCTCTGGTAGGAACTGTCTATCTGCCTCTCTTCTCCATTGCTTTTGCTTAGGAGTTACTGTATAGATGAAGTGTCAGAAAAAGAATGTCTGTTTCTCACAACTGCAAAAACATGTTGACTCTTTGCTTGAGGATCTAAGTAGTATCGCCTAAAACAGGGATGTCAAACTCAAGGCCCGGGGGCAAGATCTGACCCATGGGGTGCTTAGATCTGGCTTGCAGGGCCGCCCTGGAAACAGCGAAGGACCAGTCCGAGGTGCCTCTGCCAGTGAAAATGGAGCTGGGAGGGCCACATGCAAGGTCAGGAGCCCATTTTTGCCAAAGAGCGCTTAGGCCACCACAGGCACCCACATCATGAGTTAAATCAAGCTAGCCATGGCCACTCTGGCCATGCCACCACCCCCCCAAGGTCAAACACAACCCTGATGTGGCCTTCAATGAAATCAAGTTTGACATTCCTGGCCTAAGGAAATGTAGGGAGAAAAGTATCCACTTTTTTTCCCAGCAGGCATGTAGAGATTATTGAATACCTAGGCTGACATCATTGGTTATCACTCTGAAAAGACAGTTTCTGACATTCTGATTTGGACCATGTTAGTTATAATCCCACAATTTGTAATCCCAACATCGAGACAAGGCAGGTTAGTAGGCACATCCCTCAGAGGATGCCCTGTTGGGAGCTATGAAGTAACTCAGTCAACAATATGCAGGATATCTTAGTAAGTTTAGTTCATCATAAATTGGAGCATTTGGGGATTTAATACTGGAAAGAAAAAATATTTATTTATTTAATTAATTTCTTTTTTTTTTGCCTTTTTCCTCCTTTCAATCACACACTCAAGCATCTTGAAGAGGGGTGAAAAGCATATTTAAGGTAAATTTTTGAATTGAAAGAATATTTATGTTTGTGCATACTTTTGTGTGTGTGCAGGAAAGCACGAAAGAGAACCAAATACGAGAGAAGGGAGTTTGAAAACTACTTTTGGGTATCAAAGATATAGGTCCAAATATGTGAAGTGCTCAATTTCTTGAAACATGAAGAAAAGTGAAAGAGAAAAAGCACTAATAGAGGGAGAAGAGATTGGGGGTTTATGTGGATAGAATGGAACTCTTTCTATCAGTTTAACTTAGGTACTCTCCCAAAAATGTTATGTGTAGAATACAAATGTGTCTACTTTGAAAGCATGAGGTTTTATATCCAGTGAGTCTGTCCCCACATCCTATACTTCAGTCATGTCCTGGACACAGAGCGTTTACATATAGGCAGCATTCATTAGATTAATCAGTATGTGGATGTTCAAATATACCTGCCCATTATATACAGTTCTATAGTTCTTGGTCATCCAGATTGGATACCAAAAAAACCTTTGAAAGGATCCAGGAATCTGGGATCAGGTTAGTGTGGATCAGGATAGTATGTAAATAACATTAATCCACCAGCAGAGATGACATATAAAAGTTAGATTCAGTATTGTTCAATTCAAACCAATGGTCCATTTTCTTTTGTTGTTTTTCCTAAGCGATATCAATGTATACAGGAGGCAGTTTTAAATCTACATGTTAAAACTAATGCAGTAGTTTAAGCAAAAGGATTACAAAAAGCAATTGCTTCCTGGTCTAATCGTTGCTTATTTTAGCTCTCTGAAGCAGAGGGATTGATAGCACTTGTGATTTTTATTTAATAGCGATCAATTTAAATGGTCTTTCTTAAAACAAAAAGGAGAGTTAATGAAGGTAGAGACTTTACATTAAATAGATCAGAGCATCTCTGAGTTCCATGCTAACGACAAACAGATCGATGGCAACTTTGAAGTGTAATTGGAAATGTAAGAAAACTGAAAAATAGCCCTAGAATGCAAAGAGTAATAATACTCATTGCTCACTCACAGCACAACTTAGCTACACTGACATGGCTGAATTTCAGCTGCTACAGTCACATGCAAAAGTTTAGCAACCTCTGGTCAAATTGTATGTTTCAAGAAATACTCAAGTGAATAGAAATTGACCAATGTTCCCATAGCACAAAATTAAACAAGACATCCTTCTGCAAATTTCAGTGCATACCTACTTTTCACCGACGGTGGGAAATTAGTTTCTGAGATATATTGCTATTTAGCTGACTTCATTCTTCCTTGTACCAGTGGAATATTTCTTGTGACATGATTGCTAGGGAACCCCAAAGCATAACAGAGCTTAACAGTTGACATGATATTGTTTTTTCCAAATAATTTTTGTATCTTTTTTACCAAGCATGTGTGCTTATGGCTGAAAGTTCAGTTTTAGTTTCTTCAATTTAAAACACTATGTTGAAAATAATAATAATAATCAGATTTTATATAGAATAAAGATTTGCTTTTGCATACTTCAGATGATAACTTTTATTTTAACAGGAAAGAGGTTTCTATCTGACAACTTTCCCATATAGATCATTGTCATGCAGGGAAATTGTTGAAGTGTTAACCTGTAGCTAACCACTCTAGAGGTGGCTAAAATTTGCAATTGGCCATCTGTTGTAGCCTCCAGGTTTCTGTTTTGTAGATTTGACCAATTTGGGGCAATTCTTGCAGATATTTTTCTTGTTCTTCCAGATCCTGCATTGCAGAGGATTCAGCAGGTTCTGAACAGTTCTGGAGAACTGGTAGCAAAATTTTGAGTAGTTTGGAGAACTGGCAAATATCACCTCTGACTGGAGATTTTACAGTATCCTTCCCCTGCCATGCCCACCAAGCCACGCCCACAGAACTGGTAGTAAAAACTTTTTGAATCCCACCACTACTACATTGACTTCAACACTCCCATGTCACTTCTGTTTCTTAATCTTTTTTTTTTTACAGTTAACATTGCTATCTAGGATCATTTAAAACATTATGAATAGGAAAAATAAATGGTATCCATATTTCTGCACCTGCCATATTCACTTTTTTGAGTCTGTAAGAAAAGGTTCATAAATGGTACATATACATTCAAATTGACAAAAAGATATCATATTTAAATCTGTACCATGAACAGGTTGTGTCAGAAAGCAAGTCAAAGTTAGCCCAACAGGCAGAAACCCAAATTTATTCATGGAATGAAGTTGGTGCACACACATACTGTGTATGTGTGCTGTAAGCGCAATTACTACAACCTTGGGCTACCACTGCTTTTCTCTGTAGCTGACAAAGGTGGATCTACAATGAAAATAGTGAAAAAATGTGGCCTTTCTTATTAATTCATTTATAACAATGTTTGTATACCAAATTTAAATCTGTAAAATAGCTCCCCTGGACTCAATGCTTTAACAATAGATAAAGTACTTTGTTTACCACACTTTCTGAAGCTTGATAATGAAACTAACCTATAACTATTGACAGCTACCCATGTTTCCCTTTCCCCTTCCTTAATTAGCCATTTATTCTTTGGCCTGTGTTCATTGCACTGACATAAACCAAAATGTAATAAAAATATTGATCAAAATGGTCCCAAGAAAGCTGTAACCCCAAGCACACATTTTAATATACTAAAAACCCCAAAAGCTTTTATACAGCTAAAATATTTTAAAAGGACTTAGAAAGCATATCAGAGCAGAAGGATTAAAAGCCCTTTTAGAGCCTCCCCCATCCACTTCTCAATCTTGCCTGCTTATCCAAAATGGTACCACATAATTTTTTTTTGAGCGGGGGGGAGAAGTTCTAGGGCCATCTGAAAAGTATTCACATCACTGCCAAATATGCCCTGTCTGGTGACAGGTTGCAAAGACTCCTGCTGATGATTCTGATTACAAATAAAAACAGGCCTTTATATATCCTTTAGGTCAGATACTCTAAAACTAAGGCACAGATTGCTGAATTTTCACTAAAGATATTAGTTTTTCTTCCCTTGGCTTTGCTTCCCTTGGCATTCATTATGGATGACTCTATCCACAACAATGACCAATGTTCTATATTAATGGTTCATTATTCATTCATTTTATATTAAATAAGATATATGCTGGAATTTCCTCAGAGGACGACAGTGGAAAAGCATCTTGTTTTCAATAACTAGCAAATAAACCAATAGTCATGGTTTGGGGATGCACACTTTCTAGCAATGGTGCGTTTATAGGTACTTTTAGATCTCATGTTTCAGCCATTAGGACAAGAAGTTATCTGGACTGGAAGATCTCATGTGTGTATTTAGCTGAGCATTTCCCCAATATTCTGTCCCCACTACAGGATAGTCTGTGTGCAACTCGGCATGCAGTTAAAGCTACCTATCCTCCAATAAAACAGACTGTGTGCATAGTTCGGAATGCTTTATTGAAAGAACAGGATATGGTGAAACTGGTGAAAATAGGGGTACATACAATTAGAACCAAATACAAAATAGACAGTATTAAGTTACTGCTAAACATACCAATTAATAAATACAAGCAATTTAAATCTCACCAGCGATGCTCTGTGTGGAATGTGGGTTTGTCCTTGGATGACCATGTACTTCTGCCTTCTCCAAATGCTAAAGGAAATGGAGTCTGGCTTCCCAGCATGCAATTGGTTTGAGAGTGCGGGCTGATAGGTAAAATGGGATGGGTCATTTTCAAAACAATTTACTTGGGGCATATTTGTCTCTCTGGCCACTAAATGGAGCTAGAGGGCAACAACAGTATATAAAGTTATATGGTATGGCATGACACACAAGATACCTAAATTTCAGTGGCATCTCTAGCTGTGTTTAGGCATTGCAAAAGGGTTTAATCTCACTACATAAGCAGTAAGGATAAGACCTGATTCTTCAAAGAAGGCTGAGAAGTTTAATAAATGAACATGTCTGCACAGATTAAGTTTTTGTATATGCAGTTGCACCAGGTAGGCCTTCATACAAGCCTGAACCCTACATTATTACTTTGACTTCCATCTCAGCCAAAACATGCATTTTATTCTTTGTTTCTCCCCCTCTTTCTGCTTTTCAAGCAATCTATAATGAATCCATAATGTGTATTTCATACAGCTGATGTATGGAAATTTTCCTTTCCGAATAATGCTTTTGAGCAAGGATGAGCAACATCTGGGTTCTTCATTTATTATTAAACTTCTGTTCCCATCAGTCCTAACTAGTAGTCTGGGTTGATAGTAAGAAGTGATGGTATTAGCAATCCACCGACATCTAAAGGACTTATGTTGCCCATTCCTGCTTCAGAGATGTAGACATTTCTGCAATTATAGGTCCCTATAAATGTTTATATGTCTGGGGCAAGGTGTCTGCTTCAGGAACTTGTAAGACTTAGTTCAAAAAAAAAAAAAAAGGGCAAATGTTATAAAAGCATTCTTCAACATCTTAGATTAAAAATTGCAAAGATGCTTTAATATTTATTTCAGTCCCTTTAATCCAGGGCTGTTGAACTTATGGCCCACAGACTGGATGTGTCACACACTGGCCATTCCCACGCCCATTTTAGTGAAGCGGGAAAAAGTCACGATATGTCATGTGATGACACTGTGATGATGTGAGTTCAACACCCCTGCTTTAATCCATCAAACTTTTTCCAAGTTTATTTGTCTAACATTCCATAAACAGTATTTACTTTAGAGGGTTGGTATTGGCAGCAGTGATATTTCTGAAAACAAAAAATATGTAATATATATTTATTTGCTTCAGCTAATTTCCCCCCTTTTCTACTCAGTACATATGCTTTTATTTATTTATTTGTTCATTTATTTATTTGTTCATTTATTTATTAAACTTGTTTGCCGATCATCTCATCATGAGGTAATTCTGGACATCTTACACTTAAATGCCTCAAAATCTGGCCCTTACAGGCTTTCTTTTAATTTTTTTAAAAAAATATTCTTCTGTAAATGTCTTCTGTTGATTGTACTATATTTCTTTCCTGCAACTTTTAAAGATCCCAAACAGTTTTCTATAATCTTCTTGTGGATTTTTTCTTCTTCCCAGCTTTACCAGATGGTTACATTCTTTGCCTACTCCTTAAATATATTCCCCAGTTTTGGCATTCTCATTCAACATTATTTTATGGAAGTATTTTATATTCCATTCTCTTACTGTATCACCTGATTTCCCATGTTTCTGACGAGTAAAAAAAAAATACAATTGTTTAGTGGTTAGTCTTAGAACTGATCCTTTTATAAGAGCATGAAAATATGTTGTAAAAATATCATTTAGGAAGAGGAAAAGAAATGTTTTTCAATAAATTACAATACCCATGCAATGAAACAATTTTTTTAAAAAAACAATTATTATCCATGCAAACATGCTTCCAAAACTTAACTTTAAAAAGGCTAAAATTTGTATTGATCTAGAGAGAAGGAACATGGTCCTTTATACTGGGTCCATCCATTTGTTCTTGTGAAAATATTTTGCAAAATATGTTTTCCCAAATATTGAGCCTTCTCCGAGAATAAAATTTTAATGGTATCTGGGCATAGTATTATTACTTTATAAAGCCTTAGTAAAACCACACCTGGAATACGGCATCCAGTTTTGTCACCACATTACCAAAAGATGTTGAGACTTTTGAGAAAGTATAGAGAAGAGCAACTAGGATGATTAAAGGCCTGGAGACTAAAACATATTTAGTCTCAGGTTTATTAGTCTCAGAACAGTTTATCAGGTTCCAAGTAATGCTTGACACAGTTGCAGGAACTGAGTATGGCTAGCCTAAAGAAAAGAAGGACTGGGGGTGAATGATAGCCATATTCCAGTATTTGAGGGGCTACCACAAAGAATGGGGAGGGGGTGTGTCAATTTATTTTCCAAAGCACCAGAAGGCAAGACAAGAAACAATGGAGGGAAACTAATCAAGGAGAAAAGCAACCTGGAATTAAGTAGAAATTTCCTAGCAGTGTGAACTAGTGGAACAAGATGCCTTCAGAAGTTGTACGTGCTTCATCACTGGAAGTTTTTAAGACGAGACTAGACAGCCACTTGTCTCAATTTGTATAGTATCTTCTGCTTGAGCAGAGGGTTGGTCCCTTCCAGTTATGTTCTGATTGTCTATTGTCTATATTTCCACGGGAAAATACAATTTTATCATTGAAGAGTTTATGATAGGCTAGAATTTTTTCTCCCCGCTTTATCCTTAAACCTGGTTACTAAGTTTATTGTCTCTGTTAATTAATTATTGGTTTGGAGATCAAATCCTAAATTTACAATTATGCAGCAAAACAGAAACACTTTTGTTGTGACAAAATAAAACAAAACTGAAGATGCAGCATTAACTTGTCTGTGATAAAATCAAAATGCCAGGAATATCCAGGATGAGTCTTCTCTGCTGGCTGCTACTTGAAAAGCTGATCCTGGGAACTCTCCAGAGTACTGACCTGGTCAGAAAAAATAATCCATTAGAAAGACTCTGTGGGTATATAGACAAACAAGCCCTTCAAATTAACCAGACAGTTTAGATCTCTCTTTAATCAATATCTCCTCGCAGGCACTTGCAAATATTTGATTATCTAACAAATTTACTTTAAAAGTCCCTTGTGGGATATGGAGTTTCATTTTGCCTTGCCTCAGTAAATAAAGGGGCGGAGTGGGGTTGCTTACTGTTTGCAGAACAGTGATGAGTGCCTATTCTGGACAAACACAGCTTGTGGAGAAATTCTTTGTCAAGCTTCTGGGCGCCTTTGTTGCTAGGCAACAGGAAAAGCTACAGTAATATTGCCTGAGTGTTGCAGAATAGAGTGTTAATCCCACTGTCAATTGCTCTGGGTGACAGCCAGAAGTCTGCAGGGAAACAGACTAGGTTTACGTTGATATTAACATTAGGGATGCCTGGGTGCACGCCAGAAGTAGTATTCAGCAGGTTCTGACCAGTTTTGGAGAACCGGTAGCAGAAATTTAGAGTAGTTTGGAGAACTTGCAAATACCATTTCTGACTGGAGATTTTACAGTATCCTTTCCCTGCCATACTCACCAAGCCATGTGCACAGAACCGATAGTTAAAATTTTTTTGAATCCCAACACTGGTGCACACAGTCCTGAAACTGCTTCTAGGCTTAAATTTGGAGACTAGTATTCGGCAGGAAGCCTTGATTTCCAGGGATTTCAAAACTTATAGTGAATAGTATACCATATATCTCTGTTGAAAACTGGAAAAAAAATTTGCAGCCCATTATTCTTTCTAGATAAATTTGAGCATCCTGTGACTGAATTTGTAATATTTCCACCTTGTCCCTCAGCTACCTGCAATCTCTAATTGTTAAAAAATATTTTTCTGGTGCAAGTAATTGTTACTCATCACTGCTAGGCTATGTGCTTCATGTTAGTTATAGACTCTTCCTGGGAAAAAGTCTCATTAATGTTCCTGGGTATTTATTTATTCCTTTTTAATATTTATACAAATGTTTATATTTTATGAATGTAAATTGCCCAGAGTTATCCTTTGGTAAGATGGGAGGCCAATAAATTTTATAAATATATAAATAAATAAATATAAATTAACCAAAAAAATAAATGAATGAATTGAAAATAAATAGGGCAAATTCACACTCATAGAAACAAATGTATATTTCTAATGATCTCCAAGTGATAACTTAATTCAATATAAATGTAGAGACCAAACCATACAGAGCTAGCCCAAAATGTTACTTATTTCCAACAATGTCCCTTCTCTACCATTATTATGTTTTCCATTGTGAGGAAGAGTCCCAGCCCAGAGCTACTTCTCATCCTCTTCTAATCTCTCCATGAAGCATCCCAACATCTGGATGCATTTTATTTTGGTAACCACCAACTTTTTCTCTTTTCCTTCTTTGTAAGCATTGGCTACTTTGGTGGTGCTTGCTCAGTACAGTCTCTTGATTCATTAATAGATCATAGCAACATCATAAAAATATAATTCCCAAGTTTCTTTGGGAGGGAAACCAAATAAACAGTGACAGTTAAATGGGTAGAAAACAAAACTATTAGATTACTGCTGGATGTTATCTTTTGACCTTTCAGAGGTGGAAATGCTGCTGGAGAAAAGATAGTTCCCAACAGAGTGATACTTGTAACTAAAAAAGACAATAAGCCATAGAGTACATTGGACTAATATTTCTGGAAAGGATTTTGGGCATTTTGGGATCATAACTGGCTGAGGAAATTGCCAAAGAATTGGACTTCCATCAATGGTTATCAAATGGCACTGTGTCTACAGTCAAAGAGGGCATCATCACATCCAAGTATAGAAAAAATAACAAACTTGTTAGAAGAAAATGTTGCACCCAAAGCACCACCAGTTCTGTAGGTTCCAAGCAAAATGGTAGAAGCTGAACTAAAATTGAAGGAATGCTGCCAAAAGTTGTATGAGCCCATAGACTACACTGGTGTTTTCTCTAGCTAAAAATTGTGGGATTATCCAAATCTTTGGGGATTTAAAAGTGTGTTTAGTCTTTTATTACAGGGACAGGAATTAAGACATTTGTCTAATCTTGTTGGGAGCCAACAATTTAGCAAAATAGACTTCGTTGAAGTTCATTTATGGGTAAAAATAGAGGAGAATTCATGGTGTTTCTCACCATAAAAACAAGCACACAGTTATAACATTATATCTAGTTTGCTTCTTGTGTGGCATCTGCACCAATACGTTGGCAGGCAGCCATAATTCAGGTGGTTCAAAACTGTCCAGGCTCCCAATTCTATTTAAATAACATCATTGTCACTTATATGCATGGCCTCAAATCATAATGCCCCAAGGTGTATCAGAAATGTAGGCCTTTTTAGAGCTTGTTAATTATTAAAACACATACTTGTCAAATGTGGCTATCATGTTCCACCTGTTGGACTCTTCAATACAATTCAAGAGTATGTAGCAGTAGACATACAATGGGAAAAAAATCTTTCACAGTAACAAAGCAAATAGTGATATCAGACCTGGTGCTCCCATGCAATACTCCCTCGTTACCAGTGAAGTTGGTTTGTAATGCCTCACATTATGCTATTATCAGGGGTGGAATTCAATTTGTTTAACAATTGGTTCTGTGGGCATGGCTTAGTTGGTGGGTGTGGCTTGCTGGTCATGTGACTGGGTGGGCGTGGCCAACTCAATATCACTCACATCAAGGGTCGCTTCTCCTCGCCAGGCCTCTCATGACAGTGGGGATGCTGCAATGGTCGTAAATGTGAAAATAGTCATAAGTCACTTTTTTCAGTGCCATTGTAACTTTGAATGGTCACCAGTTTTAGACCAAAACTCAAAAAGGGTATGTAAAGTCACATTCGAATGTCAATCTTTCTAGCTAGCCAAGAAGCCTTGCTGAATGTCCCTCATCTTGGTTTCTTATCATTAAAAGATTCTTTCTGGCAGCTCTGCTTCATTATTCAATTATTTCTTCAAAGTACTAACTCCAACAGGGGAGTATTTCCTCCCAACAGCAGTGTAAAAAGCTTAAAACAACCCTTCCTCTTTAAGAAAGTACCAGCAAGGAAAAAAAATCTCCTTTGGAGACAGAAAGTCTAGGCATACTGCCAAGAATGCAAGAAGGGTGGAAAAAAACAAAAGGAGATTTCTTCCAACAACCGGTTCTCTGAACTGCTTAGAAAGTTAACAACCGGTTCTAGTGAATAGGTGAGAATGTGTAGAATCCCACCCCTGCCTATTATGTCACATATTGCAAAAGATGGAGATGAGCACTTGATAACTTTTAATTACACAGCTGCGAGGAAAAAAATGTGCTAAATTGATAGGGAAACACTGAGCTTGATTAGTTTCAACCAGAGATTGTACAAAAAGGAGTTTGTTTCCATCCCTTATCATCACTATCTAATGTCTGTTGTCATTACATCAAAAATGATTGAAGCTGCTTGAATGCAGCTTTGGACTCTCTCCTTGAAGGACAAAGCACAAAATAGATTTCCAAAGGATGTATAATCCTATTAATCAAGAGACACTGTCTCATTTATTTCTAGAAGATTAAAAAAAAAATCAGAAATACAAATCTAATTTTGAGAAGAAGCGTTCAGGATGAGTAGCTGAAGCAAACTGAGCTATTGTGTTGAAATGTGCTTCTCCAGTGGGTAGCAGTACTAACGAGAGTCTACATGGGGGAATGTAAGTGGACAATTAGAAATATCAAAGAAAAAAAAATCATATTGTAGATATTTCTCTTGACAGCATTACCATCAGCTGTATCAACAGTCCTGTTACCGATGATAGATATTATTTACATATTAAAATCTACAAGATCTAGATTTCTAAATATAGTAAGGCCAATTTTGTGGCAGGGCATTAATGAATTGCAGGTGATTGGTTAAGCTTGCCTGTGACCTTGATAAGCTTGCTTGAATACCTTCATCTGTCTATATACTGCCTACTGTGTTTCCTGTGTTCAGTAAAGAAAGCATGAAAAACTACTATTTATCAGGTAAAACTATGTCTTCTTCCTCTCTCTCTCCCTCCCCCTCCCTCTCACTCTGCTCTCTTGCTCCCTCCCTTCCCCTCCCTCCCCCCTCACACATATACACACATTTTTACTTTTCAAATGCCACTCTGGAGCAGCCCAGTGACATTCATTTCCTTATCAGAATACTCCACGGTTATAAATAATTTAGCACCATTTACATGGTACTTCTTGCTCTCACATATTCCCCAGTTAGGACATGCAAGGTCATGCTGACTTGCAGATGAAGGCTGCTAAAATCCAGTGCAAGTAGGAGGCATTAAATGGGGGAACAGTCAATTGCTGAAATGGGCCTCCGTACAAATGGAATAAATAAAAAAGACTGCTGTATCACCATTCCTAGAATCGCTCCTAGTAAGGAAATAAATCACGGAGCTTCAGATTTTTGACAAATTCGATGTGTGGAGGGAGATATCCATTTGAATATTACTTTCAGTTAAGATAGATCAACCTCATCAAGGTATTTAGGATTGCAATCATAACCATTTAATGAAAACATCACCCTTCCACTGAAGATTACTGCATGGCTTTCCCCTTGACCTCTGCTATTTGAAGCCTTGCAGCCCTGCCTTATTAAGCATTCATATCACCACATTCCTCCGGTGATCGGGCATGATTCTTCAACCATTCCTTGGCACAAGCTCCATATTGCCTATGATGGAAGGAAGTCTGTTGATCACACCTGGCCAAATAGGATAAAGAAAGATGCTAAACAGCATCTGTGCACTGTGCATAAGAGCGGTGCCACACCATGGTTGTTTGGGTCTCAGGACAAACAGGCATGTGATGGGGTTCAGTGCCTTGCAGGGATTCATCCTTCCTGTCTCCCTCACAGCTGTTTTTCATCATGGGAATAAATGTCTCCCCTTAAAAGGTCCATTTTAGTTACAGCACTTGCAATGAAGATTGAGGTACAGGTAGTCCTCGACTTACAACAGTTCACTTAATGACATTTGAAGTTACAATGGCACTGAAAAAAAGTGACAGGGCCATTTTTCACACTTATGACCATTGTAACATCCCCATGTTCATGTGATTTACATTCAGATGCTTGACAACTGACTCACATTTATGACAATTGCAATGTCCTAGGGTCATGTGATCACTTTTTGCAACCTTTTGACAAGCAAAGACAATGCGGAAACCAGATCCACTTAGCAACCATGTTATTAATTTAACAACTGCAGTGATTCCCTTAAAAATGTGGTGAGAAAAGTCATAAAATGGAGCAAAACTCATTTAACAAATTTCTCATTTAGCAACAGGAAGTTTGGGGCTCAAATGTAGTTGTAAGTTGAGGACTACCTGTACCGTAGGAAACTTTATTCCTCATAGTCTATGGAGATTCTCAATCATCCAGGTCGCAAAGTTGGTCTTTTCTGGATCTCTTTAAAGACGTTTTGCTTCTCATCCAAGAAGTTTCCTCAGCTATGACCGGATGGTGGGAAATGGAAGGATTTATACTCCTTGCAGATAGCTGGTCATTTGCTTTCTTATTTCTAATATTTTTTTTTTTACAGAGATAATAACATCTGTGGAGGTTTATCCCCACACTAGAATCACTTCTGCGCTAGTGCTGTTTAGCATTATTAAGGCATCATGTTATCACAATCATGGCAGTTGTGATTCCATATGGCATTAGTTCAGTCTTTGCTAACTTGGCTTGTTTTAAACATAAGGCATTTTACTTCAGGCTTTCTACCATGGCACAAACATGTCCTAGAAACATTTTTTTTCTGCCATGTTTCACATCCATCTTATTCTGGGAGCAAGATAAGCTTAAGTCACCCTTGGCTGTACCAGGATTAAAGAAATATTTCACCTTCTTTTCCAACTTCACCCAAGGGCAGTCTTAAGGTTTGTAAAATCCTTTAGGCTCTTTACCTGTTATCTGGGAGGGAAGTCAAACGACTAGGCAGAAGTTGGCAAGAGAACTAATAGAGGCAAGAAGGAGATTGGCAAGAGGACAGCAAATTTCAAGCTGGTATAGCATTCTGCAGACTTAAGGAGAGTTTTCAACCCAGCAGTGGGAAAGACCTTTAGGGAATGTAGTTGGGATTGCATTAAGCAGAATGCCAAACTAGCATGGTTTCTGGAGTCAGTTTAGGGAAGGCTTGCTACGCCATCCAACAGTGCTGTGACAGAATGAAGAAGATTATCACCCACTGTTTGTCTGTCATGTGACTACCTAGACATATAAATGGTACTTTTAGTGACAGCCTGAAACTGGGAAAGAACTGAGAGAAAACTGAGAGAAACTGAGAACTGAGATAAAAGGTTTTTATACAAAAAGAATCTTCCATGGAGAAAGAACTGGAAAGGGAAGCTGGCAAAACATTAGCAGTACTGAAGTTGGACTCAGGGCTGGAGAAATAGTAAAGTGGCTAGCAAGCAAAGATGGAATTAGGTAGCCTTTGGTTGCTAAAGAGAAGCAAAAGGTAATTCAATATCACGGGGGAAGAATCAGCATAGAATATACCTTGCAGAAGAGAGAATACTGCGGTGTGGCATCCTTCTATGTAGTACAGTTGCCAAGAAGGAGAAGAAGAGAACATCAAAAGAACATCAAAACTGCACAAGTAATGAGAGGTTGCTGGTTGCTTGAATAATTGTTTAGGGAATTTGGTCAAAATTACATGTTTAGTTGCAGTGTAAGATTGGCACAACATTATATTGTGGTTGTTGTAGTTGTTGTTAGTTACAAAGTTGTGTCCAACCCATTGTGACCAGGGGTGGGATTCTATTGGTTTGGACTGGTTTGGGTAAACCGGTAGTTCCAGTGAGTATTTGGCCCCACCCACCTGCCCCTGCTCATTCCTGTGCATTATTTCGTTGTTTTAGAGCACAGCTGATTTGCACGGCAGAGCAGTTTGCCGCGCGTCAGCTGTTTTATTCACAGGGGCTGCAGTAGAAGGTATTAGAGCTGAAAATGGGCTTTTTAAAATGTGGAACACATGCACGGAGAGCACACTCACTGAACTGGTTGTTACACCAATTAAATCGCACCACTGATTGTGACCCCATGGACAACATTCCTCCAGGCCTTCCTGTCCTCTACCATCCCCTGCTTCAGTGACTCCATCCAGCTACCTCATTCTCTGATGTCCCCTTCTTTTTTTTGCCCTCAGTCCTTCCCAGCATTAGGCTCTTCTCCAGTGAGTCTTTCCTTCTCATTAGGTGGCCAAAGTATTTGAGTTTCATCTTCAGGATCTGGCTTTCTAAAGAGCAGTGAGGGTTGATCTCCTCTAGGACTGACTGGTTTGATTGCCTTGCAGTCCAAGGGACTTACAGGAATCTTCTCCAGCACCATAGTTCAAAGGCCTCAATTCTTTGGCGCTCAGCCTTTCTTATGGTCCAACTTTCACAACCATACATTGTAACTAGGAAAGCCATAGCCTTGACTGCGCACGCTTTTGTTGGCAGGGTGATGTCTCTGCTTTTTAGTATTATTGTAGGTTGAGAGATAGTTAACATTGGAATGAATTAATCCCATGATACAATTCACTACATTCATTTCTCCTTTGAAGGCAGGTCTTTCAAAGAGAAAGGTGGATCTGAAGCAGTTTGTATGTATTAGTAGCATGTAGCTTGCATAATTTCTTGGTTAAAAAGTCAATTTTGTAAGGAACTTAACTTTTTTTTTAAAAAAAAAATCTTGATATATTGTAAATAAAGGAGCTCCAACCCCACAAATCTGGTTCCTAAGCAGGTCCTTGTTTGCTACAACTTGTCTTATCAATCCTGAAAATGAATCACTGAAGGTCTACAAAAGAAAAAAGGGAAGTTCAAGATTGATAGTGAGAGTGGAAGAATTATTGGATGGCCCAGGCTGATCAGAAATGGGACTATAGGTGTGTGTAATGTCAGCTTTTATTAAGACTGCAAAAAAAGAGTTGATTTTGGCTGTCAACTTTATCTGAAACAAATCCATTAGAAAATTCCTCCTGACATTTTATTAAAATCTTCCTTGCAGAGGCTTTAATTTTTATTTGATGTGTAATAAATGTAAAATAGCCTTAATATAAAATAGCCTTAATATGGTGCAGCATTGGTGACAATTCCCCCCACTCCCCTTTAATTGGTTTATTCTTGTTTCATGGTTGGGGATACAGTCTTGTTTCATTGTTTGCCATCTACTGAAATAGACAATTCATTTCCAAGCAAACTCCATCAGATTACATATTTAAATTGATTTGATTATCAAATCAACTTTGGTATCTTTGAATAGGTTTGGAGACATTCAAAGCCCATTCAAAATTCAGGAGACATTTTGCTTTTGCAGTTTTCCAAATGGGATCGCAATTTTCCCTTCATATAAAGACCAAGTGGAGGGACATTGCTGTGTGGAATGGGCTGTCTAGTATTGTCACGATCAGTCAGTTGATGAATGTTATCAGCTCTTCAAAATCTGCCCATTGGAGTACTTTGGGGAGTTGCTGCCTCAGTATTTTTCTCAGCCACTTTGTCAGTTACAATTTATTTAGGTAGATTTAGGCAGAATAAAGAGAGACAAAAAGAGATTTAGATATGTTTTAATTGTATGAATAGGACAAAGGGATTGTATTTGCTATTGCACTATTACATGCTATTTGTGTAAGCCAGGTTATTTCTTTGCAACACAATCCCAAAAGTCCTTTTCCAAAAGGAAACTGGACTTCATTTTTCCTTGAAGTCATTTTGCTTCTCATCCAAGAAGCTTGTTCAGTTCTGATTCGAGAAACTCAGGAAGCTTCTTAGATGAGAAGTGAAATGTCTTCAAAAACAAAAGTCCAGTTGCTTTTTGAAAAACCATCTTTGGGTCAGTCATGACTTGGATGATTGAGAATCTCTGTAGACATTTGTAGACACAATCTGTGACCTTTAAAGGAGTGATAATATAGGTAGTTCTCAACTTACGACCAGAATTGATCCCAAAATTTCTGTTGCTAAATGAAACATTTTTAAAGTGAATTTTGCCCCATTTTATGACCTTTCTTGCCACAGTTGTTAATCACTTGATCCTGAGATGGTGCAATTGTCATAAAAATGAACCATTTGCCATGCACCTGAATTTTGATCACAAGATCATGGAGATGCTGCAAAGGTTGTAACTTTGAATGATCACTAAATAAACCATTGTAAATCAAAGACTACCTGTACAACACTTTCCAAGTTTTTTTACATGCTGTGGAATCAAAATAACGTCATTCCTAGGAGAGGCTAACTTTGCCAACAAGCAACACATCATGCAAACAAGCTTGCTGTTAAGAAAAGCAGATAGTCAGAGAGTGGAATATCTCTTTGAACTTTAGTAGGGACTTACTTTCTAAACAATTTTTTAAAATAAAGTTTTATTGAGTTTTAACAAAACAAATAAAACATCTTATTTAAGTACAGCATGGTTCCGGGTTATCACATTTCCATACAGACATAATTTCATATGGATATTCATCTTATGTATTCAACTTCATATCTTATTACTCTTTTTCCAACTTCTCACTATTTCTCCCTTTACTTCTCTTAATTTTCTTTTATGGTTATCTCATTTTCTTCTTATTCAATTGTATTTCTTTTGCCTACATTTCTATATCTTTTTATTCATTGTACTTATACTTTCGTCTATCTTGTTTACAATTTCATATGTTCTCTTCCAACATTCTTAAGAAGCAAAATTCCCCCTATGATTGCCAATCAGACTTCAACACCTTTAAATCTTATTGTTATTATCATATGAAATCTCATTAAACATTGAATTTGTGCATTCTAAAATTATAACATTCAAATTTCTATTATCTATTTTATATCATGTAAATCTCATCATTCAGACTCTGCTTGGTACTTCCCCTTGAAAATGTAAAAAGAAAAATTCTAAAAACATAGCACAAACAATATATATACATTAATATTATATATTAACAATATATATTATAATACAATATATATATAGTATATTAATTGTATATTAATTGTATATTAATATATATTAATAGCATATATATATATGCTATATTAATAAAGCATATATATATATACACATTAGTAAATGAAAGTTATTCAAAATCATTCTAGTAGTGGTATGAACCTTGTAAATCTTTCACGTTTCTTTTCAATATCTATCAATCTTTGAGAACAATTGAAATGTTTCCCTCCCTTCTTTATTATTACTTAACTGTTAATAAGCATACCATTAGATAGTAATACAGTTTTATCTTATAAATTATTTACTATTAATAAGCAAAATAATTATTCAAATTCATTCTAATAACTGGTATACATTTCCTTATAAATCTTTCACATTTCTTTTCAATATTTTATGAATCTTTAGAAACAATTGCAATGTTTCCCGCTCTTCTTTATTATTGCATTAATTATAAAAAAACATACCATTACATAACAATACAGTTTTATCTCATAGATTATTTACTTATTTCATTTCTAACTCATTACAGTATTCTACTGTCACAAAACTATGTTTTGTACCTTTGCAGAATCCTCACTTTTAACTTAATTTAACCATTGTTTCTGTGTTTTCAAGCTGAGCAAATACCTTTAATCCTAGTACGTTTCCCCTTTTTCTTTATTTCCCGTTTTTGTCCCTCATAAGTTCTTTCTCTTTCTATATTTCCCCCTTTTTCTCATCCCTTTTAAAATACCATTCTCTCTCTAATTTTACCTTCTGTAATTTTCTTTTCTGCTTCTCCTTGCTGTTATACTTCTTTTTCAGGCTATTTTTTTTTTGCCTGTTCCCTTTGATCTCAAACTGTTAACTCCTTTCCCCCTTTTTCCCCTTATTACCACACTTTGCATTATTTGATCATTGAAAATGGCTTCTTCTTTGTCCCGCCCTTCTTCTTGCTCTTGGAGCTTTTCCTTTTGCTTTTCATAGTTCAGGATCTCCATTCAAAAAATTCAAATACAAAGCCAAAGGATCTTCCTCCCCTTTCTGCATCTTCTTTCTGTTTTTAAGACTCATCTTCAATTCCTCCAGGAGTGATGGCATTTTAAACACTTTTGAACAACCACCCAATTGACTTTAAGTAAAAACAGAAAAAGAAAGAAAAAAATCAATGCCAAAAACTTTTTTTTAAAATCACCAAATGATCCCAGACTGTTCCTTCTTGTTTCTTTCCTTTCCTTTTCCTTTCCATGGGTTACTGTATCTTTTAATAAGATTTCAGTTACAGTGTAACCTTGGGAGTCTTTTCAAAGTTTCATGTTAATCGTCTTTATTTTTCCAGGTGGCACTCCATTTTTCCATTATTCCAAGTCTCACCATTTTCTTCTCCTTTTTAGGGTTTTAAAATAACCAAGAAAAAATCTTTATTCTCCTTTTGACACTTTGATTTCAGCTTAAGGTTGCCTATTAGTGTCAAAATAGATTAATATAAATTTATTTGCATACCATTTGTAATTGTCAATATAAAGGTAAAAAAAGGGGTTTTTAACCTCCTTTTCTCTCTCCGCCACTTAAAGATCTTTCAGAAGTATCCCTCTAGGTACTTTTAGATTCAGGGTACCTTGCTTAGATGTTCTCTGTTGTTTAGCCCAGTCTGTCCTGCTTTTCTCTTTGTCTTCCTCCTGTACAATCTTATCCAGTCGGGTTCTTCTTTGAGGTGGCCATTTCTGACCATCACTGCAACCACCTTTGGGGAAGAGAGTTTAGACCAGCCAAGGAGGAGAGATGCAGCTCCCCTCTACACGGCTACCAATCTTCCCCCTCTTCACCACCTCTATGGGGTGGCTTCAGCCCTGAATCCAAAGGATGCTCCAGTGGCGAGCACAGATCGAAACCGTACACGATCATGGATTTCAGTCTGTCACTGAAGAGACCCAAACCGGAAGTCACTTTCTAAACAATTCTTGAATTCTTATTTTTAAGATGGGGTAAAAGATTTATCCACTCAGCCCAGTTTCTCTGAAAGTTCTTTGCTAAACATTTCCTCATCTTTGTTTTTGTCTTAAAAGAGAAGCAGATGGGATATTTTGAAATGTTATTATGGGGACTCCCTTGAAGTGATATTGCCAAAACTTTGTAGGTTTAATGTTACCTAAGGGGTCAGACACTCTTGATATTTTCACTCAATTCTGGAGTTAAGCAGATAAGGTTAAATTTATCATTGAAGCAAATTTCAAATATTCAATTTGATTATAATCTTACTGCTTTTAAATTGTGAATCACCAATTTGAAATCAAAATTGTATCGCAAATTTGATTCAAATTTGAACCAAATCATATCACCTTTGAATCATGATTTGGCTGAACCATGTATCTGTAAAAAGAAATACATTAATACAATATACCCCCTCCTTTGACATAGATTTCTAAAATAAAAGGGAAATCTATAAAGTGTCAATTTTATGAAACTTTTCAATAAAGGGCAGCAAACTGGTCTACCTCTTCCTCCTGTTCCTCAGAGTTATTTCTTCTACTGGTTACATTTTGTAGTGCATACAATACCATTTGTCTGAAGTGGTGTAGGGTTTCCTGCCTAAGCAGGGGGTTGGACTAGAAGACCTCCAAGATCCCTTCCAACTCTTCTCTTCTCTTCTCTTCTCTTCTCTTCTCTTCTCTTCTCTTCTCTTCTCTTCTCTTCTCTTCTCTTCTCTTCTCTTCATCTTATTCCTGTTCTATTCTATTCTATTCTATTCTATTCTATTCTATTCTATTCTATTCTATTCTATTCTACTCTACTCTACTCTACTCTACTCTACTCTACTCTATTCTACTCCATCAAAAGGAGCAAGGTTTTGAACATCCAGTTGCACCTGCCAGTTGAAAGCAGAGACCACCACTGCAGAAACCCTTGTCTAGAACAAAGTAAATAACAATCTTCTTCCATTAGACAACACTCTGGATCAGCTGTCTCAATCTAGCTAAGGTGCAAGAAGAAGCCACGAGAAAAGGGTGCGTTACATAAGCATAGTGCTCAATAAGCAAAAGGTATTAATGGTATAAAGTTTTAATCTTTGCTGCACACTTGATAGAGGCAAACCTTCTTGAGTTGCCCCAAATACCCCACACCCCACACCATTTGGAAAAAAAAACCAATACTACACGCTTCCATCTTTGGAAGAGAGATGAACTCCCATCAGGGCCAAGGGAAACTGCTGAGGCTCATCCATGTGGAGTGACTTACAAATTGAGAGTAGGATTGTCCAGACTGATCATGCAATGTGTATACGATCCCAATCCAAGAAAATTTAGCAGCTGCATCTATTGTCAAGCAATAAAATTAAAAGATCCTCTCAGTGATTTGCATCTCTGGCTTCAGTTGAAAACATAGCATAAAGTTGTTTGCAAATGCCTTGTGGTGACCTGAAAGGGAGAAAGAAAAGTAAAGAACTAGGAAAACAGAAAAGAGAAAGGAAATATTACATAGCACTAGACCATTATTGGTCTACATGAACACTGAATTTGAGGGTGGCAGATGTTGTTGGAAAGAATACTTTGGCAGGACAATCTTCAGGAGCAAATCTTGTTCCCATGGTGAACTGCACTTCGGAGCGGTGAATGAAGTAGCACCTATCAGAACTTTTTAACCTCACTTCATCTCTTTGTCCTCTAAAGTGACCTACTTTTAAGGAAAATGAATAGAAGTAATTTTCACTGTAACTTTGCTATCTCCATGGAAACCCTTTTGAAGAAAAATGTTTATGAGATTGTGGAGGGAAAAAGCTATACATAGACAGAGCTATGCTATACCTAATCACACAAATCATCTTTTCCCAGCAAGATCTTATATTTCTTCCCCAGTGAGAGCGATGGCCCAAAGCTTCCTTTGGGGGAAAGTATCTGTCATATTTGCTTAATGTCAGGAAACAAGAGGGGAAAGCAGAAATGCAAACATTTGTTTTGTGTAAGTAACAAAGCACAAGATTTTACCTCGGTTTCCACTTATTGACACTTTAACTCACTATTCCATTCCCAACTCATATTAACTCCTCTGTCCAGCTTCATATCTGGCTCAATTATTTTGCCATGGATGAGAGAATCAAAATGATTCTGTAGGTCATAATAATCGGTGTTTAGTTTAATAACATGTTTGGGAATTCCTGTCCTCTGCTATCTGAAGTATAACTAAAAGCATAGTTTGAATCTGTACTAAAAGGACAAAAAGCACTGAGAATTTATTTACTAAAACTAGGGCAATAGATAGCTGTGAATAACATGCTGAAGGGTTGCTACTCACCTTAGCAACAGTATCGGGTCATATTATAGTACAACCAATAAAAATAATGTTCTTGGTTAGGGGTCATCAGAGGATAGAAGTGCAGCCATTTAAGTTTCAAAGAGCAATCAGCTTAAATAACAAGAAGGACATCAATATCTATGGTAAACTGTTCAATGAAAGTGACAAACCATGTTTAATCTTTATTTTTTAGTAAATATCCTACAGATCTGACCCCATTTAAGATTCACAAGTCCAGGCAAAATAGATGCCTGTAAAAATTCCTTAAAGCAGAAACATTGCAAAATCTCTGAGCAAACCTTGCCAGCTATCAAAAGAGGCCAGAAGATGCCTTGGTTTCACCAAAAACCACGGGTCAACTGGTAGTCCTAGCCAGGGGTGGGATTCAAATTTTTTAACAACCAGTTCTGTGGGTGTGGCTAAGTTGTTGGGTGTGGGTTGGTGGTCATGTGACTGGCTGGACGTGGCCAACTCAATATCACTTACATCGAGGCACGCATCTCATCGCCTGGCCTCTCATGACTGTGGGGATGCTGCAACAGTAGTAAGTGTGAAAACGGTCATAAGTCACTTTGTTCAGTGCCATTGTAACTTTGAATGGTCCTTCCACACAAGCAAAGTACCAGCAAAGGAGGAAAAAAAACTCCAGAGAAGTTCCTGAGACAGGAAGTCTAGTCCTGTAATAAGGGTTAACGGAGAGGCAGTTTCTGTAAGCAACACCAGAATGTTTCCTTCCTGCCTTCCTTACAGGATTAGGCCAGTAATTTCTTCTAACAACCAGTTCTCTGAACTGCTTAGAATGTTAACAACCAGTTCTAGCGAATAGGTGCGAACTGGTAGAATCCCACCCCTGGTCCTAGCAGTTGGAGAAGGCTTTTGTGTTACTTTGCAATTAGTCAGAAGCTATTGAAATTGTCATTGGAAATCCCATGGCAAAGCAAAGCAAAGCAAAGCAAAGCAAAGCAAAGCAAAGCAAAGCAAAGCAAAGCAAAGCAAAGCAAAGCAAAGCAAAGCAAAGCAAAGCAAAGCAAAATCTATTAGCTTTGCTTTTAGAAGGTGTCCACCATGTTGCAGGTATTATTTATTTATTTAGCATATGATATGCAGTGGCATGGAAATCTAAAAATGCTAGACACAATGCAGCCCTGACAGCCTAAATTGCTTTTTCATTCTGCTCAGCACTTGCGTGCCTCTCCAGGAGGCAAACCTGCTTACACCAGCTAACCAGTGGCACTCAGATTGCTGGGTCTTCTGGGCTACTCCATCAGTTTTGCTTTGCCTTGTGTCCAGCCAGGTCCAGTGCCAGTTTTGTCTCTCTGCACACTAGGGTTGTCCTACCAAAGTGGTACTCATTTATCTAGCTGCAATATTGCATGCTTTCGAAGGGCTGGGTGGGCAGGAGCCGAGGAGCATGCAGTAGGAGCTCACTACATCTCACAGAGCCAGGCTCGAACTGCTGAAGTGAAGACCATTTCTGTCTGGCAGTTCCAGCATCAATTAAGCTTCTGTGCCACCATGTTCCCTTCAATGGTGGGATTCATTTTTTTTTACTACTGGTTCTGTTGGGCATGGCTTGGTGGGTGTGGCAGGGGAAGGATACTGTAAAATCTCCATTCCCTCCCCTCCCCACTAACCTGATTTCCAGCTCTGTTCTCCTGTGCAGGGCAACAAAAGAAGACCCAGCCAATCAGCTGGGACTTGGGAGGCAGAGAATAGATGCGGGTGGGGCCAGTAAGAGGTGGTATTTGCTGGTTCTCTGAACTACTCAAAATTTCCACTACCGGTTGTCCAGAACTGGTTGGAACCTGCTGAATACCACATCTGGTTCCCTTATGTTGTAAATAATACTGGCTCAACAGAAACCTACTTCAGCCATTAAGCTTGCACACTTACACATTGAAAATGTCTTGTAATATGGACAGATCTCTGTTGTGGACCTATTTATGTTGAGCTTAAAGATCGGCCACATGCTCACAGATCTGCTGCAGACCTTTATGCTTGATAAAGGAACCATCTAGAGAGGTATTCGGCATGGAAAGGTTAGGCACTGGGCTTGCATGGGCCTCCTGATTCCAGAAAATTGTTTAACCTGCCTTTATGCAAGCAAAATGGCTGTACAGGTTGCTTGAGGTGATATAAAGTGAGGAAGATCTAGTTTTGCATGAGGATGCAATGAAAATGCAGTTGTATCCCCCAAAAGATAGAATTCTTGGGCATTTATTTGGTTTATAGTAGTATTTCCTAAACTTTTTTCCCCCCATCTTACCTTCTTTTAGTGTTATCTTAATGTGCATGCCTCTCCTAAATCTAAACATCAAAATGAACACAAATGAACACTGAACACAAGAAAACTTTTAAAAAAATAATAAAGAAATAAAAACAGCAACATTTGTGCCTCCTCCTCCACCACCATGATACTCACTTGAAAATTACTATTTTGGAAAAGGTGAATTTATTGTAACGTTATACAACTCCCTCCTGTGGACTCTACCTGCATGTCCCCAAGGAAGGCAGATCTCATAACTTGGGAAACACTGAACTATAAAATAGAGACATTACTGTGAATCTATGATGTGGACTGGAAGCAGGGTGTTAAAACCATGCTGCTTACGTAGAGAAGCATAGAAGAAAATCTTGGGGGAGACGATCTCATCTTCATCAGAACATTTTGTGATTATAAAGGTGGGAGGTCATGGTTCAAGTGGAGTTTCAAAGTGGGGAAGATTTCCGTAATCCCATAAAACTTAATATAGGAAGCTAATAGTGTGCATTTTCTCTTTTTCCCTAGCACATTAAATTCAATGCAGAGAATGAAGCATTTGCTTTGAATTGGCCTAATTTGGCAAATAATAGCTTTTGGAGTGGCTAGTTACATGACCAGTGTAATCACAAATAAAAATGCAGAGGCACCTTCTGAACACAAAGTATGCCTGGAATAAAGACATTCCTACTAATCATGCAATTTGCCACACTGTCTTCTACAGAAGCCTTATTATATGTTTCATATGAGTAGAGCTCTTGTTCTTCTGCAAATTGGAGCTATTTCATCATTGTGATTCTGTCAGCATTTCTGGTGAAATTACTCAAGCCCCAAATCTTCAGAAACATAAAGCTTAATTACCAATGGGTTGCAGTCATATCTATGGGCCCATATCATATGGGGTCACTGGAGCAGAGGTGGTATTCAGCAGGTTCTGACCAGTTCTGGAGAACCGGTAGCAGAAACTTTGAGTAGTCTGGAGAACCGGCAAATACCACCTCTGACTGGAGGCTTTACAGTTTCCATGCCATGCCCACCAAGCCACGCCCACAGAACTGGTAGTAAAAATTTTTGAATCTCACCACTGTACTGGATCTCTTATTTCCTTCCTGTTGTGGCCTATCAGCCACTGGCCCCTCCAGTAACCGAATCAGAGGAGGAGGAGGTGTGGGAGTCAGGATCAGCATCAGGGCAACCAGCGAGCTCCAAGGGGAAAGAGAGAATGGAGCTGGCAGAGAGAGAGAGAGAGGAAGGGAGGGAGAGAAAGAGAAAGAGAGAGAGAGAGAGAGAGAGAGAGAGGCAGGCATATCCTGGCCCATCTGTCAGCTCTCAGATGGAGAGTCAACAGCCCCCTGATCTGGAGTGATTGATGAAGAAGAGGAGGTTCAGCTGGATCCAGTGCCTGATGTGTGGCTGTGCAGAAGGCAGAGGAGAGGAGAGTAGTGGAAATCTATGGGCTGATCCTGGGGAAGGAAGAGCTATTGTGAGGCCCCACTCTAGCTCTGGGGATAAAAGGAAGGGGGCAGACCTGAATAGGTGTGATATTCATCTTCCGGCTGGATGGACTTGTTAGCCTGCGAGAGAAACTTTTTGCTGGGGCTGCTGGCATTCCTAATAAAGGAATCTTTATCGTGTTTGGGGAGCTGGGTTAGAACACTTCCTCGAACGTTATCATCTATTGTATTTGTTAACTTTTAAGGAAAGTTCAATGCAAAATTTAAAAACAACTTGTCACATCTATACATGTTCCAAAGAGTAAATGAAGGTCGTGATTTAAAATATATATATATAGCATTATAGAGCTAACTATTCTCCTTTCATCTTGGTAACTAACAATGTTTTGTTTTTCTCCAGGCTGTCAAATCTTCACTGAGGTCCAAGACAAGGGGAAAATAATATTAGTGCCTGATCTTTAATAATAATTCAGTCTCATCATTGCCTCATCTTTGCTGTTTAACACCCAAGAAAGAGCTGCACATATTTGCTGAAATGATCAATGAGACTCTGTTGATAGGAGAAACTTCAGAGGGGGTCCAGTCCAAATAGCAACAGGGAGCACAGCTGGAACAAAAAGAAAGAAAAAAAAATCAATTGGTGCATGGGGCTTTTATTGGCAGTGAGCCAGATGCCTGGTGATATTGCAACTTCCCAAGCTTCTCTGAGGGAGATTAGCTTCTAAAACAACACAACATCTTTATTACCAGTTCAGAAAAATTGCAAACAAAAAGAAGGTGTTGCATAACAAAGCCTACACATGGGGACATAAAACAGAAAGAGTCATGATTCAATACATAGAAATTCATTGCATAAAAAATAGGCTAAGAGTTGGATGAGAGGAGTTCGTCCCCATAGTTTCTATACAACTGCATGGAGGCCGGCTAGGAGAAACAAAGATTAGAAATCAGGGATGATAAGGATGATGTCAGTGATAGCATTTTTTTTTCAGTGCTTCACTGAACAGCCCCATAAGGCAGGCTGCTATTAATGTGTGAGTACACCAGTTTGGATATACAGCTAGGTCATGTGGGTTTGACTGTAGCTATTGAGTGAGTTCAAAATTCACAGTCCTAACAACTGCACCACACAAGCCCTCAGATGCACACAAAAATAGTAACTTAAGAAGATAATTAGGTTATCATCTTAAAATCATCTTAAAGTCAGAGTAGGAGCTTTAGAATGGATATTTCGTATAGCTGAAATTGTTGGCGTAAGGAGCAGTTCACTAGCATATCCTTTTAGCTGGTGATATGCAGAAGCAAGAACACAATCTGAATTGTATATTGTTTGGGAATACAATGGAGTAGTTTCATAATTTAATTATGCTAGGCATGCACTGCTGGAATGAACAGGAGAACGCTAGAATGTAATTGCATTACAAAGGCATGAATCATCAAATTGCTGATACATTTATGCTCTACACACACACACACACACACACACACACACACACATTGTATGAGGGTTAAGATATAGAAACTAATTAACTCAAAGGCTACATTCCAGCTAAAACTTATAAGGTTATGCAATCTTGTAGGTTTATTCAGCATGTTGAGAAAGTAAAATGGCTGTTATTACAAACACAGATGTTTATCCACAGGATTAATGTTATGGTGGATGTAACAATCAGAAAGCATTCGTTTCATAAAAAATACACTCTCAAGGCTAAAAAAAATGATTTATCTAAGATAAAAAAGCAATAAACCACCAATTTTTCTGAATGAGTCTACCAGTTTGGAGATTATTGTAAATTATAGTTGGAAATGTACCTTTTAGTTAATTGGAAAAAGTACTATAAACTAGCTCTTCTGAAATTAGAACATTCTCTTTTAACAAATTCATAGAAATGCAGAGATTAAAAGTTAAACGGTTGACACAAAGATCTAGATATAAGGAAAAGATGGAGCAACCCTATCCCTCAAATTCATTCCTTTGTACTTATAGTTTCTCTGACATTCAGATTGTCCCTTAGAATTTCTCACCCATCCAACTATTGATTTTGATATCACCTCGGAAGGACTTCTCCCTCCCTCTTTCTCTTCTCCTCACAATATTCAGATCATACAATAAAAAGTTCTTATATGAAAAGATTATTTAATTGTCATATTATGATTAGTAAGCCTTTATGAAATGGTTAGAATAGTGTGCTCTACTTCTGCACCTTATTTAAAAGAATACAGAAGAGAGCTGATATGTCTTGACCACTTGCTCTATCTAGAAAAGGACAGAGTTTTCTTGAGTGAAGTGAATTGTAAAATTGGATGGAGTATGTGTTTGCGTGTGTGTATGTGTGTGTGTGCAAGAGAGAGCGAGAGAGAGCTTTATTGAAACATTTTGAAGGGACAACTTCAGCCACCAGAGAAGTTCCTTCTAGTTCTAATGAATAACAGCCTAATAAATAGCATTTGAAGCCTGTATCAAAATCTGTTTTAAATCAATGGTAACAGATGTAAGGAAATCTACACTGTAGACTTATTATTAACCAATAGCTTCATTTTTAAGGAATTCTTATAGAATAACCAAGTTGGAAGGGGCCTTGGAGGTCTTCTAGTCCAACCCCCTGCTTAGATAGGAAACACTACACCACTTCAGACAAATGGTTATCCAATCTCTTCTTAAAAACTTCCAGTGTTGGAAGTTCATTCATAACTTCTGGAGGCAAGTTGTTCCACTGATTCTCACTGTCAGGAAATTTCTCCTTAGTTCTAAGTTGCTTCTCTCCTTGATTAGTTTCCACCCATTGCTTCTTGTCCTTCCCTCAGGTGCTTTGAAGAAGAGCTTGATTCCTTCTTCTTTGTGGCAGCCCCTGAGATATTGGAACACTGCTATCATGTCACACCTAGTCCTTCTTTTCATATTATACTTATCAATGTTTCCAGAATGGCTTAGGTAAAACATACGAGTTAGTTCATGTCAGAGTATATTCATGAACTGGAATAGAGCATGGTAACAAGGTCAACCAATGAATAGGCATAGCAATTAAGTCAGCCAATGAGAACTGTTTGGAAACTGAAACTAGAAGTAGCCTAAGCATGGCTCTATGTTAAGCTCTGCAGCTCTGAAGCTATGTTAAGATATTGAGTCTGTCTATTGAAGATGAAACTGCTTATCTCTTCTGCTGTGTGTCTTGCTTACCTGCTGAACTAAAGTGAAACTGATGTCTGTTTCTGAGCTCCTGAGTTGCTGCTGAAGTTCTGAACTTGTAACATGCCTACTTCTGTTTGAGTTTGCTCCATACTGGAGAAATCTACAACTGGTTTGTAAAATTCACTTCATGTATTTATAAAGAAGCTAAATGAAGCCTCAGCCATCTGTGTTTACTTTTCTGGTGCTGAATTACTCTGCAAAACTCTGAACAGTTCATCCTATAACAAAAATCTTGGTCCTGTAAGTTATGACTTTGAGGTTTGAAATAAGCATTATATTCATGCGTTCCCTCCTGGACAATAAAATAGGAGTGAAAAGAACAAAATTAAATGGGATTAATGTTTGATGTTCACAAAAACCTCTGTATATAATGGATAGTTTTTCAAGGCAATATTGTGATTTACAAATTTGCAGTTGCTAAGAAATACTGTGCCAGTGCAGATACATTCTAATTTTGAAATAAACTGGTTTTTAAAAAAATGAAATACAAACAGAATACCTATACAAGATAACGCATGTGGCAGCATGACTTTAATTATGTTCTGATCCAGGGGTTCTTGGCCTTTGGGCTGTTAATCTTAAAGCAAATAATAAAAATAGAAGTACTGAAAATTGAGCAGGGGGGAAGCTCATTAGAATCACAGCACTAAAAAATAAAATAAAATACAGTAAAAGTGGCATACACACCTAATCTCATCATTAGATTAAGCTCACTACAATCAAAACAGTCCTGATTGATCCATTCTTGCAGCCTAAACAATGTGGCAACTGAGAAACAGTACTCTAACTATTAGTAGGGAAAGTTGCATGTGGCATGAGTGCAGTTAAGGTCGATAACTTAATTTACACTTCTTTATTTTACTAAAAGGCATTGTGTGAAAATCCCAATTGAGAAAAGCCATGAGGGTGACACAGATCAGTAACTAGAGGGCTAGTTACTGTAATGATGCTGACTGTGTAAGAGAAGGATACGGCAAATAATGTGAATCAATAAACAAAATAGAAAAAGAAAGATCATTTATGTACGTATGAAATTAAAAGAAAAAGGGACAATATAGTAGATCTGAGTGAAAGTAACCAGATTTTTTGGTTGATGAATAATGCCAGGAAGTAAATGCAAGGAAATAAATGTGTAGGTTAATATACAAATAGAATGACTAGCTTGGACTCCTAGTGGACAATCACTTAAGTATGAGCAAACTGTGTGGCAGCAGCCCAGAAATCCCAATGTAACCCTAGGCTGCATTAATAGAGGGGTATAATCAAGATCACGTGAAGTATTAATACTGCTTTACAAAGCCTTAGTAAGACCGCACTTGGAATACTACATCCAATTTTGGTCACAACAATATAAAAAAGATGTTGAGACACTGGAAAGAGTGCAGAGAAGAGCAAGAAGGATGATTTAGGGGGGCAGAGGCTAAAATGTATGAACAACACTTGCTGGAATGGGTACGTCTAGTCTAGAGAAAAGAAGAGATAAGGGGAGACATGATAGCAATGTTCCAATATTTGAGGGGCTACCACAAAGATTAGGAGCTAAACCTGTTTTCCAAAGCATCAGCAGACAAGACAAGAAACAATGGATGCAATCTAATCAAGGAAAGAAGCAACCTAAAACTAAGGAGAAATTTCCTAACAGTGAGAACAATTAACCAGTGGAATACCTTGCCTTCAGAAGTTGTGAGTGCCTCATTGCTAGAAGCTTTTAAGAAGAGACTGGACAACCACTTGCCTGAAATGATATAGGGATTCCTGCTTGAACCGAGGATTGGACTAGAAGACCTCCAAGGTCCCTTACAACTCTGTTATTCTATGTTCTATGTACGTATTGGTTTCATCTAGGTGATTGTAAGTATACACAAAAGTAGAAATTAATAGGTAGATTATATCTATATTACACACCAGTAAATGGTGATAATGGAAGATTTTGGAGGAATCTGTATAAAATTCTGAATGAATATGGATCACAATTGTTGTGTTAGTGTACATGAGTAGCTGTGTAGGAATTGGACGAGAGACTATAGAAAAAATTATTCGAGAATCCAAATGAGTGAAAATGGTGACTTGGGAACATATCCTTAAAAATGCTTCTTCTTCAAATATGTAGTCTATTAAATTAGTAGAGCTAATCTAATTTCAAGAAGGATGCTCCATCATGCTCAAATCTTGGAAGGCACATCTCCTGGGACTCACCAAATGTATGTCCCTAAATGATGGAACCTGTAAAATGCCCTCTCTGCAGTTTTAATAGAGTGGGGTGCTATAACTGTGAAGAGGCAGTCCCTCAGATAGCCCACTCCCATGCCACAATGAATGGAATTGGACCTGGAAACAAACTAACAGTCAATAAACCTTGCAGAGCAGAGGGGTTACATATGCTATTCTTGGAGCACATCTAAGTGCTTGCATTGCTGCATTTTGTACTAGCTGAAGGTTCCAAATACCCTTCAGGGGCAGCCCATGTAGATGACATTGCAGTATCCCAATCTGGAGGTGATTAGGTATGAGTGACTGTCAGCAGGGCCAGCAATGGGCATGACTGGCAGACAATACGAAGCTGTGCAAGGGTCCTGCTAACCCTGATTGCCATCTCCTCATTGAGTAGAAATGGTGAATCTAGGGGGACCCTCACTTTGTGCATTGGGTTTGTTGGGGCAGGGCAACTTCATCCAACACCAAAGTTAGTACAAACCTGGAACCAGCAGGACCAAATATCCAAAGCCACTTAATCTCGCCAAGGTTCAGCTAAAGTGTGTTGTTCCCCATCTAGACTCTCAGAGCCTCCAGAGGCCAGACTAAGAAGTTCAAGCCTCACTTAATTCACCAGGAATGGAGATATATAATTGCCATCAGCATATTGAAGATACCTTACCACATGGTGACGAATCTCACAAAAGATTCGTGTCGGTATTTAAAAAGGGAAGAGAGTGCCTAGTAGGTACTGAGCGTGGGACCTCTCTTACCCAATCATCACCAACTGGAACTGACCCTGAAGGAAGGAGGCAATGTGAATATGCCCCACTTCAATATTCTGAGACGATCCAGAAGGATGCCATGGTTGACGGTATCAAAAACTGCTGAGAGGTCAAGTGAGATCCATTATCCCATCCTGCCCAAGCAAAAGTACAATCAGAGGATTATTTTGATAGTGGATCTGCTACCATCATAAATAAGGAAGGCTGAACATTTCCCATCCCTTGACTATAAGAAAGAACATGTAACTTTATTGATTACTTTACATTACTAAATGGCCAAGTATTTACATAAGTAAGCTATGGGCCTGTGAAAGCAAAATATGTCTAGTAATAGGAAGCTACTCAATATCCAATAATATATGTGCATCTATTAAATAAGAAAATCCAATTGCTTCCTCCTATTTTCAAGAGTATAACGATTGAGCCAGCTGCATCAGCTAACTTTGGTTAATATTTCATGATGGATTTGCCAGAAAAGGAGATAATTAGCATGTAAGGGTGTTAAAGTAGAGCAAAGCAGAGGAACTGTATAATACACTAAGGAGTTTGCTCTCATGTTTGTGCATAAAATCATCCTTCATTTCCAAGAGACTTGCGGATGCAGATTTCATGGCAGAATGTTTATTTCCATTACTTACACAGTAATTACTCTCAGATAAATTCATGTGGCAAGACAGAGGAGTTTCATTTGACAGCTGAGTTTAGCTTGTACTATCATTATAGGCTTCAAAGATAAAAGAGGCCCATTAGAGATATCTATTCTATCTTATTGGCAATCATAGAATTTCTTGTTGTGGAACTATTTTCCAGTATTTGGCTTGTCTTAAATATCCTCAGTGATGACATTACTATCTCTGCCCTTGGGTATTTATTCACTAGGATAATACTTTATCCAGTGTCCTTACAGAAGGTTACAGAAGGATATTTTCCAGGCAAAAAGTTTTGAATACAGCTTTGTACCCCAACACTGACAATTTGGAATGTGAGGACCGGAGGGTAGATGAGGTAAAATTGGAGCTGCAAACGGCATATACGATATCAAAAACTAAAATAAATAAAGCTCGGCTTTCATTCTGAAGTCTATTCGGAGAATGCTCCTCTTAGCAGATACCTAAGTAAGTATGGATATTTTTAGAAATTAGAAGACACATGCAATGAATAGGTCTACATAGATAACCTTTCTCATCCATGTATATGTAGGCTAGTGCATGAGTTTAGATTCAAAACATGCAGAAATGATTCAATGAATAGTGGGATTAGTGGATCAGAAGAGCAAAAGGTATAGTAGAATATTCTCCTTGGCAGCAGGTAGCTAACTCTCCTTCTACTTTTAAGCAGGCATTAACTGATAGACCATACCATCAGTCCTGCCCAAGAGTATGTTTATGGACAGAATCAAAGAAACAGCTGGTGGGTATAAACTGGAAGTACTTTGTCCAAATTCTCAAGCCCCATCAACTATAATCCATCACATACAAACAATCCAGACTGTACTTTGAATAGGCCCAAAGCTTTCAACCAATGAGGGCATCATATTCAGAATGAATAATGGTGTCATTATCCTCAAAACGCCTGGAAAATGTGATACCATAGACTTGCAATACATCATCACTATGGTCTTTTTGTAAAAGTCTGTTTAAGATGAGTTTGAAGCCCTTATTCTGTATTCTAGAGTAATTGACTAAACTGGAAAATGAGCTTTTGTCTTCATTTGCAAATGACTGAAAAAGGAATTACATTCAGCTCACCTGCCAAGATATCAGCAACGGCCCTGGATATCCCAGCTATTCTAATCAGCCAGCAGAACCTATGTCTTCAGAGTAAATGCTTATAGGAAATTTGTTCAGACTGATGGTCTTTCTCCACAGATGAGCTGAAGTTCTATCTCCCTATCTTTGAGCCACAAAAAAAAAAAAAAAAAAACTATACTAGCATGAAATTTTCTGTCTCGATGGCTGATCCTTATCCTATCCCTTTGCCTCTTCCCAATTACTGCTAGTCACCTGCCTTATCCGTAATATCCACCATAAATGGTGACTAGTCATAACTGATAGCATATACCAGAAGCTATCTTTGGATCATGTTGAAAATCTGGGGAAACCACTGCTTTAACCTTCAAATATCTATAAGATACCTGAGATACTCAATGGGCTGGGGATATGATGAAAGAAACATCATAAGGATACAACAGAACAATAATATTTGCCAGGGCATGCTTTTTCCTTAACTATGTGACAGTTAGGAAGGGCCCTGAAGATGTATATTAGAAGGAAAGAAAGGTTGAAGTAGAAGTAGTGAGAATAATATGTGCAAAAGATACACAAGGACATTAATATATGCCAGAAATATTTAATTTGTAGAGTTGTGCTTTATTAATGGTGGAAGGGATGGGAAGGAGAGAGAAAAGAAGGATCACCAAAGCACTTCATTTTTCAAGCCTAAAAGGCTAAAAGGGGGTTCAATGTTGTTTCTATTCAGATTGGGATTGAGATTCAGCTAAGACTAGCCAAATCCAAATAACACCTAGATGGCAGCTAAGCAATTCCCTTTTCTGCCATCTTGTGACTGGATTTTTGCAACCTATTTCAGAGAGCTCTCTGTATAGGACTCTGTGCTTATTCTATTTGTATTCAGAAATGGCTTGAGTTCAGTGTAACACTCCTGCAGCTTCTGCAGTTGGGGTAACTTAAGTTTGTGATCATTTGAGGGGCAATGTGATCAGTTAACGCTTGCCTCACAAAGAATAGAAAGATAATGTTCAGAAAAGAGTTATCAGCGGCTTCCTCCCAATTGTGAAATCAAGATGAGTCAAAGCCGATTCCCCTTTTGTTCTCTGTCACTTGTCTTTGTGGTAAACTGCCAGACATTATCAGCACATATGATTCAGAATGGCAGAAAATGGCTGGTCAGGGGGTTCGCTAGGAGAAATATTGGAATCTATCAAAATCTCTTGATCTGAAGGAAGGTGTGGAGAAAGCAGCTTCTAGAACAGGAGTATCAAACTCAAGGCCCAGGGCCCGGATCCAGCCCACAGGGTGCTTAGATCTGGTCTGTGGGCCTGCCCTGGAAACAGTGAAGGACCAGCCAGTGCTTACTCTGCCAGTGAAAATGGAGCTTGTGTGTGTGTGTGAGACCCTCCCAAGTTCCATTTTCATTGGCAGAGGGTGCAGGAGGCCATTGCAGCTGAAAACAGAGCTTGGGAGCCCCATTTTCTCTGGCAGAGCACTTGGGCCACCCCAGGAACCCCCAACATGAGAGATGTTGAGCTGGTCACACCCACCCTGGCCATGGGACCACTCCAGCCCCCCAAGGTCAAACACAACCCTGATGCATCCCTCAATAAAATTGAGTTTGACACCTCTATTCTAGAGTTACTTAATTTCCAAAATAAAATATTACTTTACTTCTTCATATTTGTTTAACAAATACTAAGTTTTCCTGTGATAGTTCTTCCTAGTTGTTTTAGAGCAGAGATGGGAAAACCTTTGATGACCATGAAGATGCACATTTATGTGAAGACTGAGATCTGCAATGGGCAGGATAATAATGCAAATTGTAAAAAAATTGGTCTTGCCTAGAGGAAGGGCAGAATTTTCAGTTTTCCCTGTATTTGGGATGGAATGGGGATATGTACGTTTCTTTCTTTTTTAAAACTCTTTAACATTTATTTTAAGTCATACACTACCCTTTCTACCAAAGCAATAGGTTTTTCAGGAATTGTGGTTGGAAGAGGCACCAACAAGCAAAAGCAGTTGAGAATCATATGCTGCCTTTGGCTTTCAGATTACCTATCCTTATTCTTGATTCAATGCTCAGGGAAATATATATATTTCTTTTCTAGAGACTCACTGATCCGTACCACTGTCATAGAACAAAACAATTAAAAAACTGAAGCACCTTACAGTTCTTTGTAACCATATGGAATAATTGAGGGCAATAGAAGAAGTGGATGACAGAGAATGAGGTGGCTGGATGGAGTCACTGAAGCAGTCGATGTGAACTTAAATGGGCTCTGGGGGGTGGTAGAGAACAGGAAGGCCTGGAGGAACATTGTCCATGGAGCTGCGATGGGATGGACATGACTTCGTGACTAACAACAAGAAATGGTGCTTCCTAAATTACCCTATCAGCAATCTAAGAAGATATATGCAAGTCACACTTTCTAGCACTGAGATTATATCCCAATGATAGGGAAACCATGACTTACGGGCTGGGAGCTCTTGTCACTACAACGTCATCTGGCTAATACAATCTGCTTGTATTCCAGGAAAGCTGAAGATTGCATACAAAGAAGGAAGCGGTATTGAAAAATAGCTTTGTAGTTGGATGGTCGCAAGCAGATGCATATCTATGTGCTGGGAGTGTGGGGGAGGGAATGGGGAACAAGAATAGATGGAGGCCTGTCAAAAATTGATCCATCAGGCTCTAAGTGAAGCCTCAGCCTTTATAAAGAAACCATGTTATGAAAGATGAATAGCTTTGGAAGTGCTTTTACGAACATTTGTGTCCAGCTTCACCTCTTGGCAATGTAAAACTGTCAATACTCTTACCCCAAGCTGACGTGTAAAAAACGTAGAAGAGCTTTTTAGAATGTCTTTTGACAGCATCTAATGCTGCAGAGTGATTTGGAAGCAAGGAGGTGGCAAGGAGGTGAGAGGAAGGAATGACTTCATAGGACCAGGTGGGGGTAGAAGGGAAGGAGGAGAAAAAGGAAGACTTATTTTCAGACTCCTTGCTATAGTTTATTAGCATGGAAATTCAATAATCCCATTAATTACAGAAAATAATGTAAGGCGGATCTGCTGGGCTATGCTACAATTTGAGCTTTACTTCTGTGGGTAATTGCCAGTGACATGTCTGGAGAGAAATATCACAAAGATACATAACAAAGGGCATCTCCTCTTTAGAGCATAGATCTTGTTTCCATGGAAACCTGTCTTTGCTTCCATCCAGGAGCTCCATGATTTATGTATGTGCAAAAGTTCCCCATTTGCAAAACATTTTTTTAAAAAATAGGGGAGGGGGAAATGAAGATTTTAATAAAAAGTGTTAATAAGCAACTCATTAGTAAATTCACCTTCTCTTCAGCATTAGTTTCCCATCCATCACTACACTTTCACCTCTGTACTCCAATATTTAACCTAGTTTAACCAAGCTGTTTAAAGTCAAGTTCCACAATGGCTGCAAAGCTCATTGCATGGAGATTGTCTAAGATATGGCCGCAAAACTTCTTTATAGCTGGAGTTTTAAAACCTGGAGAACTGAGTTTGCCTCCCATAAATTCATCTTTTTGAGACATTCTTGACAATGTCAAGAAACACAGACATTCATAAAGATTGAGGCTCTCTTTTAGACATGGAACTTCATGAGTAAATAACCCACATAATGTAATTAATTATATTTGGGTAATTTTAGGGAAATAGTTGTACTTTCATTTAAAATTGTTCATGAAAATTCTGAAAATGTTTATTCAATGTGGACATGAAATGGAATTCGTATTTGTGTGAATGAAAACTGTATATAAACCTGGTTGGTTTCTGTTATAGCAAATAAGAATATTGAAACTTTTTTGCCAAAAGTCTAAGCTCACAAAACAAAAGCTTATACCTCCAAGAAGTTTGTTTTATTTATTTATTCAATTTGTATAGCTGGCCATCTCAGCCAAGTCACTCTGGGTGGCTTATAATTCTAAAATCATAACAGAGTTAAGACAATTAAAAACATCTAAAAATGAATACACACAGTGACTGACATAGTTAGCCCACTACTTATTTGTTCAATTTATATTCAGGTGTTGCAGAGCAATCATGAACTTTGGGGATTTTGTAGAATTACCTCATGAGGCTTTTAGGAACAAAGACATCATTAATTTTTTTTAGGCAGTTGGAAAGAGATCCATTAAAATTTAGACCCACCCAATGCACTAATGGAAGTGATAGATGGTTTTGTGTCTCACACTATATATGGAAGTTAACTCGAGGACAACTTACAAAGTGCTGGTAAGTAGAATACCTGAATATCATTATAGCCTGTCCCAGTAGGATCAGCCAGCCTGAGAAAACTTAGGGAACAGCTGGTTCTCTTGATATTGAATTAACCTGCAAATGTAGCAGAATCCTGGTCCAATCACATGAGAGCCTTCAGACCTGTTTATAGAATCTGTGTGAATGAACAGTCACATTTTTGCTAAGGAATATGGTAATAAAGGTGTACAACATTTGCATTTAATACATGCTGTTTTGTTTTGAAAGGGAGCTTGTATAAATTTTGCTGAGGTAAATCAAGTTTTGGGTATTTTTGTCATAAACCCTGAATGTCCTTCTGATTTTAAATAAAGTAGGAATCAGTATATGCTTTTGAGATTTGTCTCTCAGATTTAAATCAGTAGTTTATAGCTTTCCATTTCCAAGAACAGAAAGTTCATTATAAACAGCATCTAATCAGTTCTTCCCCGTGAAGATTTCTCCTGTACACAAACGTGCTAGGGCTTTGCCATTGATCTTCCTTCAGAAAGGCTGACTTATGAAATTGCAGTCAGGAGGAAATTGCAGTGTTGAAAATGATCAAACGAGCCTTACGTCATTTTAAATCCTGCTGCTCTGAGCTTTCTCTGATGTCCGCAGTACTGATTGCACTGCCCTTAAAGTTAGTTTTTATTCATGTATAAACTAGAAGCCAACAGCTGACAGGTTCTTTGAAAATGGACTTGTTATTTCTTATCTAACATAGCACAAATGTATTATTCCTTAATACAGGACCTAGCCTGATTCTGATATTCCCCTTTGGCTTTAGTTCTTTCCCACCTGTTCAATGCCTTCATTAAATCAATTATATAAATAAAGCCTGAAGGGCTACCATTCGGAACTCACCTTTACTTAACTGAGCTATTTGTTTCTGCAGTTCAGTGTGTTGTCAAATTTTATGAGATCATATGGGATTATATGTGAAACTGTAACACTCAGTATTCCACCAGCCCTAGAAATATGTGACAATATTTATTAATATTTATTTCCTATAGTTCTGCCCAAGAATAGGAATCATTTGCAAGCTAAGAGATTAACCCTACTTTCCTGAAGAGTAACACATCTCCACTATAATGCACTATATTGGCAATCTAATAACTGGTGATATATACTCAATTATAATATTGTCCTATGCCCCTATAGCTGTACATATGTTGTCTATAAGCTGTAATATTGTTATAGACAATATTACTCTGCAGAAATTTGGATCAGTGAGTTAGGATAGATGATTCCTATGCCAAATCACAACTTTCATCAAAGCATATTGTGCTGTTCATAAAATCATGAATGTAACAATAATAGGCAAATTTATTAATAATAATGGTTGCTATATGTATGAATTCCTAACAATCTAGGGACAAAAGCAGGATACGGTATCTTATGGTATACAGTATAAGGTAAGTTTCTGTCCACAAAACCAACAGTATTGCAAGAAAGCTTACCAGTTTTAAAGGAAAATAAAACAGATGGATGTTTCCTCCTTGGATTTAACCAGAGAGGATAGGTGAGCGATGCAAAAATATAAACCAATCGTAGCCCATTTTGGGAAAATCAACCTAATAGTATTGCCACTCATTTAATATCTTCTCTTTCATTCTTGCACTGGCAGTGCCAGAGGGCAAAGAAAAATTGATGAATAATACTAGCATTGTATAGATTTGTATAAAATCCAGGCTGCTTTCTCTCCTGATAGGAGGAAAATTCTGTTCCATCAAAATTTTCGTTTACAGCTTTTTCTAAAGTATGGAGATTTTACACACAATTTTTCCAAGATACATAATGGCCTCAGCAAGGCATTATTTTTAAAATGTAGCTTTTTGTTTCCCTATGTAACTTGGGGAAAAAAGCCCATATTCTTTTTCCGATTCATTTCTTTTATAAATATGTGGTGGTGGGAAGGGGCAAGAAGTTGCTTGGATTTTTGGACTAGAGGGGTAGGGAGGACAACTATTAATGACAATGACTATTCAATGCTGCCATCAGTGCTATGGCAAACTCCGTTTTGGTAGGCCTTGTTGGTCCATTTAATATCTGAACTCTCTGATGTAACTTGAAGATGTAAGAAGCTACCTTTGATTTATTCACACTATTGATTTATTGAGCTCAGTACTGTTTATACAGCGTGGTAACCATTGAAACATTTTTTAGAAAGGAATAACGTTTGGTATTTGGGGATGAAAAGTATATGCTATATGACCCAAGACTGGATGTCTATAATTCTCAGTCATCCAGGTCATGTCTTCAGAGCTAAATAAATTCTTTGGATAAGAAGCAAAACACTTTTAAGGGAAAAATCCAAGAAAGTCCAGTTGCCTTTAGAAAAGCACTTTTAGGATCCAAGCCTGGATTCAGTAGTGGGATCCCTTAGTCGCTACCAGTTTGCTGGGTGATTGAGCATGTGGGCACACCTAACAAGCATACACCCAACAAGCCAATCAGCTGAGAGGATGAAGAAACAAAAAGCTAGGAGTGACCTCCCACCCTCCCATGCACTTTTCAATCTTTTATCCTCTCAGCTGATTGTTGGAGGCTTTTCCCCGCCTGCTCTCAGCTGACCAGAGGCTTTTTTAAACTACTAGTTCCACCGAACCAGTAGTGATTTTTAGTACTGGTTTGGTCGAACTGGGCTGAACTGGCAGCATACCACCACTGCCTGGGTTATATATCAAAGGAGACTATGATGATCTCTGAGGAATTAAAACTGGGTGTCAGGGTTCCAAGTAATAAATCCATATCAAGCAAAACTCCAAGGCAGGTAAATTCCTCAAAGAATAGCTTTATTGGAAATATCATATTGGTACAGATCTGGTGAAACTGACTCTGAAGACTCCTGCAGTTTTTACCTAATTAAAAGTATTTTTTCCCCAGTTTCTCAACAATCAGTCACATGGTCCAATCATGGTGAGGTCTGGCAACTGGATAGCATCACTCCGCCTTCCTCCGACCAGGTGTAAGAATGTCCTTGATTCCTAAGAGAAAATATTTTGTTTTGACTATATCTCTATCTCAAATCCCCTTCCCTGTCCCTCAGCTCCAGTGTGGCAACACTGAAGTGATCAAAACTGGCTTTGGTCAGGTCAGCTTCAGGACTGACACCGTGACCTTGGGAATAATCACATTATCGTGCCAATACAGAATTTGTCTTTTAATAATAATATTCTTTTGGGGTTTATAGAGCCATTCACTTCATCTCAAATGACCTGCTTCTATTTCTAACAGCCATAGTGATATACCATAGATGCAGGGTAATCCTACTGGACTTCTTTCAATATCTAAGGGGCCGTCACAAAGAAGAGGGGGTCAACCTATTCTTCGAAGCACCTGAAGGCAGAACAAGAAACAATGAATGAAAATTAATCAAGGAAAGAACCAACCCAGAACTAAGGAGAAATTTCCTGACAGTTAGAACAATTAACCATTGGAGCAGCTTCCCTTCAGAAGTTCTGGGTGCTCCATCATTGGAAGTTTTTAGGAAGAGTTTGGACAAACCACTTTTCTGAAGTGATATAGGGTCTCCTGCTTGAGCAGAGGTTGGTCTAAAAAACCTCCAAGTTCCCTTCCAACTCTTGTTATTCTGTTATCCTATAGCTTATAGATTGTTTCCTTAGGGGGGGGAAACATTATCACACTTTCAGAACAGTCTGACTCTAATAAGAGTCAAAGAGTCAAAGAGAATGCAAGATTCTGCATTTACCATTAAGCATTTTAGGCAATGGCAATAATCATGTAAAATATGATTTGCTGTTTTGAAGTTAATTACTTTATTAGAGAGGACCATCTTGTAACGAACCATCAAAGTGGATAATGAGACAGGACATATTTGGAGCCTATTGGCTTATTATAAATTAAGCATCCTGCAGATGCTTTGTTTTTGGAAATATCATTTCACATTAGCAAGATTTCTTGTCTATCATTTTTTATTTAACATTTGTTAAGACTGATTTTTCTCACTCTAATACTTCAAATCAGTGCAACCTAATCAAGCAAATTGTCTGTAATCTCAAGAGTTCTTGGGGGATTTGTAATATGATGGAATTTTTGGGTTATCCTCCCTCCCTTTCTTATTTCCTGGGGGAAAAAAAACTAACCTACATTAATGATTGTTTTCGTCCCAGTGCTACTTTTATCTGAAGATTTGCTGCCTATCTTAGCCAAGCTCCCGATAAATCAGAGCTAGGGAGCAAAGTGAAATGAAAGTAATGCAACCTCCCAAAGAGACCTGATTCAAGTTGTGAATGAGTGATAGAAATATGTGAGCCTATTAGAAATGGAATTAATTAAAGATTTTTTTTAGCATCTGACAGTGCCTATGGGAAAAGCGTGCTGGTTTAAAACAGAAGGAAAGAAAAGAAATCAGTGCATTGCAAGACTAAGGCTTTATAAGAGAAGAAGAGGAGCTTAGAAGAGACAGTTCAGGACAATGACTCCAGTCCCAGTTATAAGATTTATTTATTCATTTATGAATTAGATGTATATACTACTTTCCTCCAGGAGTCACTGTTGCTCCATACTTCCCTGTTTCCCCACAGCAACGAAAACCCTATAAGATGCCTCAGGCTAGAGATAGTGACTGGCCCAGTGTGAACTTTTCTGGCTAAAATGAACCTCAGTTCAACTGTCCCTGGTTCTAATTCAACCTCACTGGCTATTAAATAACAGCAGTATTGACATGATAATGATGATGACATGGCATCAAGTCATTATCAATTCTTATCAAACACATAAATAAATTTTCTCCCTGGTGATGTGTCCCTAAACCTGATTTTTCAACTTTTCCTATGGTGCGCTCATCACCATTGTAATTGAGTCCATCCACCTTGCTGATGGTCATCCTCTTCTCTTTCCCTTGTTTTCTTGGTTGTTCACAATATCCTCAGGAATCTTCTCCAACAATAAAGCTTGAAAGCATCAATACACCTCCTGTCTTGCCTCTTCAAATTCTAACGTTTGCTTCCATAGTGCCACAGGGAATGCCATGGCTTTTGATCTTTCTGATTATAAAGGCTTAATGGCATTTGAATATTTTTCCTAAGGCCTTTGTGATTCCTCCACCAAGTGGTATAAATTAACTGTTTCTTCATTGTATATTACCTGGGGTACTTTACTTTCTTCTTTATATCCAGTTAAACTCTTATGATGATGATTATAGTTGGAAATGTCTCCAACTAATACAGACTTAAATGATCTTGATCTTCATTACTGATAGCATTTAAAAAGCTAATGGGCTAGGCTAGATTTGAGAGTTGGGAGAACTTTGCTTAAAATGGTGTAATTGGACCGCCATGGTTGTCTATGGAGATTCTTAGTCATCCAGGTCATGGTTGTTCCAAAGGTGCATTTTTCAAGAGGCAACTGGACTTTCTGGTTTTTCTTTGAAGACATTTTGCTTCTTATCCAAGAAGCTTCTTGGGTGGCAAGTGAAATGTCTTCAAAGAAAAACCAGAAAGTCCAGTTGCCTCTTGAAAAATGCACCTTTGGGACATCCTCATGTGTCAATTTTTTAAAAAAATATTTATTTATTTATTTATTTATTTTTATTTATTTGATTTGTCAATCACTTACAAGATAATAGGTATAAGTATATACATAGTTATGAATACATGAAATGGGTACATATAAGAAAAACAAAAGAAACAATAGGACAGGGATGGTAGGCATGTTGGTGTGCTTAAAAATACTCCTTTGATCTTTTTAGTTGCTAGCAGAAAGGGTCAAGGGGGAAATGAACTATTTTAGTGTCAGCTGCACCCAGCTAATGCCAACATGGCTACTCCTAATAAACCATTTTTTTTTTACTCTGAGAGATGTGGCTAGAGACTTATGATTTGAATGGGGGTGGATTTATTGGAGCCCTGACACCATGGTTATTAAAAGGAGAACAATGGTTGCACAACCCTGGTCAGGGTTGAGGGAAAGATGAATGGAGCAAAGTATAGGAATATCCACAGTGAAAACCTGTTCCACAGTGCTCAGGACCTCAGATTGGGCCAAAGGTTCACTTTCCAATATGACACTGATCCTAAGAACACAGCCAAGACAACACAAGAATCACTTAGGGACAACTCTGTGAGTGTCCTAGAGGGGACCAGCTAGAGACCTGAACCGTATGGAACATCTCTGGAGGAACCTGAAAACCTGACTGTCTACTGACAGTCACCATACAACCTGCCTGAGCTTGAGAGGATTTGCAAGAAAGAATGGCAGCAAATCCCCCAATCCAGGTGTGCAAAACTTGTTGCGTCACATCCCAAAAGACTCGAGGCTGTAATTGCTACCAAAGATGCTTCCACAAAGTACGGAGTGAAGGGTCTGAATACTTATGCCAATATGATATTTCAGCTTTTTTTCTTCTTAATAACTTTACAGACATTTCTAAAATTCTGTTTTCAATTTGTCAATATGGGGTACTGAGTGTCGGTTAATGAGAAAAGGGTACCTTATAGTTTTAACTAGGCCTTCCACACATGAGATGCAAAAAATTGTACAGTCATGAGATGGCAGCCAAGAGATAGAGCTTCCAGTATCCCTTTGATGCCATCAACTGGTTGTCTGGATTTTTGCATTCCAGACAAAGCATTATTTTTAACGCAGTAATCAAATCAGCAGAAATGAGAAGTTCTTATCTTGTATGTATATCAGCACACTACTGCATGGGGATGTTTTATTACTATTTTGAAATTCATTTTAAAGACAGGTTTTGCTGAGATAACTGCAGGAAAGAGGATCCCCTGTGGAGAGTAGAAGATTGCAAGAATCCTCTTCCTTTCAAATCAGCCATTACTGGACACCACCCAATGGTTATTAATGTTCTGTGTTCAGCTGAAGGGAATAAATCCAATATTGCTTTTGTTTCAGGAAACTGGAAAAAGAATAGAAAGGGGTCATCATGGGTCCTAAAATTAATGATCTTTCAACTTGCAAGCTCAAGTTTTGTTTCACTGTCCTCACTGATAAACATGCCATCTTCCTTGCCTCTGTCACTTTTTAAATGAAAAATTAACTGCTGTATTTTCTTTTTATTTGAAATCCAGAAGGTTCTCACTTTGCCTTCTTCACTGCTGCTTCTCTTCATCTCTTCTCTAATATGCAAATATTGCAGAAGATTGGTAAACCTTGCTACAAACCATCATATATTTCCTACAAACCATCTGTATTTCCTTTTTGTTTTGGTTTGGATTTGCATGCAAAATGCAGGTTGATACAACAGTGAGAACAGAAATGAGTGTCTTTAAAGCATTAAACTGCAGCAACGAAATGAATCTGTTTCTAAATATGATTCAAGGTTATGGTTATTACTTACAGAGTTCTATATGTCAAGGGCCAGATTATTTGAGGGACCACCTGTCTCCCATAGTGTTTGCTTAGCAGATACTTGGTAGCATTGAATTACAATAAGTAATGTCCAGGAAGCATACCTTCTCTGTTGCAATGCCTGCCCTTAGAATGAGATCCTCCCCCCCCAAATCCATATGGCTCCCACCCTGTTGACATTCTATATAGCCCTAAAGATTCTCTTATTCTCCCAGGCCTTGGAGTGAAATGGATGGGGCCCCTTTTGTGTCTTTGTTTTTGTCTCTAAGCTGTGACCTGATCTCATTTGGTTCCAGATCTTGCAATACATTTTTATACAATTTATTGTCACTGATGTGCTCCATTTTGGATGGCTAAAATATTTTCTCTATTTTCTGAATCAGAAGATAAACTCATATGTTTTCCTCTGTTTCAAATTTTACATTACATGTTTGAAGGACACATCAGCATCCATTTCTTGTAACAAGTGTGACAAATTTCTGTGCAAATGCTAGTAGGTGATGGGGGAGAAATAGGACAAGAAAGTTCCTGTATTTGATTTCTTGATTTAAGAATGGGTTTAAAATAACATTTCTCATTTCACCAGGTATGTTGGAACAAACTTCTCAGAATTGATTACTCCATTAGGGAGACAATGTGAAGAAACCCTAAGTGGCTAACACGACTTCTCAGAGGTTCTTATCTGTATGCAACCCTACCTTACCTACTTGCTGTAATATCACCAGCAAACTCTCTAGCCATTAGTCTGCTGATAAAGTTTAACAAGAGACTTAGACATATCCCTAAGGGCCATCCTTGTTGATGGTACTGTTCCAAATTCCAGCAGTTGGGAAATATAGCCCTAATGTATCAGGTACAAAAGACCAAGTCCATGTGAGGACTTTATTGCTAAAAGCCTATGCACAGGAATCTTCCCAATTAATATTTAGCATTTGCTTGGAGTTAGATAAGGTTGACATAATTCAAGGTAAATTGAATGTAATTCACTTGTGGCTATGAGGGAATCTAGACTGATCCTCCTTTTTGCCCTACCCCCAGGTTCTGCCATCTCTTCTCCTACTAATGTATCTGAAAAGTGCCAACTTGGAGAAAGACTGGTTTCAAAGACTGCAGGAAATCTCCAGTGACACCTTGGCCAACTTATGTCCCTTTGATATGTTACCTCTTCTAAGGAGGGCTCCAGTTAAACTATGACCAAGTTACCCAATTAACTCTTTATTACCTTTTTATAGCCATCCAGATTTGTAAAGCTGAGTTCTAGCAGCCCAGGAGTGTAATATGTTCTGCTTGGTGGTTTATACTGGTCAGATAGGCAACTATTTGGCAATAATAGGTAATCCACACATAGTTATTTCACATCTCATAATAATACAACTGCATAATGTCTCCATGGGATGGAAGATGAACAATATTCAACAATCCTTAGCATCCAAATGTTTGAGTTTTCAAAAGCTTTCTGCCAGCCTAGCAAAAGGCAGTTGTTAAATAGAAGAATTCCATTGCAAACAGGACTGAAAATGAAGTTGTTAGTATAATTCCATAATAAAAATTCAGGATGTGACCATACCACTTTTCACTATATCTCAAAGATGCACCGATGATCTGGAAAAGATGAAGGAAAAACAGTTCAATTTAAATAATTTTAAACAGCCTCTTATGAGGAAACATGATAGAATTGGGAACCTTTTTAGTTTAATGTGAAGACTAACAGGAAGATACAACTGAAAGGTACTCAGAATCATGCAGGGACTGGGAAATGCATTACTTCTTTTCTCAAAGTGTTAGGCCTTGGAACCAAATATTGCAATGAAATGTAAAGGAATTCAGAATTATTAAAAAAAACATTAATTTACATAATGCATATAGAAAAATGTAGCCGGGCAGCTAGGTTGGAAAATTGATGTTTCTGGACTTTCTAAATATCTTTGGTTGGCTATTGGAAGACACAGAATGCAGAACTTGGTCAGCCTAATCCAGTAAACTTTTCTTAAGTTGTTCTATTACATCCTTACAAGTGAAAAAAGCTTTCTGTAACATCTGGCCATCTGTTTGAAAAAACAATAACCACAACAGATGATACAGATAGCTAGTTTTACTTGTGTCACTTAATGCAGACTGGTTGGTTTTTCTAACAGCTGCACAGTCAATCGCCTTAGACAGCTCTCCCCCCCTTTAGCAACATCTGGATTCTTAAATCTAGATTAGCAGAGGGGGATGATGTTTCTCTTTGCTTCATTGCAGCGGACAAGTAATAAAGACAAAAGCCGCAAAATGCTAAAGAAAAGCCCTTTAAATTACTTTTGTGCTTACAGTGATTCACTCTAAGGCCCCTTTATTAAATGGGCAATGGCCTGGCTAGTGAAACTAGTGCATTGAAGAGACGCCACTTTCATGAGTGCAAAGAACAGAGTTTTACTCCAGCTGAGCTCAACTGATGCTAATTGCATGGACCTTTATTTATTTATTCAGCTTCTGTAGCTACTCATCTCAGTGACTTTGGCTGGCTTACAATTCCAAAAGTATAAAAACAATTAAAATCATATAAAGCATTTTATTTAGTAGACATGTATTTGGCCACACTGTGGAAGTGGTTGTGTGGTCAATGACTTTTTCCAGAAAAGCTTTTTTAAACTTCTTAATCTATATTAATGGGAATTGGTCTCCTATCCAAGTACTAAATGAGTTTGACTCTACTTAGCTTTTCAAGAAAAAGCCAAAAGTAAATGTTGTGTATGAAGAGAGTGGCACCAGTTCCCCTGTGGAAATGGTGTAGAGCCTTTAAACACTCCCAAAATAGTGAACAAAATGGAGACTGGAAGAATGACCCAAGAGGTATTAAGCAGACTCGTTTTAAGTCTGAAAGATATAAATGAGAACAAAGCATCCCTGGGTGAGGAGGGACTGGCAGTTCTAGGGGCGGGGGGAATTGTTGCTGCCCTTTTCTCTTGAATTGATAGCACAATATTTAGACATAGGGAAAAGGTTGCCTTAAGTATAGAACTGGGAATAAAGCCCATTCCAAGCTGACTTTTAGGAGAGGGCTAGAGGAACAGAGAGAAAAAGAAGGAACACGTTCTTTTGAAAGATTTTGAACTTTAAAACTTGTAGGTGCCAGGCAACCTCTCAAGCAATTTGTGGAGAAGCAAATCTAGCTGAGAAGTTTTGTCATTTCAGGGCACCAAATATCTCCCTGAGGACTCATCTGTGGGAAAAGAGAAAGGAAAATGCAAAGCTTTCTATCCTAGGCAAAAGTAATGCCTCCTCTAATGACAGGAGTCTGGCTTTAAAGAAAGGTTGGCGTGCAAAGAAGGAAGAACAAAGCTGCTAATTGGCTTCCAAAGAAATCCCAATTGCTCTCAGTTTAAATGATTTGGTCAAGCCCTCACCTTGTACTTCATTGAGGGACTAGGCAATTGTGGAAGGCTGCAAAGCTGTATCAAAGCAGTGAATCCTTTCAGTTCCTAATTAAATTTGTCTCACTTAAAGGAAACCGTATCTCTGGTTGCTTGTGTGTGCAAGAGAAACCACTGTATGTTTGGGGAGAATCTTGTTTAATAATCCCATCTTCTTCAGTATTTAATAGCTCTCTCCCCCACCCCACTCCTCCCTCCCCCGGAGAGAGCATAGCTTATTCTCTGCAATGATGTGTCTTCCTCAAAGGCAAATTTGCATTAGCTATGCATAGAAATAAAAGATGAAAAATTCAAATGTGGTAACTGGATCCAACCTCCCAAAGGTGAGAGCATTATTAGGCACTTCTCCATCTTTAAAAACACCATCTCACGAAGCTATTAACCCAACAGAAAGGAACACTACTTTTAAGAAGCCGATTCAAGATTGAGCCATATAATTCCATTGAACAGTGACAATGGACCTGATGTGGGAATTTATACATGAGCCACATAGAGAATAGCTGTGTGCATCTTCTACAGTGACCTCCATTACCCCAATTTTTTCACAATCAGCTTTGCTTATGGGTTTGTCTTTCATACAGAGAACTGTATTCATTTACTAATCTTGTATTCACGAGAAAGGAGCAAGTTGGATCCCCATAAAATTTGATTTGTTAGTGAAAAGCTTGGCATTTGGGGCAAGGCAGTGAAGGGATATCTATTTTTATACTACATACAAAAATATTTCCTTTCATTCTTTAATAGTATCCAAAATCTCTGTAAGAGTCAGCCACCACATTAGGTTCCATGATAGGATTTTATTTCTGTTTAATGAAAGCAATAGTGTAAGTCCTTCATGAGAGAAAGAACAGATTATTTACAGAAACTCATGAGATTCATAGCATATGGACAGTTAAAATGTGTTAATGCTACTGTTGTTGTTACTCATATATTCCTGTTTCTAATAAGAGGGAATACTTCTAGCTGAAGGTTGAAATGAGAGGTCCTTGCTGTTCTCTGAGCTGGGCTGCTTTCTTACAACAGTTTCATTACCTAAACTAGGTAACATCATCAGTGCTTACGAGGAGGGAACTCAATGGCAATAAATATATCTTTAATAAGGTAATGATATTTAACTTGTTGTCAAGACCTTTGCAAATATGCATGGCATTAAGCAAGCACTTATGATGCTACTTAGTTTGGGTAATGAAACATCTGCAAGAAAACAACCAAGCTCAGAGAGCACCAAGCACCCTCATTCCTGTTTCTCCTAATTCAAGGCGGTGGGAATTAAGAAATGGGTTTACTTAGTCTGGTAAAGGAACGTTAAACATGATAATACACGAAGAACAGAAACTATTTTTGTTTTTATAATTTTTATGCGATGTGTGACAACAGGAAACAAAGACAGAAACAAATAATGTCAGGCTCTTCTATTTAAAAGTGTTTTTGTAACAGGTGTTTCACACTTATCAGATGGGTATTTTAATATAATTCATATGTATCAATCTACTCTAGCACTGCAGTGTATTTATATTATAATAGAAACAATCACACCTTGTCATTACAAATAAGGGCAATGCACACATGGTCTAGGGGAAGAAATTTTTTGAACAAGACATGTATACAACTGGACTTTCATGTTTGTTTGTTTTTTAAAAAATACCCCAACAATATCCAATTTTAAACACCAACATTAATTCCAAGCTTTTTTGTTTTCCTTAGGTGGGCTGCTTTTAAAAAGATGGATCAGCAGGTACTTAGAGTTAGCTATTTCCAACAAATTACATGAAGATTGGCTCATCCAGGACAAGCTCTCTCTCTCTCTTTTTTTTTCCTGCATGGTATTCTAAAAACTCCCACTCCTTTTTAAATTTTTCTTTTCTCCCTTCACAAGGCCTTTTACACATTTTTTTACAATTCTCTCTGGCAGCGTTCCAAGTGCAGCGTTCCAAGTTCAGTTTATCACCCTACATGCAAAAAATACAAAAGCATTCAAATATAACTAAAATGCAATTATAAAACTGTCTCTTCTTGACCAGGCAGGTTATATTTATTTATTTATTTATTTTAAAGTGCAACCTCCATTTCAGAATCACTGGAGAGGGGGTGGGGAAAAAAGGAGGAGGAAGAGTAAATCATTCAGGGTGTTTTGAAAAAATAAATAAAAAATAAAACTCCCATCCTGTGCATCCTTTATGAAATGTATGGCGTGAAAATACAATTAGTTTTAAGAAGAGAATGAAGAATAAGAAATGGGTAAGAAAGCGAGGCAACATAATTTTTTTAAGGTTGTAGGTGCTGTTGAGGTATTCCCCATTAGGAGAATGAGTGCACTCAGGGAAACGTAGTGAGAGTGGTGAGGAATAACACACAACCAGCATACAGCTACAGTGAATAGTAAAATGTAGGTTTTACTTCCTATAAATGGGTAAACAAAGTCCAACAAACAGTACAAATCATACATGGTTAAAGCAGGTAGTATTCAATACAATCAGTCCAGGGATAATCCAAAAATGAAGTCCAGTATCATAAAAAAAGTTCAGTAAAAAGAGTTTGCTAACAGTTGCAAGACTCACAGCAATCCAAGCAGAATGATGATCAGGCAGAAGGCAATTAGGGAAAATGCAAGAAGAGGAAGAAATCAGGTTTCTGGCTCCATCTTATGGCTGTCGGAGGAACCTCAGCCAATCACAGTTACAGCATTCTCTTAAAGATACAGTATTAAATTACTATCCTGGTTTATATATTTCCAACCCAACTGTTAGGTGACTATCATTCCTAACAGGTGCAAAGAATGTTGTCTGTATAATAACTGTACATTTGAAATGGAAATACAAATATGCAGAATATTAAGTCAATCATTCCATGTATAGGCTGTCTGATTCCATCACAACTCTGGGCAGTGTACAGTATAAATTGAAAGCAGAATACAAACAATACAAAAAACTAATGTCAGAATGACAACAAACAATTCCTCAGAAATTGGGGTATAGGAAGGAAGAAGAAATAAAGGAAATGTGCAGAAAGAAAGGATAATAAAAAATAGAAAGAATAGTAAGAAATAGAAATAATAGTAAGAAATAGAAAGAAAAAGCTTCCAATTTCTTTTGCAGCAAATATAAGTACAATTACAAAATTATCTCTTACTCTACGGTTACCAAAAAAAGCTATTATTCAATTTTTTAATGCATTTACTATTTGTGGTATTGATAATTAGAACATGCAGACGAGCATTTTCTGATAGGAGAGCAGCAAGTTGATTTAGTAGAAAGAGAGTAGGTTGCCTAGTATTTATCATTTGTTTCCCAATACTTGGCCCTTCTAGGTAACTCCCAGTACATAATACCCAACAAGACTCTCTCTTTCTGCATTTTTCTGGGACTTTCCCCAACCTGGCATTCTTCAAAAGCATCAAACAATAATTCCCATCACTTCAAATTCTCAAAAATTGGGAAAATGTGCTAAAAGAATAGTATCATGGGAAGATGTGGCAGGCAGGTAGGGTGTTGTTGTTCACAATGTCATGATGCAGGCCACGACTCATTTGTCTATGCATTGTGATGTCACATACACATAAGAAATAGGTAGGATTGAAAAGCAATGCTGCTTGCATCATTCTGATCAAAATAGCCAGTTCTTGCAAATACTCATACTACAGAACTTTATACATTAATGAGCAAATACAGTTAAATGCTAATTATAGTTTCATGTTGGCTAACTGATATTGTCAGGTATTAAAATATAGCATGTAATGTATTAGGCTCATTTAAATGACAAACTGTATTTAAAATCAAATATTGGAGGCAATTATCAAATGAGTATTAAATCAGTATGTTAAATAGAAACCAAACGTAAGCAAACATTCAAAAATATTTGATGGATATTCACCACTAAACTAAATACACCAAAAAATTGAGGACCAACAGTTATAAGTCTTCTCTAGTTATTTATTTGCATTAGTTCCTTTCCCTGCCTTTAAGGTATGAATGGTTAAATATTTCCTTTTAACAAATATAGATGGATAAAGACAAGAATCATGTAAGCCACAGTATTCTCTGTGACCTTCTATGAAAGTGAAAGTTGGACCTTGAAGATGTATTGATGCTTTTGAAGATGCTTGGAGAGGATTCCTGAGAATATTACAAGAAACAAACCCAAGAAAACAAATGAATGGATCATCAAACAAGTTAAACCAGCATTCTTGCTTGAGGCACAAATGAGCAGGCTCAAAATATCCTACTTTGGACACTTATTTGTGAAGACCCATTTCTATGGAGAAAGCTCTAGTGCTGGGGAAGGTGGAAGGAAAGAGGAGAAGAGGACAAGCAGTAGCAAAGTGGATGAACTCAGAGTGGCAATGAGTGCATTGTTGGAAGACATGAAAGACTAGGTTAATGACTAAATGCCATGGGAAAAAGATCTATCTAACTGGTTGCTATGAGCCAAAAATGCCCTCATGGCACATAGTCATTCAAAAATAGATCATATTTATTCCTTTGTTAATGTCTCACCAGTTTTTTTGTTAGTAGAATCCAAAGATTTCTAGCTGCATGCAATGTGCAGTATACCTGTGTGATGTCATTGCACATAGTCCTTACACATATCAGTGTAATATAGAATTGCTGGGAAAGTTCTGAGACAAACCCATTAAAGTGTTTCAGAAGCTATCAAAAGGTCCAGAATTTTGCATTAAGAGTCTTATTGGACTGAGATTGAATCAGGAAAGAACCTTTTAGCTCCTTTGATTGACAAATGCTTTGCATGTCTAGAAGACAAATGTCTCTTAGAAAAAAAAAGTATTTGCCAACCAAGGGCCATTAAATCATTCACAGTCCAACAAGGTTTGTCAGCATACTTGCAACCACCCCCTACAAGCATCTTACATGTAACCTTTATAATATAATGAAACAATGTGTTCTGATATATTGAAGAGGATTGGAATGAAAAAGTAAACAGAAAAGTAAAAGTAAAGTAAAAGTTATACAGATTTTTGTGATTTTTTTTCCTGTGTTTTGACTAACCATCATTCCTATGCTTGGATTTTGCTCCTATGTCTTTTAGATCTGCTCAGTTGAAAGTACAAGATTCACAATCAACATCCAAAGGGAAAAGACCTGAATCTTTTCAGCTCCTCCGTGTGATGTTGCATGATTGGATTCCCTCTCATGCACGTGGATTTTGCTCCAGAATCTTTTTATGATGCTCCATTCTTTTCATTAAGCCCAATAGATGTTTGGAAGGGTAGAAGAAAAATCAACTTCTTTTGGGTTACATCAGGAACAGCAAGGAAACAACAAAAAGAATTGAGAAGTTATCACAATTAGTTTTGGTTTTTATTCAAATTAATTTTATATATAGAAAAATATATATAATTTCCTAAGTAAATTTAAGGCCAGTATCTAAAAGCTCTCCCAGGTATAATGCAAGCAGCCAAATGACTAATTCTAGTTGCATTCTTGTGTTTTCAGATAAATTGTAGTAGAAAACTCATTTAAAACCTCTAAAGAGTGTATGATTTATTCTGTCCTTGGCATCAGAGTAACTGGGTTACTGTTATGAATTGATAGATTCAATCTCGGTCACCCATTGTTACCCATTCAGCTCTCTTTAATCATCCCCGTTGAGCAGTTAACATGTCTCCATTTTTAGGGCTAAGCATTTACTCTCAGATTGTGAAATACTTGTACGGGGTTCTAACTTTAAAGTGTTTGTAACACTGTATACAAATCTTGCCTTAAAGCAGACTAGTTTGAAAATAAAGGGGAGATGAGTATGTTTTGTAAAAATGCAAAATGAATTCAAAATTTCACCTGTTATTTTTTTTATCAAGAAAATCTTTAGGCTAAATCCTACTGGAATAATAATGTCAAGGATCACATTAAGCAGAAGCAAATTGGCTGGCATCTCAGTGGTACAGCGTGCGATCTTGAAGCTCCAAGATCGACGCTGATATCTCTGTTTCAGAACGGTCCCACTGGACCTAAACCATCCCGTAGAGACAGTGATTGAGGAGGGCACATCCTGTCTATCCCAGGGACATCGCAAAGTCCCTGGTTGATCCAGGAAAAGCCCCTTTTGCCGGTGGCAGAGAGGCAGCCTTCCAAGCTGCTGAAGCTGGGCCAGCTCTGAAACAGAAGAGATTGGAAAGAAAGTGTGTCAGTTTGGTGAGATGAACTTTTACTTATTATTTCTTGGAGAGAACACCCTGAAAAAATTAAAGTGGACTAAAAGTGAAGAGAAAAGAATTTAAGCAGCGTGATTAATTGTCAAAGTGAGAGGTTTTTTTTTTCTTTTTTGCCTTTTTATTGCAACTATGAATTTGGCAAAGCTGTTTAACTTTAAGTTGGACTGGTACTTTTTAATCTTTTTATCTTTGTTTGTATTTCTTTCTCCTTTTTTTAACAACCCTTTTGAAAATCCCTTTTTGACTAAGATTCTTCTGCTTGACTCAAGATTTATTTTTCTCCTTTGAAAAAAAAGGGGAAAGACTTTACTTTTTTTTTTTTTTTTAGTTCCTGGTTGTAGATGAGGAGGTGAAAGTGAAGGAAAGTAAGTAGCACTGCTGCCCAGAGGCTTGGATACATTGTTTCTTTTTTCTTTCACTAGTTTGTGTTACAGTCAAGGACTCTGAGCTGTGTATTGGAAAATATAGAGATGAGCATGGCAGTTTGTTTATTCAGGTGCTCATTTCTGAACAGATATCTGGAGTCTGGAGTTGAAGTTGAAAGAAAGAAGATTGAAGTGACCTTGAAAAATTCTGAGTTGATTTATCAAAGAGCCTTGGATATTTGGGGCAGAGGCTTGTTTTATATTAGAATTGCTTTTTATCTTTTGCCTCCCTTTCTACCCCCCCCCCAACCCGACTAGTGGGGCTCTTTTTTTCTCTTTAATTAGATTTTAACTTTTTAAACCAGGAACTAGAATGTAAACCTTTTATTTTGGTTTTCTTTTTGTTTATTAAGAGGAACATATAGAATATTTTTCTTCTTTCTTTTTTCCTTTTTTATTTTTTTACTTTTTGCATCTACCATAGCAACTAATTGGATTAAGGTATACAAGTGCCTGAATATTTACTTTTCCCTTTTTTTCCTTTGGAGTGGCAATTGCTTGCCTTCATTTTTTTTCTTTTTTCCTCTTTTTTCCTCTTTTTTCTCTCTCTTTCTTTATGGATAAGCATTACAAGATAAGTAGAAAGACAACAGCCCCAGCTTCTTTGGGACCAACCCCCTCACCATCTGGAGGACAACGATCTATACAGACAATATTACAACAGGAAAAAGAGAAAGAAGTGACATTACAGATGATTATGCAAGGAATTCAGAAAATTGAGCAAAAAATTGAAAAGACAGATGAAAAAGTTGAAAATATTCAACAGATGATGATGAAATATGAAGACAGATTCAAAAAACTTGAAGAAGATATACAAAAGAGATAAGAAAATTGGAGATATTGATATTCATTTGAGCGATGTTGAGAAGGGCAGATTTGAACCACTAGGATAGGAAATAGACAAATCAGAATTTTATCTAAGATTTCAAAATATAGAAGAAGGAAAAGGTGAAAATCTTGCTGAAATAATGGCAGAAATATTGGCAGAAGCACTGGAAATAACCAGAGAAAAGATGATGGATTGGATGGATGAAGTGTTTTGTGTCTATACAAGATATGCAACGAGGAATAGATTACCAAGAGAAGTTCACATTAGATTTACTAAGAAGATTATTAAGACACAGATACTCCAGGTAGTGAGAGAGAAAACACTAAAATATAAAGATAAAGAAATTGTGGTGCTGAAACAAATACCAAGAAGAGTAAAAGAGATGAGAAGAGAATATTTATTCTTGACTAAAGAGTTACTTAAAAGAGGAGTAAACTACAGATGGCTGATGCCAGAAGGCCTCTTGTTCACTTGGCAGGAACAAAGACACAGAATTGACACAGTTGGAAAAGCTGAGCTATTCTACTTGGAATACTTTAGAGGAAAGGAGGAAGAAGAAAGAAAGGAAGAGTCATTAATTGAGTTCCAAGAGGAGTGTATAGCAGTAATTGAAAAAGAAAAAGAAGAAGGTGCAGTAGGCAGTGAACCCAGAGAACAAGAATTGAGATTTACTAGAGCAATAAAACCCTCTTATAAAGCTTAACATGGATGAAAGAAAATTGATTACGATTAACATAAATGAACTTAATTTGGCTACTAAAAGAAGGAAAGTATTTCATAAATTAGAAAAATTAAAATTTGATATAATCTGCTTACAAGAGATACATATTAAAAAACAACATGAATATATACTTAAAACAAGGAAAACTAGGGAAATTATTTACGTCGCTGGCACAATCTAAAAAAAGAGGTGTGGTATTATATATTAAAGAAACAATTTTGGCAGAACTAATTTACACAGATGATGATGGAAGGATTTTGATGGTGGAAATAATGGATAACAGTGTTAAAACACTTTTAATTACAATTTATGCCCCAAATGATAAACAAGAAGAATTCTATAGAAAATTACATACAAAAATAATTGAATTGGACTATGTTAATATTTGTATGACGGGATATTTTAATGGAATAATTAATGACTGGTTGGACTATAAAACACAGAAAACAACAAAGAAAGTTAGAAAGATACTACCAAAATCCTTCCTTTGAATAACAGAAGAATTTAATTTAAAAGATGCATGGAGAGAGAGAAATGAGGAAAGTAAGCAGTATACTTTTTATTCAAACAGGCACACATCCTGGTCTAGAATAGATATGATATGGATGTCAGCAGAATTATTGACTAATGTATGACAGATTGAAATAGAAACAAGCACTTACCCTCAACGAGACTTGCGAGAATGTTTAAGAATAAATTGGATAAATGCTGGAAATGACATCAGACACCTGGTTCATATTACCATATGTGGTGGACATGTTCGGACGCGAAGAAATATTGGATTAAAATCCACACATGGTTGGAAAAAATGATAAAACAACATATAGACTTTAAACCAGAGATCTTTTTATTGGGAGTCATACCAGACATATACAATAAAGAACTGAAATATTTGATTGTAAATGTTTTAACAGTGCCTAGAATTGTATTTGCGAAGAACTGGAAAAATGACAAAATACCTATGCAGGAGGAAGTTATCAAAAAAATTATGGACTTTGCTGAAATGAGTAAACTGACATTTGAAGAACAAGAAGACAAGCAATTTTCTGTGATATGGGATTTGTTTTATCAATGGTTGGATAAAAAGGCATAGTAATGTAATGGACTAGTAATTTTGTGATAGAAATTTAATAGACTGATATAAAACATAATATAGGTATATATAACCACTGGTTGAAAGTATAACACAAATTTTAAGATAAAACTTGGAACATCTCATATAAAATGATGGAATAAATAGTTCAGTCATGGATGATTAATAACTGATAAATATACAAGCATATCTTAGTTCGACAATGTGAAGACTGATATAAGTTATGAGTAAATGACTACAAAAGGATAGCACAAAAGATATGTAACCAACTGACACACTGTATGTATATAAAATGGAAGATGTTTTTATGTTTTGTATGGACATGTTTGTTTTTTAAAATAAAATAAAAAATAAAAAGGAGCAAATTAAAGATTACTTTGTCATTACAGATGTGATGTATAAATTAGGTTTTCTCATTCCATTAAGCCATGGTTTCTTTATGTATATATATCAGTGATGGCTAACCTTTTTGTCATCACATGCTGAAAGTGGATGTGTGTGTGTGCGTGCGTGTGCCTGCACTCATAATGTAATGCATGCATGACCCTCCTATGCTCCCCCCATGCCTTGCACATGCGTGCATAACTCCCGCCCCCTGTACATGCATGGCAGATATCCCGAAATCAGCTGGCTGGCAGGAGGCATGCTCGCATGTGCAGTGGAACTGAGCTGGGGCAACGGCTTGGGTGCCGGCAGAGATGGCTCTCCGTGCCACTTCTGGCATGTGTGCCATAGGTTCACCATCATGAATATATATAGTACCCATTATGCTATTCCCTCTTCGGGAAACCAATATTTTGCAAAATGCAGCACAGTAATAAAAAGATATAGTTCAAAGGAATTAAGGGACGAACTAAGATTACTGAAAGGAAAATAGCTCAATCCTTTACCTCTCCAGATCTTTGTGTCCTTGCATTATGCCTATTTTTACCATGTACACATACCATTTTCTATACTGTTCTTTGATTTTTAGATTTCTCACTTGCTCTCATACAGGATCTCATCAACTCTAGCTACAAGTTTTGCAGTTCTACTCTTTCTTTTAACTTCTCCACCCTTCTTTCATATATTTGTTTTGCAATTCAGTTCTCATTCATTTTCTCTCTATGAATTAATCATATTAACATACTTTTTTCATGCTGGTGATTCAGTGTGGTATTCAACCCATATGCATTCAGCAACTATTCATTCTTGATCCTCTTCTTCTTCTTTTACTATTAACATCTTATCTCATTCCTAATCCCTAGTGCATTCAACCTTCTTTTATATTTCTCCTGATGTTACTGTAATTCCCATTTCCAAAATGTAAACAAAGTGGCAGACGTATGCTCTTATATACAATTATTTTCACTTCTTTTCACAAACATTCATACCATGCAATATTGTATATGCTTGTCATCTTTTGTCAGCATACGTACTTAAAATTTCTCCTATTTTCCCATGTTTAATGTATATCTTTACACAAATGCACCATTTTGTTTTACTTTTTACCATTATGTGTACTCCATCATCCATAACAAACACAATTATCTTGATCTTTGATATGCTATTTCTATGATAATTTATGCTGAAGATGTATTATTTTTCAGATTCATACTCCCTGTTGCATTATACAATCTATTTAACATTTACGGTAAATAATTCATGTTTTCAACCAACCACACACCTGCACACAAAGGTATTCACATTCCAAACTAACAAATTTCTACTCTCTCCATAAGCATTCTTTAAACATTTATCTATTAATACTTTAAACAACCAAGGGGATATTACTCATCCTTATCTTATTCCCTGTTCAGCGCTGAACCATTGCCATTTCTTTTCACACATGCTTTACTTCTGTCATGTACCACTGATCATGTTCAGCCACTGACTTCCAATTCCATGTTTGTGTAAAACATTTTATAACCCAGTCCTATTTGTTATACATTTCCTTTAAATTATTAAATAAATATACATTATTTCTCACATTCGTACTTTTCTCTATGAAATGCTGATGAACAAAAATATTGATCGTACACCACTTCCCAAGGAAAAAAGAACCCCACTCCTGTTCACAAATTTTTCTTATTAGTCATATTTTTTGATCAGAATTCTGTCAAATTCCTTCCCAGGACTATTTAAAAAAACTAATCTCTTGGCAGTTTTTAGATTCATTTTGTTCATTCTTGCTTTGTGTAGCTGTTAGTGATATGTTAGTGATATAATTCTTCCATTACAATGATAGATGGAGTCTTCCCATAGAACTTAAACAAATTATGCACCCATTCTACATGAACACATCATATTTTCATATTTCTCCATTCATACCATCTATACAAGCAGTCTTACCATTTTAAAATTATTGATGTCCTTTTTGGTTAATTATTTCTTGGACATTTACATTTGTATCATTTATTACAATTTCACTTATCTCACTAGCATGCCATTCTTTTTTTGTTAGACTTGGCAGAGGCAAGAAGGTTGCCCCCAGTTGGCTATGCCAAGCTAGTGGCATTGAATCATCATTGTCTCCCTTTTAGAGACCTTCAGTAGAGGTTGAAGGTCTCTACAGTAGAGACCTTCAAATTTCTAGGTTCTATTATATCACATGACCTAAAATGGACACCTAGCATCAAAAACATCATCAAAAAAGCACAACAAAGAATATTCTTTCTCTGCCAACTCAGAAAGCTGAAACTGCCCAAGGAGCTGCTGATACAATTCTACAGAGGAATAATTGAGTCTATTGTCTGCATCTCTATAACTGTCTGTTTTGGTTCTGCAACCCAACAGGACAGACATAGGCTTCAGAGGATTATTAGGACTGCAGAAAAAATAATTACTACCAACGTGCCTTCAACCGAGGACCTGTATACTGCACAAGTCAAAAAGAGGGCTCTGAAAATATTTACAGACCCCTCACTTCCTGGAAATAAGCTATTTCACCACTTACCCTCAAAATGACGCTGTAGAGCACTACATACCAGAACAACTAGACAGAAGGACAGTTTTTTCCCAAATGCCATCACTCTGCTAAACAAATAATTCCCTCAACACTGTCCTTTACAAAGTCTGCACTACTATTACTATTAATCTTCTCATCACTCTTTATCACCCATCCCCTCCCACCTGTGACTATATGACTATAACTTGGTCGCTTGTATCTTTACAATCTATATTGACTGTTTCCTAGTATGATTTGATTGCTTATTGTCCCCTATGACTATTATTAAGTGTTGTACCTTATGATTCTTGACTCTTGATGAATGTATCTTTTCTTTTATGTATACTGAGAGCATTTGCACCAAGACAAATTCCTTGTGTGTCCAATCACACTTGGCCAATAAAGAATTCTACATTCTACATTTAGCATTCCCTCACTTCAGTTTTATTTGAAGAAATTTCATCACTTTTATTTCTAAGACCTTTTATTGTGTTGAGGGATCCTTGTTTAATGAATCACAATAATACCAAAGTGACAATACATGAACAACAAATGCCACCTTTATATACTTGCTTCCAATATCTGAAACAAACATGTTGATCAGGGCATTTATATGATGACATCACTATACACAGTTCCTTATTTTCCTTCTGCCCTGTGGATATCCAAAAGACTCTAGAGGTTGGGTTGGTTTCTATTACATAGAAGCATCTTTCCATGTTGTTTTTAGTTGGCTTAATCTAATGTAGTCTGAAAGCTGGTCAGATATTAATGTAAATATTTAGTTGATGCTGTCTTTGGAGTACTGGTGCAATAAAAAAGAGTACCTATTTGAGTATTTGTTACTCCAGAATCTGAGTTATCATTTTACGGTGCAAGTTTATTTTTTGCATTCCTCTTTTCTCATCATTACCTCTATTTATGCTAAAAAGAATAGTATTTAATGTTTTGTTATGTATTACATCATTATGATGAGTTATTATATAAATTCAAAGTATTAAATAGAAAAGAGAAGTCTGGAGAACATCTACAACAAAGGAATGAGGAAGAGAATCAAGAAATAAGTTTATTCTTAAAGAGAAAAAAATCCTTTCAGACTTCATATATGACTATTAACTTAATCTACACATTGTCTAACATCATCATGTTTGCCTTCAGTTGGGTTATGTGATTCCTTTTATATATATAGTTTTATTAGTTTACACTATAACATACAAAGAAAATACAAAAGCAAATATTAAGGAAATTAGGGAAGGAAAAAGGGAAGTAAATATGGAAAAAGGAAGGGAAAAAAAGGCATTGCCTTAATCTTTGGTGCAATTGAATAAGGCATTAAGATCTACACTCAACTTTTTACTTTTTCATAATAATAGAAACTAGCCATTTCTGTAACAATAAATCTATTTAATCGATAAAACCCAAGGTCAAAGTTTCATCTTTTTCCACCTCAACCACAAAGTCCAGAAGTGGTTTCCAAGTCGAAGTAAAAGTGTTTGTGTTTTTTTCTTTAATCAGAGCAGTAGCCATCTCTGCTAACTCCATCAGTTTTTGCAGCCATTCATCCATTGTGGGGGTTGAGATGACCTTCCATTTTTGTGCATAGAGTAGTCTTGCTGCTGTCAGCATATATATAAAACATCAAAGTTCCAGGATATTTTTTGCCAAATCTTGTTCCATTAAGCCCAAAAGAAAGTTGGGTTATCTGATTCCAGTCATTGAATATACTCAGTAGACTATGATAAAAGAAATCATACCCTTATCTGTGAAGTTGGTTGTGTGAATAATGGAGTTCATTATGCAAGTAATCTATCAGAGGACTGTATATGATTTAAAGTGTGGAATCCTTGGTGCTCTCAGAAAGCAACAAGGTCTTCACAGTTTGACTTGAAGCTACAAATATTTTCTTCTTATAGCTATGATTGAAAAGGTATGCTTAAAATTAGGAAGAAACCTGAATAAGAAGCCTCAGCATCTTTGGAAAATGTACCCTGCAAAATGTTCTAATCCACTGAAGGAGAAGGGGAAGAGAAATCTCCAAGATCTGATTGGTGTCAGAAAAGCTTTATCCAGCTAATTTGTTTTCCCCCCAAGTTTTAACAGAAATATGCTACATGGACATAGAGTTAAGGTATCGTTATCAGTCACAGGATGTTCTTCCACTATCCATTTCTGTTACACATTGATTTCCCCTGATAAATATAATTCCCTGTGATGAAAAGTGGCAGGACCTGAACAGAGGCTGGCTTATCAGCTCCAAAGTTCTGGCAAACTCCAAGCTGAAATCAAACAATATAATTATTTACATTTTTAAATGGAGTTGAAATGTGTATTTGATCAGAAGAGATTATCAATTCAGATATTCTAGAGTAGTAATTCATCACCACAGACCATTCTCAGTCATTTTTATGTCAGAAAGATATATCTGGAACACAAGACAGTTCATGAAATGAGATGCAAATGATCATTGTCCCTTGAGAATATACAGACAATGGGGTTATTTGTACATTTACAGAGGAAAAGCAATGTGCTTAAAACACTCACTTAAATGCATCTCCAATTGTTTGATAAAGATAAAATTATGGTCTAAAATGGTACTTGTTTTTATATTTGTCAATTCTATTTGAAATATGCATGCACACACACACACACATATACAGAGGGAGATATTAGCCAGTAATGGGCCACTTGTGGGGTAGAAAGACTGATGGCTGAGATCTGTTCCACCCTCAAGTCAGATCAGAGTAAGAGTCACCTCTGACTTTTCTTACTAAATGTTAGGTTGGTTTATAGTAATTTCACTATAAGGAGGTGGCATGATCAGATTCTGGATGAGGCAAGTTGGCATATATATATATATATAGCCAAGATTTCAATGGAACTGGAGAGGCTTTCACTTCTCAGATGTATGTCCTCCTGGAGTTTGCATTTGGCATCAGCGATGAGCTCAAGGTGATATCTGTATGTGACAGTTTTTATCTGGGAAACTTTTATGACATTCAGAGGCTCTGATGTAAAGAAAATTTCCTCTGAGACCCTCTGGCTGCAACTGGGTTTGAAGAAGCAATCAAATTAGTTGCCGCAGTATCAGCCTGTTTGCTGTGCAGCAAGACTCCTGCTTGAATTGTGTCACCAGGTTGAAAGTGAAGTCTCTGAAGCTTATAATTCTTTGAGATTTCAGTCTATGCCCCTATGCTCTGGAAGAGTTTGGGAAGTCTTGCCAACATGGCAACCATGGACATGACCTATGTCATTGACAGCCCAGCACATACTGGGTATCATAGTTTAGATGTGGATTTGTCTCACAATGGTTGTGACATGAACTGAGGTGAAGGATATTTGTTTTTTGTTTGTTTGTTTGTATTTGCTCCCCGTTTGTATCCCTTGACTGATGATATTATTTTCAGTATTCCATTGCCTTTTGGCTCATCTGTGCTATTATCTTGCAGGGAGGTGGCACTTATAAAATTAATCTCTAATGGGTCCTGTGAAATTCCAGAGGACATGTATCTTCCCCCCCAAGGATCTGATGGGAAAATTAAGGCCTTGATCAAAGCTCAAAATGTTAAGCTAAGAGCCTTGGATCAAATTGTTCCTTTATAGCAGGGCTGTCAAACTCCTAGCCCGCAGGCCAGATGCCCATGCCCAGTATAGTGAAGGCGAAAGAAGTGCTGGTACATCACGTGATGAAGCCACAATGATGTGAGTTTGATACCCCTGCTATACAGCCTTTCTTTGAGTGTTGATTCTAAGGTGCTCCTTGGCTCCCTGAGCACTTTGGGATATGAAATTCAGAAGACAGACACCTAGAGTGCTTCTGGAGAAGGAAGAGTGAATTCCATAATGCATGAGTAAAAGACCATAGTATGGATTACACTGTGGCAAAAGGGCTGCAAAATATTGCTATTTCCCCCCTCTTTATTGTGTCTGCTGATAATCGTCCAATAACCTTGTTCAACTGGTTCCTTCCTTTTTAGGAAGAGATGAGCCACAGAATCATCTATATGGCTATTGTGAAGGAATATTTTAGATATTCGATGGATAAAGTAGCTTGGGGTTGGATTCCACCTGGGCAGTTGGTATCAAAGTGATAGAAGCGAGGTCTTGGGATGCTACTAGGGATGAATTTGAACTCATACTTTCCAAGAAAATATCCATCTGTTTACGTGCCTTTCCTGGCTATTAAAGGTTGCCTGGGATGTGATGTGTAGCGGGGTCCACCCAACTGTATAATGATGATAAGGGGAAGCTCTTAGGATATGCACTCATTCTTCAGTCCCCTGATGTTTGAATTATTGCAATGTATTTCACAAAGACTTGCCTTTGAAACCACTTGGAAACTGCAGCTGGTCCAGAATGCAGAAACACGGATAATAATGGCCATATCACAGCATGTTTATGTAACTCTTCTGCTTTGTGGGTTGGACTGAATAGATGATTACCTCCTCCATTTGTGAGCTTCAGCCTCCATAGTAGGACCTGAATTGGAATGGCGGCTTGAGATCAGCAGTTATTCTATTTCTTCAGCAGATGCATTTTCCAACCGGGGTTGTTTTGGTTTCATTTTTTTGTGATGGTATTGAATGGGGTGGATGAAAAGGATTTTTATGGCATCAGCTTTCTGGGGCAGGTACTTTTACTCCTTAAACTCAGCATATCTGACTGAAATTAAGATTGAGAAGTAGAAATGGTAGGCTGTAGAGTGCCCTTAGCGCAAGGGTGTCAAACTTGCGGCCCGTGGGCTGGATGTGTTCATGTGCTGGCCACACCCATGACTGGTTTAGCAAAGGGGAAAAAGTCATGATATGTCACGTGATAATGCCGTGATGACACGAGTTTGACACCCCTGTCTTAGCCAAACAAATTCACAAGAATGCCCTAAGATTTTTTTTATTTACTTTTGTTTCATCTTAATTATTTTTAGAAATAAACAAAGGCACACACAATACTCCTTCTTCCTCCTATTTTCCCCACAACAATAACCTGTGTGAAGTGAGTTAGACTGAGAGACAATGACTGCCCAAAGGAACCCAACTGGCTTTCGTGCCTTAAGGAGGAACTAGAACTCACAGTCTCCTTTTTTCTAACTGGCACTTTAACCACTAGATCAAGACTCTTCAAACTTGGCAAGTTTAAGACTTGTGGACTTCAACTCCCAGAATTCATGAACTAACATGACTGGAAGAGAAATTCTGGGAGTTGAAGTCCACAAGTCTTAAAGCTGTCAAGTTTGAAGACCCCTGCACTAGAAGATCCTGGCCAATCATAAATGATGCCAGGAAATTGGACTACCTTTTAAACTGGACCTTTTGCTAAGAGGTGGTGTAGAAGAATCTACACCTACAAGGAGGATCCAAGGTGTCATAATATTAGCAAAGATGGCAGAATCAAATATAGGCTGCGGCTACAATCATTTGCCATCTTTGCATTCTGATCTCTACAGCATTTGTAGGTGTTTCTTGCTCTGCTAATACGTGCCTCTATCCACCTTAATGAAGATTTGCCAAAGAATAACTTAGAGGCATAAAGATCAATAGAAAAGACACTAGCATCACCATAGTTTACTTAATCTACAATGATTGTATAGACGTATAAGCACATCTCCCTATGCGCTATTTTTTAAAAAATGCTGTAGTATTTCAAGCTATTCTACTGTACATTATTGCCACCTTGCAAATGATTCAGACCCCCATGTACTGTGGAAGCATCCCACTGAGACAACAGGAATAGGCACCAACCTGTAATTACCTAGTAAAGACAATCAAATCATACACATTCAAGCCACCTGTGGTTCTAAATGACGAAAAGTGTTAGTTACACTGTTGTGTTTCTATAGCATCTCTGGAGAAAAACAGAGGGCGTAATGAGCCACTAGGTTTCTGATAGGCTTGCAAGAGGCAAAATTAAAACACTCACAATTTACCCCTATCAAAGCTCCAGCAGAAAGACAGAGGGGGATCACAATTAAACTTTCTCGCTTCCTCTTAATTTGCACAGATGCAGAGAGAGAAAATGAGAGAGTAGGGAAGGAGGAAAGAAGGCTGCTTATTTTACTGTGATGGTTTCTCAATCTGAAGTCTTGTCCTTTCCTCTGGGGAGGAAGGATAGGCAGTGAATCCAGGAGACTAGGTCTATTTTATGGATTATCAGATCCATATGAGTGTAACAATCCCACTCAATTCACATAAGGGCTGTATTTGCATAGCCCTTTCATACTATGTTAGTTATCTAGTGATCCTACTATAGTCTGGATCAGATGTCATTCCCACCACCCAACCCAAAACAGGAAGTGTAATGTTATAAAACACGTCCAAAACTGATAGGTTGGCATATGTTGATTTATACCAGAGAAGCCTCCTTTGACTCAGACTGGACTCCTGGTAATTTCATGGATATCACCATGTAGTTTTTCTTGGCAGCACTGCAGAAATGTCTACTGTGATTGACATCTGGGATTCCCCATTTGCTCAGTAATCTTGGGATTTCCCATTCAAGTACTAAACAAACGAAGCTCTGCTGGAAAAAAAACAGACTAGAAACCATTACTAACAGTTGCATTAACCAGTCTGCACAACTTGAGACAAAACCTGGATGACCACATGTGCCTGCTTATCTTGCTGACCTTATTTTTCTGATAGATCTGGACATAATATACTTAGACTTCAGCAAGGTATTCAACAAAGTAGACCATTCTTGCTAAGCTAGAAAGAAGTGGGATAGATAGCAGCACCACCAGATGGATTTGCAACTGGCTGACAAACCATACTCAATGGGTCATACTCCTTAATGGGTCTAAGTCTACAAAGAGGGAAGTAAGCAGTGGGGTGTCACAAGGTTCTGTCTTAGGCACAGTACTCTTCAATATTTTCATAAATGACTTAGATGAGAGAATAGAAGGGGAATTTACCAAATTTGCAGATGATACTAAGCTGGCAGGAATAGCTAACACCCAAGAAGATAGGCTCAAGATCCAGATGGATCTTGGCAGACTTGAACACTGGGCCCTGTCTAACAAAATGAAATTAAATGTAGAGAAAAGTAAAGTCCTACACTCAGGCAAGAAAAACCAAAAGAACACATATAGACTAGGTGAAACCAATCTCAATAGCAGTAACTGTGAGAGGGATCTTGGAGTCTTAGTGGACAACCAGCTAAATATGAGCCAGCAGTGTGCAGCGGCAACCAAAAAGCTAATGCAATCCTAAGTTTCATTAACAGAGGGATACAATCAAGATCAAGTGAGGTACTAATACAACCCTATAAAGCCTTAGTCCATACTTAGAGTACTGTATCCTGTTTTAGTCACCACACTATAAAAAAGATGTTGAGACTCTAGAAAAAGTGCAAAGAAAAGCAACCAGGATGATTAGGGGACTGAATTAATTAATTCTTTATTGGCCAAGTGTAGTTAGACACACAAGGGATTTGTCTTGGTGCATATGCTCTCAGAGTACATTAAAAAGTATCCTTCCCCTGCCACACCCACCAAGCCATGCCCACAGAACTGGTAGTAAAAAAAATTGAATCCCACCATTTCTCTGGAGTCCTGTGGCAGAAGAGTAATCCTTAAAACTGAAGTTTAACCAATTAGGGCTAATAGAAGATTTTTTTTAAAAAAAAGGCTCAGGCATAGTATTTACTGTAAGTTGCCACACAGTGCTAACATACACTTGCCATCTCAGAAATTGTTCTCCATAAAATAGGTTCTGTTATATATAAATCCACTTTAGGTTATATTTTTTTAAAATGTGAAACTTAGAAATAAGCTTCTGTTTCCCTGCATGGCTGTTCAACTTAGTAATCAGCCAACAAGGCTGTGATAAATTTCAGGAGTTTGAAAAAATATATTTTTATACTTTTTTTCAATTATCCTGCTTTCTATACATTGGCCATACCCAAAATAATGCATCATAAGGTAAATTCTAGCTTGTATTTCAATCAAGTCTGGGCACTTTTTTCTCTTGCTCTGTGGTTTTCCCAACAATATCAAGTTCAACCTGCTCTAATAAGCTAGCTACAGGATGAATTCCTTGCTGTAGGAATAAGGTGGGTTAGACATCCTTTGGATTCAAATTCCTGTTATGTACTTCTATTCCCATGATTCCTCATAATACTTCAATATTTTTATCTCAATTCATTTGTCTATGTCTGTGTCCACTTGAATGAATGTTATCTTTGAGCCCCGTAAGCATGTAGAAAGAAAGGAAATAACCTCTATTGTACTGACCCAAAATTACATCCTGTCATTCACTAGCAATCGACAGCATCTGATCTTTCCCTCTGCCCCTCTTTCATATGCCCCTCCTCAGCCTGTACCTAAATGACATGGTTATTGAATAATCCTCAGTTTTACTCTGCAGAATCTTTAAATCCTGCATCCTTGCCCTGGGTGAGGGGGAAACTAAAGCTGTTTATGACATTCATTTGGAGATTGATGGGAGTTATTGATTATTGTCGAGAGTAAGCACCAAAACCTATTTCAGTACAGCTACTTTAAGTAGTATTTACCAGTATTTTTGTAATGTTTAGTTCTTTTAATTTTCCCACTGTAGAATTTATTAGACCCAAATTACAAAATGGTGGCATTTTGTGGCATTTTAAGACCACACCTAGAATTCTGCATCCAGTTCTGTTCACCACATTACAAAAAAGATGTTGAGACTCTAGAAAAAGTACAGAGAAGAGCAATCAGGATGATTAGAGGACTGCAGACTAAAACATATGAAGAATGGTTACAGGAACTGGGCTTGGCTAGTCTAGTAAAGAGAAGGACCAGGAGAGGCATGATAGCAGTATTCCAATATCTGAGGGGCTGCCACGGACAGGAAGGGGTCAAGCTATTGTCTTAAAGCACCTGTAGGTGAGACAAGGAATAATGGATGGAAACTAAACAAGGAGAGATTTAACCTGGAAATAAGGAGAAACTTTCTGACAGTGGGAACAATCAACCAATGGAACAGCTTGCCCTCAGAAGTTATGGGAGCACCATCACTTGAGACTTTCAAGAAGAGATTGGACTGCCATCTGTCAGAAATGGTGTAGGGTCTCCCGCTTGGATGGGGGGGCTTGGACTAGATGAACTACAGGGTCCCTTCCAACTCTGATTATCTGTTATCTGTTAAGTGTAATTTAAAACAAAGCTCATCCTACATTTTGTGCCCTGTTGGGAAATAGGTTTGTCGATGAAGAATAGTCTCAGCTGTAGAAAGCAAGGAATTATACGTGGTTTTTAGGCTAGGCCAAAAAGCTTTCACTTTGTACTAGGCTGTGTAGTTGAAGTCAACGCAGTGATAAAATGTTCTTATTGCAGAATTAGCGACTTTCAATTTTTACTTGAGCTAACCTTCCCTCCCCTTCCCTTAAATTAAAGATAATTTGTCTCTGCCTAGCTTTAAGGCAGAAACTTTGTTAATTTGTTGACCTTAAAAACTGAGGATGGAAGCTGGGAAACAGCTATATTTCCCTTTTCAACAAGGAGGTCCAGTGCCTTGTGTTTTTCTAGCTTTAGGCAGGTTTGTTTTTGTTTTATTGTGTTTGACTCTTTTCCACAGTCAATGGGGAAAATGTTTTTGGTCTTGCTATCATGGTTGTTTCTATGATGTAATTGTTATGAACTGGGTTTTTTTTTCTTCCATTAACAGAATTTTTCTAGTGTTCCTTGTGCTGTTTTTATCCCCCTGGGATATTTTCTTTTATGGGAAGTTGATCTAGACATTTAAAAATAAATGTAAAAACCTTATTTATGGAGAATCTGTGGCATGTTTGCTTCTTAAGCAAAAGCTGAGGAAATCAAGGAAATCCAAATATAAGTTAAATATTCCCAGGTTGGAAGAAACAATAATGAATGACATTGACATCAACTTTTAACAGAGTGACATTACATTTTAATTACATTTCTGGTCATGCAGGAGGTGTCTATGGTTACAAGGTTCAGTTAAAAACAACTTAAGCTAATTTATTTGTGCTTTTTGCAATTTTGTTCTTACAAGGCCCGTATTGACAAGTTTATTGTGGGTGCTGGACCCTCCCATTTATTACCCAAAACATAGCACTAAAATGTTTCAAATTGCTGCTTATTTCAGGGCTGCATAGATGATAGATAGGTAGATAGATAGATAGATAGATAGATAGATAGATAGATAGATAGATAGATAGATTAATACATGTATTTAGAGATAACAGTCTCCCAAACTGTTATTCTCCAGTAAGGACATGCTTTTTGAGTATTTGGTCTTTCCAATTACAACTGTGGGAAATTAAAAGGGTGGCTAAAGTGAATATTTAGTTCAAAGCAGAAATTTTTTGAAGCATACGATTTTGCTTGGGACAAAGCTCAGAGGACTAATGGCCAAAACAGGAATTGGAGTCTTAACAAAAGGAGTCCTATTTTTCTTTCCTTTCACACTCTCAGTGTTGCAAATGATGCAGAAACATGTCAATTTTGCATCTGTTGTAGGTGCAAAATATAAAAATATGGATGGTTGCATTGAAAATATTTTTAGTATAAGCAAAGAAAAAGATACAATAATATAAATCTAGAGTATTTCCAGTAATGAATTATTTATTTATTTATTTGATTTGTCAACCGCTTACAAGATAATAGGTATAAGTATATACATAGTTATGAATATATGAAATGGGTACATATAAGAAAAATAAAAGAAATAATAAGACAGGAACAGTAGGCATGTTGGTGCGCTTATGCATGCCCCCTACAGACCTCTTAGGAAAGGGGTGAGGTCAATAGTAGACAGTCTAAAGTTAAACTTTTTGGGGTTTGCGGAAGAAACCACAGAGTCAGGTAGAGTATTCCAGACATTGACCATTCTGTTGCTGAAGTCATATTTCCTGCAATCAAGTTTGGTGCGGTTAACCTTGAGTTTGTATCTATTGTTTGCTCTGGTGTTGTTATGGTTGAAGCTGAAGTATTCATTGACAGGTAAGTCATTGCAATGTATGATTTTATATACCATACTTAGATCAGACCGAAGATGGCATAATTCTAAGTTTTTCTAGGTCTAGAATTTCAAGTCTGGTGGCATAAGGTATTTTGCAATGAGTAGAGGAGCGGATAACTCCTCTTGTGAAATATTTCTGGACTTTCAACTGTGTTAATATCAGATACGTAATGTGGGTTCCAGACTGATGAGCTGTATTTGAGTATTGGTCTAGCAAATGTTTTGTATGCTCTAGTTAGTAGTGTGGATATTACCAGAGAAAAAGCTACATAGGATTAGGTTAACAACTCTTAGTGCCTTTTTGGCTATGTAGTTACAGTGGATTCTAGCACTTAGTTCATTAGAGATGAGTATTCCAAGAGATGAGTATTACAGAGCTTGGATCATCAACAAGGTCTTGACTATTCAGCTTGTATTTTATTTTCTGATTTTTTTGCCAATATGTAAAACAGAGCATTTATTTGTTGAGATTTGAAGTTGCCATTTGTTTGATCATTCTGATACATAGTTAAGATGCAGTTGTCCAGAGATACCATAAGATTTTAGTTTTAGGAGTAGTTTGTCATGTACTACTGAATCAAAGGCTTTACAGAAGTCTATGTAGATTGTTTCTATTGTTTTGCCCTGATCGAGTTGTGTAGTCCATATGTTTTTGCCGTGTATGAGTTACAGATTACAGGATAGTTTTTTTCTGAAACCAAATTGTTTATTAGAGAGTAGCTTGTTTGTTTCTAAGTGGAGGATAATGGATTGGTTAATAACTGATTCCATGACTTTACAGGTGATGCAGCATAAGGAGATTGGTCTGTAATTTTCAACTAGGCTGGGGTCTCCCTTTTTGAAGATGGGGATGACCGTGGCTTGTGACCATAGGTTAGGCAAGGAGCTGGTCCTGAAAGATTTTTCAAAGATTATGCTTAGAGGTTCAGCTATGGCAGTGGATAGCTTTTTTAAGAAGTAGGCACATATTCTGTCTGGTCCAATAGATAGAGATGGTTTTAGATTGCATAGTGCTTTTTCAACATTGTCTTCTGTAAAATTGATATGTATTAGATCATTGTAGCTTTCTGTGGTTTGACTAGGAAATACTGGGCATGATCCATTGCTGTTTACAAATACTGAGCCAAAGAATGTATTAAAGAAGTTAGTTTTAATGGTATCATCGTTGCAGTCTTTACCATTAGGTCCTATCAGAGGTGGGATGGACCTTGAGTCTTTTAGTTTGTTGTTTACAAAATTGTAGAAAGCGCAGGTGGAATTTGTGCATAGAAGGTTTTCCTCTTGTTTAATGTGATAATTGGTGCATTCAATCTTTATCTGGTGGCATAAATTTTTGTATCAGCTTTTGAAATTGGCAATGTGACCAGATTTGTTTTTCCACCAGAGTGATCTCTTTTTGGATTGAAGTTTCCTTATTGTTATGGGTAATCTTTTTTTTTATTGTTTTGGGAGTTGTTGTTGGTACATATAGTTTGATGACTCTTTTGACTTCAAGTAAAAAATATGTTGTAATGGTCTTCTACAGTATTGCATCCAGTGAATAGAGATTGCCAATCAAGGGATGAGAGATCATTGTTCATAAGATTATAGTTGCCTTTTTTGAAGTTATAATTGGGGATTACATCATTGTGTTGATTTTTGTGTGGACCTATATTGAGACAAAATTCAATCATGCTGTGGTCATTGCTGAAAAAGAGTTCTTTAATTTGTATTCCATAAATTAAATTCAAACTATTGCAGAAGATGAGATTGAGGCAGTTGTTTAAGTCTAGTATTGTTGGTTACTAGTTGTTCCAGTCCCAGATTTGTAACAGCATTGTAGAAGGTTGCGTGTATGGGTTCAGTTGCACATTGGTTTAGGGTTCAGTCAATATGAGGTAGATTGAAGTCACCAAGAAAGATAAGAGCGTGTGGGTAGAATGTTGCCCATGTTAGTAGTTAATTTAGTTTGTTTACATGTTCGATGTCATGATCAGGTGCTCTGTAACATAGTAAGAATCAAAATGTGATATTTAAGGACAGTTCATGGATGACGGTCTCAGGAAGAGCAAGCTCCTGGGTAACTTGGATGTTTTTTAGATGTAAGGACTTTTTATAGAAGATAGCAACACTACCTCCTCTATGAATTTCACGATCTGATCGGTAAACATGATAGTCCCTTACTGTGGTAATGGAGTCAGCGAGACATGCATTGAGCCATGTTTCATAGACAAATATGATGTCTAATTTAGCCATATTTAGTAAGAGGAGAAATTCAGGTATTTTATTCACAAGGCTTCTTGCATTGAGTAGCTTGCATTTAAGGCCAGAAGTAGATGGAATTGAGGTAGTTAGGGGCGTGCGTGCTTAGTCTTGGGTGATGGTGGATTGGTTGAGGTAGGGTTGTGGTTGAAGGTTAAAGCTGAGTTGTGGGTTGTGTGACTTACTTTTGATACAGTCAGCACGGTAGTCAATGTACAGGTCTTTTCTCTCCATTGTCTAGACATTGTTTGAGTTCAGTGCGGAGTACAAGGGAGTGGGCACGTTGCTGTATGGTTAGGTCCGGGCGAGAATGGAGGTTCTTATGGTTGGTGTTGCTTTTAGCAACAGAAACATGCAGAAACATGTCAATTTTGCACCTGTTGTAGAGGCAAAATATAAAAATATGGATGGTTGCATTGAAAATATTTTTAGTATAAGCAAAGAAAAAGGTACAATAATATAAATCTAGAGTATTTCCAGTAATGAATTAGTAGTGGATCACTTGAGTCTGATCCAAATTCTACATCCAGCATGTACATAAACTGGGTGAATGGTTTTTCTGAATTTCTCCAGAAGAAAGAAGATGTCTCTAAGAATTGTTCCAAGGCAGGACAGAAGGATGCTCTATAGAAAGGACAATAGCATCACTGCTTTAAAAAAAACCCAATGGGAGGAGTTTCATCAAGATATTTTTCTTTATTTACTCCTTAATTTAATTGACAAATGGGAAACAAGGGAAGTTGGAAACCCTGGAGAAATGGTTGTAGAATGAACCACATGTACACCCATCCTCATGGAGACGTTTTAACTAAAATGTGCAGGAACTCTCATGAGGATTCTTATGAAATTCTCTTCTCATTTGAAAGTGTTTATAAATCAAAAATTGTTTCATCAAATTGAATGAGAAAGTGCAGAATTTCCCTATCTGGCATCGGAGCAAACAGATCTCCTTCATTAATTGGTTGCACAGTATTATTTATTGTGTGTGGGATGCACATATGTGGGATAGGAAAATATGTGAATAAGGAGTCATTTATATGTTTCTTTTATCTTGCAGGGGCAAATTGCTCTCCTACCATGAATTTCATAGATATATAAGATTCCCAAAATGATAAGGTACTGAAGTGATTGTTTAAGCTGAAATTGACTCTCTGCAGCATTTGAATTAAGGGAAAAATATAATCCAAAGCACTATTATTGCAACTTTAAATGAGCCACATTTCAAAGCAGCTAAAGTATATAGAAGCTTTCATTTTTTCCCCTCCATATCCATTTTGTATCCTTTCAGATAATCATCTTGTCTGCCTGCTTGCACTGACAGTAGAGGATTGAAAGCCAACAATAATTTAACAAAGAGAATATTCCTCTTTATTTCATTTTCATCACAATCTCCCCCATCATCACTATTATTGGGGTACTCAAAAGAGCCTTGATTGCCATACCATTTTGACTAGCTATATAAAATAGTATAAATATTTCACATTTATTAGAGGCCAGGCATTTGCTTGAGGGAAGCAGAGAGGGTACATGATCTAGGTGTGAACTTCTGTGAACAGGTCTTCTGGTACGATATTGGAATCCGCCCCCCGGCCTTTGAGATTTTCTTCCGATTCTTCTGATTATGTATATGTGACCTCCATCTTGGGGAGAAGAGGGCAGAAATTATTCCTGAAATCTGCAAAATTGCCCTAAGTCATTGCACTCATCCATGTTGATGAATTGCTCGAAAGATGAAATCATGCAATCTGCTGTGTGTTCATTAGATATTAGATTCTACAACAGGTAACACACTTTAGAGTCGGTGTGTCCAAGCCTGGAAACTTTAAAACCTGTGGATGTCAACTTCCAGAATTCAACAGGCAGCTTAAAGCTACGGAGGTTGGACACTCCTGCTTTAGAGCGTTTTTGTTTTTTACTCTATTGCAGGGGTATCAAACACAAGGCCTGCAGGACAGATCTGGCTCATGATGTGGTCAGTTCTGGCCCATGGGGCTGTCCTGGACAATGTAAGGGGCTGGCACACATGGCTTCAGCCCAGTCTACCCAATTTGAAGAGGAAACATCAGGCCAGTGTGGCTTCATCCTACTCTACCCAAAACAAAAAGGAAACATACCAGAAGTTTGGGGAGTGGGGTCAAGTTGGCCATGCCCACCCAGTCGGCCATGCCCCCCCGCCCCCCGCCCAAGGTCAACCACAACCCTGATATGGCCCTCAATGAAATTGAGTTTGACATCCCTGCTCTTTTGATTTCATCTGCTATTATTCCTTTTGGGATTATTATTAATGAGTCAGCTTATCATATTATTACCCATTTTAAAAACATTGTGAATTCTCCTAAACTTTCCTGACATGCCATAACGTCCCTGCTTACTGGTATGCAAGCTAATGGATATAAAAGTACAATAAGAAAAATAGAAGGAAGAATAAAACAAAAACCCAAATTTGATATAAATCATAAATAAAAGATGAGATGCTATAAGTAAGTAGGTAAAATGACCAGCTTGAATACAAACTCCTCAGAGAGGAAGGCACCTGAATGGCAGCTGCTCTTCCATTAGGTAATAGTTTTCAATTGATTTTCAATCAATTTTCTTTTCAATCATCACTCTTCTTCCCCCATCACCACCAAAAGGGGGAGGGATGTCCCTGTAAATTGCAGACCACTAGTTATAATTTGTTCTTGCTATGTAAATTATTTTCCCCATGACACTAATTTATTAACTGATTATATGGTTATAAGATATCTGTTTGGGTCATTAATGTTTAAAGGTATAGGTTTACTCTCACCCAGCTGGAAGAAAGTGCCATTGGGAGTTAGTTTTTCAGTTGTTGCAGGATTCCACTGTACTATTCTTATAAGTGATTGTCAGTTCAAGTTGAAGGGGACGTTCTTGAACTCTTGTCAATCCTACCAGATAAACAAGACAGGAAACATGGCCAGAATTCATCCTGCTTTAAAGTAAGGCCACATTAATAGAATCTTGCAGGTCTGAAAGTACAAACTTCCCACAACACTTTTAATGGCCTGATCTATTAGGGCAGGTCTTTCCTAAGTTTCTTTCTGACCATTAAACAACTATTCGTTCACTCCTTTCTTGTTTGATCACACCTTAAGCAGCTTCTCTCCCCCACTCCCTCAAAGTCATTCTAACATACCATTGCAACCATTTTCACCTGCATATTGGAAGGCAATTTCTTTTTGAAAAAAAGCACAGACAAAGCAATTCAAGAATAGGACTTTTGATTCCATTAAGAAACATTCAACACAGTTATCAATTTTAGTTGCCATGCCTCACTCTCAATAGTATTCTGAAAATTCCTTTCTGGAGCAAAGTGTCTGTAGAGATGCTCAGTCATCCAGGTCATGGTTGTCCCAAAGGTGTTTTTTCAAGAGGAAACTGGACTTTGAAGATTTTTTGCTTCCTATCCATTCTTGGATGAGAACAAAATGTCTTTAAAGAAAAACCAGAAAGTCCAATTGCCTCTTGAAAAAACACCTTGGGACATACTGGAGCAAAGGTGATGTTATGGAAGGAAAGGATGAAAGCAGAAGTGCTTATAGCCTATTTAAAATTGTCTTTATCCTGAATCATAAATTCTCAAATGAAGAAGCTTTGAAAAAAAGGATGATAGAAAAGGAGGAATTCTGACCTATAGTTGGATTTGTCTTTTTCCATGACTACTCAATGTCTCAAACTTTTGGCATTTCTAGCTTTTGGCTAAAAGGAAACTTGTTGGATGATAAATGGGAAATAGAAGATTCATTCTTGTTTTCTAACAATACCTAGACATATCTGCTTGGTTTTTCCTACCAAAAGCTAGACACATTTCATTATTTTAAAAGTGGAAAGGCAGAATCTAGTGACATGTTTAAAAAAAGGGATGGGACTATGATTAGGCATTCTGGAGAGAAGTGAATTGATTTCTGACTTGAACGTAAAGAAGGCCCATGTCATGTTTACCACACTGGGAGAAAATATATAAGGACCTTTTCTGTGTGAGCATGTGTGCTGAAATGGCCTTCAGAATTATTTATTAGATGTTTATCCTGCCTTTATTATTTTATAAGTAATTCAAGGTGGCAAATACAATCATTACATATCTTCCTACTCCTATTCTCCCTACAACAACAATCCTGTGAGCTGGGTTGGGTTGAAAATGAGAGACGCAAAGTCCCACCCAGTCAGCTATCATGCCAAAGTCAGAACTAGAATTCATAGTCTCCTTGTTTTTAGCCAGGAGCCTTAACCACTAGACCAAACTGGCAGCATTAGATAGTATATGTATGTACAAAATTGTCTGATTTTCACTTGCTCATTTTATAGTGCTCAGCTGCTTGAAATCATGCAGCAAGGGAAACAAATAAAAATGAAGCAACCAAAGTTCGCAGTGTAAAATATACTTTTGCAGTGTTCCAACCAATTAGTCATATACTCCATCTGATAATTTTAAAAATATATGTGTTTGCTAGGTTGGGTTGAGTAAAGGATTGCTCCTGTGGCATTTTTCACATTAACCCCCCCCCCTTTTTTTGGGGGGGGGGGGGTTAATTACTTCTATAAAATTGGAGATCTCCCAAAAATGTCTTAGTTGTTATTTTGACTTCAAAATGATAAACCTTTGGATAGTGACTTTTCTGTTTGTATAAATGAGGGCATAAAAAGCACATACTGCACCGAATTGAACAAACACTCATAGGCACATAGATATTCAAACTTTTATGTATGTATGCTCTTATTTCTGTACTCATAATACATACAAACCTAAACCATGAAATTCTTACTCCCAAAAATCTCACCTGCAGTGAAAATTCCAGGGAAGGAAGGTTCAAGTGTCTCACCAGGCAATCTTAAAGAAAGGAAGGAACACATTTTAGCTCTGTCCTGCCCCCACTTCACCCCTCCCCACTCCATTCCCAGGTGCCTATGAAATCCTCTCCCTGCAATGCCAGTGCAGAATCCAACCCAGTGGCTTTGGCATCACAGGACTTTTGAGTGGTTAAGACTCATGAAAAGGCAGAAATGATGTAGGCCCATGATAAGGTGCACCACCACCACCAACAAAAAAAAGGCTCCCCCTTGGATGGTACTGATAAATATTAAAACCAGCATTGATTAATTGTTTTCTAAAGCAATTGCCATGTTTTCTTGGCTCCTACAGCGTGTCTATTGTGTTTCTGTGATACTATGCAGGGATGATCTTGTGAGAAAGAAGGAAGAGCCAAAGCCCAAACAATAATCTGTTAAACAAAATCTGAGTCTGAAGGAGGGATGGGAATGGTGGAAGCATCTCAGAAGGGAGCCTCCTTAGTTTTCAGGAGAGTAACAGAGTGAGAGATACTTTTAGATTTGCAATATTCTGTGACTGTAACTTTACAATAAATGTAGTGTTAGTATTCATGATTAGAGCTTGTCTGGACAATCTCAAATAGTACCTAATACAAATGTAGCTAGTGTAACTTGGACTTGCCATGATCCACAAATAGAGTTAATACTATAAGCAGCAGCTTTCATCATATATTGCCAAAGGAAACTATTTTGAGCACAACTCTTATCCCTCTTCTAAAGTTCCTTTAATATTAAATATCTTTTAATATTAATGGAGAAGGATATTGACATTTAGATCTACTCCTTGTTATACACAAAGAGGTACTTGCAACAATAGCTGCATTAAAAGGAAGGGAATGGTTAGAATTGGTCGTGAATAAAAGCACAAAGGAGACTATAAGAAATGATGGGTGTGTTCAAGAATACCATGAAACACTGAACAACGTCACTGTAAAATGCTGATATCTGAATTGTCATAAGCCAAGTAATGCTATGCCTATAATACTGGGCTTCTCAAACAGCTGCATGAAAAAAATTAAAATATGCAGAAGCATTATTTTCCAAAGTTGTGTATATAGGATGAAGAAATAAAAAAGGAAAAGAAAAGGGTTTGTGCTGAGATTGCAAGAATTAATGTCCAAACTTTGCAAGATTTTTATGGTTGGTGAAGATGGGCATCTCTTAAAACACAGATGGATCTAGTTGGTTCTTTGCTCTGGCTTAACTTATCCTTACATAACAGTTGTTTCCTTCAGAAGGAGTGTTCCTGGGGAGAGAGAAAGAGAGACAGACAGACAGACAGAGAGAGAATCAGAGAGAGAGGGACATACAGAGAGAAAGAGACAGAGACAGAGAGACAGAGCAGAGAGACAGAGACAGACACACACACACAGAAGGGGATAGAGAGAGAGGCATAGACAGAGAGACAGATACACAGAGAGACAGAAAGAGAATCAGAGACAGACAGACAGAGAGACAGACAGAGACACACACACAGAGAGGGGGACACACAGAGAGAAACACACACACAGAGATAGAGAGAAAGAGAGATAATATATGAAATGGTAGATATAGTATACCAAGAAATATAAATGGCAAACAGGGAGCAAAGCAAGCAAAGGCATATAGATGCTGCTCACATATGCTGACATTGTATATTCATAACTTTATAAGCTATGAATAATTGTAAATTGTACAGTTCATCTATGACTTGAAATGTACTTACTTTTCTTGACCTTTACCTTCAACATATATACCAAATAGCTGCAGCAAACTGGAGTTAGATCAGATAATTTGCTAAGGGATACAAGAGTTGTTTCATCTAGTTTTCTTAATGCTTTTTTTTTTTAATGTGTCCAAAAAGTGGAGGTTGTTTTGTCTGGAAGGTATTCCCTTGGAATTAACAGAGGATCATATATTTTGGATATTCAGGTCTTTCAATGAATTCTGTAAACCCAAATAGTGCAAGACTTTCTCTAATTGGAAATCCATTTGGGTTTGTTCTGGACATGTAAGATCTTTTAGGAAATGAAGATGTAATCAGGAGATGCAAACTTTAAAGCTTTCTAGAGTCTGGTGCAATTATGATATTGAAGACTCACTTTTTGCTTTTTGCATGCCAAAAATGAGCCATTCCCACTATCTCTGTAGTTTGCATTATGACTCAGAGACTCCAAATCTGGTGCCTATTAGGAAACAATTAAAGGAAGTATAGCTCCAAGTATAGCTAAAAGTAACTACTGGTATCCAGATTTATTGATACAAGCAATGTTGGTTGTTTCAAAAAGTCCTATTCAACAAATCCCTCATTTTTGAATCCCTCATGAAATCTGAGGGAGTTAAGTTAAGAAGAAAACACCAACAATTGACCTGCTCTTCTGTGATTTTGTACTTACTCATTGCTAAAAGTGAGTGCTGCAGAATGCTTTTTTCCAGTGAGACCCTTCTATCAGGGCAACCTGGTCTACCCAAATATGGAATGGAGCATAATGCTTCTGCTTTTGCCTTTCAGCCTCAATCCAGGAGCTTTTGCAGGCAGGCACTTTTATCACAAACTAGTTTTGTGTTGAATTTATATTTACAGAAAGTCTGATTGCTGCAGACTTTCTTATGGTATTTTATCCTTCCACTTGGTTAGTCTTCATATCAGACCCGATGCTGAAAGTAAATGTTTGGCAGCTTAGACCCAACATCTAATCATTTAAACAACCACTGTTTTGCTAATGCAACACAAATTTGCATGGAAAGAAAGAGCCACAAAGATTTGAAAGAACAAGACTCCCTAAGACTGAATAATGTAATGTCAGTTCCTCTAATGAATGCGGATGCTGGGTGCGTGATGAATAATTAGTGACTTTGATACCTGCAGAGAGCAGGTCATGATTGTGCTGTCAGGAACTTCATTGCCACCAAAAGCATCATTATCCTAGTTACTGCTGTTTAGTAAATACACTTCTGAAGAAAAAATGCATAGCCTTTTCTTTTCCTCCAGAAGCACAAGGACATTCTGTGAGAACACCAGCTTTTTGCAAACTCAGTAGAAGACAGCCCTCGGGGAATTTTTTATTTATCAAGAAAATAAAAGCCAACATGGTGTTGCTTTGATTGGAGCAGTTTATAAGCCTTTTATATAATAAATAAAATAAACACATGAGGCTTCGAATAGTATCCATCAGAAAACAATCCCTGATCAAATCAAACCGTGTGATTAGGGCTGCTCAGAGCAAGGAATGATGACATTTAATCTGAATGTTTACATATCTGTTTGTCGTTGGGGCTTATGCATACTGCAGATAGTGATGGATCTATGGCTAACATGATCGTCAAGGCCTGCTGATGCTAAGAAATCCATATAATTGAGTAGGAAGAAGCAAGATTTCAATGCACCCATTGAAAGCAGAACTCTGAAGCAGGTAGATTCCTCAAAGAACAATTTATTGGATGCCTCATATTGGACACAATGGGTGCAAACCAACTTTGAAAATTCCCGTAGTTTTCACCTAATTAAAAGTGAGTTTTCCCCTTTCCCCAGGTCATCAGTCACATGGTCCAATAGCAGTGCTGGCCAGTTGTTTGGTTACTTCACTCCTCCTCTCCCAGCCACCTGTTCGAATGACCTTGGTTCCCACAGGAAAGCCTTTTGTTTTGACTGAAAAGCCCTCTTCCCTTCCCATCTAGTAGCAACCCTGAAGCCACAAAGATGGCCCCAGTCAGGTTCGCTTCAGGGTTGACAATTTAATCTGACCTAGGTTTTAACTTGGAAACTCTGTTGAGTGCTGGAGCAAGTGGAACAGATTTCTACCAATGGAAGGTAAACTATCGTGTATATCTCTGGGATGTTCTCCATTGAGAAGTTATTTGATGCTCCTGGATTGATAAATGGATTGGAGTACAGTTGTCCTTCAAGTTTTGCCCAACCCTGAATTTTGCAGTGCAGTCTATCGGCTCAGATATACATATGAACATTCATATAACAATGTACATGTCATTGGAAAATGAGTGAGGAAAAGCCTACGAGGTGGGAAATACATTCAACATGCACATTTAAATACAGTTTTGGAAATGGATTACAGTCAGAAAAGGACAGATTCATGAAGGACTATGGGTATGGAATGAAGATTACTCAACCAATTTTTTTCTAAGTTTGGGATAATGAAGCAGCACTTTAATGTCAAAGCTTCTGTTGGCTACAGATTGAACAATGATGGGCTTTCAGATTAACAATCCAATTATTAATTCAGGTTAATTTTTCCAATTATATTTACATGCTAACTGGCAGCCTCAGTCCTATTATACTATACTGGTATGTGGTAATAACCTTGGGAAGAGCCACTGCTTAGACAATAGTTTGATAAATGAAATTTGAATGCAAAGGAAGGGTGGTGATGGAGAAAGGATCTCAGATGGGACTGAGATCCTGGTTTCACAAGAGTAGAAGTAAGGTAGAGGAGGGGCATTTTCAGACTTGCAAAATTGATATTAGCTTTTCAAGGTAGTTCAGACAAGAAGCATGACAATGAATACAGATTACATTAACAACATTTGCTAGTTTGAAACTATCCCTTTCCTACCTTCCTTTTACTCTTATAAAAACTAGTCAGGTTCTTTCTGAGATGCTTTTGCCAACTCTTTCCTTTGAGTTCAGATTTCATTCATCAGACCATTGTCTAGCCTGAAGATCTTCCTCCTGTCTTTCAAGGTCATTTCCACACAACATGACAGGGATATATAACTTTCTTTGTCCAAGGAAAGGCAAAGTGCTACAACTTGGGGTGGTGGGGAAGGAAAAAAGCTTTTGGAACATTATCTAAAAGGAATGACTAACCAGACTTTCAAAAATAAAATGAAGGTTTACAAAGTTGGCTTATTTGATCAAGGTTAAACTGTACATGGTATTTTTTTCCTTAACAGTTTTTAATAAAATTTTCTTGACTACGACTGAATGATGAGGCTTTATAGATTACTTTATAGATAAGATATGAAAAAAATAAAAATTGTTTTATTTTTGGAGAAAATAATAATTTATGGTATTAAGAAGAAATAAAGATATGATAAAAAATTAATTTGTGGGACATCATTTGAAGGGATTAAAGATTAATATTTTTAATATGTTTTTGTTTCTATTAGCTTCTAATGGAATTTTTCTTGATGAAGTTTGAATGATGAGGTTTTAAAGATTTCTTTATAGATGTAAGATAAGACATAGGAAAAAGCATACTTTTTTCTTTGTATTTTAGAGAAGATAACAGGATATTGTGTAAAGTACAGGAAATATGAAATTGATTTACTTGTTAAATATAAATGTAAATATTCATTTCTTAATCAGACTTTTTCTGATTAAGATTGGAAGATGAAGCTTTATTATTTGCCAACAGATAACAGAATACAGAGTTGGAAAGAAAAGATGAGATATGGGATGAAAAGATTTTTGGCTGAAATATTAGAAAAGGTGCTAAATTATTGAAAATGCTTGTACTTGTCTTGATGAAGAAAGAATTAATTTCTTTCCATTTATTTCTTTTCATTTATATATTTTCCTCTTTTCCCTCTTTCTTTTTTTGTTTACTTTTTTCACTTTCCACTTTTCTAATATTTTAGATTGTATTGATTTTTTTATGTTTGTATTTTTAAAGTTTGATAAATTGTACACTGTAAATATAGCGGGAGGTAAATGAATATTTCTTCTGCATTTGAAATAGTTAAATCCCAGTTAAAAAAAGCAAGAAAGTGAACATGCTGAAATCTTACCAGTATCATATGAAGTTGTTGCCCCTTCACAACATATATTCATGTACTTTTTTTCTTTTCCTCTTTTTGCTTCTCTGATAAATAATTAATGTACTCATAAATTAGAAAAAGTATTTGTGATAGTTGTCAGAATATTTTTTCCAAAAGTGGAGCTAAGTATTCATATTTAACTGTTATAAAATACAGCTCAAAGCATCTAGATCAGGGGCGTCAAACTTATGGTGTCACATTGTTGTCATGTGACGTATCACAACTTTTCCCCCCTTCACTAAACCGGGGGTGGGTTTGACATCCCAGATCTAGATGCAGCTGGTGTCTAGGTATCTAGGATTAATACTGGTTTAAAGCACTCTGGGACAACAAACATATCCTTGTATTCCAAGGGAAAGTATATCCCTCCAGATGTTGTAAAATTATGTCTTATTGTCCCTCACTCTTGGCTATTCTGCTTTTGGATTTTGAGTGTTCTATTTTTAACAACCTGTGGAATGCTATTGGGTTTCATCTAACAACTAACTTCTTAACTAAAGAGACTATTAATCTTCATGCTTCATCATAACCAGTCTCTGGCTACTAGGCACTAGGCATCATGCCAAGGCAAAATGGATGTATTTGAATTAGCCAAAAATATTTAAACCTGGGCAATATCACAATATAAAACAGTTTCGCCAGACGGTTTGCTGTTCTACAGAACTATGAAAGAGTAATCACAATAAGATCTACTAACACAACAGAGAGCCAGAGGTGGTATTCAGCAGATTCTGACCAGTTCTGGAGAACTGGTAGTGGAAAATTTGAATAGTTCAGAGAACTGGCAAATACCACCTCTGACTGTCCCCGCCCTCATCTATTCTCTGCCTCCCAAGTCCCAGCTGGTTGGCTGAGTCTTCTTTTGTTGCCTGCACAGGAGAACGGAGCTGGAAAGCAGATTAGTGGCGTGGGAAGGGAATGGGATTTTGCAGTAACCTTCCCCAGAAGTGGGGAGGGAATGGAGATTTTGCAGTATCCTTCCTCTGCCATGCCCACCAAGCCACAGAACACGTAGTAACATTTTTTGAATCCCATCACTGCAGAGAGCTATGTGTTGGCAAATTCATTGAAAACGTTTGGTATCATCCTTGGGTGCTCACATGCACATTTGATATTTTAAGGCTGATAAAACATTTTTTTCTTTTCCTTTTTTGCTTCTGTGGTATTAGATGTAATTTCTAAAAAATAATTAAAATGAGAGAAAAAACAGTAATTGCGACATTAAAACATATATTTATAACTGCAATAAATATGTTTGACTGTCTACAGAAAAAAAAGACAGAAACTAGTGTTGGTGTTTGTTATGTATCCTGTTTTGCCAACTAATGGATGAACAGTAGAATTGGCCACATGAAGAAGAATTTCATTTTCAAGAATTTCATCCCCCCCCTCTCCCTCATTTGATTAAGGACATTGGTGTATCATTAGTACATTGGTATGTAATGGAAACTTGCCAAGGGATATTCAGAAAAAATTGCTTGGTACAGGTGTGCATGTGACACTCTGAGCTAGTACATGTAATCATAGGGGAACCTTTTTTTGTAGGGTGTGGAGTACAATGTTCATTTCAAGGATGTATTTATCAAGGATAATGAGTAGGTGCTGTAGCCACCAAATGCTCATTAAGTCATTGAGTAGGATGTCTGAGTCAGTTGAATATTATAACTCAACAGAGTGCCTAATTCAGTACCTAGTAATCAGTCATTTTGCTCTGTTTAAATTCTGTAGAGACGGTAGGAGCAGAATAATTTCACTCAAACTTGTGGAGGAGGAAAGCAACAAAGAAAGAGATTTACATGGATCTCCCTTTCTCTCCCTCCCTCAAATATTCATTCAGTCCATGGCTCATCTGTTCCAGTTTCATCAAACAGCTTCCTCTGCTGCTGGAGGAAGCATTGGTGCTATTCATAAAGAAAGGATTGGAGTGTGTACATGAAAGACCAGATTTCATTATGCCATCCCAGGATGGTGAAATAAGCTAGAAGATTCATACGGAAAACACGATTGTCTTTAATATCACTTCTGTTTATTTTCTGGGGTGGGATAGTATTACTCTCACCTTTGTCAAAGCTGGAAAGAAGAGATCATAGGAAAGTATCAATAAGCATCATAGAAGCATATAATGTATTATTTTATTTTCTTGGTAGGTAACAGGTCAGGCCTGACCACAAAAACATTAGCAGAACTAGATCTGGTTAGTACTTGGGTAAGAGACTACCTGGAAACCCCAAGTCCCGTTTTGTTTGAAGCCAGATGCACATATATAGATGGTCCTCATTTAGCGATTGTTTGAATTTACAACGGCACTGAAAAAAGTCACTTATGACTGTTTTTCACACTTACAACCATTGCAGAATACCCATGGTCACATGATCAAAATTTGGATGCTCAGCAACTGGTTCATAGTTATGATGGTTGCAGTGTCCCGGGGATCCTGTGATCAGCTTTTGTGATCTCCTGACAATCAAAATCAATGGGTAAACTAGATTCATTTAACAACCATGTTATTAACAACTGCAGTTATTTAACAACTGTGGCAAGAAAGGTTGCAAAAATGGGGCAAAACTTCATCTAACAATTGTCTTACTTAGCATCAGAAATGTTGGGCTTGATTGGGGTCATATGCTGAGGACTACCTGCACACTGAGGAGTTTAGTCATAAGCTATGACTTGTATTGTGCACACTTACAATATAAACCAAAGCAGGCATAATGTCTCAATCCTAGAGAATTTACCAGCAAAGAGTTCCAAATAGCCAGAGTCCAAGGGAAGAAGCAGAGGTATAAAGAGAAGTTCAAACAAAGATCATCATCATATAGTTTGTTGTCAAAGGAGCAGAGTGTCTACAAGCAATGAGTTCAAGATATAACTACTCAAAATGTCAGTAAGCAGAGAGTTTGTTCCCAACAGAGGACTGCTGGCAGTGATAATTCTTAAATATACCTGCCATGTCATGGGTATACAGGCAATCAAGGACAGGAACTCCCTTGATAGATAAAAAGCTGTGTCTAGCTCCCTTGATAGATAAAAAACGCCTTTGTGCATTAGCCACTCTGCACAATATACTTTAGGGCTGGGATGAAATCTGGATACCACTATTCATCACGTGATGTCCCAGCTGACCTGCATATTCCTTGTCAGCCTTACAGGTGCCACAGTGTCTCCTCTCGAGGTTGGTATTCATCCAAGGTCTCCAGAGAGGCACCACTCCACGCTTCCTGATGTTTCTACCAGGCAGTCCTTCCAGCCTTATAGACTAGGCTGGATTAAACTAGGAAGCTGAAAAATAACCTCAGAAAAGAGCAATGACCATCCACCTCCACTGGCGATCCTTCAGTAAAGCTCAACTTGAAGTGGACTTCATACGAGAGCTAATAAAAGGTTATTTCCTATATTAACATATGGAACAGACATATCATCTGGATCTTCTTACTTACCATAACTACAACTAAAAAAGCTAGTACTATCTCTTAAATAACAAAAAACAAAACAAAACCACAGCTCTTTCAATTGTCCTGAATGGTCTAACTTGTCTGAAAAGCTATTTACTATAGCAGTGCAAACTGTCTGGGTCTGTTCATGATTTTTGCTTGGTTGATGCATCACTTCCATATGAGAGTGTCTTTAGAAGAAGCTCTAATAAATAAAACTTACTTAATCTGAGCATGAACCACAATCAGTTTTCACAAAGTACTTTTTTTGATTATACGTTTGATCAGAAAAGTAAGTATTCTTTATCAGTAAACATACAGTATATAGGATCAAGATAATCCTATAATCCTGTCTACTGGAGTTTGGTGGCCAATATATGTAAAGGCATTTCCCAGCACCATAGCACCTAATATGTTGCATTCAGTGGTCCTGTTTTAAAGGAAAGACCCTCCATGATGTTCTAGAAGGGAGGAAACAAGCAACAACCTGTAACAACAAGAGTTTGTCATTGAGAGGTGAAATGAAAGAACCTCTTTTGCTTAGGGTGAGGATGCTTATGGTAAATCAAAAATTTCATATAATAGCTTAGATTCATTAAAAAAGAAAGAAATTGCTATCTATTCCATATCTATTAGACTAATCATTTTCTTCTATAGGGTACATGATCATTTCTTTCTGTTCATATCATAATTTAAAAAAAAAAATAGAAAAGCATTTCAAATAATTGTAATCATCTCATTTAGAATTAACAAGCCAATGATTGTATCTTGATTCATGATCAATGGGATGTTAAAGGAGCCCTTATTGAGTTTAATAAGTATATAAGTTTCTAGTTAATGAAGTGAAAATTATATCACCAATAACTGTGTAATTACATTCTTATTAATGCATTCACATGCCTTGCAGTTTAAATGGTGTATAACAAGCTCGTTATAGCAAGATAATTAGATAGCCATTAATTGTTAAAATGCTGATTGACATGTGGTATGGTAATAGATATCTAGCTTGCCACTGCTGTCTTGAAGACTAATTCAGTGCTTTAATTCTGTTAGCATTGAGATACATGTAATAATTAATGAGCAGTGCTCACAAAAATCTGAAGGAAGGCTTAGCTAGCAAAAAACAATATCAGCAAAAGTTAGGGAATCTTTCTGACCTTGCTTGCCCAATGCATTATTTTATCATTTTTTAATTGTTTGTTTAGATTTATAAAGCTATGTAATTTTGTAAAATTCAAAGTGGCATATCTAATGTTCCTGCCTCCTATTTTCTCCCCAACCTAAACCCTTTGGGATGGGTTTTTTGGAGAGAGAGTGACTGGCTCAAAGTCACCTACCTGACTTTTATACCAAATGGAAGATCAAAGTTTTTAGTCTAGCTCTTTAACTACTGTACTCAACCAGCACACTAAATTTTCTAATCATTATTTACCACATAAAGTTACCAAAAATTATTAATGTTTGTTTCACTGTTAGTTCAGAAAGAGACTGCTTATACATTGCAAGCTTAATTTAATGTTGAGCTTCAGCTTTCTTGAAACTTTGCTTCTTCATACATTTAAGAAATGGAAGATATCTCGATGCTTGCTGGAATATGCTGGTCTGCATGACATTGAGTTCTTCTACGGAGTTACCTTTTCTCAAATGAATGACCAACATCCTCAAGCTGAGTAAAAATTCGGATTAATCATGGCATCATGCAGATGAGCATAATTTAGTCATTTTTGTGTCTTCCAGCTAACTGCAGAATTGTTTCCTATGATGTCTTCAATTAAAATAACAGACAACTGATTGGTATTCATTAGGGCTGTGTAAGGCAGCTCCAATTTGCTTCCATGAAGCATTCTGCTCTGTAGAAACAACATTGCTTCATCAAGGTGCAGAGATGATGCCATTTGTTAAAGTACTTCAGGTCATTCCAATCATCTTTTCTTTCATTTCCCGTAGCCAATAGAGCTTATGCAGAATCCCTTTCTAGTTACTGAAAGTGGCAGAAGAGGCCAGAGAGGACATATAAAGCTGAACAATGCCTATTTCTAATTTCTTCATATTTCTCTCCAAGGGAAAGCATTCAAAACACTCTGAAGGATATGGTTGTTACAACCTTTTGGGAATAGGGATCCTGAACTCGTTAGGGAAATACATGGGTCCAAAAAGTTTGAGAGTTTACAAATAGGCTCAAACTAGCCCCTTCCACCGATTCCCCGAAGTAGAAGAGGAAGGAAAGGGAAAAGGAAAAGGAAAGGGAGGACTTGCAAGATTATGTTATTATATCCTATCCCAATAAAATCCTGTATTAGTCTTCCTATAGAATTTGTTTCCTGAACTGATCTATTTTTCAGCCTAACTACAAATGGCTTAATGTTCCTCTTCAATCTGGGATATATAATGGATTCAACAGTAACACTGAGGGCAAAGGAAGATCTTTTCTGCCTATACTTTCAGGGCAAACACTCTGAAGAAGAGAATTTCCTAACTGTGCAGTAGATTGAGTTATCTAATTGCCACCTTGCCATGGCATATTCCTATCCTGCAGGCATGATGTGGGTGGAGAAAATAAAGAGATAATGAGATAATCACCATGATAGTGGCAATGGGCTTCCTCTTCCTTCTTAAACCAGCATAAAAAATCTCTTCCCTCCTTTTTTGGGGGCGGCGGAAAGAGCTGATTTGGGCAACTGCTTGGTCAATCAATCAGAATAGAGCTGGAAGGGATCTTGGAGATCTTCTAGTCCATCCTTCTTCAGCAGGAGACCCTATACCGTTTCAGACAGACTTTTCTTAAAAACCTCCAGTGATGGAGCAGCTTCTTTGGTTTGGCTCCTAAGGTGTCATGAGTTGAACTGAGTTGTCCTTATGGACAAAATGTTCTCAGGAAGGGCAATCTTCCTTCTATTTTTCCTAGCTTTGTGCCCTTCAGTGGTAGTTTTCGGTTCTAAGGGGAGGAGATTGAAGGTTCCCCTGAAACAGAGATGGGATTGGTTGGGGAGATTTTATGCAGGAAGATTTAGTGAAAAAATACTATCTCCTTTCATTAGCAATGGCCTCCAATTGAATAAATGACAGAAATAATTGTCCTATGAATAAAGAGCACCTTTCCTGGCTGCTTTTGTGTGCTTGTGGGTAACAGATTTAGAAATCAGTCTGCTGTTTTCATTTCATTTGAGTCCTAGCATTCTCTCTCGCACACATACACACTAGTACATGCACCCACCTACCAATATCTGTCACTTTTTCTGATCTGCAATATTTTATTCACTGCTATTTTAATTTGGATTACTTGTGGCAAGCCAACAGGCAACTCTGCTCCAAAACGATTTGCTTATTGCTTCTGTTACCCATCTGGGAGCTTGGCAGAAATCAGATTAAGCTTGTTTGCGTGTTAAATGTTCAGGAAAAATGACTTTCTCTAATAAGGTGAGCACAAGAAAATGTGCTTACCAGAGCAAGCAGCCCTTCAGCCAGCTTAGAATGCAAAAGCAAATGAATCTCTACCAGGGTGGGGTGGGGTGGGATGGAGGGAGAGAGAGAGAGAGAGATTTCTGCCACCCCTGTGCTGCCTCTTCCCGCACTGCACCCCCCAACCCACCCCCAACAACAACAACAACAACAACAACAACAACAAAGCAGAAAGGATTTTTAAAAAATCCTTCTAGCAAAATGCCAGCAGTTTAAATTAAATTTAAAGCAGTTTAATTGCCTAATTGCTCAGCTATTTTGTGCAGTTTATTAACAGAAGCAATATTTCGGCAGCTATGCCAGCATAGCAGAAAATTGGCATTTGAGCCAGCGGGAATTAAAGAAGCAGAGCACGGAACTAAAACAAAGAGAAAAAGAGAGAACGAGTCTGCCTTGAACCTAGTGAAGCAGACATTTGAGGCTTTTGTTTCATCTTTTTTTTATCTCCTTCCCTAATCTGTCACCGTTGGATCAAGAGAACTGTTGGGCTTTTTAAAAATGTGTGACTGACACCAGCTCATCCCCATCTTCTCTTGCCTTTGGAAGAAAAACTGGGGTATCCCTCCCCTTTTTCCTTTTGCTAAGAAAGAAGTGCAGAATGCATTTAGAAGAGAGAAAGAAAATGTGTTCCTTGCCAATAATATTGGCAACTTTGAAAAGAGCTAATTTGATGGCATTTTTCAGGATAAGCGCTACAGCTAAATGTGTGTGTATCCAAACAGAACTAGCAAATCACCCGTATAAATAAATGCATGTATTTACTGAAGAGAAGAGATTAATATTCATCTATAATATTCCTCGTTCTTCCTGACCTCATTTCCCTGACATCAGAAGCAAGAAAGGGGAATGAAAGGTATCTTGCATAATAAATAATCCAATATTTATTTCCTGCAAAGTACCATTTTTAACCAGAAATGCCATCGTGCAAGATGTTAAGAACTCTAACAGCTGAAATGGGTGTTTAGGCTGCTGCAGGGATTTACTTGCCTCCTGATTTACAGGAGATATAAATGGAGGTTTGAAATTCGATTTGCAATAGCAGTGTTCTAACTACTTTTCTCAGGAATACTATGTTGACATCACACCCACACTATTTTGTTAGTTTGCAAAATAGGCAGCTTGGAGTTGCCTGGTTGTCGGCAAATGAGGCAGCACCTGCTATCAGCCCCTACCAAACTACAATCTGCTGCAACTGCAAAGTAAACAAAGGGTAAAGCCAAATTGCTTTTCTTCCACAGTGATCTCACCTGCTGCTGTTTGCAAAGCAAGGATGGAAACGTGGGTGATGTCACAGACTCAGTTTCCCTAGTGAAGAACAAACCATAAGCAAATTCTCTATGTGAAAAGGGAGTGGATCAGGGGTGGGTTTCTACTGGTTCTGTCCACCTCTGTAGAACCAGTAGCTCTGAAGAGCAGCAGACATAGAACCGGTTCTATGTCTGCTGATGTTTTTGCCAGCCTGCCCACCTGGGCTCTTACATGATCTTTATTTCCTGATTTTTCAACTTAAGCTGCCGAACGAGGCACAGCTGCAATTTAAAAAAGCAGGAAAAGAGAGCTGTTTCAAAGGCTGCGTCTCTGCACACAGCATGCTGATGATGATTTACAGGCACGTGGCTCAGGGTGTGCAGGGAAGCTCGTAAATACCGAACCGGTAGTTAACCCTGTCGTATCCCACCCCTGGAGTGGATGCAGAAAGCCTTGTGTTGCAGAGGTTCCTGAGCCACCAGCTTTTTAGCAAGTTTCGATGCTGGGTCAGGGTGAGTGGTGAGCCTCTTTGGTTGCTTCACCAATAGCTAACTGAAGTAATCAATATCAGCAAAAATGAATGGACCTATGATCTAGCTCAGGGAATCTCAGTCCCTGGGCTGCGGCACTTCTGGGCTGCGGCTTGTTTGAAACCGGGCCATGGAAGAGATGGGCAAGCGTGTATGAGCGCAAAGCTCCATACTTGTGAGTGGAGGGTACGCATGCCTGCCGCTCACACAAATGGAGTTGTGCATGAGTCCAGGCACCTGCTACTCATACACCCACACCCACACACACTAGGCAGAGCCATCAAGCTGGAAAGGCTGGGGACCACTGATCTAGTTGGAACTGAATAACATGCTGGAATTTGACTAACAAAGGAGAGTAAAAAAATTAGTCTTCCACAGGACCTTTTTTAGATCATTTTCTTTCAGTATGATTTCCTTGAACACTTCATGTCAGTTTTGCAAGAGCTGAGTTTACTGGACTGAAAACAAACTCTGCATCACACTTTGGTTCCTTTGCAAGACAACTAGGGGAAGAGGAGTTTATACTAAAAGGAACTGTTGTATCAAGCAAGGTCAAAGCTTCGGCAGCATACTGAAATCAGATTTTCATGATGGAGATGAATACATGGAACTATTATACAAACTTGTTTTCTGTTTGAATTGAAAAAAATGTAAATCTTGGGCATTTCAAAGTTTCATAGGAAAGACAATTTCTTTTCTTTACGGTTGTTCAGATTATTGGAAAAAGGAGAACACAGTATCTATTGGTTTGGCAGAATAAGATGGATGTGCAGCCTCAGTAAGAGACTATGTGACATTTTTCTAGGACTGTTTTCCATGCTTCTGGTTTCCTAGCGAATTGCACAGCCAGTCATGTAAGAAGCTGCCAGGTCAGGCTGGAGCATGGACTACATGAATCGTTATTTTGGTTTTTGTCTCCATTTCACATGTTTTCTTTCTATGGCCTTAAACTCCATGCAGGAAGTATTGATCATGGTGTTGCAAATGTAATTGTATTTGTTTTTCATTGGGGCAAAGCACATTGATATCATAGCACATGCACAGTGCAAAATAACATGTAGGTACCTCGCTGTTGCTTTGGCATGTAGTCATCAAAGAATACTCCTATAGCAAGAATCAGCTTATTCAGACCAAGCTAAATAATTTTCTACCACTGGGCAAAGAAATGACACAGAGTTGTCTGTAGGAAAGACATAAAACTCATTTGCTCCTTCTGATTCCCCTATGATTAGAATTTTAGAAAACAGAGCGGGAATGAATGTTAGGGTTCCACCTTCTCCATCGTCATCTTTATCCAAATCCCAAAATCTTTGCAAAGGGGAAGCTATGCTGTTGATATAGGCTCTCTGCCTTCTATAGAATCCTTTTCTTCCACTAGGCTCTATTAGAAGAGAAGAAAGAACAAGCTCAATGCTGTACATGTTCATTCAGCAACCCATTCAGAGTTGAGGAAGATAGTGATGGAGTGGATAAAACTAGTTGCACAGCCAAACTGGCACTTCCATCTCAATATACCTTATGATTCAGGATTATATAGTTGTGGTATCAAAGAAGCAATGACAGCTGTTGTGATTGAAATGCTGTGCTGATGGACATTTTTCGGGAGGAATATAATGTGTGCATGGCTTCTGCCTACTCTCTGTATGCACCCAAATGGGATGTTCAGGGGATTTGAGTATACGTGACCATTTTTGGAAGTTCAGATCCTGTTCACATACAATTTGTGTGGATGATCTTTTGTTCTGACCCAGGCTTTATCAAACTTAATAAAACACAGGCTGGATTTAAAAGTAAATCCTATTTTAATGTGATGCTGGGAATTACTTGCATTCCCAGCCAAAACCAATTGCACACAGTTCCTCCAGATAAAGAGCACGCTTTTCAGTGCTGTAGAATGCTGCCAAAAAAAACAGAAGACCAATTAAGGCTAACATAAACCAACCCCAAAACCCAGAAAAAACTGACCAGAGTACAGAGCTTCATGAAGGACTCGGAAATTACTGAACTGCTTTGCTTCCTGCAAAGCTTTTCCTCATTGAGGTCTGACTTTTATCCTTTATAGGAGGGGCAATCACCTCTCAGCCTTACTCCTAAGTCGCCCCTTCTGTTTCAGCTGCTCTTGCCTTTTAGAAGCTCTGCACACATGCACACTGGGAACAGGGTCCCCGAGGTCCTCTGCTTATCTGCTACCAGACTCCAAAGGCTCTGAAGGCAGCACCCCACTCTTAGGTGGTCCTGGCCCCATCCCTGCATCAGATGCAGGACCCTCATCCAAGTCCTCTCCAGACTCCCTGACTGGTTTCCTTTCGTCCTCACTGTCTGATATCTCTGTCATCCGCACTGACTGCCAGAGAACTACAACATCTTTCTTGTAGTATGCATGAACACAGAGAATGGAGGCAGAACCAGCAGGTATGAGCAACAAAATCCTTCCTCCCATAGGTATTCATTTCACATGGACGTTAATGTTTGTGTGCCCTTGAATCTTTAAGCGATCACATCAGAAAGTAATTTTGGCCAATCCTTCTACCATATGACCACAAAGAGGGGGCCTGTGCCTGTATCACCACACATAAATAGAGCTCATGTGAGGGATGGGATGTTAATGATCCACCCTTGTGTCAATATGTATATAGGACTTCTCACAATTGCCAAATCTGTGGCTGATAAGCTTGTCTCTTGCAAGTTTTTAATAAATGAAGAGCATCTTTCGTCCTCACAGCAGCCCCCGATTGAGCTAATGTTTGATGAGAATGTTTTCAATCTCACATAGCAGCTATCTTGACATTTATCTGAACCTCTCCTGAAAGCAGTAGGAAAACAAGATGAGTGGTTACCAAGCAACCAAGAAGTGCTTCCCCAGTCTTCAGCTTTAACTGATAAGGAGCAGGAGGAAGGACCATGGCAAAAGAGCTTAACTCCTATTGGAGTTGCCTTGGTCCCTGGGAAAATGTCCTTGTGGCCCATTTTTAGCATCATTATTAGCTGCAATTAGTTATTTAAAAAGAGTGGTTAAAAATTGTGGATTGAGAATCCCATCTTGGTCCTTCCTAAATCTGCATTTCATAGAACTAAATGCATCACCCCAGTATGCATCAAACTAAAGCTGATACTTAGAGAGACTGCTAGCTATGTTATTATGGGCTAATTTGTGCTAGCAGCTGCATATGCAAATTGGTTCACTTTTGAATCCTAATTAGGGTCACTGCACATGCAGCAGACTTGATTTGTAGTCATGGCAATTTCATGGACAACTCAGCAACAAAATAAGACACAATATTTGGAGAGTTGGGGGATGGGGAGGATTAGATACATTTTCAGGGAAGATATGCTATGCATTTCAAAGAATGCACAGTGTACTGTAGTTCTGCACCTGGCTCAGCATTGAAATCTTCAGCTGAGGAGAGCATGGAGAAAACATATGTTCATATATTGTGCATAGATCAGCTACCTATTGATTATCTGTGGTGTCCCCTTCATAGTAGTAGAGAATAGTAATTCTCTAGCCCAGGGGTCTTCAAACTTGAAAGCTTTAAGACTTGTGGACTTCAACTCCCAGAATTCCTCCTCCAGTCATGTTAGCTCAGGAATTCTGGGAGTTGAAGTCCACAAGTCTTAAACTTGCCAAGTTTGAAGACCCTTGATGTAGTCCTTGGCTAAACTGAAGGACCAGAAAATTCTCACAGAGCCCCACCTCTCTGAAATTTATGTGATTCATAAATTATATTCAAGATATTATAACTCAATTATATCTTTTACCCTTAATGTTTTATTTCACCGAAGGGATTCTTCTGATGCCACCTTTCAGTATTAGAGAAAAAGGAAACTATGTCCAAAAGAATCTGCTCCCGTGAACTCTGCATGGAACTCAAAAGATGTCTAGACAATGGAGAGAAGGATCTCTATATTGACTACCACCCTGATTGTATAAAAAGTAAGTCATACAACCCATAACTCCACATCCAACCCTACCTCATCCAACCTACCATCATCCAAAACTACCACTCACGCCCCTAACTACCTCAATTCCAACTACAACTGGCCTTAAATGCAAGCTACTCAATGCAAGAAGCCTTGTGAATAAAATTCCTGAATTTCTCCTCTTATTAAATATGGCTAAATTAGATATCATATTATTCTGTGAAACATGGCTCAATGCATGTCTCCCTGACTCCATTACCACAGTAAGAGACTATCATGTTTACCGATCAGATCGTGAAATCCGTAGAGGACGTGGTGTTGCTATCTTCTATAAAAAGTCCTTACACCTAAAAAACATCCAAGTTACCCAAGAGCTTACTCTTCCTGAGACCATCGTCTGTGAACTGTCCTTAAATATCACATTTCAATTATTACTATGTTACAGAGCCACTGATTATGACATTGAACATGTAAACAAGCTAAATTCACTACTAACATGGGCAACATCCTGCCCACACACTTTTATCTTTCTTGGTGACTTCAATCTACCTCACATTAACTGGACTCTAAATGAATGTAAAACTGAACCCATACATGCAACCTTCTACAATGCTGTAACAAACCTGGGACTGGAACAACTAGTAACCAACAATACTAGACTAAACAACTACCTCGATCTCATCTTCTGCAATAGTTTGAATTTAATTTATGGAATACAAATTAAAGAACTCTTTTCCAACAATGACCACAGCATGATTGAATTTTGTTTCAACATACGTCCACACAAAAATCAACACAATGACGTGATCCCCAATTATAACTTCAAAAAAGGCAACTACGATCTTATAGACAATGATGTCTCATCCCTTGATTAGCAATTTCTATTCACTGGATGCAATACTGTTGAAGACCATTACAGCATATTTTTACTTGAAGTAAAAAGAGTCATTAAACTATATGTACCAATGACAACTGCAAAACCCAGAAAAAACAGATTACCCATAACAATAAGAAAGCTTCAATCCAAAAAGAGATCACCTTGGTGGAAAAACAAATCTGGTCATGTTGCCAACTTCAAAAGCTGATACAAAAATTTATGCCACCAGATAAAGACTGAATGCACCAATTATCACATTAAACAAGAGGAAAACCTTCTATGCACAAATTCCACCTGTGCTTTCTACAATTTTGTAAACAACAAACTAAAAGACTCAAGGTCCATCCCACCCCTGATAGGACCTAATGGTAAAGACTGCAACGATGACACCATTAAAGCTAACTTCTTTAACACATTCTTTGGCTCAGTATTTGTAAACAGCAATGGATCATGCCCAGTATTTCCTAGTCGAACCACAGAAAGCTACAATGATCTAATACATATCAATTTTATAGAAGACAATGTTGAAAAAGCACTATGCAATATAAAACCATCTCTATCTATTGGACCGGATGGAATATGTGCTTACTTCATAAAAAACCTATCCACTGCCATAGCCGAAGTTCTAAGCATAATCTTTGAAAAATCTTTCAGGACCAGCTCCTTGCCAAAACTATGGTCACAAGCCACAGTCATCCCCATCTTCAAAAAGGGAGAGCCCAGCCTAGTTGAAAATTACAGACCAATCTCTTTATGCTGCGTCACCTGTAAAGTCATGGAATCAATTATTAACCAATCCATCATTCTCCACTTAGAGACAAACAACCTACTCTCTAATAAACAATTTGGTTTCAGAAAAAAACTATCCTGCAATCTGCAACTCTTACATTGCAAAAACATATGGAGTACACAACTCGATCAGGGCAAAGCAATAGACGCAATTCACATAGACTTCTGTAAAGCATTTGATTCAGTGGTACAAAACAAACCACTCCTAAAAATAAAATATTATGGTATCTCTGGACACCTGCATAACTGGATAGAAGCATTCCTGTCAAACAGACAACAAATTGTCAAAATTGGGAGTGTCGCATCAAATTCTGTACCTGTCAACAGTGGTGTCCCCCAAGGCAGTGTTCTAGGACCAACTCTCTTCATACTCTATATAAATGACTTCTGTGATCATATTAAGAGCAACTGCATTCTCTTTGCTGATGATATAAAGCTATTCAACACCACAGACAATACTGCTACCCTTCAAAAAGACTTCAACTATGTATCAGAATGGTCAAACAAATGGCAACTTCAAATTTCAACAAATAAATGCTCTGTCTTACATATTGGCAAAAAAATATATCAGAAAATAAAATACAGGCTGAATAGTCAAGACCTTGTTGATGATCCAAACTCTGTCCAGGATCTTGGAGTACTCATCTCTAATGAACTAAGTGCTAGAACCTACTGTAACTACATAGCCAAAAAGGCATTAAGAATTGTTAGCCTAATCTTACATAGCTTTTTCTCTGGTAATATTACACTAATAAGTAGAGCATACTAAACATTTGCTAGACCAATACTCGAATACAGCTCATCAGTCCAGAACCCACATTACGTATCTGATATTAACACAGTTGAGAAAGTCCAGAAATATTTCACAAGAAGAGTTCTTCACTCCTCTACTCATTGTAGAATACCTTATGCCACCAGACTTGAAATTCTAGACCTAGAAAACCTAAAACTATGCCGCCATTGGTCTGATCTTAAGTATAGTATATAAAATCATACATTGCAATGTCCTACCTGTCAATGAATACTAAACCTTCAACCATAACAATACAAGAGCAAACAATAGATACAAACTCAAGGTTAATTGCACCAAACTTGATTGCAGGAAACACGACTTCAGCAACAGAGTGTGTCATGCCCCTAGTGGAGTCTGACTCTGAGGAAGAGGAGGAACAGACAACAGAGAGTGGGAGTGTGGCTCCAGAGGTAGTGGAAGAGGCTGGGGAAGGGCAAAGGCCAGCTGAGCAGTCAGAGGAGGATCCAGGACCAGATGGAAACAGATGCTTCTGATATGGCTGTTGGTGCAGTGCTCCTCCAGGCCTATGCTCCCTCAGGCACCTTGTTCCCATGTGCTCATTATTCCCGGAAGTTGTTGGCTCCAGAGTGCAACTATACAATTTGGGACAAGGAGCTATTGGCGGTTAAGGTAGCTTTTGAGACATGGTGGCACCACCTGGAGGGGACTTGCCCGCAATCGAGGTTCAGGCAGATCATCGCAATTTGGAACACCTACGTACAGCTCAGATATTGAACCAGCATCCTTATTCTTTGCTCGATTCGATTTCTGGGTGACCTATGTTCTGGGTGGAGGGAATCAATGTGCTGATGCTCTATCTCAGAAGCCCGAGTATACCTGAAGGGAGAATAAAATCTTGCCCCTGACGGTGATTCCATTGAAGCAGTTTGTGGCCGCTGAGGAACCTTTGGACCTTCGAGTGAGGATTCAGGAGGTGCAGTGGCAGGACCCATTTGTGACAGCTCAACATTGAGAATTGGATGAGAATGGGAGACAAGAGACTCCTTGGGCATATATTGGGGGCCTGTTGATGTTCTGTGATCTCATTTATGTGCCTGGAGGTCCACTTTGTGGCCTTATCCCATGTCAATGTCATGATAGTCTGGCAGCAGGACACTTTGGGGTGTTCAAAACACTGCACCTCATCTCTAGGACATTTTGGTGGCTGAGACTTAAACATGATGATATGTGGCATCCTGTGGGATCTGTCACCAAGCCAAGTATGCTCCTGGTGTGCCCCCTGGTCTATTGCAGCCCTTGACCATGCCAGAACAACCGTGGGGGGCAGTTTCATTGGATTTCATCATTGAGTTACCACCATCAAATGGTGCCACAACCATTTTGGTGGTAGTGGATATGTTGATTAAAATGGCCCACTTTATTCCATGTGCAGGTCTTCCATCAGCCAAGATAACAGCTCAATTGTTTATCTCCCATGTTTTCCGGTTGCATGGGTTACCAGACTGCATGGTATCAGATCGGGGGTTACAATTTATGGCACATTTCTGGCAGACCCTACTCGCGAAACTGAAGGTTCAGGCGTTTGTTGTCTGCTGATCACGCCGAAACTGATGGGGGGACAGAGAGAGTGAATGCTATTTTGGAGCAGTACCTCCACTGTTTCAGCAATACTCAACAAGACAATTGGGTAGAGGTGCTGCTGGTGGTGGAGTTCGCTTATAACAATGCTCAACATGCATCCACCTGTGTGTCCCCTTTCTTTGATAACTATGGGTTTCATCCATGACTTTTCCCTTTAGCCCCGTCTGATTCTCCAGTTCTGGCAGTGGATACATTTTTGCAGGAGTTAAAAGCCATGCACCACATGGTCTGCAATCAACTAGAGAGAGCCAAGGAAGACTATAAACTGTTTGCAGACGGACATTGTTGTGATGTTCCACCTTTAGCAGTTGGCGATCGGGTTTGGCTCTCTACTCAATATTTACCAATGACGTGACCATCAAAAAAACTTGATCACCATTACTTGGGACCTTTTCTGGTCGAGGCGGTGATCAATCCTGTGGCTTATCGTCTCTCCCTGCCAAGGACCATGCGTATCCATCCTGTTTTTCATTGTTCCCTGTTAGTCCCTGCCTCGCCCAAAAGTCCACATAGACTGGCTCCATCACAGCCGGCCCCAGTAGCCCCTCTGGGAGAGGAGGAATACAAAGTGGGTAGCATCTGAGATTCATGCCAATTGCAGGGCTGATTTCAGTATTTGGTGGCATGGAAAGGTTATGGACCAGAGGACTTCACCTGGGTTGATGCCACTGATGTTCATGCTCCTCGTTTGGTCCAGGACTTTCATGCTCAGTTTCCTCAATGTCCTCGTCTGCCTGGTCCTGGGGGAGGGGGCCCTGTGAGGGGAATAGTGTCATGCCCCTGGTGGAGTCTGACTCTGAGGAAGAGGAGGAACAGCCAACAGGGATTGGGAGTGTGGCTCCAGAGGTGGTGGAGGAGGCTGGGGAAGGGCAGAGGCCGGCTGAGCAGTCAGAGGAGGATCCAGGCCCATCCCCTATCCATCCTAGGTCACGCAGGGAGAAGAGGACCAGGGAAAAGCGAGGTCTACTCAAGAGGAGATTACCATGATCCTCCTTGTGGCTTGCAGGTGGAAGCTATGTATATAAGTTTATAACTGCGCAGTTAGAATTGCTGAAGTCAATAAGTGTTCACCTTGAAAGAGGCTTATCTTTGCTGGCGTTCTTCCCATGGACTTTTCTTGGTTATTTTCCTGGAGTTTATAATTAGTTATCTTGTCTTGCTTTAGAACTCTCATCAATGAAGTTTGTTTTGGTTTTCTGTTTGCCCCATTATTTACTTTTGTGACTTTAAACTGTGCCTAATAAAACAGTGACATTAAGTTGAAGGCTTTACTGGACTTTAATATATGTTTGGGTTTTGGGTTATTTTGAGAGACTACGGGTCATCACAGAGTGGTCAATGTCTGGAATACTCTACTTGACTCTGTGGTTTCTTCCCCAAACCCCCAAAACTTTAACCTTAGACTGTCTACTATTGTCCCCACCCCTTTCCTAAGAGGTCTGTAGGGGGTGTGCCTACCATCCCTGTCCTATTGTTTCTTTTATTTTGCTTATATGTATCCATGTATTCATAACTATGTTTTTACTTATACCTATTATCTTGTAAGCAATTGACAAACCAAATAAAATAAATAAATAAAATAAAATGTTGGTTAGGGCAGGTGATGTACTCTTTTGAAACCACTAAAGAAAGGAGGAAGTCTGCTGGTTGTGTCACTTTTCTGTGAGAGATAAATGCAACATGAAGGTGTAGAGTTGGGAAATGCATCAAAGGATTCATTCCAGTCATGGCAGACGCACTAGGACTCAAATCTTTTCTGAGAATGCTTTCATGAGTTATCATACCAAGGAATCCTGGTGGTGCAATGGTTAGAATGCAGTATTGTGTTATTGTTGGAATGCGTGCGTGTGCACAATCGTGCCTACCATCCCTGTCCTATTGTCCCCATTTATTTGTACCTATTTCCTGTATTCTTACTCAGGTTTATACTTATACCTATTATCTTGTAAGCGATTGACAAATCAAATAAATAAATAAATAGACTCAGCCTGAAGTCTTGAGTTCAAGCCTGACAGGGCTCAAGGTTGACTCAGCCTGCCATCCTTCTGATGTTGCTAAAATGTGGACTCAGATTGTTGGAGGCAATAAACAAAAATCCGCTACATTTTAAATAACCCAGAGAATGCTGTAAATCACTATGGGGTGGTATATAAAACTAATGTTTTATGCTATGCTGTTGGACTGTAAGCAGCCTTGTGCGGAGGCCAGTAATGTGTCCTGCTGGAGATATGGGGTATTCCACACATTTGGCAGGATTTTTGAGGAATATCTCAAAATGAATACAACCGTTATGAACAAAGTGTAACATATATTGCCCTCAGGGATTCAGTAACCATTCAAAGTTACAAAACCACTGGAATAAGTGCCTTACAACTAGTCCTCACACTTACCATGTTCACAGAATACCCACAGTCATGTGATCAAAATTTAGGCACTTGGCAACTGGCATGTATTTATAATAGTTGCAGTGTCCAGGGGTCATGTGATCATCATTTGTGATCTTCCCAGATGCCTTCTGACAAGCCAAGACAAGTCAATGGGGGAAACTGGGTTCACTTAAAGACTGCATGATTCATTTAGCAACTGCAAAAACGGTTGTAAAATCGGGTGTGAGTTATTTAACAATCACCTTGCTTAGCAATGGAAATTCTGGTCCCAATCATGGTTGTAAGTCAATTATGCAGTGAGCTCAGGACAAATGCACTGAAAGAAGTAGGATGTTAGACATAGAATTTAGGAGACACTTAAAATAGAATAGAATAGAATTCTTTATTGGCCAAGTGTGGTTGGACAAACAAGGAATTTGTCTTGGTGCAAAAAGGCCTTGATATACCCCCCCCAAATGGTATCAATGCTATATGCTGTTCTGTTTTAGTTCCTGTTTTATAGAGATGCTCCAAAATGGTCTCATCTTTGTTTAATCCAGAATGACCTGAAAAGTATTAGGGAAAGGAAAAGGAAAGGTAACTTGATACACATTTATTATCTGCAGGATCATTGTGTGCTTACAATACACACACACACACACAGAGACACAGACACAGAGGGAGGGAGGGAGAGAGGGAGAGAGAGAGAGAGAGAGAGAATTTACCTACATACACAGACAGATCACATTAAATACAGATTTTCTCAAGTTAGGCTTCATTCTTGATGACTTCATGAACCTCTATGGAATTGTCTTGGCTATTCAATGACTCTGACTAGGACTTAGCTTAATTTTCCTGAGAATTCATTGCTTTTCTGGATTGCTTGGCTGGGCTTGCAGAAGATTCACAGATGCTGATACTGGCTCATCTAAATTATGAACTTTACTGAAAACAAAAATGATGCTTCACAAATATACACTGGTAGTTGTTTTCCCACTACCAATGAGAATGTGGAAATGACTTGAGGTTTAAACTCATGGCTTCTTTCCTCCTATTGTACTTACTTGAATGAATGTATACTTAATAGTACTGAAGCCATGTAGTTATTATATCCTTATATAGTAACCATGTCTGCCCTGAGAACTGTTGGTTTCCATCTCGCAATTCATATGCGCAATGGTTTCCCACAACTACTTTGCACTTTGTAGTTTAACCTACATCTTTAGGCTTCCAAGTAATCTTCCTTCCTAGCCCTGATTAGTTCTGAGGCATTCTTAATTTTTGGGAGATCAGCCAGGGTTAGCCCTGGGCTGCCACCTGTTTGTGGACCCATATATAAAAATAAGGCAGAAAAATAGTAAAAAGCATAAAATAAAGCTTGGCAAAAAAATGATGATCCTAATTCCACAGTTATATTACAAACTCTTTATGTTATATCAGAGAGAAGCTGAAATGAAATGCTAGACTCAAGGAACAATGAGCCTTCCATACCCATATTTTTATTCTTATTTATTTTGATTTGTTTCTTTAATTAATACCCCACTTTTTAGCTTGCATGATTGCTCTTAGTGGCTTACAATAATAAAATAAAATACAAAATATGAAAAAAGTCAGTAAAAGTCAATAAAGTTGAAACTCAAATTAAAATCAATATTATTAAAATCAATTTGCAGGAACTGCTGTGTCCCTGAAGGCTTTTTCTCTGCTTATCGTGGTGCTAGTACTTCCTCACTGGGAGCAAGAGATAGGGCAGGGGCAACAGCAGAAAGGTTCTTTCCCTGGACCCCATCAGTCAACATTTTTCAACTAACCGCATCTGCAACATACCTCTTTTAACACCCTGACTGACCAGGTGAAATGGGTTAATATAATTTGGACAAAATGGTTCCCCAGGTAACCTGGTCACAAGCCATAAAAGGCTGTAAAGTGGTAGCCAATACCTTGAATTGTACCTGAAAGCAAACCAGTGCATATAATGCAACTCGCACAGCAGAGGTGTTAGATGTGTAATCCTCAGAACACCGAAGACTCTGCCTGTAGCCACATTCTAATATAGCTTTCAGATACTATTCAAGGGTAGCTCCGCGTAGAACACAATGCATTAGTCCATATGGGGGATGACCAGATCCTGAGCCAGTAGTGGGATCCTACCTTAGTTGCTACTGATTCAGTGGGTGATCGTGTGTGCGCACGAACCTAACAAGCCAATCATCTGAGAAGATGAAGAAACAAAAAACTAGGAATAGCCCTCCCACTTTCTCATGCGCTTTTCAGTCTTTTATCCTCTCAGTGAAATTGTTGGAGGCTTTCCTCCCTCCTCTCAGCTGATCGGAGGCTTTTTTTTTTTTTACTATGGTTCCACCCAACCGGCAGTGATTTTTACTACCGGTTCGGCCGAACTGGGCCAAACCAGTAGCATACTACCACTGGACTGAACAACTGAGTGATTTTTTCTTTTTTTCTTTTCTTTAAACTATATTAGCTTTGATTCATTAACATCTTTAATAACATTATTTTTTAAAAAAATAATAAACTGATTGCTGAATGCCTAAATAGGGTAGAGTTCATACTTTTTGTTTCTGAAGGGTAAAGTCTTTACAACCTAGGGAATAGTTGAATGGCACTTGTCCATCTGAAGGATTGCTTTTTCTACCTTGTATCTGGCCAATGACACAGAACATTTGACCCTTCTCACCAAGTCTTTAACAGGTCCATCTAAGACTTTCACAGGTCTCCTTTATAAATCCAATTTAGGAAAATTTATCCAAGTTACTGTTCTGGTTTCTTATTTGTATCATCTTTTAATTACTAAAACATCATCCACTTTGATTTGTATATTCTTCCTTTTTTGAACTTCTGCATGGGTTCCGAGACTGCAATTCCCACTGCTTTCATTGCAAATCCTTTAGCGGCTCCTAATGCTGCTTCTCACAATGAGACGAAATGGGGGGAAATTCATCTAATTAATTGTTGTGCTTACACTAGCCTTGAACATTTTGCAGTTTAACATACAGTGGCAACCCAAACTGCTTGTGTGACCTTGGCTATCATAATAACCATTGTGTGGTTTGCCTGTTATATGAAAACAACGTTTTGTTTAGCCTGGTCTAGGATTTAATATTTTGTGTGAGCCAGCCGTATAATGCACTAAGAGGGAAAACTGAGATTACTGAAGAATTTTATTTAGTTGATCAACTAAACTACATGAGTTTAGCACTGCTTCATTTCCTCAAGCAAATTGACCAAATTTTAGCAATGGTTGATGGGAACAAAATTGGAATTTCCTCCAAAATCCATATGCCTTCCATTGCAGATTTTGTATGAGTGCATTTGAGTGTGAATCCCTGAATGGTTAGGTGTTACAGCAGTCTCTCCCCAGACTGATCCTTTCCATGTATGCCAGACTGCAGTACTCATTATTATCAGACAGTATGACTATTGGAATGTGTGGAGGTGATGAAACATGTAGTCCAGCACATCTAGACTGAACCAAGGCACTGAGGTAAAAAAAATAGCACAATATCTTTTTTTTTTTTTTTTGGAAATTGGAGTGAAATGCATATCTCATTATTAGGCAGAATTGCCACAATCAAAATTAATGTTCTACCTAAATTTGTTATATCTATTTTAAATGATCCCTATGTTATTAGATATTTTTTTAAAGAGTTTGGACAAAATTATTCTGAAATTCATTCAAGCAGGTAAGAAATCAAGAATTAAAAGAATTTACCTACAAGACAATAAAAGCAGAGGTGGCTTTGGACTCTCTGTCTGGGAGACCTATTATAAAGCAATGACGTTAGTGTGGATAAAGGACTGGATTAAACTGGAAAATAAAAGAATTTTAACACTAGAGGGTTATGTTTTACAATTAGGGTGGCATGCCTTTCTGTGGAACCCAAATAGTAAAAGCCACTCATATTTCTATAGACATACCCTGCATAAATCTTTGATTAAAACTTGACAGATATCAGGACAAATCATTATATTAAAGTCCCGACATGGTTATCAACAATGGAGGCAATGTTCCATCCTAACACAATGGATATTAGTAAAAAGCTTAAATATCCCCAAATTTTAGATAATGAAGGGAAACTTAAATTGATCCAAGATTTAGAAAATCAAGAAATAATTATTGATCGTTGGTCATATTTTCAAATAGCAATGAGATATGAGAGGGACTTAAAAGAATTTGGATTAGAAATAAAAAATACCCAACTCGATAAGATACTCTTGGGCCCAGAAAAAAATCGATATCCAAATTATATAATTATTTACTAGAATATGACTTACCTGAGGAAATCCTGAAAGGATCAATGATAGCATGGGCAGATTTTTTTGGCCACAATATAGATCTAGACAACTGGGAAGAAATTTGGCAGAGAAATCTTATATTAACAAAATCAGTATCTTATAAAGCAGGAGTCGCCAACCTTTTGGACCTCAGGGACCACCAAACTCATTTTAGATCCCAGGGAACACCAACCGGTTCTGTGGGCATGGCCTAATTTGTGGGTGTGGCTTGGTGGTCATGTGACTGGCTGGGCATGGCTTGTATGTAAATATTATAAATATTTATATAAATATTGAATGTTTATAAAAAAGAGCAACTTTTACCCAAAATCCGGCAAAGCAGGCAGGCAGATTGAGCTGCTCACAGAATCACAGATTCATTCAGAGATCTATCTATCTGCCATTGGCTAGCTCAGTCTGTCACATAAAATTTGCTTTCAAGCAAACTCATAAAATTAACTCACAACACACCATGCATGTAAATATTGAATTTTTTATTTTAAAAAAGAACAACTTTTACCCAAAATCAGGCAAAGCAGGCAGATTGAGTTGCTCACAGAATCATTCAGTGATCTATCTATCTGCCATCGGCTAGCTCAATCTCTCAAATTTGCTTGCTGTGAGTCTGCACTGAATTTGCTTTCAAGCAAACCTTCAGTCCTAAGGGAGGTTCGGCTGTGCTGAGCCGAAGATCTAAAGACTAGCTAGAAAGCAAGAAATCCAACCATTTCCTGCTTCCTAGCTAATCTAAATCTTCCAGCACAGCAGAACAGAAGATGGTCAGAAAAAGGAAAAATAACAATTTAGCAGGTAAGTTTACTGGGTAAGGAGTGAGTGGGCGGGGAGGGTTCCTGTGGGCCATGTGGGCGGTGCAACCTTGTGTTTCTACGCAGCCTGGATTAATTGCTTTGGGGGGGTGCTCTGGGGGTGAGAGCAGCCCACCAAAATTTTCTCACGGCCCTCCAGTGGGCCGCGGCCCAGCGGTTGGCAACCGCTGTTATAAAGAAAACTTATATAAAATGATATATAGATGGCACCTGGCATCCTCTAGTTTGGCAAAAATGTATCCAACAGTAAACCCGATTCAGAAACTTGCCATTTCAACTCAGTTGGAAGTCTTCTTCTTACAGAAGGACACTGTAAGAAATAGGATTAAGCTGCTTCAATATAGGACTATTTTATTTTCAGATCCATTGCTTGGTGCATTACCTTCAATGTATAGACATAATCAATTACCTTTTAGCAGTAACCAAATCTCCTTCATAACCAGGAGTATCATTTTAACTATCTGATGCTTTCTTTATTTTAATTGTAGTGGGAATTATTAAAAACCCCTAGGAAAGAGTATTAATATTGAAATTTTTTCTTTCAATAAAATGAACAGTAATCACTGGCTCTAAAACCATAGTGTTTGCCTGTTTCCCATTAATCGGTGAGCATCAGCATCACATACAGGCATATAATCAATTGCATTGCCACTGCAACGTTCTGTCTATATTCTGTATTCTGGTCTTTTGTGCTTCAGACTTCTCAACCTTCTCTTTTTCAAGATCTCATCTATCCCATCCACCCATAAATTTCTTACTCTCAACCATTCACATCTCCTTCTTATATTTATTTTGCAATTTGATCCTTATTCATTCTCCCTATATGACCAAATCACTTCAATCACTTCAGTCATTTAATTTCATATACAATCCACATTTATTCAGCACCCATTTACTCTTGCCTCTGCCTCTTCTTTTATTATTTATATCTTAAGAATCCTATTCCCCTGAATTCAACTTACTTTTATGTTTCACCTGACATACCCAATTTTCATTTCTATGTAAAATAGTAGGCAGAAGAATGCTACATGGCTGTTTTTTATTCTTTCACAACATATTCATTATTTACAATACGTTAATATTACTTAGCTTTTTTACCAGAATTTGCATATTTTAAAATTTTCTATCAGTTTCTACCATATTTAGAGAACATTCTACCCAGATCAATAAATTTATTTTCCAGTTTTTCAACATTCTGAAGACATGACAAAAGCTCCTTAATTTTACAGCCCATGGACAGACTCAACCATGGTTTCAACTGGGAAACTCTGAGCATCATAGATCAAGTTGAACCAAAAACACAAGAGAACTACTGGAAGCTTGGCACTCAAGGCAAATAAGCTATCAACAGGTACACAGAGATAAACTGCATTTACACACAATTCAAAAGAGGCAATGAAAAAGCTAAGAAGGAGGTAAAAAAAGACCAGAATATACCCTCTTCAGCAGCCAACACCCAGATAAGCAGGGATTAACATCAGAAAACCAATTAAACAGAAAACATTACTAATTCAAGAAATTACTAAGAAGAAAACCATACCATAAAATACATTGACAAGCTATAAGCTATAGTATATAAGCAAAGAACAAACTCCACACTCCAGAGGTGGTATTCAGCAGGTTCTGACCAGTTCTGGAGAACTGGTAGCGGAAATTTTGAGTAGTTCGGAAAACCAGCAAACGCCACCTTTGACTGGAGATTTTACAGTATCCTTCCCCTGCCACGCCCACCAAGCCAAGCCCACAGAACTGGTAGTAAAAAAATGTGAATCCCACCACTGCCACACTCACTAGCATAGGTGGTGTTACCTAGTCAGGCAATGAAACATATACAAGCAAATAAATATGCTGAGAGAGCAACAAGGACTCCACAATGGAGAAAGTGGGAGTGTATATCAGTGGTGGGATTCATTTTCTTTTTTTACTACTGGTTCTGTGGGCGTGGCTTGGTGGGTGTGGTAGGGGAAGGATACTGTAAAATCTCCAGTCAGAGGTGGTATTTGCCGGTTCTCCGAACTACTCAAAATTTCCGCTACCGGTTCTCCGGAACTGGTCAGAACTTGCTGAATACCACCTCTGGTGTATATTGACTTGTGATGGGGACTTAACTTGTTAATGGGATATTAATAAAACAAGAAATTATTACTGGACCCAGAAATATTTACTGCAGAATGATATTTTCCAAAGAAAATAGGGAGATTTCAGAGATACTGTTCAAAAATGTTCCAAAGTAGATATACAGAGGACAAAATATGGTTCTGCTATTTTTAATTCAGAGTCCAGACATGTTTGGCAGTTTCTGTTTTTTGTCCCTTAAATTAAGCAAACTACCACAAATTATGGACTTTCATGGCAGTAAGGAGTTCCTACCTCATTTGTTCAACATAATGACCAGTCAAGATTACACAGGACGACTGACAGCTGCAATTTCTTTTCTGTACTTTTTCCTTTTTATTTTTATTCTTTTAGTTTTTTCAGTTTGTATAAATTTTTACTGTTCTAATTTTTTACATTTTAAAATGATTATTGAAAACATTACAAGGGAGCACTCCCCAAGATTAAGTAAAATGGTCCCAAAAAGAGAGAGAAGGTTTCATGAAATAATTTGCTGCTAAAGTATTTAAACAGAAACTGGTCTTAACTTACTATGCATACAAGATGTGGGGAGGCTTGTGATCATTTTAGAGAGCAAGTAATGAAAATGATACCTCATGATTTCTCATAAGCGTGGCGAGTGTGAGTCTATGTTGCTGATGAGGTTGACATCCAATATATTGACCTCTACCAATAAGTTACAATAGCATCTCTCTGGGTGGTTCAGAATTATCTCATTTATGGGTAAAATGCAATCACATTAGTGCCTTTAGGTAGCAGCCACTTAGCAAAGAATAGACTTTTCATATCCTCTGTAGAATGGCTCATGTATATAGGAAATAGTGAGAATCTGAATACTTAGTGTGCATTGTGTGGGCTGAAAAGCAAATATGCAGTTAGGGTTTGGATTATTTTGCTGCCATCAATGACACACACACACACACACACACACACGTGTGTGTGTGTGTGTGTGTGTGTGTCTATACCACCTTTATTATTTTTTATAAATAACTCAAGTGAACATGCCTAATTCTCCTTCCTCTTCCTATTTTCTCCACAACAATACTATGAGAAAGATTGGAATGGGAGAGAATGACTGGCGCCAGGTTATCCAGCCAGCTTTTGAATTTAACATTTTTTTTTAAAAAATAGTTGCCTTCTTGGCTACTTTGTAAAGGACTTAACCTATGAGGTTTTGTAAAACTGCAGAACCAAGATATTTTTTTCTAGATTAAAAAAAATACTTCAAAAGTCAAGATTATTGCTATCATCTGCCAATGCAAATCAGATGACATGTTGGTGACTGATACTTCCTTGAAGCAATTTGCAGACTCTGGGGCCTTTGAATGTGTGACATGCTCTTTTGAATGGCTGAACAAATGCTACAGGCCTCTGCTACAAATCGTATATTACAATTTTACCAGATTGCAAACAAGAACAAGTAATACTCACCTGGTCATCTGAAAATAATATATCAAGGTTTTGGGGACATACACTTCTATTTTTTGTGCTCCTTGATTACAACTATCCATTACTTTATTGTGGCCTAAAATGAAGCTTGACAACCAACTTCCTGTGATAAAAAGGGATGTTTATCTTTGATCAATTTTGATTTCAACAATAATACTATTGATGGTGTTCTGTCGCCAAATAAGAGACTCGCAGACCAGAGTTGAATTCAGCTCTTTAACGCAATTCAGTAACTTCAACTGCAGTTGAGCCGTGGCAGCCCCTTTTATAGCGGCTGCTCCTTGGCTAGCAACCAATAACATTTATTTAAACTTCCCGCCGCTATAGGTGGCCAATCAGATACTAATGTTACTAATCAATCGTATCATTGTTTCTGCTAACCAATAGGAACATCATCCTAGAAGCCTTTATTTAAATATACTACACCTGGAATGTTTGCTCACCAGAATATAATGGGGCTTGTCATAAATTACCATGATTAAATGTTGTGCAGTAACAACACAAAGGAAGTGCCCATCATTTGATATTCTACAATTTCAATAAAAACATATAGTGCAATTTGTTGAAGCTTCTGGTAATATTTGTTGTAAAGGGAAATGTTTTAAAATGGCATCCAGGGAAAAGTACTAATGCACATCTAAGCTTTTCCTTAGCTAAACAGATCAAACAGATAATCAGAGTCGGAAGGGACCTTGTAGGTCATCTAATCCAACCCCCACACCCAAGTGGGAGACCCTATACCATTTCTGACAAATGGCAGTCCAATCTCTTCTTGAAAGTATCAAGTGATGGAGCTCCCACAACTTCCAAGGGCAAGTTGTTCCATTGGTTGATTGTTCTCACTGTTAGAAAGTTTCTCCTTATTTCCAGGTTAAATCTCTCCTTGTTCAGTTTCCATCCATTATTCCTTGCCTGGCCTACAGGTGCTTTGGAAAATAGCTTGACCCCTTCCTCCCTGTGGCAGCCCCTCAAATATTGGAAGACCTCTATCATGTCTCCCCTGATCCTTCTCTTTACTAGACTAGCCAAGCCTAGTTCCTGCAACCATTCATTGTATGTTTTAGCCTCCAGTCCCCTAATCATCCTGGTTGCTCTTCTCTGTACTTTTTTTAGAGTCTCAAATCTTTTTTATAATGTGGTGAACAAAACTGGATGCAGTACTCTAGGTGTGGTCTTACTAAGGCTTTATAGAGTGGTATTAGTACTTCGCTTGATCTTGATTGTATCCCTCTGTTAATAAAACTTAGGATTGCATTAGCTTTTTTGGCTGCTGCTGCACACTGCTGGCTCATATTTAGCTGGTTGTCCACTAAGACTTCAAGATCCATCTCACAGTTACTGCTATTGAGCCTGGTTTCATCCAGTCTATATGTGTCTTTTTGGTTTTTCTTGCCTAAGTGTAGGACTTTACTTTTCTCTACATTGAATTTCATTTTGTTAGATATGGCCCAGTGTTCTAGTCTGTCAAGATCCATCTGGATCTTGAGCCTATCTTCTTGGGTGTTAGCTATTCCTGACAACTTAGTATCATCTGAAAATTTGGTAAGTTCCCCTTCTATTCCCTTATCTAAGTCATTAATGAAGATATTGAAGAGTACTGGGCCTAAGACAGAACCTTGTGGCACTCCACTGCTTACTTCCCTCCATGTAGATTTAGACCCATTAAGGACTACTCGCTGTGTACGGTTTGCCAACCAGTTGCGAGTCCATCTAGTGGTGGTGCTATCTATTCTACTTTTTTTTCTAGCTTACTAAGAAGTAGGTTGTGGTCTACTTTGTCGAATGCCTTGTTGAAATCTAAATATATTATGTCCACAGTATTTTGCTGGTCTACTAATGTAGTCACTGTGTTGAAGAATGAAATAAGATTGGTAGAATGCCATGTGTTTCAACTCTTTAAGATTCATTTTCTGAATTAGTGGATCATATTGCAGGGACATTTTAGGTCCATCCTTGGCATCTAATATAAGTTAGTTCATGTTTTCTGGGAGGCTGGCATACGGTCTGCTTCTCAAAGCAAAATCCCACCTCTTGTTTTCCTTAGTAATTTCAAAACATGCATCTGAGGTTAATGTGTTTCAGCTGTGCAGTTATTGTAACTCTACTAGTCCTACATGAAATGGGAAGATCCAGGACTTTGCTAATTGAATTATAAAATTGGAAATGTTTCTGGGGAAAGCTGCTGTCAGTGCATTGCTGGATAGAATCTTAGTAATCACCTGAAAATGATGTGTCCCAGCCTCTTTAACATGACTCTGAAAATTGTTTTTGGAAATTTTATATTCCTATATATTTTCTCTGTTCATTTTATTACTACTATTCTTCTAGAGCAAAAAAAAAAAAAAAGCATCTTCTCATTTCCTTTGTTTTAAGGAAATTGTTTGGGGCTATCAAAAAGAGATGTGGTGGTGCAGTAGTTAAAATGCAGTATTGTAGACTCTGCTCACTGCCAGGAGTTCAATCCTGACCAGCTCAAGGTTGATTCAGCCTTCTATCCTTCCAAGGTTGGTAAAATGAGGACCCAGATTGTTGGAGGCAATATGCTAATGCTGTAAACTGCTTAGAGAGTGCTATAAAGCACCGTGAAATGGCATAAAAGTCTAAGTGCTATTGGGATTGTTATCTTTGTTTTAGAAAAGGATATGTCTACCATCACACTTTCCTTTTTCTTGTTTGTCTATCCTTAAATTTCCCTCCCTGCTTTCCCATTGTCATTCCAATGCATCCTGACTTTACTGGATCTTTGCCTCAGCACTCAAGATATTCATTGTTCCAGATGGAGCTTATCTAAGTTTCACTTTTAAATGATCATAAATATACATTATTTAAAACTATTTATATTCCTCAAGACTTTTGTCACATGCCTGTGATTTGGGTCCAACTCTGTTCCAAGTCAGGGTTAAGAGAATCTCTTGATTGCTAAATTTTATTAGGATGTTACTTCTGTCATTATTTCTGTGATTTCTTTGTTTGCCTTGTCTTATTGATTCAAATTCTTGTTCTATATGAGAAATTATTGAAAACCCATATCAATGTTTTAGGGGAGGATGACTATAGCAATAACTTCATGTGTGATGGGTAGCAAATAAAATAAATAAATAAATGTAAAGAGAGAGATGCCCATGCTACATTTCTTGCAATCCCAGAATTTAAAATAAAATAGCTTTGCCTTTCTACATTGCCTTCCCTCCCCTCCCCCCAATTTTATCCCTGTGCTGTTGACTAGCAGGAACTTTTTAGAACTCATAAAGGTAAGACAATCTTTTACAGGGTCATCTATTTCACATATTCATCTGTGTAAGTGTGTGTGTGTGTGTGTGTGTGTGTGTGTGAAGAGAGGGTTGAGCTGAGAGTTCTTCTACAACAAGAAGCTGGGCAGATTTTACATTTCCCAGAATTTCTGAAGCATTATTTGACCATTTCCAAGAGAATGCAATCAGTTTAGCAAGATTCTTGGAATTAGGCATGCAGCAATAAAGAAGTAACCTTGATCAGCTCAAGGTGTTATTCTGGTTCTGTGTGTAACAGTATACCACTCTTTCATCTCTTGCTCCAATTTTTTGATAATGAATATAGTATGCATATTGGTTTGCTGATAGCCTTTTCCAAACCTCCCCTTCAGTCTGGATGCTCTGATAATATCCTTACCTAAAGATCTTTCTTCTTCATTGTGCCTTTTAAATTTTCCCCTACAATCTTGCTCACACATCTTATTCTTTCAATGGGTTTACAATGCCAGGAACAGCCCAGATGCTTTATACTATTGTGGAACTGAAGAATGTTGTCCAAAATGTCCATGAATCAGAGGATATCATTAACTAAAATAGCTCAGAGTTTACTTTTTAGCAAGACAACTATGAAAAACGCCTGCCATCGCTGACCTAGGATGGATAGTAACATTTTACTTTTAGAAAAACTGACCTTTGGCCAGATTTATGAAGGGTATAACTCACTTCCCTGAAAGCCAAGTTTAGCTGTATTTTCTACCATTGAAATAATGAATTCACACCCTCATAACTCTCTATATGGTCATCTGCACCCCATGAATCAGAGGCTCAATCACCAATTCAAGTAGCATTCTGGATGGCTGGGGAATTCTGGGAGTTGAAGTCCACATGTCTTAAACCTGCCAAGGTTGAGAATCACTGCTCTAGATCAAAATAAAAACAGGCAGCCTGAATAAAATCTCAACCACATTCTAGATTATAAAAGTCCTCAGATTTATGACAGCAACAGTCATCGGAGTAATATAAACAGATCCTCTTTGAACTGTATGCTTCATAGACAGCATTAATTCTGAGATTGCAAAATATAAATCAAATCCTTTAGGGTGAAGTCCAGCCACTGGTATTTACATAACAAGGAGTAAAAACCAATTACTTACCCACCAGGAGTCCTTTATAGGGAACTTAAGGAGGGGTCTGTTCACCATTTAACAGGCTGCCTTGTAAGTACTATGTGATATTTATTTATTTAAGCAATTTATATGGCTGCCCATTTTGCTAGTGCAGCTCTGGGCAACTAATAATAAATTAAGACAAAATAAAACAAAGCAATCTTCCAACCAAACATCAAAACAATTCTAATTAATTAATAGTAATAAATGTGCCACAGATCTAAATAGATTTTTTCCCCATCTTATGGTCAATAATGAACAAACAACAACAGTCAAATCAATTAATAACCAGGTCTTTTGTGTCTTGCAAAAGGCCAACAGGGTGGAGGTTATTTAGTTTTAGCCCTGTTCCAAGACATTAGAATAGGTGATTGACTTTGTTTCCTTTAGCTTTTTTTGGGGAAAAAAATACCCTTCTAATCAAAAGCCAGAACAACTTATTTTAATTGTTTAAAATGCACTTAGGATTCCCCTTCATGTAACAATGAATCTCAAACATTGTCAGCACATCCAAGTGAGAAAAGGGAAGGATAAACCAATTATAGCATCATTAGTTTTATTTATTTATTTTACATTATTTGTGCTGTAACAAATCTAATTAGTTTATACTTTAGAGTGGCAGATTTTGTTAAATTCCTGCTGAGCTGAGCCAGACTTTTTCTCCCCACTCAGGAAGCAGAGCATCTGTCTAGGGAACATGACTGCAAGCAACTCATGGGCTCCATTCAGTAGTGTTCGAAGGAAGCAGCATCCTGTTTCCTTTGCCAGGGCATCATGTGTTTTCAGTGACCTCCAAATGCAGTTTTGAAGGCATGAAAAATCCCTGTGCCATCTCGGCTCCAAAAGTCATTAAATATGAAAAGAACTGCAAGTTCAGATGCACCGAGAAAAAAGAGCATCAGCAATTTGTGACAAAGCCCTAAATCTGCCTATGTTCCTTGAATGATGAATGTCCAGGAGACTATCAACAGCAGTAACATGTCATATCAGATCCTTTTTAAAATACACAATCAGATTTTTTGTCTGTAGCCTCTCCTTGGAGGAATTGCTCGACACTGCAAACCTTCAGTATGAAATATGAAATGCACTTCATCTCACGGGTAGGACTGAATAAACCCTTTATCCTTGAGGGAAAGATAAGCCACAGTTTGTCTCACTGTGAAAAATGAGCTCCATTGGCATTTGTGGAGGCTCGATGCAGTGGGAGCATCACATTGCTTCATCAGCAAAGAAAAGTCGGCAGGGATTTGAAGCACTCGTTCCCTGTAGAAGATTCAACCCTGCATGTCATAGGCAGCTTCAACAGAGAACTTCTCTAGTGGAGACTTTATGGAGTTCTGGAGTTCTCCATTTCAACAGGAGACCAAGCAAAACTGGTGGGGAATGCAGGCACTGCACAGCCCGAGTTGTAGTATCACTTGATCCCATAGTCACATCTGAGGCAGGAACATTCCCATCCCTGCCCCCTTGCCAGACTCCAGTGATCTTTCCCTGGTCTTACAAAACACAGCAATTTTGAGGGAGCAGAGAAGAATGTTTCAATACAGAGGAAATTATAAATGAAGAAGGCAGCACTGAAATACTAGATGACATCACGCCAAAGGGATCGGTACAATGCTGAGCTGAAGACTTGAAAGCTGAGCAAGGACAAAGCAGAAAAAGGCTGCCTTCTCTTCCCTGTCTCTGGAGAGTAAATTGGGCATCTGTGTCAATCTTGAGCAAACATCTTGTGACGATTAATGATGTGTCCTAGCGAGGGAAAGAAAGCCAGGAATCCTGGGAGATCACGAGAAAGACACAGCTTCATTGTGGGGATGATGGAAGAAGGAAGAATAGAGGGGATGAAGGGACAATTCATTCTGAAGAGTAATGCGGGGAGCAATGAATCCCCAAGGCAGGGGAGTTGGAGCAAGGAGCAACTATTATTAGAATTCAGTATCCGGTGTCTCTTTATTGGAGTTACAAAGGCAGAGTGAATAGGAAATAATTTTATGAATGTATTTTTCCTTTCAAAAAATCTATTGCTGTTATTACTGGCTGGACAAAGCAAGTTGGATTTGTCACAAGAGAAAACTTTGTGCTGCAGAGGCAGTGCGATTCTCTTTGTCCTAGAGAAATCATGATGTAATTTCCTTCCATAAGTCACTCTGTGTACTTCTTCCCTCTTATCAAGTGGCAGAGAAGCCTCTGTCAGTTTTTTTTTTTTTTTCAAAGGAGGTCAGAACAGGTAAAGCAAATAGTTGTGGTCCTTTTACATTCATCTTCAAAACAAAGGGATCTGACTGCTTCATGATTTAAGCGATTTTGGACTGAAATTCAGGTGCATTTATTGATCCCAGAAGCTCATAAAAATGGCCTTGAAAATTATTTCATTAAGGGGTAACATTATGGGAATATATTGTAACTGTAGGCTGAAATGAAAGGTATATGTTTTAGAAAATACTTCCAAGATTGCAGTTAAATTAGTGGAAACAAGAGGTACTATAATTATTCTGAATATAAAGATATAAGGATCAACAGTGTCCATAGCAAACAAGATGACTATACTGGGTTTCGTATCACAAATCACTAGTCGAACACTTCACAAATGTTTAGGACTACGTGAGGTATTGGAAGATTATGCAAGCAGATCCCAGTAAGGTTCTGCAACTGACCAATGGTTATTTTGTCAGTGCCAATTGTTTTTAAGTGCTTGCCTAGGTCTTAGGCACAGCACCCAGTGTTCCAAGTACCACTGGAACCACCTGCACTGGTTTCTGCCAGAGTCTCTTTAGTTCGATTCTCAAGTCCTGATATCTGGTGATTTTTTTCAAGTTGTTTCTCATTGATTCTGCTGTCACCAGGTATGGCAATGTCGACGATCCACACTTTTTTTCTTCCCCACAATCATGATATCCGGGGTATTGTGTTCCAAAACTTTGTCAGTCTGTATATTGAAGTCCCACAGTACTTTTGCATGCTCATTTTTGACCACTTTTTCAGGGTTATGATTCCACCAGTTCTTTGCTACAGGCAGATGGTTGCGACACAAGTTCCAATGAACCATCTGAATGACTGTGTTATGACGTTGTTTGTAGTCAGTCTGAGCGATTGACTTGCAACTTATTGTTGTTGCTGTTGCTATTATTGCTATTAGAGGGAGTCCTTGATTTATGGCCACAATTGGGACCTGAATTTCCATTGCTAAGCAGGATGGTTATTAAGTGACTCGCACCTGATTTTATGAACTTCCCACCAGTACAGTTGTTAAGCAAAATCATTCAGTTGTTAAGTGAATCATGTAGTTAAGCAAATCCAGCTTTCCCTCTTCACTTTACTTGTTGGAGGCCAACTAGGAAGGCTGCAAATGGTGATCATGTGGCTCCATGATCCTGTAAACTTCATAAATACATGCCAATCATCAGGAACCTGAATTCTGATCACATGACCATGGTGATGTTGCAACAGTTGTTAGGGCAACAACCAGCTGCCTCTTTTTTCAGTGCCATTGTAACTTTGAACAACCACTAAAAGAATGGTTGTAAATTGAAGACTACCTTTATGTACAATATTCTTGCAAAATACTGTATGTTAAATTTAGTCTTAAAAGTCTAAGAGTTTACACAAGTAGAATCTTGGTATATAAAAATAATCAAGCTGGACAAGTTTCAGTTAGAATTTCAATATTTTATATGCTACCACAGATTTATGTTCAGGAAGAGCTCCATGATAGGGACCAAATCTATTTTGGATCATTTAGAAAAATATTTTGATATTTTTTAATGAAGGTTTTTTTTTTAAAAAAACAGTAGAACAGTATAAGAGCTGTATATCTTATTACCAAGGATAATCATTCTTTACACGCTCCTATTCAGCCTGTAGGAGATTTCATCATCTCTTTGCTTTTAGGAGCTGTTTCTGTTAGAGCAAATGATGAAGGAGAAAAGTCTTCACATGGTCTCATCCAGCCTGGTCTACCACTAGTTAAATAGCTTTCTTTCTTTAAGACATAAGGGAAATTTATTCTGTAAGCTTCCCAGAATCTCTTTCAATGAGATGAGTGGCAAATAAACGTAATAAATAAATAAATAAAACTTCCAATCTGTCTGATGATTCTGTGTTGTGCTTTCTACTTTTCAACAATGAAAAATCTCTTCTATCCTTATGTAACTATATACTACCAAAATTACTGCATTTGTTTGTCTGTTTGTAATCTTCAATTAGGTGAAAGAATGCATCATAGGGCAACAGGTTTTCAACAATATACAGTACCTCAAATGGGCTAACTTATAAAATGCCAGGAGCCATTACTTCTATGGGAATAAATTTTGATAAAGTTATGGAAGTGTAAACTTGATCATGATTGCTCCCTGCCAACCAGCACAAAGACTTGTAGGAAGCTTATAGGTGACATTGGCAATGGGGAAGCCAGCAGGGAAGATTGCAAGTTACTTGGATAAGTTTTCACTGATGCAGTCTCCTAGCTCCTCTGCATTTGTGCTATAGTAACTAATTATGCACATTTCTTGACCCATGTGGCACCTCCACATGCCTTCCTGATCCATGCCATATCTCTCGTGCACCCTACACCTTCATCCACTCTTCCTGACCTGTGTTGCATTCCTGTGCATGCTCTGCAGCCTCCAAAATACTTCTTATACCCCTTTACACATCTCTATCCACTCTTCCATACTTTTGCCACATCTCTGCATACCTATGTGGTGCCTATTCATTTTTATTAAGTCAGTGGGGAGCCAGCAGGAAACTTAACGTTGCTGGAAAAAATAGGGAGGGAGGGAAGAAGGGAGGGAGGAAGGAAACTCTCTGATCTTTCCTTCCAGCTTCCCACAAGTAAACTCAATTGGTAACCCAATAGGAAATTGGAAGTTACTACCACCCCCACAGATTATTTTGCCCACCCATGGTTATTCTATTTCTGTTTAAGTAAGGAACTATCTTTGATACTAGGATGTCATGGGCTGTCTAGTTTCTTAATAAATGTAGCTTTTATATCAAATACAATTCGTTGCTGTGACCATTTGTTGATAGCTAGACTAAGCCATCCTCTAAATTCAAGATAGCTTTTATGAGTACTTACCTTTTTTCAGTGAGCTACTCTGCAAATTAATGATGTGATCTATAGATAGTATACTTAATCACTGCCACTTAATCACTTAGTACTGTTTCATCACTTGGTTTATGTACAGCAGTGTATCCTCTAACAAGGACACCTGCCAAATTCCAATCTTTAACACCTTACAAAGATTGATATATTTAAAAGAGAGAGAGAGAAAGAGGGAAGGAGGGAGGGAGGGGGAGGGAGGGAGAGAGAAGACCAGATTTCTGAGTTAGATTTAGCTTCTGGTGTTCATATAATTATTTTGGCTATAATACTGGAGTAATTTGACATGGTTTCTTCCAGTTTTTTTCTTTACAGTGTAACCTATTGCCTGGAATGCCCATCCAAGTATTATCCTTATCTGATCCTGCTTAGCTTTTCAAGGTCAGCTAGGTGCTGCCTCCTAGTTCGATGTCATTTAATTATGTCATGATAACAAAATGCTAAAAAATGGTAAACAGTAGAATACAGAATAAAAGCTAAGTGGATAAAAAGAAACTATAGAAAAGCCAATAATTATTATCATCACACTCTTCATCATCACACAATCAAAACCAATCTAGATTGGAAAAAAATATATAAATGCATTTGTAATCCACATTCAACAATTTTTATCTGAAAAGGTAGTGATATAATATGTTGGGGGTTTCAGATCTAGTATTGATCCTTCTATTGATTTTTTTAAAAATATATTTTAGATATACTGCTAGATATACAGAGATATTTATTATCATATTAAAGAGCTGATATGGAGAGCACAGTTGCTTCTAGGATAGCAAATTTATATATCTTCTATTTAGAAACAATTACATTCAATCAAGGGAAAATAATCTGTGCAGCATATGTCATTCTGAAAAATATATTGATGATGGATTGTTACACTGCTACCATTTTTAGATATTATAAAGGAAGTGAGCACATTTGTGGTGGACACAATTTGTGAAAAATGCTACTCTAAACTCACTGATAAAAAGTAAAATGTATTCTTGTAGTGCTACAGCAATAACTGCCCTATAAATTAAGGAATAATTTACAATCTAGTCACTTTTAAGACTAGAATATTGATGTATTGAAATATGTCTAATCATTGTGCATTGCAGTATTCTGCAGATGGAAGAATATTAGAACCGGTAATGTGGGAGATGGGGAGAATCCTAGAATGGAGAGGAGGAAAAATAAATTATCATATTTGATCTTTGGGAGACAATACAGTAGATTGTTTTACTAGAGCATTGGTATCAGTGGTAGAATTCAAATTTTTTTACTATTGGTTCTGTGGGCGTGGCTTGATGGGCGTGGCAGGGGAAGGATACTGTAAAATCTCCAGTCAGAGGTGGTATTTGCCGGTTCTCCAAACTACTCAAAATTTCCACTCCCGGTTCTCCACAACTGGTCAGAACCTGCTGAATACCACCTCTGATTGGTATTTAATTCAAAACATTTCAGTGTACCATATTAGGATACCATGGTTCTTTAATGTGACCAATAAATCAATCCATTTACATATAACTTAGAATAGGATAAGGCCCACTTTTATTTATAACATGCGGCCTCATTGAAAAAAAAATTAACAGTTGATATAAAATGATCAAATTTTGCTTTGAGAACTGTTATGTATCAATCTACATTTGCTTAAATTCATGCAATTTTGTATTTCTATTTTGTACAGTAGCATTCCAACGGTCTGGAATTTGCTGTAAATCTCCTTCCCATTCTCCATTGTGGTGGAGATAGCATTCAGGATTAGGTGATCAGTCTCTGCCTGTGATTGGACTGAGTCTGTCAAAACTTTGATCACACTCACTCTGCTGCTAGGGATCTCCCCAGAAATTGCCTCAGTCAGCTTGTTGGATGATGTGTTAATTTCTTCTCCTTAGCAAATTTAACAAATCCTTTCAAATTGATTGGAAAACTAGGAATAAAATCACCAACCCTGAATTCTATTGCAAGCCGGACCTGGTCTACCGCTTTGACAGCTGTCATATGGCAGCGTGGCCGGGGCTCTGCCCCGGTCATTGGACGTCTGATCGGCTGAGGACCAATCTACAAGGTACTGAGGTTCTGATTGCCGGAGGAGTTTGAGCATTGTTCCGGAGATGCAACTCTAATATTATGGTATCCATGTGTTTGAAGCAGACCTTTTCTTTGGGGGCCTAGGGGAATAGAGGCAGATCTGTACTTTAATTAGAAATTCATAGGTATGTTGTACATCAAATTTTATGAAGATACTCTTTAATTGTGATAATAGACTACACGGTACTTCAAGTTAGAAGGATTACATTCATTTTATAGTCATTTGAGAAGGATTAGTGCTCACTAATGACTCCCGCTGACATCTGATAAAGAATCCTTCCTGAGAAATGTGAAACCAAAATGAGAAGCCATCAACCCATTCCTTATTTATTGCATGGATGGTTTGGGGAAAATTATATGCGTGCTTAACCTTTACATTAGTGTAATATAATACTAATTGTATATAATTGTCTCTCTTTAATTGTTGAATAAATAAGACCTGATAGAATAAAATTTTTCTTCAGGCCAGAGGTAAGATGTCACAGCAATTAGCTTTGAGAAGACTATTTGCTTGCCTATTTCCCTTGCTTGGCCCATCCTGAAGGATAAGCATTTCAAAATGGTTCTGAAGAAGTAATTTGGACCCTCAGAAGACATGAACATAGCACCTCTTCTGTTTTCTGACTTCTTCGTGTACCTGAAAAAAAATATTGTTGCTTTAAGGAGTCAGCTTGCTAAAGTAACTGTTAACAGAAGCATTTTGGTTTGAATACTGAAGAAAAAGATGGCTACTTTAGGCATGCAATGAGTTTAAAATATCTACCCAGCTTCAAAGCACAGTAAAGAAGGATGTGCTTGATAAATTAAATTCCCAGTTTGATCATTTTGGAAGATTTCATTATAAAGTTTTGTTTCATTGTTTTTCCCATTCACAGTGACTTCTTTCCCCTTTGGAGTTAAGGAAAGAGAACGTGCTTCATATATAATACAAAGACATAATAGAATTGCTCTGCTAAATTAACTTGCAAGAACTATACTTTCTTGTTAGATCCTTTTGCTTTTAAGAGATGTTGTGTGTTATTTTGCTGTATTTTATATGGTTACCGGAAAACTGTATCTTGTGTTGCATTTTTCTGGTTGTGGAATTCCTATTTTTGTTGGTTATCCCATATATTTTAATTTTACTTATATTTGTTCTTCTGTTTGTTCCTCTGCAAGAACTAGGAATTAAGATCTGAATTCATAAAAAGTAAATAGCAGCTACAAATTAAAATTTAATTCATCCAAAATACAGATGCATTCATTCTGGGTCCAGAGGATTGTCGGTGAGAAAGATGCTGTTCAGATAGCATCTGCCTTTGTAATTGAAAATCCATGATGCACTATACATATTGCTATTTAGGCACATATTAAAAATATTTTATTTGATTATATCTGATTTGGAGCAATGAGCTATTGATATAGCTTATCCAGGTCACTGGAGCAAGTTATCCCTGAAGCAACTTGACCATTGTTGAGTTGTCCTGCAATAATTTGACAGCAATGAATTGGCAGAGGCAACTTGGTAGTGGCGAGGGTCTGCTATGAGCGGCTGCCTCAATCTGGCCACACCAAGTTGTCCCATTCTGCTATGTTGCTCAGCAGCACAAGAATGAGCCCAGTGAGTGTTTCCGTCTCTTCTCCTTCCTTCACTTTTTAACATTGTCTATATGCAAGTGAGTGTCCCAAAGAAATCAGTTTGATCATTAAGGTGGCCTTTTGTACATACCTACTTAGGAGTAAATTCCATTGAATTGCATTAAAGGAAAAGGAATACCTTACAGACAACTTTACTGATTTCATCTAAGGGATAATATTTCTTAGGGAAGGGAAGGGGAGGGGAGTGGGGGAAGAGAAATTTCCAATACTCCCTGCCAGATTTCCACAAAGAAACTCAATGGGGAAGCTAGGAGGAAGTTTGAAGTTGGTCCTGCTCCCGCTGTTTTTATGCCCTTTCTTGGTTATTCTGTTTTGCTGTTTAGTAAGGAAATATCCCCCTCCCTTTCCTTCCTTTCCCTTCCTTTCCCAGCAGGCAGGTAAGTGGCTACTGCTGGGTGATGGAAGGGAGTGTGGGATTGTGAGACTGGCTGGGAAACCGTAACAGGACATTGAAAAATAAAAATCATGTAAGTGTAGCAGCAGGCCAAAAGCACAGCAGCTGCCATTAAGTAGTGAAGTGGCAACTTCCCCAAGTTTCATTCCCTTGGCAGTTGTGGGTCTTGGATTTTGGACGCATCCTTTTGAGGTTAAAGTGTTATCAGATGATGCACCATTTTGCCAGTGCGATATTATGATGAGAGTTTTAGTAGTATATAAATCCTAAAATTGCCGGTTGAGCTTTAAAATATCTTAAACCATTTATGACAACATGACTTTGGATGCATAAACATCCCTTTAATATGCAACAAAAAAATAAAAAAAAATTGAAGTAGGCTAAATGATGATCTCTGCTTACAAGTAGCATCAATTGCTCCAAATATTGAACAGTAATCCATGAAAAGCAATCACATCCAGTCACTGAACAATGATTAGTTTTACCTCCTTGCTAATTGTAAAATTCGATTTTATTTTTTTTGTACTTTGAAATATTAATGTTGCATTTTCAATAAATAGTTGACTGTTTGTTTTATTGATTTTTTTCAGTCATCAGTGTTTTGCCTCTTGGTCAGATCATCTGGACTTTTAAATTTTTTAAATGAACAATTTTAACAACCTGAAAAAATTAGAAAATCTCTGTCCTAAGGTGTTAAAAAAACATGGAATAATATTTTACAATTATAAAATCAGATGTTTGGGAGGTTATTTTAGGCATCTTACCAACAGATGCTTAACAAAGGATAGTTGTCAACTTTTTATGTTAATGGTGCAAAGATTTCTGTTTATGCATGCTTTAAACATATACTTTTGTAGCTTCTTACTGGTTGAATATTGAAACAAGATCTCTGAAGAATATTAAGATTCAAAGAAGTTAATGCAATGCTGAATTACAGTCCCTCCAAAAAAGGGGGGGAGGGGTTCCATTTATAAAGTACTTTGGATTTACTTTACTCTTACAAGTTTCTATGTAGTATTTTAATGTTTGTTATTATTTATACATTCCTATATAAAACCTACATTTTTGTGCAATTGAATATGCTGCATATTTTTTTCCTACCTTCTATTTTCCCCACAACAACTCTGTGAGTTTGGGCTTGGGCTTAGGAAGTGTGACTGGATTGCAACTCAGCAAAATCACTCAGCCAATTTCTATGCCTCGGGAAGGACTGGAAATCATGCATAAATTGACCACTATTGTCCTTATTTTTAGCAGATAATGGATCAGGTAGCATAGCTATGACTAAGGATAATAATCTATTCCACACCCTCTCTATCTTATGAAAAAGTGTTTTGTGAAAGTCTCAGCTGACTAAAGTAATACCTTAAAGCAGAAGTCAAATTTGATGGTCTCATCTGTTGACAGCCATGGCATTTGGAAGATTATGACTTGGAATATAAAGGAATAAATGGAATGAGTATGAGTTAACAGATGAATGTGGGGTAGAAAAATAGATGTATTTTGGACTTCCGGTTTGAGCTTCTTCAGCGACAGACCGAAACCTTGTCTCTGCGAGGCTTTGATCCGTGGTCGCCGCTGGAGCGCCCAGAGCCGGCTGGTTTTGGGGCTAAGCCATCCCGTAGAGGTGGTGAAGAGGGGGGGGGGAGACTGCAAGCAGGGTTGAGGAGAGCTGCATCTCTCCTCCCCAGCTGGCCATTACTCCCTTTCCCAAAGGTGGTTGCAGCAGTGGTCAGAAATGGCCACCACAAAGAAGAACTCAACTGGAAAAGAATGTGCAGGAGGAAGATAAAAAGAGAAAGTTTTGGTTGACCGGGTCAAACAGCAAAAGCAACAAATAAGGTACCCTGTAATTGAAACTGTTAAAAAACAATAACATTGTTCCCTAAGAAGATTTTTAAGCTGTGAAGGAGAGAGAAAAGGGAAAAGATTTGGTTTTCTCCTTTTCCTATATTGACAGCTAAGAGACTTAAGCAAGAAATTGGAAAAAAATCCACTTTGACATCAATAGGCATTTATTGCTGAAAATAAAAAGTCAAAGGGATAATAAAGATTTTTGGATAATTAAAAGCTTTTGAAAACAGGAAAGGAGAGAGGAAGAATAAAAGGGCAGGATCTGGAAGGGAGGAGACTGCCTGGAATTAAAAAAGAACTTACAGCAAAATCTCAACAAGACTTCCAAAAGATACATTCTTACTGAAATATCGCAACAAAAACCCCAGGAAGAGAAAGTCAAAAAAGAAATAAGAAGATATAACTCGGGACTATCTGGATTACTTGATGATTTCTGGATTCTTGGTTATTGTTTTGAATGACTAAAATCAATCGGGTGGTTGTTTAAAACTGTTTAAAATGGCTCCACTTTTGGAAGAACTGAAAATGGAACTTAAAAAGTACAAAGAAGATGCACAAGAAGGGAGAGGTTCTTTTGGCTTGTATTTCAGTTTTTAGAAATGGAGAGTTGGAATTATGAGAAACAACAAGAAATGCCTGCAGAACAAGAAGATTGTGACAAAGAAGAAGCCATCTTTAATGAACAAGTAATCTTAGATGGGGGGAAAAAAGGAAAGGGGAGAAAGAGAATGGAAAGTTTAAGATTGGGAAAAACAACTCCAAAAAAAAAAGTGAAAAATAAGTATAAAATCAGAAAGCAACAGAAGAGGGAAATGCAGAAGAGAGAATTAGAACTAGAGAGACAAGGGGGTAAAAGGGGGAGGGAGAAGATGAGAGTGAAGAAAGAAAGGAAAAGAAGTTATAAAGGGCAGAAGCAAAATATAGAGAAACAGGGTCTATTTAGAGATAATGGGTGAAAACTTAATGGGAAAAGGGATTCTGCAAAGGTACATGAGATAGTATGGTTATATTAGAAGCAGAAATAATTTTAGGAAATATGAAACAATGTATGATTAAAATGTCTGATAAAATAGCTATCGTAATTCAGTGGAATGCTTGTCAATAAATAAATGTAACAAAAGGTATATTTAATGATTTATAAAACATATGTGAAGAGAAATAAGGGAAAAATTAATTAGGAGATTATATGTGTTTTTAAGGAAGTATGATATTTAATTGATAAGAAGTGTTAAAGATGTTATGGTTTTAATGATTATTAATGATAGAACTGAACTGGACTGGAATGAAGGTTTATAATTACATATATTTACAATCTTTCTTTTTTTTTTTTTAAATAATATAGTGTGTATTATAAGAACGTGCCAAGCAGAATTCGATTGGAAGTTATGTATTATGTATTATATTGAAGGTCATAAACTTAAGGTATATACTGAAGTTTAAATAAGAGTTGAATGGATGTAATTAAAAGATATAAAGGTGTCATACTCCAATTAGTAACTATGGGAGAAAATTTGTTTAATGAGAAAAGATAATATGAAATTGAAACAGAACAGACAAAAGTATAAATATAATGATTTGAATTGAGATGAGATAATCAAAATAAAATTGAGAAAATTAAAAGAGGGGAAAAACTATATAGAAAATGTAAAATAGTATAAGATATGGAATAGAACACAAAAGGGAGCATGAAATTGAGTTTTGTGTCTGTATAAAGAAGTTCAACCTGGGACCATGCTATTTTCAAAAAAGATATTTTACTTGTATTTTGTGTGTGAAAACCCAAATAAAACTTTATTAAAAAAGAAAAATAGATGTATTTTGTGTCTGTTTAACTATCAGAAAACATAAGGATGTAATTGATTTGAATGATAGTAGTCTGCTCGGTGGAGTAGAGTTAATGAATATTTATATGCAGGTGGAGATTTTTCAATATAAAACATCAAATGGCTAAAATGCATGAATTGGTGTCATCTGTATTATGGATGTTTTTAAAGTAGGAATCCATAGTCAGAGATAGTTACATAGTACGTTCCTATAGATGGTGAATGGTAATAATGGAAGAACTGGAGATGAGTTTCGGGTGATGAGTCAATACTGTAAATGAATGCAATCAGGAGAAAAGATATTTTAATAAGTTATATGAATGGATGGATAGGTGGGGAAAAAAGAAAAAAAATACTAGGCCACTCAAAGATCCAAGAATGAATAAATGGATGAAAATACTCAACATCTGTTTAGGGAGGAAAAAGTATGTTTGTTTCAAATAGCAGTTAAACATGAATCTATTCATATGTATACATGAAAAAGAATAAATATGAATCTAAAAGCATGACTGATTTTATTTCTGATGAAAAACTGAGATGATTACTAAAGGGAAAAAGAGAGTAGGACGTACCATTTTTTAACAATATAAAGAGTGGATCATGAGAAAAATGGGCCGGATAAAGAGGGAGTTACATATGCTGTGAGAATCTTGAAAAAATAGCAGAAATAAATGTGTAGTTGGTGTAGCAAGATAAATCTTAAGATAGCTGTGGCTTGTTTGTAGAGTGGATGTGTGAATACGTCTGTGCATCTGATGGAAAAAATGCTGTTCTCACCCCATATATACCAAGGAAAAAATAGCAAAAGAGAATGATAGAATTGGATGAGTTTTCAAGTGTGCCTGGTAGGTGTTTCAGTGACCAAAAGGATATGATTGGGGACAATAAGTAAAATTTGGGAAGGCACTGCAATTTGATGTTGCACTGGAGTGTTCAGACCAGATTTTTAGTCTTAACAAGCCATGATTAAATATATGGATATAAGTAATCATTTATTATATGTTTCTAGATTTAGTGAAGGCATATAATATAGTAATTAGGTTCTTTTACACAAAGGAAAAGCTTTGGGATTGCTTGCTGAGTGCTGTAAGTTAAAATAAAAATATGAAAAGTTAAATATGAAAAGAAAACATGCATTCGAATAAATGAGATGTTAAATGAATTGTTAAACATTAAGTAAGATAATGCTGTATGATTATATTTAGCTGCTTAATGAAGCTTAATGAATAAGGAGTGTTATGCATTAGAGGTGTACTGCTTGGGAATGTGAGTGGGCTTCTAGATTTGTGGGCAGGCAATGACCTGTTGTTAAGCTGGGAAAGTGAAAGATTTTTAATGAATGTTGGATAGACTGTATGATGTAATAAGGAGAATGGATCTAAAAATAATATATATTTGACCTGAAAAAGGAATTGAATGGTCACAACTTTATACAAATAAGTAGTGAGAATCTAGAGCAAGCACATTGTGTACCTTGGAAAAATGTTAACTAAAGACAGGAAAATAAATAGATAAAATTAAGGATGTGCAAATGCTGGCTGAAAATAATTAGTATTGCGTGGGTTATTGTGAGAAAAGAACATTTGTTGAAAAAAGTGGAAATAGCTATGTGTAAGGTTATGCTTCTGCCCCTTTTGTTACACAGAAGTGGGAGATTATGTATATTTATTGATTATGTATATTTATTTACATTTATTGGCCGCCCAACCTCCAGTGGACTGTGGGTTTCCATCACTGGCACCATAGAAAAAGAAAACCAAGTCAAATTCTAACATGATCTCAATAGCTTCTATTTCTTAACCAACCTAAGCTTGTGCCTTTCTAAAAAAAACCTACATAAAATGATGTAAAAGCATCATGCTATAGTGAAAAATGATGGATTGTCCACATGCTTCCAGCTTCCATTCAGAACACACTATCAAATTTATTATCTTTAGACAGATTATACGTTGCAATCACATTTGTTCTGATACACTAAACAGAGATGCTATAGTTGGAGATGATAGACTGATGGAATGAAACCAGGCATTCAAAAAGCTGAATTTTCCACCCAGCAAGTTCAATACACAAATTAGGAGAGCCAGATAAATTCTAAAGGCAGCCCTATTAAAGGATATACTTCAGAGACAGAACCACAGAGCAATCTGATTATCAACTATAGCTCAATGAAATGCTCAAACATATCATTATGAAGCCATAAAACATACTAGACAATGACACACTTTCCCAGGTTTCTGGTGGCTGGGCTATACTTGCATATAAACAACTATCCAAACTCTTATTCTGACAATAACAACAACAAGCAAACAAATGGCAATGATGCCAACTTGGGAACCAGATTTGGTAATAAGCCCAGATATCTATTTTGCCCTCATATCTACACGAATATCACCATCACAAGCCCTGCAATTTCACATACAAAGTTAGAGGCATGTTCTCATATTTTCCTTCTATGAGCCATAATCTTTCCTGATATGTGCCATAATCTGCCAGCAATGCTTCTATGGTAGGGTGAATAGATTTGCACAATAGAATTAATAGACACAAGTTTCATAACAGGATTCAAAACAGGAACTAAATTATAGCAGAACATTTTAACTCCCAAGGTATATTTCAATCAGAATAGAACTGGAAGTCTTCTAGTCCAATCCCCTGCTCAAGCAGGAGATCCTATGCCATTTCAGAGAAGTGACTGTCCAGTCTCTCTTTAAAAACCTTCAGTGATGAAGCACCCACAACCTGCAAGCTGTTCCACTGGTTAATTGTCCTCACTATTAGGAAGTTTCTCCTTAATTCTAGGTTGCTTCTCTCTTTGATTAGTTTTCATCCATTGTTTCTTGTCTTGCCCTCTGGAGCTTTGGAAAAAAAGTTGACCTCCTCCCCTATGAAAAGAATAGAATGGGAGGCAGCTGATTCACACGTATCTAGAGGTTTCAGGTTATCTCACAATTGATAGGCACTTGTAAACTGCCTCCTAGAGAGCCCCATCTGCATAACTACCTTGTCTTCTGCTCTCATTCCCCATCTGTGCTTCATCCTGGTGTATCTAACTCTCAGATCAATCAAGATACTTCATGTATCCATGAAGTGACCTGCTACTCATGAAAATGTATGTGTTAAAAATGCTAGGCTCAAAGAGATCCAATTTGGTATAGTGATTAAACACCATGCTAGAAACTGAGAGATTGTGAATTTTAGTCCTGTTTTAGGTACAAACCCAACTGTGTAACCTTGGGCCAGTCACTCCTTCTGAACTCTAGAAAGAGATCAATGGCAAACCATGCCAAGAAGACTGCAGGGATAAATCCAGGAGTCAACATTCACTTAAAGATACATACACATGCACACAGACACAGACACACACACACACAGGATCATAAATAGCAGACTCTTTCTAAACTGAAATAGATCTGGGCATCCTTATAATGATCAATTTCAATGTGATACCATAGCTCTTCTCACATTTTCTGAGTGCATACAGAGGCCATGTCAAATTAGTACAACTCATCTGCAGTTTTAACAGGTAAAGGTTGAACAGACCCCAGAGTTTCTTGGGAAAAGCTATTTATGGCCAATTTCCTTCTGCAGCGCACCTCTTTAGCTAGATATCCCTTGAAAAGATAGTAATTGTTCTCAGAGAAGAGCTCTTGTGTGTTTTCAGGGCAACAGAATGCTCTGCAGCTAAAGATCTGCCTGATTAGTTCAGAATGGGAAATTCAGCAACATCCAGGCTCCTTTCAGTTAAAGCCAATTTTATTCAGAAACAAACTGATGGAATCTGCAGGTGACAATATGTAGGAGGTACTGAATATGGTGAAGGATAAGAAAATTATACAGAAAAAGACTGGATTATTTCCTGAACTAGAATAGCAAAAATGTAATGAAAGTCAGTGGGAGCAAGTATAAGATTGCTGTATGCATTTGGCATGAGTATTTCTAGTTGACATTTTAATACCTAAAGTACAAGTTGGTGTGCTTTATCTGCATTTTACTAACATTTTGTAAAACTAGGAGCATCCATCCTAAAAATATTGTTTTATCTATGTTGTATTCAGAAAAAAACTCTCCTGCTGATATGATGCCTGAAATCTGTAAATTTGTTAAAGATCCCAAGAATCCAGTTCAGCCAAAGATTAGCACATCTACCCAGTTGGACATAACAAATCCCAATGGTTATGTCAATGAAGATTCACAGTCATCCAAGTAGAGTTGGCTGGAAGTTGAGTCATGGCAAATGAGCTTCTTTTTAAGTTGCCATGAGTCAACTTCCAGATATATCAATAGCACTTAGAGTTATATCTCTTCACAGTTCTTTACAGCCCTCTCTAAGCAGTTTATGGAGTTGACAATCTGGGTCCTCATTTTACCAACCTCAGGAGGATGGAAGATTGAGTCAACCTTGAGCTGGTGACACTAGAACTACCAAACTGCAGGCAGCCAGCAGCCAGCAGCCAGCAGAAATAGCCTGCAGTACTGCATTCTAACCACTGCACCATCATGGATCCTAATGGTTACAGCATATTTTTTTTGGTTCAGCTAATGAATGTAGCTTGGAGCTCTATTCAGACAAATAGAAAGTAGAAAGAGTGAGAATCCAAATAATTTTGCATCCACAAATACAGCTTGCAATTAAATGGACATCATCTTCAAGGTGAACATAAATCCTGCTGTATCATCCAGATCTTTTGGTTGCAGGTGAAGAGTTTTACTTTCATATGACATAACTCAGGCATTACCCATAAGTTTTTCATTGGCTGAACTCAAGTGGATAGAATGATGAACATAACAACACATGATAGAATCATCCACTCAGTCAGCATGTAGAAAAAATTCACACCAAGGTGACAGCTAGTTCATACATCTTTCTTGGGTGTTTTCCTCCTTCTGTGACTCATATAGAAATTGTCCTCTTAACAAAAGGAGGGTTGTTTGTTTGCTTTTTGCTAGGATCAGTGTCTATCTCAAATGCCTCTGTGGAAAATGAGATTGGATGACAAAATCAGTTCAAGGTCTGTCTGGTGTGAGATGATGCTTGTTAGTACAAACAAGATGGGGAAATTATACTATCAAGAATGTGGGACAGCATATTCAAATTGGTGAGATCTTCTCACTACAATATATTTAACTGATGCTAATAAGGAAACTCACAATCTCATCCAATACAGGTTTTTTTTTTAAAAAAATGACTGCTTCCAAGTAACACCTTTTTAAAAGCAGTTCTTTCTTAAGAATATGCATTAAAGCTTGGACAATGTTATCTCTGCTCAAAGTTAATTGCATGCAAAGCTAATTGTTTACAGCATCAATTAATTTTTTTCTTGCTGCTCCTGTTCTTTTTCATATCTGAACTTGCAACTTCACTGGATCATGTTCAGAAACTACCAGAATCAATCATTTTAACTCCTCCTAGCTCAGTCCATTCAGAGTGTATTTGTTTTAGGACTTTTCACACTGAATATTATTTCCACTTTGCTACCTGAAATAGCTCATGATTTCCATCTTGTGGGTCAATTTCTTCATCGTACCTGGGAGAATTTTGGAAACAGGAGGGGAAGGAAACTATTAGCAGAGGTGACTGAAAGACAAAACAAAACAAAATGATTTTCTGAATGAACCTGAACTTCTGAAAAAGTCTTGATGAGTCTGCGCCTTCTTCAGATTCTCTGAAAAAAGTTGAAAAATTGAATACACCTTGAACTGAGATGAATTTTTTTGGTGCTTCTTCTGATAGCATATCTTCCTTTTCCTCTGATGGCAACAAGGCAATTTTCATATGGGATCTGCGAAAGACTTCAGTGAAGTGGGACAAACCAAAATATTCAGACTTGTTTTTTTTGTTTTTGTTTTTTATATTGGGGAATGAGGAATTAAAGGATGAAATTATTGCCTTGTAACCATCATGCCTTTAATGCCCCCAAATAAATAAGTCGCCTAACCAAAGGAAATGATTGAGCATTTATAGATTAAGACTTTTTGCTGGCGAATGATGGAAGCCCATGCAGATCATTACTTCAAAAAACGAGGTACAGATAGTCCTTGACGTACAACCACAATTGAGCCCCAAATTTATATTGCTAAGTGAGATATTTGTTAAGCAGGTTTTGCCCCATTTTATGAACTTTAACAACCACAGTTGTTAAGTGAATCACTGCAGTTGTTAAGTTAGTAACATGGTTGTTAAGTGAATTTGGCTTCCCCATTGACTTTGCTGTCAGGTCACAAAAAAGTGATCACATGGCCCTGGGACACTGCAATCATAAATTGCCAATTTTGACAGGCATCTGAATTTTGATCAGATGACCATGGGAATGTTGCAATGATCATAAGTGTGAAAAACAGTCATAAGTCACTTTTTTAAGTGCCGTAAGTTTGAATCAGGGGTGGGATTCTACTAGTTTGCACCTATTCGCTAGAACCAGTTGTTAACATTCTAAGCAGTTCGGAGAACCTGTTGTTAGAAGAAATTACTGGCCTAATCCTGTAAGGAAGGCAGGAAGGAAACATTCTGGTGTTGTTTACAGAAACTGCCTCTCCGTTAACCCTTATTACTTTCTTGGCAAGACTAGACTTCGTGTCTCAGGAACGTCTCTGGAGTTTTTTTCCCCTCCTTTGCTGGTACTTTGCTTGTGTGGAGTGACCATTCAAAGTTACAATGGCACTGAAAAAAGTGACTTATGACCATTTTTCACACTTATAACTGTTGCAGCATCCCCACAGTCATGAGTCGCTAGGCGAGGAGATGCGTGCCTCGATGTGAGTGATATTGATTTGGCCACACCCAGCCAATAACATGACCACCAAGGCACATCCACCTAGTTACATGACCATCAAGCCATGCCTACCAACTAAGCCACACCCACAGAACTTTTTGTTAAAAAAAATTGAATCCCACCCTTGGTTTGAATGGTCACTAAACTTTGTAAACTGAAGACTATCTGGAGTAAGGTGAAACCACAGGATGTATTGGCCTTCTTTTGACTCTGGGGGATTCCCAGAAATGAGTGAGTGAATAAAGAGTATTTTTCTCTCCCTTTCCTTTCCCCTCCTCACATTCTCCCTCCCCCACTCCCCCCTTCTCTCTATGTGTGTGTCTATGTGTTTGGTGAAGAAGTTTGACAGTATAGAAATGTGTGAAATACTGGTTGTAAGGCTGTGTAAATCATGCCTAATGCTATGGGGTTGGGGAGTGGGGAATAAATGTAAACATTTATTTCTTACCTGGAATCAATACGCAGGGGAAGATTGTGAGGGCTAGAACATACCTGAGTATTGCTGTGCAGCTTCAACTGGAAACGATCCACTTCTAGAACATAGAACTTGCCTATCATTTCCAAAATGAAGCACTTCAGGGATTTCATTTTTTTTAAAGAAAAGGAAATCATTAATCAAAAACCAATCCCTTTCATGAAATAAATTCCTTATTTAAATTTTAAAGAGCTTTGCAAGCACAAGAGGAACAGAGCTGGCATCATACTTACAGGGAATGTTAATAGTATGAATTGAATTCACTGAGCCTTTTACAGAGAATGTTGGAAAGGAAGCCAGTATATAAATCAGGTTTCTTTCTTAACTGTAACTTTAATTTGCCAAAAACTGGGATACATTGAACCAAGTCCCCTGCATTTGATGGTAAAACATTTAATGTATTGCTCTAATTCCTAGGTTAATATTTCAGTTTACTTTAGCAGATATTAATTGTTAAACTTTCCAATTTTCCTTCCTCCTAATTTTTAAATGCATGAATATTTGTCTTGTAGAAACAGCCAAGCATCTTCTTTTTGTAAGGTAAACTTGTGAGTATGTGGCTAATTTAAGTCTCATTTCAGGAAACGTGTGCTATGAAATCTGTGTAAGGGAGACTCTGCAGTGCCTGGAAACCTCAACATTTCCCAGAAAAAAACTTTAAGAAACTTGACACAATTGCTGATCAATACATGCTCCAAGTTATTGATGGCCCACTAAAGGAAAAACAGGAAGAAATTAAGAAAAGGGTTATTGATAGAAAATATTAGCTAGGAAATGAAGGTTTATCAAGAGATGTGCTCTGGCTTAAAAAATAATGGCAAGGCTTCAGAAGAAAATGAGAAATGAAAAAAAGGTGTAGACAGATGCATCACTAGAAGATAAGAAGTCAACAGGAAGCTAATTTTGATCTTGAAGTAGTAACTTAAGCTGCCTAAAGATGAAGGTCAATCATATTTTTGTTGCATATTGAGACCACGATTATTATCATATTAAGATATTCCAAAGATGCTTTTTCAAGAGGCAACTGGACTTTCTGTTTTTTTGACATTTCGCTTCTCATCCAAGAAGCTTCTTCAGCTCTGAGTCCAGTTGCCTCTTGAAAAAGCATCTTTGCGACAGCCATGACCTGAATGACTGAGAATCTCTGTAGACATAAGATATTCCGAAAGGAATCTTTTTAGAGACCAAATTTTAACATACTTAATACCAGTAGTCCATGAGTTATAGACTGGTCACTTAGCAACTGCTCAAAGTTATGGCCAACTCAAAAAAGGGAACTTTTGACCCGTAGTCAAAATTCTGATATTCATTCTCCATGTACAATCTTGTTACCTGAACTTTGGGTATTTGTCAACATGCAGGATCACATGGTCACATGACCATGTTTTACAACAGTTTTGTTGAAAACCGGAACTTCTGGTTTTTGACAAAACTATGCTCATAGCAAACCATTGCTTTGCTTTAGGATCACCATGTTCACTTTATAACTGCCATGTTCACTTAACAACCACTGCAAAAATATTGTAAAATTTTATTATTATTTACAGTCATATGTCAAGACCTACTTGTGCCCAGGATAAGATTTAAAAAAAAAAACAGTATTGATGCCAAATATTGTAGGACTGAGAAAAGAACTTCACATTCAAGCCAGGATCAATTTCATTATTTCAACTGAGACCATTTTCCATGTCACAGTTATCCAGTCTTTATTTATCTTTTATGGATAAGCTTGAAGTTGCTGTTGCAAACAGTTTTCTGTTGTTTCTCCAGAAGTATTTATTTGTGATTTCTTGGGGAGGGGGAGAGAAATTCATAAGAACATGTAATTGTATCATCAGTTTCATGGTTGATACACAGAGTGCTTCTGAGTTCATGTCTTTTCGATGAGGCCAGGAACAATACTACCACCTAGAACATTATTATCCTATGTAAACCATTTCAACTTTTCTAGATGTGAATTAAAACTAGCTTAAAAAGACAATGAGGGTAAGCTGAGGAACACAGTAACAGCTTAGACACACACACACACAATTTCATTGTTGCATCCTGATTTGCAGGGAACACATTTTTTGCTGCCTACTTTATGCAAACAGATATTTATTTGATGCTTGATACCTGGCCCAGCATCATGGATAGTAGGCAAGCATTGGAGAACTGCGGCTAATATTACCTTTTTCTAAATGGCATTTGTCATTATTTTATTGAATGTTTATGATATACTTTTAACCCAAAATGGTTATGATGGTTCAGATGTCTGCTGCTCAAAGCTAGCTTCTCCAGGAGCAGTTTACATGCCCAATAAATAAATGTTTTAAATGCTCTGGTGAGAATCCAGAGGCATTAAGGAATGGGGTCAGCCAGCCCACTTTATCTTGTGAATGCAATTGATCTCTTGGCCATAAATCACTGACGAGCATTATGTCCAGTCATAGCCCCTGTGCTAAAAACAGACACTAAAAGGTAAGAAAGTCTAGTTGGTTGTGAAAGCTAGAAAGCAGATGGATGTACCCTTAAGAAACAGGTAAAACCTGATTACAGGAAAATCCTCCTGTTATGTCTTTCCTATTGCTCAAACAAAAGACACTTGGGCCAAGAGTACCTTCTTCTACTGCTTGATTTGCTCAAACATCCAGAAAGGCTAACTAACCATCAGTCTCCAAGGAAATCAAGTAACATTACAAGATTACAAGCAGATTTAATCAACCAATAATCAAAACTGCATCTTCCTGTTAACCTGTTGCTGTTGCGCTACAGATTGTGCTTTGCTAGCAGAGTTGTGACTTTGCCTTTCACTCCAGTACAGTGAGTGGAGGAGGACACATTTTCGTCAAGTACTGTCACGCTATCCTCCAGCTGAAGGTCATGAAGCCTCAGGGCATTGCTCTTAGCAACCCAGGAAATTCAGCAGTCTGGCTTACAGTATCCAAGGCTGTGTGAAGAAGCTGCATTTGAACCAAACCAAATCTTTGACCATTCCAAATCCTGCCATTTGGCTCATGGCTCCAATTGAAAATAAATAAATGACAATCCAATGCAGAGGTGGTATTCAACCAGTTCGCACTGGCTCGGGCAAACCGGTAGCAGTGATTTGGTGTGGGTTGCCGAACCATTGGTGATTCCTGGCCACACCCCCAACCCAGTTGCCTGGGTGCTCACTTGCCCTGGTCGCTCTCCTAGCTTTCCTTACCACATGGTAGCTAGGCACAGCTCAGGCGGATATCCCAAAGCTGCTGCACATGCGCACTGTGAGTGCAGCCACTACATATGCAGTGCACATATGCAGCGGCCCTGGGACATCTGCCCACCTGCCTATCCACCCGGAGCACGCTTCTCCCAGTGGACGCGCCTCCTCCAGCCTGGCCTGGTCTAGCACAGCTAGCCAGTAGGTGGCCACATGTCCAGCCATCCTTTTTGCAGTGCCAGAAGCCTCTCCCAACTGGCCAACTACTTTCTTCCTCCTCAGCCATATAGAACAAACAGGCAGAGAAGGAAGGGAGCAGCCGTCCATCCAGTTGCTCTGAAAGCCTCTTGAAGAAGCCTACAGCCACTGCATGTTTTTTTCAGTGTGGAAGGAAGGAAGGTAAGGTTTCAGGCAGTCAACAAAGCTGCTTGGCCCAGAGCTGCTGGTGGGGTGTGTGGGGGCAAGGCTGCAGCACATGCCTTGCTTGAATTTCCCAGCACCAAAAGTGGTAGGGGAGGAAGGCTTTTTCAGGCAATGCAGGGCAGGAGACTGGCTAGGATGAACCCTTGTAATAAGAGATTCTGCCAGGCACTTGGAAGCCTGTGTGTGTTTTAGATGGGAAAGGAGAGAGGAAGAGAGAGGGGAAGAGAGAGGGAGGGAGAAAGAGAGAGCGAGGGAGAGAGGGAAAGAGAGAAAGAAGGAGAGGGAAAGAGAGAAGAGAGAAGAAAGAAAGAGAAAAGGGAAAGAAAGAAAAAGAGAAAGGAAGAAAAGGGATAGACAAAGAAAAATGTGATGGAAGGAAGGGAGAGAAAGAAAGAGGGAGGGAGGAGAAAATGAAAGATATATGGATGAGTGGATGGATAGATAAATGGAAGGAGAGAGGGAGAGAGAGAAAAAAGGAGAGGAAAGAAGGACACAATCCCTGGTTTCAGAAGACTGTTTGAAACAGCACAGCAATCTAGGGCTGGAAGGGATCTCGGAGGTCATCTTCTAGTCAAACTTGGCAAGTTTAAGACATAGACTTCAGCTCCCAGAATTCCTGAGCTAATATGACTGGAGGAGGAATTCTGGGAGTTGAAGTCCACAAGTCTCAAAGCTGTCAAGTTTGAAGACCCCTGTTCTAGTCCAACCCCCTGCTCAGGCAGGAAAACTCTGAGGATGCCAAAATCTGAGTAGACATCCTAGGAAAGGTGTTAGAATAACGGAATAACACTTAGAAGGGACCTTAGCGGGAACTCTATACTATTTCAGAGAAATGGCTGTCCAGTCTTTTGTTAAAAACTTCCAGTGTTGGAGCACCCAAAACTTCTGGTGGCAAGCAATTCCACTGGTTAATTGTTTTCACTGTCAGGAAGTTTCTCCTTACTTTTAGGTTGCTTCTCTCTCTGTTCAGTTTCCATCCATTGCTTTGGAAAATACATTGTTTGCCTTCGGGTGTTTTGGAAAATGTATTGCCCCCCCGCTTCTTTCTGGCATCCCCTTAAAAGCCTGTTGCCTATCAAACTCTTGATAAAGCATGTGAGCCATTTCCTCCTTTCAGTGGTCCATGGAAGTACATCTATAGCACATAGATAATAAAGTGAACAAAAGGTGAACAACATTTTTATAGAACTATAGATATATTGAGGCTGGGTGTGACAAAGAATGGCTGGGAGGGGAGGGGCCAGGTGAGGCACCCCTTGACATGAGTGACATTGAATTGGCCACACCCACCCAGTCACATGACCACCAAGCCATGCCCACCCAGTCACACGCCCATCCCGGTCACATGGCTACCAAGCCACGCCCACCCAGTCACGTAACTCTAAGCCACGCCCACCAAATAAGCCACACTCACAAAACCGGTAGTAAAAAAATTTGAATTCCACCACTGGACCAATGCCTCTTTCCCTCCTTCCCATGCACCCCAAAAAGGGAGCAGGAGAAAAGTGAGGAAGACATCGCTCAGTTCATACTAAATATTGTCTAGCCCTCTTTCATACTGTCTGCCTCTTATGTAATGTATAAGGTATAAAGAAGTTATATTAGAATCAACTCTGAAATGCTGTTTTTATATGTGTGTGTGTGTGTGTAGCTGAATTTTCATTGGGGTTTTAGGATGGCACTTTTAAAAGGTGCTGACTGTTAAGAATGTGGTCAGAACCAGCATGATCTGACCTAGTCTTGCTAATGATAGATCCTCACCTTTCCCATATAGGACTCTAGTTAAACATTGCCTTGTTTTGAGAATGTGCCTCAGACGGCAGCATCTTGATCATATTGATATTCTCATTCCTGGTATGCTTTAAGGGTGAAACACATCTGCTGTTTCAGCTGTTCTTAAAGCCTCAAGCAACTCCTGGACCAATTTGCAAACCAGATCCATTCCTGCTGAAAGACTAAGGCTGACTGGCACATCTGACTACACTTGTTAGCGATTCTTTCTAAGTATCTTTTTCTCCAGCAGCCCAGTTTCCCCAGCACAATATTGTCAAGCCATTGTTTTTCCTTCTTTATGGGACTGGACTTCCAATGTCATTAACTCCTCAGTAAACTTTCCTATAAGGCTTTTAACAGAGGCATTTGGTGGCATCTATCTACTCAGTGTTCTTCCTAAGGCTGATTGTCAATTTGCTCTGCTGTTTAATTCAAGCTGTTAAGTCATATTCTTTTATGATAAATAGTTTTAGAAAACTGACGAGACTGACTCTGATTTCTGCTTGGGGAAAAAGATACAGAGTAGCAATACAATTAGTGTAGCAATTTTCTACGTTGACCATAGAGGGTTTATTTCTGGTCTACACCACCGCCTGTCAGAGCTGTTCTAATATAAGCAAGGATGAGATATTCTAACTCCTATGACATTTATTGTTTTGATTTAATCTAATTTAATCTAATCCCAAACATGTCAAGGTTTTATATAGTATGTTTAAAAGAATGTCAAATCAAAACAAAACAAAGACCCCCAAATTCACTTACTACAAAGACCAAATGAGTAGAAAAGAGACATGGCCAGGCAAAATTTATGTGGCCAGTACACACACACACACACACACACACACACACACACACACACCAACCCTAGCAGACAAAGCAGATAACAACAAGACCTGGCAATGGCTAAAAGCAGAAAAGTTGAAGAAAGAGACAGAGATGCTAATACTGGTTGTACAAGACCAAGCATTTGGAAGAAATACATATAAAGCCAAAATTGAGAAGACAGCAACAGACGGCAAATGCCTTCTCTACAAAGAAACTGAAGAAACAGTGAATCCCCTACTTAGCTGCTGTAAGAAGATTGCACAAACAATGACATGAGAAGATATCAACAATGGTGGATTGGAAAATCTGCAAGAAATACCATTTGTCTGCAAGCAAGAACTGGTGGGGTCACAAATTAGATAAAGTAATAACAATGAAGAAGCTAAAACTGCTCTGGGCAATTAGAATTCAAACTGACAAGTCCTTGCCACAACCCTCCAAATTTAATAACTGTTAATAAGAACGACAAAAAAAAGTTTGGACAGTGGATATTGCAGTTCCTAGAGACAGGTGAAGAGAAGAGAAAAAAACCGAAGAGAATCACAAAATACAAAAACCTACAAATAGAAGGAGAACAATGGTGGCAAAAGAAAGCAAAGATATAGTATCAATAATTAATAGGTACCTACTAACTACCTAACAATTGGCATACCACTTGAATGCCAACAGTATTGACAAAATCACAACCACTCAATTGCAAAAGGCAGCTTTACATGGAAGAGCATACATCCTGTGACAATACCTTTAACACCACCAAACAACACCTGCCTATCTAGTGCTTTGGGAAGGACTTGACAAGGGGACAAAAATACTAAATCCAATGAAAACATTTGATTGATTGTGTGACCAACCATAATAATAATATTGTGTACCCTCTTGATATGGCCAGCTTCCACTTCATAGCAACTCCTGGAATGGCAGTAGGAACACCTAACTTTTCTCACTGGTCTAGCTGGCATTCAGCTATTTTATTTTACTGCAGTTAGATAAAATAGTAATCAAATACTTGTTTTGCACACCTAGGATCTCAAGTTCAATCAATACTATCTCCATACAGAGTTGGAAAAATGTACTATGGAAGAATGCTGTCAGTCAATGTTGGTAATGTTTGCTGGTGGACCAATGATTCTGACTCAAAGACCATTTCTTACATTTTTAAATGAACTGATTTCATATTGTTTTTTTCCCCTTCCTAGAATCAAAAGTGACACTCAGAAATAACATCATTAAAGGTCAGCACGATCTTAACATGCCAGGGTATAAGGTCACTTTCTGCATTTTGATGGCTGCCATTTATAAGAAGGTTAGGGGACTCAGAAAGCCAATTGCTCTTAGTCCCTGATAAATGATTCCCCCCACCTCCTCCCCAACACAGGGTACTGGTGTTAAGCTTTTAAAGACTGGTAAATCTTCTGCTCTATTAAATCCAAACCCATTAATTGGTGTCTTACTTACAGCAAACCATCGGCTAATTTGACATATTCTTTATGGATTGCTCTGTCCTCTCAGTCCATAAAATGATCTGACTTCTGAGCACTTCAGTGGCTATGGCCACTTTCCAAATGCCTGCCCATAACATTAAATAAAAAATGATAGCCCTCAAAAAGGGGATGCTTCAGATGTGTTTGAGACAAGCCCACCCATGTATACAGAGCAACAACCTGATAGATTAAAATTACCAACATAAGGAAAGTGATGTGTGCTCTTGTGAGCTCCGTTTTTCATTCTGACAACTTTGCTTGAGATGAATAAATAAGCAATCCCACAGCAGAGATGCAATAGAAATTAAGCAACAGATGGAAGCAATGGGATTTTAAATGTTCATGGCGCATTTACCCAAAGAGACATCACTCTATGAGCCATCAAATCATTTTCTAATGTTATCATCAAAATTATATTGCACAGAGGATTGGCCAAATCATGTCCATTAACAAAATAATGAAATATTCATCTAAAACAGAATTGTGCGATGAAATTGAAGGAAGGCTTGAAATATGCCTCCCTTTATTCTGTTGATCATAGCATACTCAGAAGAAGGAATAAACATCCTTTGGAAGTTTTAATATGGAAGTATGAGTGCATGTTATGGAACTCTCACAAAATGGTGGCAACCATGGATGTGGCTGTGGATAAAACATACATTTGGTAAAGGTCAAGCTTTTTTCCACTTTTCTTAATTTTGCAAGGTATGGCTTCACACTCTTCCTGACTCTTGCTTCAAAACACCCTCCCCCCGTTGCTGGGTAAATGGGAACGTATTCAAAGAAAACACTGGACTGCAGCCACCCACCATTTTATTTTCCAAAAATGCTATTAAGACATTGTGGGGTGCAAATAAGCCGGGGAGGTGGTTAGCCCATAAAATTGAAAAAGAACAAGAAAAGAGAAAGATTGTAGCTCTCCAAGATCAGGAAGGGAAATTATGCATACAGACCCAAGAAAAGAAAGAAATTGCTAAGGAGTTTTTTTATGAAATTGTATAAACAGGAAGAAATACCAGAAGAATCTATTGATCAATACTTGAATGAAAAGAACTTGCCTGAAGTTACTGATGAAGAGAAACAAAATTTAAATAATAAAATATCTATAGAAGAAATTAGGAAGGCAATCGGAACACAAAAAGCAAATAAGACTCCTGGCCCAGATGGAATTCCTTCGGAATTCTATAAGGAATTCCAAGAAACAATAGAGGAGATATTGGTAGACTTGTACAATGAAGCCCTGGAGAATGCTAACATGCCTAAATCATGGATGGAAGCATATATTACCCTTATTTATAAAGAACAATCAGACCCACAAAAAATTCAAAACTATAGACCAATATCACTTTTAAATGTAGATTACAAAATAATGGCCACAATATTGGCGGAAAGATTAAAGAGAGTATTAAGTAGAATTATCCACACTGATCAGAATGGCTTCCTCCCCCATAGGCAAATAAAAACAAATACAAGAACCATTATGGATATATTAGAATATTATGAAGTATACTCAACCGAGACAATGGCATTGATATTTTTAGATGCCCAGAAGGCATTTGACAACCTGAATTGGAACTTCCTTATTAAACAACTGATAGACATGAAATTTGGTGAAAATTTTATAGGATTCATTAAGACAATTTATAACATGCAAACTGCAAAAATATTAATAAATGGGGAAAATACAGATAGCATAAAGATAAATGAGGGAGTAAGACAAGGCTGCCCCCTAGCTCCTCTATTGTTTATATTGGCAGAAGAGACTCTCTTAGTACAAATTAGGCAAAACCAAGAGATTAGAGGACTAAAAATTAAAAAAGAGGAATATAAACTCCAGGCATTCGCCGATAATATGGCATTTATATTAGAAGAACCCTTAGAAGCGACCCCTATACTACTAAGAGAAATAGAAGAATACGGAAAGTGGCAGGGTTAAAAATTAACAAAGAAAAAACAAAAATGTTAACAAAAAACTGTACAAAGAGGCAGAAGTAAGAACTAGCAAATAAATTAGATATGCAGGTGGTAAATAAAGTAAAATACCTAGGGAACTGGTTGACTGCTAGATGTTCGTCGATTAAAAAAGATAACTATGATAAGTTAATAATGCAAATAGCTAAAGATTTAGACAATTGTGTCAAATTGCAGTTATCACTACTGGGACGTATTTCAATAGTAAAAATGAATATTTTGCCAAAATTGTTGTTCTTGTTTCAGACAGTGCCAGTCAAGTTGGAAAAGAATTTTTTGTAGAATTAAACAAATGTATATCTAAATTCATACGGCAGAGGAAAAAAACTCAGAGTGAAATATAAATTATTACAGGATGACAAGAAAAAAGGAGGATTTGGCCAGATTTTGAATTATATTATGATGCTGCTATAGTAAACTGGTTTAAGGATTGGGTAAAATTAGAAAATAGAAGGTTATTAGTATTAGAGAGTTTTGATCTCCAACTTGGCTGGCATGCTTTCATGTGGGATGAAAAATCTAAACAACATTCATATTTCCAAAGGCACCATGTAAGAAATGTGTTGTTTAATATCTGGGGAAAGATTTAAAAAAAAACTCTACCCAAAGGTTCCATTGTGGCTATCTACATTGGAAGCAGCTACACATCCAAATGTATTGGATTATGAAAATATTGTTAGGTATAAAGTTTTACTATATGACACTGGAGAGCTTAAAAATAGGAACCAAATACAAATTCAAGGAAAGGAGATAGCATGGTGGCCCTTTGCACAAATACAAACCCATTACAAAAAAGATAGAGAACAATTTGGCTTTAATATGACTCCACAAGAATTAGATAAAATATGGCTAGGAGAGGAAAAGAAAACAATTAGTAAAACATATAAATATATTTTGGACTAAAAACTAAAAGAAGAAACAGTTACAGAATCTATGATAATTTGGGCTAAAAACGTGGGTTATAGTATTGAATTAGTTAAGTGGGAACACATTTAGCAAACAAATTACAAATTAACCATGTCAGTCTCATATAAAGAAAACTTATATAAAATGGTTCATCTCTGGCACCTACTTCCTGCAAGACTGGCTAAGATGTTCCCCAACCTACCACCCAATTGTTGGAAATGTAACTACACACAAGGAACATATTTTCACAAGTGGTGGACTTGCTCATGTGCTCAGAAATTTTGGAGAAACATTAGAAATTGAATTTTAAATATAAGAAAACAAAATTTAAAACTTGAACCCGAAACCTTTCTGCTAAGTATGATAGATTCAAACATGGAGAAAAAATATCAATATTTAATTTTGCATATCATAACTGTGGCCAGAATAACCTATGCACAAAACTGGAAACTGTCTTCCATTCCTTCAGAGGATATGGTAATTAAAAAAATACATGAATGCGCTGAGATGAATAGCCTAACCAAACTGTTAAAAAAAAAACAAGATAGTGACTATTATGAAATATGGAACATTTGGTATGAGTGGTTAAAGAAAAGGTAATATTTGATATTTGGATAAGTTATGGAAAAGACAGAAGGAGTGCATTTAATCACAAACTATATAGAAAAATTAAAACATTAAAAGAACGAAGAAGTTATTGTAACAAGGCAGATCACGTCATGATAACGATAAAAATAATAATTAACCATTGCTCAATATATGCTGTAAAATGTATATGTGTGTGTTTGTATATATATATATATATATATATATATATATATATATATATATATATATATGGATCTTTGGTTGTTCGGGTTTTCTCCCGCGTAAGATTCAAAGTATCTAGGCAACGTTTCGATGAAGTCTCATTCATCATCTTCAGGCTTCTGTCTTCAGCTCTTGCTTCTCAGAGTGATGTGAGATTGCAGCTGCTTCTTCTTTTTAACTGCTAGTGGGGGTGGGACTTGATTGGGTGGGGGCTTGGCTGTGTTCTGATTGGGTGGGGGTGTGAAGATGATGAATGAGACTTCATCGAAACGTTGCCTAGATACTTCGAATCTTACGCGGGAGAAAACCCGAACAACCAAAGATCCACATACAAATACCCATGAACCTCAGAAAACATATATATATATATATATATATATATATATATATATATATATATATATATATATATATATATATATACACAATACAATACAATACACAAGCCTGATGATGGCAGATGAGATTCTGCTGAAACGTCACTACAACTTTAAAAGCACAACTATAATGACGTGGGAGAATACCTGAACAAAGCTGAATACCATACATGGTATTTATATTTATATTTATATGATGATTTGTCTGTTTTAAATGTATGTCAAATAAATGTTTTTTCCAGAATAAAAATTAATATAAATGTTAAAAAAAGACATCGTGGGGTGCAGATTCCAGAGGCATTGTGCAGAAAGAACACGCTACAAATTGAAACTTGGGATCAACAAATTTGCTAGTTGGCAGGGAGCAAATTTGTTTCTGGAGCAATTATGCTATTCAAGGCCGAAGTTCTTGGCATGCTGATGTATGGATTTCAGATGGGTATTTACAAAAACTTCTCAATCCTTGAAAAAATACAGACAACGTTCTTAAAACCAATAGCACTCACTCCCTTCTCAACTTCTGATGCCATTACCAGATTAGATAGAACAAAGTTGCATCTCATTCAAGATTTGGACAAGGTTGTATTATTCAAAACACATTCTTTGGGAACACAAAGAATTTGGGAAACCTCATTGGTATAGCTCATTCTATGTGATATACATCAGTCTATTCAGATCTTTCTCAAGGACCTGGAGCAGCAGATGTCAATGTCAAAGGTGTTCAAGAAGTCCAGATGTTCTGATGCATCCAAGTGCTTATTATTATTGGCACTATCTTTGCTTTCTTTTGAACAGTTATTTTACTTCACTCTTGCATTTTGTAACCTTCTCCAGTTCCTTCTCTACTATTCTGTTTTCTTCAGATACTGCACTATCAACTATCCAGACATTTTTGTCTTTCTTATCATTATGTCTGGTGTTGTGGCAAATGCTTGCCTGTTTGAATTCCAAAGTTCCAGAGCACTTTAAGTTCTTCATTTTCTATTACTTTTGTGTCCCATCAGTTCTTGCTTGCAGACAAGTGGTACTTCTTGAAGATATTCCAATCCGTCATTGTTGCTACCGTACTTTGTCATGCCATTGTTTGAAGCCAATCTTTAACTGTAGCTAAGTAGGTGATTCACTGTTTCTTCATCTTCTTAGCAAAGAAGGGATTTGTTGTCTGTTATTATTACTTAATCCCGTCTTGTTTTATATAACTCAAGCTGGCAAATGCACTTAATACTCCTGCCTCCTGCTTTACCCACAATATGTGAGAGGTTTTTTTATTTCTAGGCCAGCACCTTAGCCACAATAGCTGTCTGCAGTAAACAAACACACATCAGATACCAAAGGATATGTCTACAAGCATCTTTTATCATATTACTTGCAACTGAAATGAAGGATGCAATTAGATTTGGAGTAAAGCATGGCCAATTATTGTCCTCCCTGCATTAATGAGCTTCCTGACTCCTTACATTTCTGCAATAATGATGGGAAATGTAAGATAATATTTAAAAATTTAATTATCTTATTTTTTTAAAAAAAAACCTTGCTCAGATAGAACAGCAAGTGAAATTCTCCATCTTTCAGATTTTTCTCTGAATAATGATAACCTGAATGATAATGTCCTATCTTACTTGATTATTTGAGTTCTGCAATCATCCCTGGAATAAAACAGCATAAGGAAAGAAAGTCCCCAGGCTGCTGTTGACTGAGATTTTATGGCAGGAATGAATGAAAGAAAGAATTCAAAGAAAAATAAAAAGGAAGGAAAGTTGAACACTTCTTTCCTATTGTCTGTAACTTCACTGATTCACACATGTGCACATGCATGTCTACACACACACAGAGACACACACACACACATTTCTGTTCTCTACCCTCTATTTCATTTCTCAGTGTCCATGAATGGGGTGAAGGAAAGAGGAGATAGCAGTTTGGCAAAGCACTAGATTGAAGCGAATCCAGTTAGCATTTTTTCAGAATTCCACAGCTCTCTCTACCTGAGGTAAAAACTGGCTCCAAAATTGGGTTCCTGTTCAAATATTTCTCTCATCCATAACTTCAAGTCACGCTGGATTTCACATAATACTTATTCCATTGATAAAGGGCAGAGGTGATTTAAATGGCTAAAACCCCTAAAGGGCTGTGCTCTGTGCTTAGCAAAGAGAGGAAAATTCATAATGCAGTGGGCTGTAAAACAAATTTATACAATCCATTTTTTTCCTCCATATATTAAGGGCCTGTGTCAATTTCCCTGATGTCTTCTCCTAAATCCTTGTTGATCAGAAACTACAAGGATCATTTTTTTTTTGCTGCATGTACCCATCCCTCCCAACTCATAGCCATTACAATGTCTTCCTACCCAACAACAACATGGCTCCAATTCTGACATTCTGATTTCCTGTCCCTTTTCAGCTGTAGTTGCTGAAAGGGAGTTATACATAATATGCTATATAGGGTGTGGGGGCGCGAATGTGACTCAAAAGGTCTTTCTGTTTTCTGGGGCAAGGAAATGTTGGGAACTGAATTATCAAGCTGTTCAATATAATGTGACACATCCTATAATAGTTTTCCCACTAGTTCTTCCAGCTTTGGTCAATGGAAGGATATTTGTTTGGAATTGTTCTCATTCACACTCACCCATATGCATTTACACATCACACGTTTGTAAGATTGAAGAGGGTTCAGGTAGATGACCAACTACTTATCTGCTTCCAACATCTCAGGTAGTTATGTCTCCAGCTCCATGATGGAGCCTCTTTGACAAGCTGTCTTTGCTTTAACAAGGCATCTTCAGTGGAATGCATTCTGGAGCTCCTGGGGAAAAAACAGCTAAAATCAGTCGTAGTTATCATAGCAATAGCACTTAAACTTTATATACAAGTAAGTCCTCAACTTACAATCACAATGGAGCCCAAAATTTCTATTGTTAAGTGAAACATTTGTTAAGTGAGTTTTGCCCCATTTTACAACCTTTCTTGTCACTATTAAGTGAATCACTGCAGTTGATATGCTAGTAACCAGTTATTATGTGAATCTGGTTTGTCCATTGACTTTGCTTGTCAGATTATCACATGACCTTGGGACACCGAACAATCATAAATGTGAACGAGTTGCCAAGCATCTGAATTTTGATCACATTATGGGGATGCTGCAAAGTTCATAACAACAACAATCACAAGTCACTTTTTTTAGTGCCATTGTAATCTTGAAGGGTCACTAAATGAACTGTTGGAAGGGCTACTTGCATGGCTACTGGTATGGCTTCACAGTGCTTCACAGCCCTCTGTAAGTGATTTTTAGAGAATCAGCATATCAGCATAATCTGGGTCCTCATTTTACTGCTCCTGGAAGGATGGAAGGCTGAGTCATCCTTGAGCTGATGAGAATCGAACTGCTGAACTGCTGGCACCAATGCAATATTGCATTGTAGCCACTGTGCCAACACGGCTCTTTAATCATGGCATTGATTAAAAGGTCATCTGTTGATCTGCATCATCCTGCTCAGGATGCCAGAAGTGAGGAAAACCTTTCTCTCTTGAGAAATGTGCTGCAATGCAACCCACAGCTGTACATTTGAAATTAAAAGCTGTGCTTTGAAATTTCATTGAACTGTAGCTATGGAGTGTTCTTTTAGAGGAGATGGTAAAAGTTTTCAAGCAAGCAAACAATTTATTATGTTGCTTATAAAACCATTACATTATACAGTATTTCCTGCATACTTTATTAGCGAGAAACAGTGGTTGTCTTAGAATAAGAAACAGCCTTATCTTTGATCATACATAATTATTTCTAACTTCTTTCTCTAGGAATCGTATAAGATAGCAGTTTGAGCGAAACAAACATGATTCTCATTTTTCTATAACTGTTATATTTGTTTCCCTACCAGTGCACTGTTTGGTATACTATATTTGCTATTGTATTGGTTTATACCTTATTCAGTTGTGTACCTTAAATATGATGTTTGTTTTGTCTGCTGTTTATTGTTTTCGGGATCCTGCACAGACTGAATAATAACCAGCAAATTAGCCTTTTCCAGATTTAACTTAGGAGGAGGTAACTCATCTGGGATCTGGGAATTGAGATCCTCTGTGTTTGCTTTTCCTAATGTAGTCTTGGGTTTTCCTTGGTCTTGAAACACTGGATTTATATTTGGTTGCTGCTTTCTCAGCTGCTCCAGAGGGAGAAAGTGAGTTCCACACCTAACAGTGCTTGGTTCTGATATTTTGATGCCTAGAAGGGATTCTGACAATATAATGTATTGTAAAATGGAATTAAAAACTGATAATTTAAAATTTTCAGCAGCTGATGCCTCAATTTTAAACTGTCAGCATGTTCACCTGACATTCTGCTTTATGATGCCATTGCTTAGTGATAGTTGCCAACCCCAGTTTACAGGTGATACAGCGAGGGCTACCTCTAGCAATATATCCCTTAGTGCAAATCCAATACCTCTGTGTCATTCATTTCATGGATTGGGAGTGCTTTTCTTCAAGTAAATTTTTTCACCTGTCTTGTCTCACTTGAAGTATTAAGAATTCAGCATGCTAATTTATGACCTTCTTTCAGTCGGGTTGGTGACTGATGGGTTCATTATATGGACTTCTCAAAGAAACAGAAGAACAGTGTAGCATTTAGAGGAAGTTGCAAAAGCAATTGCACTGTCTGGAGCTTTCTGCATGTTGTGGCTGTCATTGTGTGACTAATTCTTTGCTGAGGATATGTGTTCAAAACAGAGCCCCCATCTTTTTACCCTATGCTCTTGGGAGAGACTGAAGGCATACTGGGAGACTCTCACTTGAAAGCAACATTTTCCCTACTATTTCAGAAGAAGAATGACTGAGTAGCAGACACATTCACATCCAAGTACCTGCTTTCCAGCAGAACTAATAGGTGGGAGTCAATGTCATCAGCCCAGATGCTAGAAGCCTTTGGGACAGTGGTGGGATTCAATTTTTTTTACTACCAGTTCTGTGGGCATGGCTTGGTGGGTGTGGCATTGCTTGGTAGGCATTGCTTGGTGGGCGTAGCAGGAGAAGATTACTGCAAAATCCCCATTCCCTCTCTATCCCACTAACCTGCTTTCCAGCTCCGTTGTCCTGTGTAGGGCATCAAAAAAAGACCCAGCCAATCAGCTGGGACTTGGGAGGAAGAGAATAGATGGGAGCGGGGCCAGTCACAGGTGGCATTTGCTGGTTTTCCAAACTACTCAAAATTTCCACTTCCGGTTTTCCAGAACTGGTCATAACCAGCTGAATATCACCTCTGCTTTGGGATATAAGCCTCTGCCTTGGCATTCAGTGGTTGGTTGGTTTTACCAGTTGGAGATGACACGGTGAGAGGAGACAGGCTAGCAAGGAAGAAGCTGTGGGTTTAGCATATCAACATACCCTTAAATAAAATCTAAATGGAGTCAGATTGGAAGAAAGCACATTATCACCAAAATGAGGATGTTTCATTTCATAACACAAGTTTCCAGGTAGAAGTGAACTTATGTTTACTGTGAAAGCACTTTATTCTCCAGTTCCTAAACCAAAAGCCACTATAGAGTCTGTGCTCTGAAAGTCAGGCCTTACTCAAATTGTTCCAAATATTTGAGCAGGGCCTTAAATGCGGTGGCCCCATGATTATGAAATATATTTCTTGAAATATCTGGAACTATGAAAAGTTTTTTACCCCTAAATTACTTGCTGATAATAATAATCTACTTCTGTTTCATTAATGTTGGTGATCTAGAATACTGGTTTTCAATGAAGTTTGTATAAGGATGGGCTTCTATAACTAGCATAGCATAGTGTTGAATCACAATACATAGAATTCCCTGCCCAAATGTATTTATTCTGGGGTTTGCAATTCCATTCCATTCAGGTTGGTGAATTATGCTCGTTTGTTGATGTTTGTCTATTATGCTTATCTATCAAATCCTGGGTCTTGTACTGTTAGAAGAAATATCCTTCTGGATTCAGTTCCAAGTGGGGGAAAAGACACTGGAAACATGGAGTCTGTTTGGAAAGATAGTTTAATGGTAGACAGGATCACATGCTTTGGAGCTCTTGGGTGAAGAAAAAGGGAAGGAAAGCTTAGAGTCCCTGGGTTTTATGCCCTCTTTTGGGATTTGAATTTGAGCTTATATTCTGATTGGTTGTCAGATTCCCATGGGGCCATGCAGGGCAACTCTGTAGGCTGTCCTGAGTCCCAGGCTTGGTTGACTTTTGCTGGATGATGATGTAATGAAAGGGCTTTGGGATCCCTGTTATGGGTCTGCCTGAAAGAGGTAGAACTTTGTTATGTAGAATAGACTGGCCCAGGCCTTAATGGCCCATTAGCAAACATGGGGCGGGGGGCTAAGTTTCCGCCTCTCTGAGTTTCTACTTTTCTTTTCTTTTAGGGGAAATATCCTGCATTTTTAGTATATCCTAAAATATTTCATTTTTCTAGGAATGGGGTGGGTTATAACTTCCAACAGTACCATCACAAGGAAATGGTCCTCTTGCATCTTTCATGTCACTGCTTGAACTCTCTGCAAACATAGTGATCAGATTCATACATCACACTGAACCATAATGTGGTTTCTTCTATTTCAATTTAGGAGGGTGCATGAATTCAGCTGCTGTAGTTTTAAAAACATGATTTATCGCTTAGTTAACCCAGCCAAATTTTGGCTTATTTAACAAACCACTCTTAAACAAACAATGGTTATGTACAAAGTGTGAAGGTGAAATGCATGGGAAAATAACTTCATTACATTGCACAGAGAACATGTTTTCTATTAACAACCACAATGTTATTATTGTGCAATGTGTGAAGAAGATGAAAGAGGAAAATTGGGAGAGAATATTTCCTAACCTTGTCAGAACCTCTGCCCCAGAAATGCATTCTTCTTGCTGTAGCATTCGATTTTCAATCTCTTATGCTTCCCTTCCGCATATTCTGGTGGAGAAGAAGTGTGAGTTCCATTCTGAATGCCATTTTGTGACAATTTACGAACAAACAAGCTTCCCATCAAACCAATTCTCAAAAATGTCAATCCAGGCTGTTGCTGAGCAAAGACTAAATGGCGGAGTGTCAACCTTCCCTTTTTATTATTTGATATTTTGAATCTCACTATTCTTCTCTTTCATTAAAAATGAACTAAAAGCAGGGTGAGGGGAGACTGGGACAAGATAGAAGGCTTTTACATCTAAAAGTCAAGGTAATTATCTCTTATATCCAACCCACTTCTTCAAAGTGCCAAATGAAGAAATCATTAAAATCGGTGTCCATCTGGCTACTTTTCAAAATCTAATTAGGTAAAGAACCAGCTTACATGCCTATAGATAGCGGAAATCTCTTTTCTTTCTCTTATATGTATATGCTTCCCCACACCCCGGGCAGTGTGTTATTATGCACAGCAGAGAAACCACTGTTGTCTTCTTGTTCTTTCTCTCTGCAATTATTAAGGAATAGATGAAAAGAAATCCAGAGAGAAGAACCTTCTCCTCACACACAACACAGCACAGAATTTTTGTGCCAGGTATATGCAGGTGGGAAGCAGCAAGCTGGCTGCACAAGGCTAAGTTAACATTTGAAACAGCAGCGGGAGAGGAAACATTGGAGGGTTACACAAACCACCATGGAAAGTTGTGGTGTGGTAGGAGAAGGAAAAAACTTTCTTTAGTTTTCACTGGTCAGGGAGGTCTTTTAAAGCCAGCTGGATGGTCTATTTTAAAAGAGTTAGGACTGTGAATTGATTTCCTGGGTATGCTCTTTGACATCGGTAGAATTAAGGATGACACGTGGGGGGAGAAGTTCAAAGATTTGCTCACCCTTCCTCCTCTCTCTTAATATTAGAAATCTAACTCATGCAGGGACCTTTGGGGGAAGGCAGATCACACACACACACATACACACACACACACTCTTCTTCAGGCAGCTTGGGGAATATATTACAATGAGAGGTGATTTGGCACTGAACAGCCCACCTAGTTTCGAATCACACCATCAACAACAGCAAAATAGGGGATAGGTCTATAAAGGGGATGAGTGAATCTGCAGAAGCAGGAGACTTATGCTTAGAAAATGATGAGGATTAATAAAGAGACAAGGGATCGGATATTTCTGGTCTGATTTTGGGCTACCCAGAACCTATTGGACAAGATTAGTAGAGCAGATATTTAGACCCCCTCCTGAAAAGGAAGGTATTCTGGCCAGATTCCCATAAGACTAAATTCCTCTTGAAAACACTGAAAATGTCTATCTATTGGAGATTGGCACATGTTGTATAAGGCATAGCAAAATGTCAGAAATACCCCCTCCATATAGAATAGAATAGAATGGAATGGAATGGAATGGAATGGAAGGGAACGGAGCGGAGCAGAGCGGCGCAGAATAGAATAGAATAGAATAGAATAGAATAGAATAGAATAGAATAGAATAGAATAGAATAGAATAGAATAGAATTCTTTTTTGGCCAAGTGTGATTGGACACACAAGAAATTTGCCTTTAGTGCATATGCTCTCAGTGTACATAAGAAAAAATAAAAAATATTCATCAAGAATCATAAGGTACAACACTTAGTGATAGTCATAGGTTACTAATAAGCAATCAAATCATATATAGATTACTAATATGCAATCAAAATATACTAGGAAAACAAATAAAACAATATAAATTGTAAAGATACAAGCAACACGGTTATAGTTACAAGTGGGAGGAGATAGGTAATAGGAAGGATGAGAAGAATAATAGTAATAAGGTGATAATATCATTAAATAAATAAATCATCAATAAATGATTTAAATGGGCTACTAGCCTGTTGTTGGTGTAGTTATTGTCAACAACAAGATGATGGACTGGGTGGGTGAGTCACTGCCTTAAAGTAGCATAGCTTTTCTTAAATCCTAAATCTTGCAGAATAGATCAAGGGATTTACAGCAAGATGGAGTTGTCCCCACCCCCAATCTAGCCACCTTTGTACACTCTGGCCACTAGCAGTGTCTCCCTAAGGTTGCATGCAGAAGCTTTCCCCCATCAACTGCCCTTAACCTTTTTGACTAAGTGTGCAGGGTTTGGTCCTGCCACCTCTGTATATCAAGCACATGTGTTTTCATTGAACACAGTTCTTTTTCAAGCAGGGCTAGTGAACAGATGGGCTTCCAGATGCTGTTCAACTAGAAATCCCAGTAGCCCTTGCCAGCCAAGCTCCTAACAAGGAAGGGTTGGACTTGTAATTTAGAAACCTGATAAGGGTCACATGTTCTCCATTTGGAACAAGGTTTTACTCCCATCAAGTCTAACATGTGGCAGAGCTGTCTGAAAAAACAAGTGTGTAGGGCATTGCTACCCCAATCACAGATTTTCTTTCCAGACAATCTACTGTCCAGAAAGAAGAACCGTGTTGTAGAAAACAGAGCCCTGGGAACAAATGTATGATGGAAGAAACAGTACCTAGAAATAATTTTAGTCCACGGATCACACTTTCATTAGCATCTTCTGCACATTTTTGCAGATGATCGGAACATATCTATTACCTCCATAGACCTTCAAGAAATCAGATCACTTGAGACTTTCAAGAAGATATTGGACTGCCATTTCTCAGAAATGGTGTAGGGTCTCCTGCTTAGGCAGGGAGTTGGACTAGATGACCTACAAGGTCCCTTCCAACTCTGATTATCTGTAAGAAATCTGTAAAACTTTGGGACAAGTTTTATGAGCTCAAGTCCATGTTTGGCCTTCTGATTTTCAAACAGCAATTACTCCCTTTAAAAGGGGATGAAAGGGGAAGCTATTAGCAATCCATGTAGGGGAATTCAAAAATAATTTTTGGTGCAATGTTTTAGGGGGATGCTGTTTATTGCAAAATAATAAATACCATGCATGATAAATCTTACTGGGTATATCTAAGCTTTAAGTCTGCTTACATGTTTATCTTTATCTGTTACTGTTGTGTTTTCTCTTTCATTGTAGAAGGAAAGCTGACCTTGTTCTTATGTTCCGGTTTTAACCATAGATTGTTGGATAAACCATAATAGCTAACTTTGTACTTAACATTAAATCATAAATAGTTTATGGTTTAATGTAAAAGATTTAATGTCCAAAGCTATATATAGTCCCTAATTATCTTTTCTTTATCTACTAAATGTTCTCTGATCCTGATTCCTGAATGCCAAATATATAGTCTCCTGCCATTTAGAAGTAGGAATTAGATGAAAATTATAATGTAATCCCTAAAATGGATATATCAGTTAAAAAGCATTGATATAAAGTTAAAAAGCATGGCAATCATCCTAGTTAGCTCCCCTTGAAAGTACAGCCTTGTTCATATATATAATGAGCATTTTTGCAGATAACAGGTCAACAAAACATTGCCCATAACCACAGGTTTTCTAAATGTGTGAATTTTGCATTTAATTGGCTTAGTCAAGAACTTCCTATTTCAATTCTTAGTGTACTGAAATAGCCTTATATTTAGAGAGGAGTGGAAATTTGCAAAAGGTCAACTTGATAATAATACTATAAATCTCTTTCTTGGTAGAAGGTAACCAAAATGGACATAATCATAAGACCTTTGATGGTTATAGTTGTAAGAAAATCAGCATGCAGCCCTACTGAGATTGTGGCAAACTGCCACAGCTGGAATTCCAGGTTGGTCTAGTGGTTAAGGCACCAGGCTAACTATCAGGAAACCTGAGTTCTAATCCTGATTTAGGCATGAAAGTGGGCTGGGTGATTTTGGGCCAGTCACTCCCTCTCTCAACCCAACCCACCTCAAGGGTTGCTGTTGTGGGGGAGATAGGAGGAGGAAGTATTAGGTATATTTGCCACCTTGAATTATTTATAAAAATACAAAAGGATGAAATAATATAAAATAAAAGTGACTGTTTTAGTATTTTATATTACATCGTTATAAAAATATATTGAGTAACATTATTCATGTCAGAGTGAAACCCATACAAAGCTTTGCTCTTTATTTACAGTAGATTTTGACTGTTTTGAACAATAAAGCTATATATGCTCCTAGCTCCTGTATCTAAACAATGTGCTCTAGTAAGTCTAGCTTCAAGTTCACCCTCAGCCATTAAATTTCACTGAGTAAATTTGGGCTGAGCTCTTTCAGCCTAATTTACCCAACAGACTTATTGGAAGGAGGTGACACTAGATATGCTGTCTTAAACTTCTAGAGAAAAGGAGGGATGTAAATGAACAATAAATTAGCCCCATGAGGCTGGACTGGTTTCTGTACTGTATTGTGTAAAATGTTTAAATAAATTAATAAAATGTCAGGCTGAATTTGGTCTTTAGTTCTTTAGGGCCGCAACTTCAAATGTGTGGCTAGAATCAAGAAGTGGGCAGGGTAAAAACAAATATATATAGTCCCTAATCCCCGAATTTGGTTTCATTTCATTTTGAAGTGCAGTTCTATCAAAGCACACAAGTATAAATAGAAAGGAGTTGCTCTCCACCTGGTGTGATAGTGGAAGCTTCATTCCATTTTGGCTGTAGTATTTATAATGAAAAGGTCTTGTCTTCTTTTTCTCTTTTCCATCATTTTGTCCACCCCAAGTCTTTCATTTTAATTTGTCACAGGAGTTTAGAACAAAGGAGGTCTGGAAGACAGAAAGTATCCTTGGAAGCACTACAGACCCCATCGGTCCATAGTGCCGATCACCAGGCTTTTCCTTCTCGATTTTATGAACAGCTCCTTGAAATTTAATGAGATGGCTGGATATTGCTGGCAATGTCAGCAACCTCATCCCCGAGATCTTCTGTGGAAATGCCAAAATCTCGCAAGGTTTGCTGCTCTTGTAAGTATTTAATCATTTGTGCAAGTCTACAAATGATGTTGAGAGGAGTCATGGACACCTTAATAGCCACAGACAGATGCTGCTAATTCCAGGATGAAGGTTTAGTGAAGATGGATTTAAGCTGGTTGTACAATGTTTTGGAATTGTTTTTCTTTTACAACTTCTTTTTATTTTTAAATTCCAAGTGGTAAGCTGCCTAGAATGCTTGGATTGGGTGTTGCAGCAATAAATAATAATAATAATTTTTAAAAATGAAAATGTCAGTGTAGAAGTCAAGAGGTCTCAGAAATCAATGATAAATTTAATGCCTAAATTAAATCAATTATGAACTTAATAAACACTGCAGTCAATCACCCTTCTCTAATTTTTATATTTTATTTTGTTATTTTATTTTATTTTTATTATTTTTATTTTTTTCATTTCCATGGCTGGCAAGATCAAACAACTGATAAATTGCAATGACTTTAACCTGGCTGCACTCCAAGACAGTCCTGGGATGTAATGCGTTTCAAATGAAGTCAAGTCTTACATAGCTGAGCATATGGAACCCCAGTTCTAATCCTAATCTTTTCCTTTAAAGGTCAGTGGCAAAGAAGAGAGAAACCCAAAGTTTTTGGTGTCATTATTTTTTGCACAATTCTGAGCATGACTTTAAATAATTGACATGTGAGGCTATACGTCTTCAGTTCTTGTGGATATATCCTAGGGTAGGTTTTTAATGGTCTTTCCTATGGTTTTGACATCACAGAATGGATTCCATTTTCAGATGAAATATAGCCTGTAACAGCCATGGTTCAGTTTTGGCTTTATTTCAGAAAAACACTTTTAACCAGAGGTGGTATTGAGCAGGTTCTGACCAATTCTGGAGAACCGGCAGTGGAAATTTTGAGTAGTTCAGAGACCCGGCAAATGCCACCTCTGACTGGAGTTTTTACAGTATCCTTCCCCTGCCACGCCCACCAAGCCACGCCCACAGAACCGGTAGTAAAAAATATTGAATCCCACCACTGCTTTTAACCCTACCCAACTTAGACAGTTAAAAGAAATGTCTTGCTGAATCATGATCTTTGAGCATGAATCTGATTTAGAGGGAGGCAGAGAATTGAACCAACTAACTCAAGATCACATCCTAAAACCTTGCTAATCAAGCAACTTTAATCTTTTAGCACTCAAACTTCTCAGCAACATCTAGTACATCAGGAAGGGTTACTGAATACCAAAGAGAACAAATTGGACTGCAAGGAAGAGCAGCTGAGGAACAGAAAAGAGACATGATGAGGCAAAGTACAGGTACTCCTTGACATACAACAGTTCATTTAGTGACTGTTCAAAATTACAGCGGCACTGAAAAAAGTGACTTATGACCATCTTTGTCAGTTACAACTTTTGTAGCATCCTCATGATCATGTGATTAAAATCCAGATACTTATGGACCCATTGCTGTGACCCAAGGTCATGGGATCCCCCTTTGCAACTTTTTGACAAGCAAACTCAATGGGGAAAGCCAGATTCACTTAACAGCCATATTACTAACTTAACAACAGCAGTGATTCACTTAACAACTGTGGCAAGAAAGGTCATAAAATGGGGCAAAACCCACTTAATAAATATTTCACTTAACAAGAGAAATGCTGGCCTCAACTGTGGATGTAAATCGAGGACTATCTGTATTATGTGGCCAGTACAAGAAAAAGAAAATCCAAGCAAACTAAAAAACAAATCAGATAAAAACAAGACCTGATAATAGCTAAGAGCAGGAAAGTGGAATAGAATGGAATGGAATGGAATAGAATGGAATAGAACAGAACAGAACAGAACAGAACAGAACAGAACAGAATAGAATAGAATAGAATAGAATAGAATAGAATAGAGAGCTGGGAGGTACCTTGGAGGTTTTCCAGTCCAGTTAAAGAAAGAGGCAGAAGGGCTAATTCTGGCTGCATAAGATCAAGCCTTAAGAATAAATGCACACAAAGCCAGAAATGAGAAGACAGCAACAGACAGCAATTGCCATGCCTGCAAAGAAATGGAAGAAATAGTGATCCCACCTAGTTAGTTGCTCCAAGAAGATTGCACAGGTTGACTACAAATAACGGTATACTGAAGTTAGCAAAAATTGTGCATTGGAATATCTGCAAGATGTGTCATTTGCCTGCCAGCAAGAACGTGTGGAACCACAAAATCAACAAAATAATAAAAAATGAAGAAGCCAAAGTGTATGCTTCACAACAACCCAGACTTAACAATTATTGGGGGGAAAAAACTTGGACTAGTAAATGTTGCAGTTCCCAGAAACAGCAGAAGAGAAGAGAAAGAACTGGAGAAAAATCACAAAATACATTGACCTGCAAATAGAAGTAGTCAAAGGTGTCAAAAGAAAACAAAGATAGCACCAGCAGTAATAAGCTCCTTGGCTTCAATCCAGAGGTGGTATTCAGCCAGTTCTGACAGGTTCTGCAGAACTGGTAGCGGAAATTTTGAGTAGTTTGGAGACCAGTAAATATCACCTGTGACTGGACCTGCCCCCCAATCCATTCTCTGCCTCCTGAGTCCCAGCTGATCGGCTGGGTCTTCTTTGGTTGCCCTGCACAGAAGAACGGAGCTGGAAATCAGGTTAGTGGGGTGGGGAGGGAATGGGGTTTTCTCCTGCCATGCCCACCAAGCCACAAACACAGAATTGGTAGAAAAAACTTTGAATACAACCACTGATGCAATCCCAAAACATTTGGAGCAGTGTTCCCAGAGGTAGTATTCAGCAGGTTCTGACCAATTCTGGAGAACCAGTAGCAGGGGTGGGTTTCTTCCAGTTCTGTCCACCTCTGTAGAACTGGTAGCTCTGAAGAGCAGCAGACATAGAACCGGTTCTATGTCTGCTGATGTTTTTGCCCACCTGCCCACCTGAGCTGTTACCCGACCTTTATTTCCTGATTTTTCAACTTCAGCTGCCGTGCGAGACACAGCTGCAGTTAAAAAAGCGCTTTTTCAAAGGCTGCTTCTCTGCATGCAGCATGCTGATGACGATTTACAGGCGTGCCCGCGCAGCATGCAGGGAAGCACACCGTAAATCACCAAACCTCGTAAATCACTGAACTGGTAGTTAACCTTGTCAGATCCCACCCCTAACCAGCAGTGGGAATTTTGAGTAGTCCAGAGAACTGGCAGTAACCTTCCCCCAGGAGTGGGGTGGGAATGGAGATTTTGTAGTATCCTTCCCCTGGAGTAGGGTGGGAATGGAGATTTTACAGTATCCTTCCCTTGCCATGCCCACCAAGCCACACCCACCAAGCCATGCCATGCCCACCAAGCCACGCCTACAGAACCAGTAGTAATTTTTTTTAATCCCACCACTGAGCATTCCCCAACCTTTCTGGTTTGGTGGACTGGTGGAAATGGCAGTGTGTGTGTGTGTGTGTGTGTGTGTGTGTGTGTGTGTTGGGGGGGAATGTAGTCTGCACACCACTTTCACAAATGTACCTTGCATTTGCATGGGGTTGCCCACCACTTCTGCAGCCTGGTTCCAAACAGGCTGGGGACTGGGGGCTGGAGACCCATGATCTGAAACACCATTTGAACACCAGTGGCACTAACAACAGCTACCTATACCAGAAGCTTGGGAAGGATTCAACAGATGAATAAAAATTCCAAATCCAATCTAAATATCTAGGTAACTCTGTAGTGAACCATAATAATAGTGTCTCTAGGACTGACATGATAACAGTCTTTCAGAATTTGAGAGGCTCCCGCCATTTGTCCAGAACGATATAAGATCTGCTGCTTAGAGCAGGGGTTTGGACTAAGAGACCTCCCAAGTCTCTTCCAACTCTATTATTCTATGTTCTATAATTTTATTGATTTAACAAGTTTGGGGGAACTGTTTTTTAAACTAATCTGTTGCATACTCTGCTTATAAACTAACTAGATTCACCCATCATATTAAACCATGAGGTATTTGACTACAATGTATGAATAGATCAAACCATAATTGACTGTATGTATGTACACACACACACACACACACACACACACACACCACATTTTGGTTTGAGCATGTATTTGCACCCTACCATTGTTTTGTTAATTATGAGCTCTAAACATCAAGACTTAAGGTATATTGAAATCTAAAGATTTCACTGAATTGTGGTTCAAACAGTAATGGGGGTAAGGATCAAGGTTTCTGCTGACAGGAGGAAGTCCTTGAGGAACCATTGAGTGATGTGGCCTGTAGCGGACAGTTCCTCATTCTAATGGGGAAAATTAATTTGTGTGTTACTATTTAAATAATCATTATTGATGTGTATCAGCTTGCCAGATTTTTCAATATGATCATTTTTTAAAGAATATCATATTACTATATTAAATGTCATTACTGTACATTCTTCTGCTTTTTAAATAAAGTTGTTGCCATTGTTTTATTTCTGAATGAAAAAAGTTTGGGGGTTAGATGGGCAAGGGAGAGTGTATGGAAGATAAGCATTTTGATGCTGGCCAAAGGAGATTATTCTAAAACAGTAGAAGGTGGTGCCATGAACAAAGCTGAAGGGATGGTTCTCAGTTCAAAGTGAATGGTACATCAATGGAATCATGGCATTCAAAATGAATTCTGTCAAATGTGAGAATGAATGTGTAAATGATATGAAGAGAAATGTGCACAGGGGTGTTATACTGGCAAACATCTGAAGCAGATACACACAGGCAATTTCAAGTGAATCTTTCTAGTTCACGGTTTGACAGTTGAAGTTGCCAGGGTTACCTACAAAAGAACATCTCATTGTCTCCCATCCTTCAACTAAACTCAGATCTTTTAAAAGAAAAAAAATGGTTTCCAAGGAAGCCAGTGCTTATGAACAAGGCTGGGGACCCTGTAATCCTATGACCACAAGCATCCATCAACAAATGCACAGACTGAGTTAAAGCAATGCAGCTTCATGTAAATGATGAGCAACATCTTTGTGGTTATGTAGCCCAACCTTCTACTCCACACAAGGCTTTTTGTATTCTCTCTTTCAAAAAAGGAGAAATGCTCCTTTCAAAATACGACTTGCTGGTGAGGCATGCACAGTGTGAAGTTTTTGTGTTTCAGATGTATTATTTTACCTATTTGCTTATCTGTTGTTTATTAACCAGTTAATGCAGTGGAATGTAGTTTGGATTCCCAGGTGAAAGGGACCAAGAGACAACAATGTTTAAAAAAGATTGGGAGAAAGATGATCAAGGTAGTTCCTCTCTAAAAACTCTCAGAATATATCTTTCATGATACAAATAGTTGGTTTAGTTTGGTCAGGTTTCTATTTATAGGTGAGAAACAATAAAAGAAACTGCTTTAAAATAACTGCAAGTTTTTCTTGGTTTGTGGAGCAGTTAATGAAGGAAAGCTTTTTCCTTGTATTTCTCCTGAAGGTTCTGTTCATCATCTTAGGTCTTGAAGCAGAGATTTTTTTCTACAGGGATAGTCAGCTGCCATATAACATGAATATCAACCCATGCCATGGAAGCTATTATCCCATCATTGATATAAATATGACTCTTCAGAAAAGTTTTGGACTGAGTACTTTTTTGGTTTTATTTACATTTTAATGTTTTTTTTTCTAGAAACCGCATTGGCCAACCAGAAACTGAAAAAAAAAAATCTCCAACATGTTGTGGATATGCAGTAATATATGGCCATCATGAATAGAAAATATCAAGAAGCTTATCCTGTGTGAATTGATATAAAAAATAATTCCTTTGAGTTGATTTAGCTCTTTGTGACTTCAAGCAGTCCAAGGGGCATTTGTGATAGCTGCACTCAAATATTGGGTTGCCCTTTACCTTCTTACCAGGATGTTTTTTTAAAGAAACTTCCCAGTCTACCTGTCAGCCCTAGTATTTTCTGGTATTAATCAGACCTGATTTGGATTTCCAAGTTCAACTAGTGCTCCTACCAAGATGGATGTAAAGTTCTCAAATCCTACTTTAAAACCATTCAACATGGGGGCTGCACCCCATTCTTAGCACAGCAGTTCTGAAGCTTAAAAATGCAACATGTGAAGAAATCCATCTGCATTTCCCACTATTGGTGTCATTTATTTTTGGTTGAGCAAGAGAAGGTGTATTTATTGAAAGATGATACAGGTATGGTACATGCCATTAAATACTGCAGGGTGTTTTTCTTTTTAAAGTTTTCTTGAGATCCTGTTTTGAAAATGGAATTGTTTTAATATAAATAAAAAACATGGAGTATATTAATCAACAGTGATGTCTTTCATCTCAGTGACAGCCTACATTGCAAGATCTACAGCAAGTCAATGGGAAGGAGATCAGAGACATCTCCTGATGTTTCACACCAGTTATTTCTAGGTTGTATATTACAAGTAGACATTTCCAGCCAATCTTAAATAAGCATCCCTTACCCATCAGATTTGGCATATGAATGAAATATTTTCTATTGGAACTAGTAGTCTTTCATCAGAAATCACTTAAAACCTTTCCGGTTTCTGCAAACTTTTAGATCAATATGTCAGATTCCTGTCTTCAGAATACTATATATAGTACATATAGTAAATTGCTTCCTATGTTGGCTTCAAAACCATTATAAAAGGACCTGGCTTCAATCCTGAGATGCTATAAAAGATCACTGGCCCTATTGAAGTTAATGGAACTGAAAATTTCTGTACCTAATTTCAGAACTGAAGGAACCGAAGCTCAGCTAATAGAAAATTGCATAGACTTTCTATACAATCATAATCATATTTTCATTTTTGCTTGTTCTGATTAATTAGGAGATACAAGAAACATTATCCACAGTGCTGGTTGAATTGAAAACCCACAACATGTAATGGCAATGCCTAAATACCAATAGAGGACAGACATTTTAAGTGCAATGGTGTTGAGGAATGCAGGGTTCAGGTTGCAATGCTGGGAAGGCTTTCTGTTCTTTATCGATAAAGGAAATGTAAGACAGTCTGCACAGCAGAACAAAGCACCATATGTAAACTTGCTTTGGCACTCTGGTGACATATCATGCAATCAACATCTTCACAGGCCCTACTCCAGCAAGTCAGTAAAATAAGGGATAGAGAGAATGTCTCCCAAAGCACATTATTCCCCTGATTTGTGAGGGGGAGGGTCAAATATATGCTTTCCACAGTTTCACGATGGCAGAAAAAGAGCTTTGTCTCTGAAGGAAACAAAGCTGTTAGCAATGTCTTTTTAGTGTAATATTTTAGTGCACTATACTAAGTGCAATAGTGCAATATTAATGCAATATCAGGGGTTTTCAATTCAATTGTATAGAATGTGAAGGATGTGTGTTGTGTTTTATTTTTATAGTTACAATGTACCCTGAAGATGGCATTTAATTTCATTGTACGAGGTGCAGTGACAATAAACTAAGCTAAACTAAGCTAAGCTAAGCTAAGCTAAGCTAAGCTAAACTAAACTGAACTGAACTGAACTGTTGGCAATGTCTTTTGAAAGATATGATGATGGAGGATAGGCTTAATCCCATAAAACCTACATTGAGATGGTAGGGAGAATGCTAACTTATTTGGAGGTGAAAGTTGTTCACTTCCTCTACCTTGTAACTAGAGCTGGATTTAGACTTGTCCGCTACTGTGTATAAATGTCGAGCATACTGCTGAGAAGGGGTTGATGTCAGGGTTGTAGATGGTTGTAGATGGGCCAATGCATACACCTTCCAAACCAGAGCCATGTGTTGTGTGGTTATGCACATCCTGCATGCTGATTGGTTGGTCCTGTTGGTACATTCCTATCTGAGCATCCCCTAGCCAGAACATTAACATTTACTGACATATAAATGAAACAGCTATGCAACCATCTCTGAAGGACAGATGAATACATTGCCTGACATTGAAGTGACGCAGAAGTCAAATGCAGCCTTTAAGGACCATTTGATTCAACTTGAATAGGACTGCAGATCACAAGAAAGCAGATTCAAATCAAGTGTTGTGTGGGTGGGAGCACAAAAGCATCATAACCATAAAAGCTACTTGAAGATAAAGCCATGACACAATAAAGGTATTAGATTGTCATTTGGTGGATTTGTTTGACTGGACATTAGATAATCTTCCATCCATAATTCGAGATTCCTGCACTAAGCAAGAGATTGGCCAAAAGGACCCCTTTCAACTATAGGGCTTTTGGATAACAGATATAGTAAGATAAATTAGAATAATGTATGAAAGTCTACAGGGTTTTCCTGGGACTCAACCATATACAGTTAGGAGGGTGAAAATTGTACAAAGAGCATATATGGTTGGGTTATCTAGGAAAGCAAAACTTGGTAGTTAATCATTTGGTTCTTTAATTAAGGATAAGTAAAAATTTAATCTAGAAGATAAATCATGCCAGGCAGAGGTTTGAGTACATAATTCTTAAAACAATGGGTTGGAAAAAAGGTTTGTAAAGTAAGTTTGTCATGCTGTAATTGCTTCCTTTTCTACTTCTGTTTCTTTGCTTCTTATGCTCCTACTCTATCATCTCCTGCTCTTTTCCCTCCTTTATCATCTCGTTCTTCTCCTTCTCCTTCCCCTTCCCCTTCCCCTTCCCCTTCCCCTTCCCCTTCCTCTTCCCCTTCTCCTTCTCCTTCTCCATCAACACCCTCTTCTACTCAATTCGTCCTTTTCTGCTGCTTCTACTTCTCTGCTTTTCCTTCTCTTTCTCTTCTGCTTCTACCATCATTTGGAAAAAATGGTCTTAAGACTGTTTGCAAATGCAGTACTGAAAACTTGATATTGGGGAGGGGGAAGATGAGGTATTCTACCAACAAACAACTTTTTCTTTATCACCATCCTATAGTTTGCAACTACAATGGACTTGTTTTAAGCTGATAAATAATACTATGCTTTTTGAAAAGAAAATCCCACTTATGCTTATGATCTTTTGATAATTTATAGCAATAGGCCTGAGTACATAAAATAAAATAAAACTATGCACATCACAAATAGAATATTATAAAACACAGTTGTGATGCTTAGAATTTAAAATGCTAATCTATATATTAGTAAAGCAACTGGAAAATTGAGGATCAGGGATTAAAAAGTAGAGAAACCAGAAATAGAATTTATACTGATTTGACTAAATCAATTCATCTTCATATGAAACAAAACTAAGGAAGGGCATTGAAGAATTTGCAGCAAAGCTTAATCTAAGTCAATTCTTTCCCCAAAGTATTATGATTAGAGAGCTTCTAGCAAACAGTTTCCCTTTGATTAAAAGTTATACCTGTCAATCATTCATTTCCTCTATGCCTTCTGCTACTAACCAGTACCAAAACATAAAAATAGTAGCTATGAATTTTTGCAAGCTAGCATTCTTACGTTCTGCATTACTTTTAAAAACCAAATCATTCAAAAGATCAGAATTCAGATCTTATAGTTTCAGAGGGAACCCCAGAAAGCCTTCTAATTTCTCTGAATATTTATTTATTTATTTTGTTTATTTATTTTGTCAAGCGATTATAAGATAACAGGTATAAGTATAAACATAGTTATGAATACATGAAATGGATACATATAAGAAAAATAAAAAGAAACAATAGGACAGGGATGGTAGGCACGTTGGTGCCCTTATGCACGCCCCCTACAGACCTCTTAAGAAAGAGGTGAGGTCAATAGTAGACAGTCTAAGGTTAAAGTTTTTGGGGTTTGGGGAAGAAACCACAGAGTCAGGTAGAGTATTCCAGACACTGACCATTCTGTTGCTGAAGTCGTATTTCCTGCAATCAAGTTTGGTGTGGTTTACCTTGAGTTTGTATCTATTGTGTGCTCTCGTATTGTTATGGTTGAAGCTGAAGTATTCATTGAAAGATAGGACATTGCTATATATAATTTTATATACTATACTTAGATTGGACCAAAGGTGGCGTAGTTCTAGGTTTTCTAGGTCTAAAATTTCAAGTCTGGTGGCATAAGGTATTCTGCAATGAGTAGAGGAACGGAGAACTCTTCTTGTGAAATATTTCTGGACTTTCTCAACTGTGTTAATATCAGATACGTAATGTGGGTTCCAGACTGATGAGCTGTATTGGAGTATTGGTCTAGCAAATGTTTTGTATGTTCTAGTTAGTAGTGTGGTATTACCAGAGAAAAAGCTATGTAGGATTAGGTTAACAACTCTTAATGCCTTTTTTGCTATGTAGTTACAGTGGGCTCTTGCACTTAGTTCATTAGAGATGAGTACTCCAAGGTCCTTGACAGAGTTTGAATCATCAACAAGGTCTTGACTATTCAGCTTGTATTTTATTTTCTGATTTTTTTTGCCAATATGTAAGACAGAGCATTTATTTGTTGAGATTTGAAGTTGCCATTTGTTTGATCATTCTGATACATAGTTGAGGTCTTTTTAAAGGGTAGCACTATTGTCTGTGGTGTTGAATAACTTTACATCATCAGCAAAGAGAACGCAGTTGCTCTTAATATGATCACAGAGGTCATTGATGTAGAGTATGAAGAGACTTAGCCCTAGAACACTGCCTTGGGGGACACCACTGTTGACAGGTACAGAATTTGATAGGATGCTCTCAATTTTGACTATTTGTTGTCTGTTTGACAGGAATGCTTCTAGCCAGTTATGCAGGTGTCCAGAGATACCATAAGATTTTAATTTTAAGAATAGTTTGCTGTGTACCACTGAATCAAAGGCTTTACAGAAGTCTATGTAAATTGTATTTATTGCTTTGCCCTGATTGAGTTGTGTAGTCCATATGTTTTTGCAGTGTAAGAGTTGCAGATTACATGATAGTTTTTTTCTGAAACCAAATTGTTTATTAGAGAATGAGTTGTTTGTCTCTAAGTGGAGGATAATGGATTGGTTAATAATTGATTCCATGACTTTACAGGTGATACAGTATAAAGAGATTGGTCTGTAATTTTCAACTAGGTTGGGGGTCTCTCTTTTTGAAAATGGGGGTGACTGTGGCTTGTGACTTTTGGCAAGGAGCTGGTCCTGAAAGATTTTTCAAAGATTATGTTTAGAGGTTCTGCTATGGCAGTGGATAGCTTTTTTAAGAAGTAGGCACATATACCATCTGGTCCAATAGATAGAGATGGTTTTAGATTGTGTAGTGCTTTTTCAACATTGTCTTCTGTAAAATCAATATGTATTAGATCATTGTAGTTGTCTGTGGTTCGACTAGGAAATACTAAGCATGACCCATTTCTGTTTACAAATACTGAGCCAAAGAATGTGTTAAAGAGGTTGTCTTTAATGGTGTCATTGTTGCAGTCTTTACCATGAGGTCCTTTCAGGGGTGGGATGCACCTTGAGTCTTTTAGTTTGTTGTTTACAAAAAGGTAAAAAGCGCAGGTGGAATTGGTGCATAGAAGGTTTTCCTCTTGTTTAATGTGATAATTAGTGCATTCAGTCTTTATCTGGTGGCATACATTTTTAATATGTTGATTCAATTTGTTTATATGTTGATTCAGCTAAATTCGGTGCACTTCCTATGACCTCAGTGTAGCTGTTTATTAATATGACCTACCATAGAGAACACATTCATTCATCTAAATAGGCACTCTTATTTTCAGGATATCTGATTGCCTGAATGGTTTGGATGACCCCCTAAGCCTTTCAAATAAAATAAGTTTCTCTCTCCATTTTCATGTCTCTGAGCAGAAAACTCAAAAAGCATCATTGAATATCTTAGTGTCTGTGATAAACCTGCCAGTTGCATTGATGCTAACATTGTTAACCAATCCTGCTTCTGGCTACATTGGTTAAATCTGTCAACTTCAAAAGTACTGTGATTTATACTGTACCTTTGGTTTCATAGAGTCTTAGCTCATTCATCCACACAGCAGCAATCCAGAAAGACAAGCTGTGATTATTTTTGCTTTACAGAAAAGTAACTGATGCTGAAGAAATAATGTCTGTCTCTGTCTGTACATCTGGCATAATTTTGCTTTCAAATTTTTCAAGTATAGCTGTTGGACTAGACCAAAGTACATTTGGTTAACCTGTGATTATTAATCACTCTTTCCCCAGGATTTTCCTCACCATTTGCCTTGTGTCCTCATTTAGAAAGAAGTACTTTCTAAATGAAGCAGACAAGATAAACCCTCTTGTTTGAGAAAACAAGCATTTACAATTGCAAGAAAGGTTGACATACCCCCTCAAGGGTACCCAGAAATGTTGTTTCAGTGAAGCTATTGCTGTTTTGTTCTTGGGTGGCTGTATTCTCATTGGAGGGGGATTCTTGGCCAGATATGGCTTTCCATTCCTGGATCTGTGTGATTAGGAAAAAATGCCCAAATTCAGAATGGTTGATACATCAGAATTAGAATTTTGGAAAACAATAGAGGTAAGTTATAATAGAAACATAGGAAAAATGCTTCAACCTGTTGTCTCTTATTTTTGTGATGTGGGGAAATCTGTGTGTTAAGGCATGGCTTTGAGTGAGCAGGAAGAGGCAAGCAAGCAAAGTACTGATTAGCTGACATATTTCTTTGTTGTTCTTTTGGCCAGGAAAGGCAAGCACTGTGTTGCTCACTTATGAGGAGGCAATGACCCAAGTAGTGAACTGACTGTGTTTATTAAGATGGGCCTGGACTCAACTCTGACCTGGAACAAAAAGAACTTAACATGTTGAAAGGAACGTACCTTTCCTCCCTGTAATGTGGGAAAGCTTAATTTTAAGTAGAGACCAATATCCTTCTGAGTATTGATTAACCTTTGCTAATTCTAGCCTTGCTCCTAGTTTCCTGAGGTTCAGATCAATCTGAAAACAGTTGAAGTTCTCCAGCTTATTCTATGATGTATTTTCAACTGAATTCAGAAGGACCGGAGAATGAACAAGCTTATTCTCTGAGTGAATCAGTACCAAAATGAATCAAAGGTCAGTCAGAAAATTCTGTGGAATGAGATCAATTACAGTGGTAATAACAACATACTTGATTTTTTTTCCTCTGCTTAAATTTATAAATATACAATAGACTTAGAGGGATTATTTAAATAAATTGTGTCATAAAACTTTTCCTCATGAATGTAAATTGTGCCATAGAATTTCCATGAATGTAAGTTTTTCTCATGACCTTGAGATGGGAGGAGAACACATCAGTGTAAACTTTACAACCTACCTTTATCGTACCTTGAATCCATGTTGCTCTTCCTCCACATTATAACACAGGGTAGTTTCAGGCAACATCTGGTGGAATCCTTGTCATTCTTCCTCATCTCATGCAATCTCATCTACTGGAAGAAAAAATGATCCATCAATTGATTCCTCCAAGCCTCTTATCCAACCAGTCTTGATGAAGGAACTGCTTTGAGCCTCTCTAGAAGCCTTTTACAGCATGCTTTACTTTTTACATGGTCCAGAACTTTCAGCTTCTGGAAAATGGAAGAGATGGCTGCCACATGAGTCCTATTGAACCCTTAGCTTTATGTGCCAATGAGACTCTCTTGGAAGACCCTTCAATTAGTTTTCCATGAAGTCAACATTCACATGTCTGGGTAACAAAAATAAAAGAAACAGGTCATCCCCAAAGTGCTTTTTCAAAAAGCAACTAGACTTTCTTTGTTTTACTTGTAGACATTTTGCTTCTCATTCAAGAAGCTTCTTCAATTCTGAATTAAAGGACTTCTTGAATGAGAAGCAAAACATCTTCAAGAAAAACAAAGTCCAGTTGCCTTTTGAAAAAGCACCTTTGGGACAACCATGACCTGGATGACTGAGAATCTCCATAGACATTTGGAAGAAATAGCTGTGCCAGTGCAGCTTCTATTAAATTTGACAAATCACGGCTAAAATGGACATGGAGGTGCAGAATTGGACAAGAGGGGGCATTTCTAGGAATGTGCAATTGAAGCTGATATGAAATGATCACATGGGAGTTTTTCTGATACCATAGAATGGAAACTACCAGTTTCATGCTAGAACACATTAGCCTGATTTCAGCCTGCCTTAGCAGTAGAGTGGCCATGAGATCAGGACCATGTTGTTGTGTCCTTGGTAAATGTGTTTCTTCATCCTAACAATCAGGACATGCAACTGAGCCACTGACTGAGCTCCCAGAATTCCTGTTAGTACTGTTAGTGTGCCTCAAATTGGTACTAATAACAAATAATAGCTTTGGGGAGAAGAGAATATTCAGTTGGAAAAATAGCTAAGGCAGGAAAGTAGTAAAAACTCTGCTTTACATATAGTGAACATGATCATTATCTTCCTTCATGGCTTCTGGTCTATTGGGAAATTGGTTCCCAGTGACCTAGGCAACAACAGTATGCTGACAAAGGAATTCTAGGATCTATAGTTTCAGTCTTTCTGGAAGATGCAGTAATTTTGGGGAAGGCATTGCCAAGTTCTCTTGAGCTATCAATGCCCCCAAACAAAACAAATGAAAAGGATTAACACCTACAATTATTTGAGCATTAGAATTAAACATGTTCAAAATGTTTCATTTCTGCAAATATATGTTGTGGTGCAGCAGTTTTCAGCAAATGAATGTTCTGGAAGCAAAAATGATTTGTGGCTTTGAAATAGGCTATTTTCTATAGTTCATAGTTCAGTGGGCAGGGGGGAGGAATATTTGCTAGAATCTCTGGAAATGAACAGTTTGATCATCCATAATGTGAATATAATGCCTCATGTTTTGTATACCCAGGAGAATTTCTGGCTTGCCTTTTCTTTAGATTCTGCAATGGAACTCATCCTAAAGAGCCATACCAGTCATGAAATGATGTTTTGGAAGTAGGATTGTATATCAGAGAGCTATGGTGGTGCAGTGGTTAGAATGCAGTATTACAGCCAGCAGTTCGATTCTGACTGGCCTAAGATTAACTAAGCCTTCCATCCTTCCGAGGTCACTAAAAAGAGGACCAGTTTGTTGGTGGCAATATGCTGATATTGATATATAAGACTAAGTGCTATTGATATTGTCAACATTTCTAAACTGTTCATTGAATCCTAGTCCCCCCGGCTAACTGCAGTTTGGATGAATTTAAAAATTAGGGATAATAATGCTAACAAGAGATTTCAACCTTATTTATTCTCCAAAAAGACCTTGACTATGTATCAGAATGGTCAATCAAATGGCAACTTCAAATCTCAACAAATAAATGCTCTGTCTTACATGTTGGCAGAAAAAAAATCAGAAAATAAAATACAAGATAAATAGTCAAGACCTTGTTGAGGATCCAAACTTTGTCAAGGACTCATCTCAATTGATCTAAGTGCCCACTGTAACTACATAGCCAAAAAGGCATTAAGAGTTGTTAATCTAATCCTACGTAGCTTCTTCTCTGGCAATATCACACTACTAACTAGAGCAGGGGTGTCCAACCTTTCACCTTCCCTGGGCCACATTAGAAGTTGAAAATTTGGTTTGGGCCGCACATAAAATAAAATAACAGTAACGATACCTGATCATCCAAAAAAACCATAGAAAACATAGTTAACATATTAAATTTATTTCGAAATGAAGTTAGTGAGATGTTTTTATTATTTATTATTAATTATTTATTAAAAATTATTTATTTTTTATCATGGTTTTTTTATCACAGTTTTTTTATCTTGGTTTATTTTCGGCCAAATTTTTTTGGGGGTGGGGAGAAAGCTCACCCACCTCGCGCCTACCTCTCCTCCTGCAAATGGCCTGGCTGGATGAGGCAGGACTGGAAGGCAGAAGCAGCAGCAGCGGTGAGGGCAGAAGCCTTCCCCCGCCACTGCTGCTGCTTCTGCCCCCGCCGGCGCCGCCGCTTCTTCCCCCGCCACTGCTGCTGCTTCTGCCCCTGCCGCCACTGCCCCCGCTGCCGCTTCTGCCCCCACCGCCGCCGCTTCTTCCCCACCACCGCTGCTGCCCCCGCCACCACCCCGCCATCACTTCTTCCCCCGCCACCGCTTCTTCCCCGCCACCACTGCTGCCTGCCGCCACCCCGCTGCTTCTTCCACCGCCACGCCACCGCTACTGCCCTCGCCGCGGGGCAGCGGGGCAGAAGCAGCAGCGGTGGGGGGAAGAAGCGGTGGCGGGGGTGGCGGTGGGGGCAGCAGCGGTGGTGGGGAGGCGGCGGGGGCAGAAGCGACGGCGGGGGCAGAAGCGTTGGCAGCGGCGGCGGGGGCAACAGCAGGAGGTGGCGCTCTGATGGCGCCTGCCTTTTCTCTTGCTGCTTGGCCTGGCGCTCGCCTTGCCCCTGCCTCTCCTCCTCCTCCTCGCTGGCTCTGGCATGAAGGTTGGGGTGGGCACTGGGCCGCATTACGAGTCGACCTGGGCCGCATGCGGCCCATGGGCCGCGGGTTGGACAAGCCTGAACTAGAGCATACAAAACATTTGCTAGACCTATACTTGAATACAGCTTATCAGTCTGGAACCCACATCATGTATCTGATATTAACACAATTGAGAAAGTCCAGAAATATTTCACAAGAAGAGTTCTCTGCTCCTCTACTTATTGCAGAATATCTTATGCCACCAAATTTGAAACTCTAGACCTAGAAAATCTAGAACTACACCGCCTCCTAGTATATAAAATTATATATTGCAATGTCCTACCCTTCAATGAATACTTCAGCTTCAACCATAACAATACGAGAGCACACAATAGATACAAACTCAAGGTTAACCGCACACCAAACTTGACTGCAGAAAATACAACTTCAGCAACAGAATGGTCAATGTCTGGAATACTCTACCTGACTCTGTGGTTTCTTCCCCAAACCCCAAAAACTTTAACCTTAGACTGTCTACTATTGACCTCACCTCTTTCTTAAGAGGTCTGTAGGGGGCGTGCATAAGGGTAGGCACGTTGGTGCACTTATGCACGCCCCCTACAGACCTCTTAGGAAAGGGGTGAGGTCAAGAGTAGACAGTCTAAGGTTAAAGTTTTTGGGGTTTGGGGAAGAAACCACAGAGTCAGGTAGAGTATTCCAGACATTGACCCATTCTGTTGCTGAAGTTGTATTTCCTGCAATCAAGTTTGGTGTGGTTAACCTTGAGTTTGTATCTATTGTGTGCTCTTGTGTTGTTATGGTTGAAGCTGAAGTATTCATTGCCAGGTAAGTCATTGCAATGTATGATTTTATATACCATACTTAGATCAGACCGGAAGAATGCTCTTGTGTTCATGTTCCATTCATGGTTTTGCCATTAGCATCTAAATGATGTTGGTGGGACAATAGTTCTGGACAAGAAAGACCTTTGATCTGATCCATTGAGTTTCTTACATTCCTTCAGTGACATGTCAGTGGGCTCAGAAAGTAATATCAACTGAATTCTTGCAAATGTAAATACGTTTTTCTTTTACTCCCAAACAATAATTGTAAGATAATGTCAGCAGAAAATGTATTATAGCAACAGATGCTTGGCAGCACAACTACCACCAAAACAAGCAAAAATGAAAATATCAGTGTTTTAACACATCTTTTTCCTTCATTTCTATATAAACCTTTTGTCTTTTAAACAAACAGCCATAGTTATCTTGAACAATTACTTAAGCACAGTGTTCCTGTGAATAAATCTACCCTGTTTTGGTCTCTATATTCTGTTTTTTGAAATATGCGGTTCTTATAAATGTCAAGGACAGATCTACAGCACCAAAGAGAGGCCATGCAGGGATGCCATGAATATTTCTCCATTCAACTCTGTCAATGCATCTGAACATCTGACAGGCAACACCTCCTACTCTGTCACTCTTCTTCCTGGTGAAATTTTGTCTGAAATCCTCTATTTTGACATACATGTAGCTCCTCTGCAAGATTATGATGGGCTAGAAGAAAGAAGAAGAATAAACACACTGCACAAGCACATTTTTAAACAATATCATTAAATAAAGAAAGAATCCCATTTGAAACTGAATCTCCAGAGGGAAAAGCTTAGTGTACTGACATCTTACTTGGTTGAATGAAATTTCCCATAGAATTGCAGGGAGGCAAATCCCATTCTATCCTGTGTCCTGGTCATTACTGTATGGTCATCATCAATCTTGTCAGGTAGTAGACAGGTTTTACTTCAGTAAAATAACAGGAAGATCAGAGACTGATTAAACAAATAGGTAATATTTTTACAGCTGACTAAGTGTTTAGGATTGTGTGTCTGTTTCTGAACTTGAGTTGGAAGGGACCTTGGAGGTCTTCTAGTCCTACTCTCTGCTCAAGCAGGAGACTCGATACCATTTCAGACAAATGGCTGCCTACTCTCTTCTTAAAAGCCTTCAGTGATAGAGCACCTACAACTTTTGAAGGCAAGGCATTCTACTGGTTTATTGTTCTCACTGTTAAAATTTCTCCTTACTTTTAGGTTGCTTCTCTCCGTGATTAGTTTCCATCCATTGTTTCTTGTCTTGTCTTCTGGTGCTTTGGAAAATAGGTTGACCTCCTTTTCTTTGTGGCAGCCTCTCAAATACTAGAATACCGTTACCATGTTGCCCCTAGACCTTGTTTCAGTAGTTGAGACATATCCGTGTCTGTGTCTACACTAATGTAAACGAAGTAAACTTACTTGTCATTCCACAAGAAACATATCAAAAGAGAATTTATTCAAGCATTATAAAAACACACATTTTGGAAACTTGGTTTTCATTCTTTCCTGGAGTAAATAGGGACTCTCATTCATTCACACCACATACTCACTATCAATCTATTTGGGAGGACTTAGCAATTCCGTTGTTTTTGATGTGAAAGATAAATGGAAAATAGGTATTAAGAAAGTGTTTATTATATTGGTATATACAGGTGAAACTCAAAAAATTTTCTGAGATGGTGGATTTGGGGTTTTCATGAGCTGTAAGCCATCATCATCACAATTATGACAAATCATGGCTTGAACTATCTTGCTTTGCATGTAATGAGTCTATCTCATATATTAGTTTCACCTTTTAAGTTGCATTACTGAAATAAATGAACTTTTGCACGATATTCTAATTTTTTTGAGTTTCACCTGTATTGGTTGTTTTTTTCTTTTGGTATGTTGTTCCTTATTTGTTTGTTGTTATGATTTTGTGTTGTGAACTATCTTTAGCTACTTTGAAAGAGGTACTGCATTGTGAAATTTGGTCAGCACTTGAAATTAAGAAAACAATATTTTTTTAAAAAAATCCTCACATTAAATTTATGATGGATATATCTATCTCCAAGGTACATTAGCAATTCACAAAAATATGTCACACCATAACACTGGGCATAAATGCATGTGGTGTATAGGTTGATGTCTGATATAACATATAACCTAGTAAATGTGAACTCTGCTCACTTGGACACAGATTTGAACAACTGCTTGAATGCCCACATATCTGCTTCAGCTTACTTCCAGATGAATTGTGAGATTCTCTGCACAGCTGCTGCAAAACTTCAAATATTATGGAATGCAAAGATCACACTTTTGTTAAGCAATCATAATTAAATAGGATTAGTGAATGCCGATGTTGTTTTTAATTGTCTGCTTATTTGTTTCTAGGCTCAGTTTCATAAATCATAAGTTGGAGAGCGCTATCTAGGTCTTCAACTTCAACCCTCTGCTCGGTGCAAGAATTCAAATTAAGCAGTCCTGACAGATGGTTCTCCAACCTCTTCTTGAATATTTCCAGACAAGGGGAAATCACAATCTTCCTTGATAATTGGTTCCATGGTCCAACTGCTATTATCATTAGCAACTTTTTTTCAACATAAAATCAGAATCTACCTTCCTGTTACTTGAAACCATGACTCCATCTTTTACTCTTGGCATGAGAGACAACAGGTTTGTGGCTTATTCTATGTTATTTCCTTTCAGATATTTGAACAGCCCATCATTTCCATATCCAAGCACCTTATCTCAGTAGTAAAGGGTTCAATCTCTTCCTCAATACCTAGAATTTCATTTTAATGCCTTGATATTCCTCTTTGCTCTTCTACACTGATTCCATTTTGTCAGGGGTTTTAAGTTTGTAAGTTAGTCTATTTGAAGTACCTTGGTTGCTCTATGATATATTGTTTCACCCAGTTAAATGTTTCAAGACACAAGACCTTTGGTAGTATATGGCTATAGGCTTTAAGAATGAGATTTAAATCATATAATGTAATGTATACTGACTTTTGATATTCATAAAGCCCTTGGCCAACCAAGGCTTTTAGATACAGTAATGCTTTTTAGTAAGATATAGAAGATGTGGATTGCATTACTAGCCTTGGTGGAATTCTTTAATAATGGCAAGAAACTACCTGTCAGTTTTGGCACATAATGAAGTATGCCATAAGTGCATCCAAAACCCACTTTTATCAAAGATTTTCATGTTAGAATCTCTAATCCAGAGATTCCCTTTTGAGCCAACATATTGTTGTCTGTGGGTGATATTTACTGACATTTATTTAGGAATATGAAAAAATACCTGAGAGAAATAAGGCTCTTATGAGATGTGGAATGTTGCACATAATTGTTCTTGTATAATTATACTCCCTATTCCTATGATATTCTACTCAGTCCCATTTTAGTCTTGGTAATTGGTATGCTTCTATTTTATATTTCATGAAGAGATCCATACTTCAAACATTGTGAAAGACTTAATACACCTGTTAGTAGAAAATGATTCCCTGGCTTTTACTCTTTAGATGCATGTATAACACTGCTATTTTTAATTATTCTGGTGACAGTAGCAAGTTCAGAAAGGTCTTTCTCAAGACTGAAAATTACTCAAGGGGCACAATGTCTTAAGAACGAGGTGCTTAGACTTTTCACATTAAACATAAAAATGAGATAGAAGACGTAACTGTAATCAAAATCTATCCTTCAATCAAGACCAGGTCTAATAAATAATCAAATTATTTTTCATTTCTAACCATAAAATATATAACATTGAAAGTATATAGTACATGATGTTTATAGCTATTAATTATTACGGAGGATGAGGGTGATACTTAGTGCTCATCCATCCTTCCCTTTCCTGCTTGAAACTGTCTCTGTGATTTGTTTTGTACCATAAACTCATGGTCTCTAGGGCTCGCCTTTCAAGACACACTAAATATAGTAAAAATTACATGGAACTGTGTCCTTATGTATGATTTGAAGAGCAAATTTTCTAAAGTTTATAAAGTTAAAGACAATTAGGTGGAACGTTTGTCTGCAAAGCTAGCATATCTATCTATCTATCTATCTATCTATCTATCTATCTATCTATCTATCTATCTATCTATCTATCTATCTATCTATCGTCTGCAGACCCCATATTTTCTAAGAAGCATAGAGAGCTATTCTGCAAAATGAAACATTTTTGTGTGCTTGTGTGTGAAACCAGGCAGCAAAGCAAAGAATGTTGCTGCTGTAGCAGAATGCACTCTTGCATTTCACACAGTCATGCATCACAGCAGCAACAAATCAATAGAATGTACCTATCTCTTGCTGAGAAAAGTATGTTCAAATCTAAAGATAACTTGAAAATTTTCTAGTGTCTCAACCAAGTAAGACACCATTGTGAAATATGTGCTTGTTCTGGAGATACCCAGTAAATCCTTTCCTTTAAATTCCATCTTTCTTTTTAAAATGGCAATAGGCAGCAGAGATCATGGTTATCCAGCACTTTGACAACAAAAGAACTAAGTTTTTAGAACTTCAGGATACTTGCAGTGAGACAATGTTGTGCTATCTTATCAAAGTTCTAAAAAAATATGGTTTGTTTCAGAAGTCTGTGTCATTTGCAGAAATAACCACGTTATATTTGGTGAACTTTGGAGGGATGAAGATAGAGGAAAGTATTTTAACTGGAGTGAGCTATCCATTGTGAATATTCAACAACTGTATCCATCACATAGCAGACATATTTTTTGTAGATGAACAGTATTCTAATTATCTATCAGTACTTTCAATATTCATAGTTGAGACTGAGTTACTAAAAGAATACTATGAGATTGCTGAGGGTGAGTAGAGAAGTCAGCTCTGTCACACCAAGACTCAGGGACTTCATGGTATAACAGAATTACATCAAGGTTTTGAATCCTTCTTGTCCCAGAACTGCTTTCTATGTTCAAGACATTGTTGAAGCATGATTTCATAGAATACAGAATTATAGGACGAGAAGGGGCCTCTTTTACCAAGAGGTGGTATTCAGCAGGTTCTGACCAGTTCTGGAGAACCGGTAGCAGAAATTTTGAGTAGTTCAGAGAACCAGCAAATACTACCTCTGACTGGCCCCATCCCAGTAACCTTGTGGTAACCTTTCCCCAGGAGTGGGGAAGGAATGGAGATTTTACAGTATCCTTCCTTTGCCACGCCCACCAAGCCATGCCACACCCACCAAGCCATGCCCACCAAGCCATGCCACATCCACCATGCCACACCCACAGAACCAGTAGTAAAATTTTTTTTGAATCCCACCACTGCTTGAACCCCTAGGTCAAAGCAGCAGATCTTATTCCATCCTGGTCAAATAGTTTTCCAGTCTATTTTTGAAAACCTCCAGTGATGGAACACCCACAATTCCAAGAGGCAAGTTATTCCATTGATTAATTAAATGTAAAAAAAATTCTCCTTATTTCTAGATTGGACCTCTCTTTTTACTGTAACTTCAATGAATTATACATCTGTTGCACGGAGTCACTCATGACTGCATTCTATTCACACACTGAAGAGCTAAAATGGGAGGGGGGAGCTCTATTGTGGAAGTGATGAAAATATTGGACTTTCTGGACACCACCCCACTTGATAGTAGAACTCATGATTTAGATGCTCTTAAGGTAAGGGAATGCTTTCACGAGAAGGGACTCATGTATTTTCTGAGGCAGTGTATTATTTCTACAGTATCTGCATAAAATACTTGGATGGCAACTTTGCAAGTGTTTCCCTGCTTTCTGCAGAAGCTCCTAAGTGATATGGAAAAGTGATGATGAAAGCATGTATAAAATACTTTAGTGAAAAGAGATTGGAAATGGAAAAATCAAAAGCTTTGATGTGTTAGATAATCTAAAAATAAATAAATAAAGAGAAGCTTCCGGTGATAAAGAAGTTCTGGGTTTCCCATCAGCGATAGACTAAATATTTTCAGAAAGCCAAATCTATTCAGGTTTACTAAAACATGGTTAGTTCTTCTGTTCATTTCCCACTACTGTGCAAAACATGGAAGATAGCTTTTCCCTGGACTAAAGCTAGTAGACAAAGGAAATACAGTAACTACTTGAGTATTGTTTCAATGAAAGGGATCTTGTTCATACACTATAAATTTAGGGACATTTCTTAGAAAGACTTCTGTGCATATTTGTTGAATAATCCAACTCTACTCTAAAATAACTTAATAAATACAGCAAGAAGAGTAGAAAAGGACAAAGAGGTTTTTTAAAGATTTTTTAACTTATTGGGGAGATATATATATATATATAGAATGTCTTCAAGCATCACTTGTATCAAAAATTATAGTGAGTAATTTACTCTGGTTTAATACATTTTTGTTGTAGAGTGGCGGAGGAAACGAGGCAGAGCCAGAGTGAAACGTAAATGGCTTTATTGCAATGAATAAAGGGTTGCTGCGTCTGCCTCCTAACTAGGCAGGTTAGCTGGCGGCAACGGGGCTGGCACTGCTCGACAGCCGCCTTTTATAGCCGGCTGTCAAACGGTGCCAGCCAATGGGAGCGGCTGGTGCTCCCGCTCAAACAGCGGACCTGGTTGGGGACTCCAACCAGTCCCAAAGACATAACAATTTTGCCCTGCTATTTTGGGATCATTACCTAGACCCAGATGCCACATGCAGAGAGGGCATAATATAAGTATGATAAAGACAGGGAGAAAACAGAATGAGTGTTGGAAGTAGCAGTAATCAATCAATTACTGGGGATCCTTTGTTTGATTACTTACTGGTATATGAGGACTGAGGTAAATTTAATACAACCAGGCCTTCCACTTGAATCTATCCTAATGCTCCCCAGCCTTTGAGAAAGCATATTATGTAAACTGTAGCAAAGTAGCTACAATGCAGAGATGTTTATGAGAAACAGTTTTGCTTTTATGGAGACAGACAATTAGACAATTCTTAGGCTTTGGTATAAAACTTAAATTAATTTATCAGCAAACATATTTTTCAGAAGAAATACATAGCAATAACAACAGAAACAACAAGAGATGTGCCAATCATACCAAAACAACCAGACAGGTTGATCTCCACTACTTTCTGGCCAGGAAGATGGTTTGGGTTTTTTTTTTTTACCATTCCAAAGTACCTTTACCTTTGTTTATAAACAACCTGAACTTTGTTATGTTACATTTGCTTTTCATGATGAGATTACCTTTGGCATCCATATAGGGATTCACAAATAAAGTGATACTTAATGGTCTAGCATGGCAGCTTCCCATTTGTCATTTTTAATTAAGCAAATCTAAAAACTAGATTAATCAATAAGGTAGGACAGAGTCTGCTGTTTGTCAAGGAAGGCTTACGTGGGTATATTGATGCTCAAGAGACACTATGGAGGACATCAATTCTAGGCTGTTTCCTCCCACAAAGAAAGGGAGGAAAGCTTCTCCGGGGGGAAGGTTTGGGGCAGAAGAATGGGATCTTTCTTTGGGATGCTTATTCTTCTGTGGGGAAGGGTTGAGCTCTAAGCTATACCTGCATCTCTTGATGCGTCTTTCATAAAAAAATATACAATTTTTCACTTCTAGTGATGTTTTGTCTTTGTTCTTCCCACTTATCTGCAAAGTGGGAAAGACCAGGTGTGAAGTTTCAATTAAACTGATGTATTGCTAAAATCTTATGCACAGAAATCTTCTCAATGAATGGTCAGCATTTGCTTAGAGGATCAATGGTGCTCAAAGGGGTTAGACTTAGTTCACTTGTGACTACATAAGGATTCTAGAGTGATCCCCCTTTCACTCCACCCCCAGGTTCTGCCATCCCTTCTCCTACAGAAGAGGACATTTTGCAATGTTATTATTCTTTGCCAGGAGAGGGAGTTGATTAGTTTTTATTTTCATCTCTGACAAAATGCTAGTTTTCTGGAATGATGTAGTAAAATGGTTCTCTAGAAAGAGAATCTGGGCAGAAAAACCTACATATTTCATCTATATATAGAAAATGTCACCCCAAAACTCTGGAGGAATACTATGTACTCATTTGGTAGGTGTTATAATCTACCCCAGTAGCAAAGTAAACTTCAAGCTGTAAATTTTGAGTGTGAAAGCATAGATTTGAAGAGGTGTGAATTCACCTTCCATACCATACTTTCAGCTCAGCCTTGGCTTTATAAACTAGTTTTAAGATCCTTCTTTATTTTGCAGATGAATGTTTCAGCAGAATTTTTCCATGTTTATATTGTGATATTTCACAACTTCTACCAACCCCCACCCTAGTCTGTTTTCAACTGTTTTGCTAGCAAAAACTTTTGTATCAGGCCCCTTAAGCTTCGCATTTAGATTGTCAACACCAAAGCTTGTGCCATTGTTGAAATGTTAAAAAGATCTGTGAGGGCAAAAGCACAATAAATGAAAACACAAACTATTAAATCAGGTAAGGTGGGGGGTTAAGGATGCTAATTGTTTTACAGTGTCAGTGGGATATGTTTAAGCAGTTGTTCCCGGGCCTCGTTATGACTCCCAGTATCACCATTAAAATTCCATTTCTTGTCCTTCATATAGCATTGACCTGTAGCACCCTGTCAGAAATATCCAAACTTGGCAACTTTATGACTTGTAGACTTCAGTTTCCAGAATTCCTCTGCCAGCCCCAGGTGGCTAAGTTTGTTCTAAGTCATTAAACTTAACACAGATCAGAAAAATTTTCTCTCCCCTCCCAAAAAATTCTTCTAGGTCAGGGGTGTCAAACTTGATTTCATTGAGGGCTGCATTGAGGGCAGTTTGATCATTGAGGGCCGGAGTGGGCATGGCCATGTTGGGTGTGGCTTCCTTCCTTCCTTCCTTCCTTCCTTCCTTCCTTCCTTCCTTCCTTCCTTCCTTCCTTCCTTCCTTCCTTCCTTTTCTTTTTTTCCTTCCCTCTTCCTTCTCATTCCTTCTCCCTTCCCCTCTTTTCTTCCTTGCTCTCTTCCCATCTTTTCTTTTTTTTCTTTGTCTATTTTTCCCCCTTTCTCCTTTCCTGTCCCTTCTTGCATGCTCAAATGTAAAAGGGGAAACATTTCTCCTTTTGTTTTGTTTTAAGTTTGTTTTTCTAGGTCTCTGCCAGCAAAAATGGCCTGGGGGGGCATGTATGTGGCCCCCCTCAGCTCCATTTTCCCTGGCAGAGGGCTGCAGTAGGCAATTTTGACTGAAAATGGGGTGCAGGGGGTCCATCTCCATTTTCCCTGGTTGAGGCACTGCGGGCCAGTCCTTTGGTGTTTCCAGGGCCTTTTCCCATGGGCGTTGAGTTTGACACCCCTGTTTTAGGTGGAGATGAAAAGAACTTCATAAAATTCTCATGGATAGACAGGGGCTTTTTTGCACATACTGTGTTTCTCACAAAATAAGGCCGGGCCTTATTTTTTTTTGACCAATGAAAAAATGGCTAGGACATCTTTTGGGGGGTGACTTAATTTCCTCCCCCACCTAGAGCGGCCCATACACACGTACCTTGCCGTGAGGGTACTTCTATCGGCCGACAAAAACTCCCCGAGGACAGAATCCCCAGCTGCTTCAGGGCGTGGCATGGCTGCCCATGTCCACTTGCCTTTAGGCAGTCTCTTTTGGGCAGTGGAAGCTCCCCAAGTGCAGTCACCAGCCACTTCGATCGGCTGGTAGAAGCGGCCTCGGGGTGAGTGCACACACAGACTCCCCTTGATGGGGGGCCGCTTCTATCGGCAGACGAAAACTCCCTTGAAGGCAGAGTCTCCAGCTGCTTCAGGGCGAGGTGTGGCTACCCATGTCCCCTCGCCTTTAGGCAGTCTCTTATGGGTGATGGAAGCTCCCCAAGTGCAGTCACCAGCCACTTCGATCAGCTGGTAGAAGTGGCCTTGGGGCGAGCGCACACACAGACTCCCCTCATCACGAGGCCGCTTCTACCAGCCGATCGAAGTGCCTGGTGACTGCACTTGGGGAGCTTCCATTGCCCGAAAGAGACTGCCTAAAGGTGAGGGGACATGGGCAGCCACGCCTCACCCTGAAACAGCTGGGGACTCTGCCTTCAAGGGAGCTTTTGTTGGCTGATAGAAGCAGCCTTGCGGCGAGGGAAGTGTGTGTGTGCGCTCGCCCCGAGGCCGCTTCTACCGGCTGATCGAAGTGGCTGGTAACTGCACTTGGGGAGCTTCCATCTCCTGAAAGAGACTGCCTAAAGGCGAAGGGACATGGGCAGCTACGCTACGCCCTGAAGTGGCTGGGGACCCTGCCTTCAGGAAGTGTCTATCGGCTATCGGGGTATTCTAGCCTAGGCTACTTGCAGGGCACTCCTAAAGGCAAGTTTTCTCCCCATCCCCCCCCGCCCTTCCTCCCCATTTCTCTTCACCTCATGTAGTTCTAACGAACGATGTGAGAAATGGCCGGGAAATGCATGGTTTAAATAGGCCTAAATTTTGGGGGCGGGGCTTAATTTTACCTCATGCCTAGAAATCATGCTGGGCCTTCCTATTGGTGGAGGCTGTATTGTTGGAGAAACACAGTATTTCATTGCATGGTAGTAAGAGGTGTGTACAAATATCTTGTATTTTGTCACTTTGTCTCTAATTCTGGAAAGTTTTAGGCATCTCCAGGGGAGTGTGCTTCCTGAGGCTTCCTGCTGCCTTCTTCACTCTGGTTCCCCACTTGAGAAGATTCCTCCCATCTTGAAGTCAACAAAAATATGTAAACCAAATTTTGCTGTCCCATGGCCAAGCTTTATGTTTCATTAGCAAATGAAATACAAACAAAGAAGCCCAAACCCCAAACCCATCATTCCTAGTGTGCATCTAAATATTTCTCTTTTCTGTCCTGAGATCAATTTTTGCCATGAATTAGGAGCTTCTTCTTTCTCAATGAATGCTAGTTGAAAAGTATCAGTGTGGGTCTTCATGAAAGTTGTGTACAGAAATATATACAAAAATATGCAAAATGGCACATTTTTTTTAAATATGAAAAAACATCTGTCACTAACCTGTATTGGATTTCTGTCAATCAAACCCAATGGAGAAACGAAAGAATAGGTCTTTTGTAGGCCTCTGGCTGAGTTCAACGGCATGTATTGTTAGGTAGATATGCACTGAAATTATTACTGTGCGATCTGCCTACTTAGAAATAAATCTTACTGAATTACATGTGAAAATATACATGCCTCAATTTACTATGAAGAGTAAATGTGTAAAATGAAGGGAGGAAGTAGTAGGGCTGTTTTGAGGTTCAGTAGCATAATTCTTTTCTCTTTGATTTAATTTTCTCTAAAAGGACTTTAAACCTCATCGGCATGGTAGTCACAGCTATCTCAACCTTGATGAAATACATTTTTCTCAGCTATCTCATATACTAGCTGAAATGAATTTTTTCAATTTTACCAAAGAACTCTGCAATGTATTTATATTTGCTAAGAACATTTTCCCCCATTTCCAGCCAGGTTCTTTATTAGAGTTGATGTAGCTAATAATAATTGTTATTCTTCTTTGCAGATGAAGGTAAACTTGGAGTCATAATGGGTGAGCAGGTAAAAAGAACAGACAAGCATGTAATGTATCCATCAACATATATTGGTAGATTGGAACTGGGATTATTGCTTTCTTAGCCAAAGCCAAGGGGTATAACTAAATAGCAGATTATTCACACCTTAGAAAGATCTACCTTGATAGTTTGGATGATTTAAATGCAAAATTCAGCAATGAAAATGGAAATGGAAAAGATTTTTCTGTGGCTCATTCACCATCAAAAGGTAAATCAAAAGAAAAGAACTCTGGATATTTATGCAGATTTGGGGATTGTGGATAATTAATTTAGTAGCACACAATGGCAAAAAAAAAAGAAAAGAAAAGAAAGAACTTCCATTATTGTAAACAGGCAGACATCAGAGTGCTCTATTTCTGGTTATTTGCGTCACTTGCACAAAAATTTATCTCTGGGTCAGTGGGAATGTTAATTAGAGAAATGAAATGCTTAGTGACAGAAGATGCTAAGATTTATTTTCTCTTTTCTTCTGATAAATTTATACATTATAGCATTGAGGAGAGTGGGAAAAACACGACACCAAGCTTTTTTTTGTAGGCAGAAACATGCATGGATTCATACATAGGGGCTTTCTAAACAGTTCCAAGTACAAATACGAATAAAAACAACATTTTAGAAGCAAATGATAGAGACACTAACATGCCATAGATATAAATGGTATAAACAGCTACAGGGATATAACACAGTGTTTCTCAGCCTTCGCTACCTTAAGATATGTGGACATCAGCTCCCAAAATTTTTGGGTGGGGAATTCTGAGGCTTAAAATCCACACATCTTAAAGTTGCTAGGGTTGAGAAACAATGAATTAAAGCTGCGAATAAACAAAGAAAGAAGAAATGGTCCAGATACCATTGAAAGAAGAATCATTGTTTGTGTATTTTTACTATACACTAACAATACTAGAACTAATGGATGTTTCAGATTCAATTACAAAAATATGTTTTGAGTATGCAGAAAATGAACTTGGCAATTGTCTGCCATTCGTTAAAGCAGCCATACCTTTTCATAGGATTACAGAGTGGCTGGAGAAACCTTTATCTAAGGCAGACTTGAAAAGGACTTCAAAAACATGCTTGGTCAAAAAATATATGGGTTGTCTCAATTATTATTATTCCTTCCATGACTCTTGGGAGAACGATGAGGCAAACACAAACTTTTCAGAGATGAAGAAAAGATCTTGATTCTCTAAAGCAGAAAATAGTGGGGTAAAACCTTCCCAAACTTTCATGAATCACTTTAAAAAAGAGTTATCCAATTTGAAAATCTGATAAGCAACGTAGTAGAGACATTAGAACAGTGCTGAGAGTAAACAATGAAACCTTACAGCATATATAATTAATAGGGATACTTTTTATGATTTTTAAGCTTACTTACAATGCTTAAAAATAAGCAAGATAAGTTTATAGTTAACCTGTACAAGAGATCTTTGTGTTTAATTGCAGGTGGTATATCACCCAGAAACTGAAACATTATCTAGGCTTTTATTTCTATTCATTATAGAAACTCGGTCATATTTTTGTGAGATTTTCCAGATCTAGAGCACAATTTTGCATCTTGTATTTATGTCAGCAAGCAGAAAAAGATAATCATTGTTTCAGATCTGTTTCTACAAAATATTCACACTATTCAGTAAAGCTCATTTGGCAGAAAAATAAAAAGAGATTACTGTTTTTATAAAAAAAAATCCTGATTTTTTTTTTTTTTTTAATCTCAGGATCCTGGAGTGAATAAGATTTATGCTCTAAGAGGCTGCAGAGGAGCTGATTTTTTCTGGGATGAGTAAAGAAGTAGAAGTTTTAAAATATTTTTTTCATACTTTTCAGAAAGAGATGGGATATCTTGACTGGAGACTGCAGCGTTCTTGTATTTCATTGTGGCTCATTTTCAAATGCCTATTACAATTATTTTTGTATTTAGGTTTTTTTAAAGTCTTTGCTTCTTTTAAAATCTTTTTTTAAATTTGTTATTGTTTTCAATGCTTTTTCTCCTTTGCCATTTGTGATTACTCATGCTTTTCTGTTCACTTCTCTCTTTAAAAAAAAGATTTAACTTTTAGTATTTCACTGTTTCCCCGCTTTCACATACAAAAATAAAATAGTTTTCTTATGTAAAGTTTTTCATCTACATTGTCTTTCACTGTTTTATAGAATATAAACTTTTTCCACATGAGAAAGTTTTATATCGAAAATGGGTTGTTAGTGAAATCTCAAAATCCATCAGGATTGTAGTAACTTTAATGATGATAGAATAGAATAGAATAGAATAGAATAGAATAGAATAGAATAGAATAGAATAGAATAGAATAGAATTCTTTATTGGCCAAGTGTGATTGGACACACAAGGAATTTGTTTTGTTGAAAATGCTCTCAATATACATAAAGGAAAAGATACATTCGTCAATAGTCAAGAATCATAAGGTACATGATGATGATGATGATGGTGATGATGATGATGATGACGATGACTGCTTCAAGTCCTGGTGACTCCTGGTGACTTTAGTTAGTGCAGTCACTAGTTTTCTTGGAAAGAATTCTGAAGTGGTTTGCCATTGTCTCCTTCCCAGGGCTGAGGGAAAGTGGGCGACCCAAACTCACTCAATTGCCTTTGTGCCCAAAGCTTTGTGCCCAAAACTAGAATTCAGAGTCTCTTGGTTTCTATCATGATGCCTTAACCTTCACACCAAACCGATTCTTATAATAAATCAGTCAAAAGATTTAAATAAGATTTAACATAATGTTAATGATTATTTTAATTTGAGACCAATTCTGTAAAATATTTTTTTCATATTTACTGGAACAACCTTAAAAAAGGTCAACTTCATTATGCTAGAAAGGTAAGGATGGGAGGGATGTTTGCATGTATTACATGGGTCCATCCAGGGTGGTGAACATTTCCCTGTTTTGAACAGGAAAACATGGTTTAAAATCCTGATGGGATTTTAAAATATATACCAAATGTTGATTTCAAGATACCAGAGGCAGGCAGATGATATATTTATTTATTTATTATTTGTCAAGCATGTACAAGATAACAAGTATAAGTGTGAACATAAACAAGAATAAAGGAATTAAAACAGATAAATGGGGACAGTAAGACAAGAACAGTAGGCACGCTGGTGTGCTTATGCATGCCTCCTTTAAGGACCTCTTAAGAATGGGGTGAGGTCCACAGTAGACAGTTTGAGGTCGAAGCTATGAGGGGTTGAGGATGTAACAATGGAGTCAGGTAGGGTGTTCCAGGCATTGACCACTCTGTTGCTGAAGTCATATTTTCTGCAGTCGAGTTTGGAGTGGTTTACCTTGAGTTTATATCAGTTGTTTGCCCCTGTATTATTGTGACTGAAGCTGAAGAAGTTGTTGATAGCAAGATGTTATAGCAGACAATTTTGTGAACTATACTTAGATCAGACCACAGGTAGTGCAGTTCCAGATTGTCTAGGCCCAAAATTTTGAGCCTGGAGGCATAGGGAATTCTATTGTGAGTGGAGGAGTAGAGTACTTTTCTCGAGAAATACCTCTGAACCCGCTCAATTGTATTAATGTCCAACATCCAGGTGGATGAGCTGTATTTGAGAATTGGTCTGGCAAAGGTTTTGTATGCCCTAGTTAACAATTCAATGTTGCCGGAGAAGAAGCTTTGAAAAATAAGGTTAAAAGATAATAAGATAAATAGATATGTTTTTATATATTGTTTTCATATATTTTCCCTTATATTTCATATGGAAGTAAGCATTTTAGGATAAAGACACATTAAAATAATATGGAATTTCCTGGCTATTAAAAACAAGATTTGCGAATTAATGCAATGTTATATATGAAAAGCAGAAATAAATGACACGAACAGAGACTTATCACTTCTTCCATGCTCTGAATAAACAAAAGATATAGATCTTTGATTTACTTTTTCTTATTTGATATTAGTTTTCTCCACATACATATTTTAAGGACAAAGAAAAAGATACATTATGTTAGGTACAAATTTTCCTTAAAAAATAATTAGGCAGTTACATTTTTCTAATATACTACTGGGAAAAAACACCTGTCACTGTAAATAGTAGAATTTTATCTGGATCTACTTAATTCACACTTTCCAAATTTATTTTAGTATCAGAAATAAATCATATAACAAAAAACACACTGTAGAATTTTCCAGCATAGATTCAAGTAAAAATAAACTTACAGACATGCCTATATGAAGGAAAAGTGTATACACTGTGGTCTATTTTTGTAAATATAGTTATTAAAGTATAGGAGAAAATCACTTGCAATCATGAATAGTGGAAAATATTTTTAAAAAGATACTTAAGGTTTTATATAGCATATTTATATTCACATAGCAGATGTAGAAATGGAGCCAAAATCAAGGGATTTTGGGGGAAAATAAGGTTGTCAAAATAAATTTTTACGCATTCTTAGCACTATTCTTCAAATAACGAGGGTCATGAGGACAACAAACCACAATTTGTGAGGCTATTCTTGAGTGAATTTTGGGAATGTGGCTGATCTGATGCAGGTGTTTCATATATAAACGTGAATCATTAATTGAGGAAGTTTGTACTCAAAAGGCCCTTAAGCATATATTAAACTGTTCTTAAACAAAATGTTGACAATATACCATGTTCCCAAACATGAAGAGTTTCCATTTCAGGTTTATTTCACCGTGCATATCCTGACACTAAGAGAACTTTGTATGCAATCTGTAACAATATTTAAAGGGAACTATACACCTGAGAAAGGTCAGCTGTTCAAATGTCAAATACCTCATAGATTGCAGACAAGTGCCATTTATTTAATTTAAATGTTTCTGTACTCCTTAGATCTCTGGCAGGGAACTCAAGGCTGCAAACAAAATCAATGATACTTTAAATAATTTTTAAGACCTCAGCCAAATAACAGTAATAGATTTATTAAAACTGCTCGTTATTGTTCAGTCATTAAGCTGTGTTTACTCTTTGCGATCCCATGGATCATAGCATGCCAGGACCCCAGTCCTACACTCTGTCCCAGAGTTTACCCAAATTCATGTTCATTATGTTGATGATATTATTTCACCATCTCATCCTCCACGGCTCCATTCTCCTTTTGCCTTCAATCCTTCCCAACATCAGGGTCTTTTTTGATCGCCCTCTCTTCTCATGTGGTGACCAAAATATTTGACCTTCAGCTTCAGTACCTGTCGTTCCAAAGGACAGGCAGGGTTGATTTCCTTTAGGATTGACTGATTTGATCTTCTTGCAGTCTAAGGGATTATTAAACTGCAGTTAACCATACAAGTAAAAGTCTACTAAATGACTATTAAGTAACCAATCTGTATATCCTTCCTAAAGTGATATTATTATGGGTTGGCCAAACCTGGTTACCATACTATTCCATAAGATGGTAAGCAAAATTTCCTTGGCTGGCAACATCCCATTTAATAGGGATAGGGGAATTCACTATAAATGAAGCATACAAACTATGGAGAATTCTATCATAAATTGAGGGACCGGCATAGAGGGTTTTGAGGGCATGGGACTTCAGGTTGCCCATGCCTACTATTATAAGGTAGCAGCACTGAAAATGGACAATAAGGCATGCAGTTTCTATGCCATTAGTTTAACAATAGCACCACAACAAAAATTCATTGAAATTGGCAGGAACAAAATGCTAGGCTTTTAATATATTTTGTACTGAAGTGCCATATGGCGTAGTAAATGAACTTTCTGAATATTTGTCCTTGTACAGTAGAAGGGTGAGGATGTCTTTGACAAGATCTTTCCTCAATAGGAATGGTCAATTTGGGGGGAAAAAATGTCTTGCAATCACTGCCACATCTTGCAGTGTCAAATCAAGGAAGGACAGGAACTAGGCTACAATTTTTAGAATTGAAATCCCACCCAGAGGTGGTATTCAGCAGGTTCTGACCAGTTCTGGAGAACCAGTAGCAGAAATTTTGAGTAGTTCCGAGAACCGGTGGTAACTTTTCCCCAGGAGTGGGGAGGGAATGGAGATTTTATAGTATTCTTCCCCTACCCATGCCCACCAAGCCACACCCACCAAGTCATGCCATGCCATGCCCACCAAGCTACGCCCACAGAATCAGTAGTAAAAATTGTTGAATCCCACCAATGATCCCACTTAAGATAAGGGGGTATACAGGGAACAAGTTTTCCCTGATTAGGGTTCACTTCTGCTAATAGCAATAGCACTTAGATTTATATACCACTTCATAGTGCTCAGAGGGGTTTACAGAGTTAGCATATTGCCCCTAACAATCTGGGTCCTTATTTTACTGACCTTGAAAGGCTGAGTCAACCTTGAGCCATTGGGAATTGAACTGCCAAATTGAACTACTAAAGATTTCCTCCTTGCTTCTCTGTCAAGCAAAAATGATTAACTAAACCCCATCCTTTTTCTAAACCAGGGGGTGGCAATTAATTTTCTGAAGGGGCCATGTGAGAAACTGGGACTGTTGTAGAGGGCCAAACCAATACTGTGAATATGCATAGGCACACAGACATGCATGCACACAACTAAATTGGGAAAGAAGTTTCTTTCAAAACAAAAGCAATGTAGTTGCACTGAGTCCATGGCATGCACTTATGTATATTTGATTTCTACATTTGATTAAACATATGCAGGTTGGACAGGGACAGCCAAAGGGCTGAATATGGCCCGAGGCCATAATATGTCCAGGTCTGTTCTAGACCTACTTATTTCTAGTCCTCTGTTCTTCCCTGCTATATGATGCCAACAACTGTCCCTCAGTGTATAAACAAACTATTGGAAGTTCAGGGTAGCTGGTTATTTGCTCTCTTTGTTAATGGAAAAGTGAGTAAGAAGTTAAAGAGTTGACCTTGAGGTAATTCCCTTGAGCCATGGGATTCAATTCACCAACACATATCTCATGCTGTGGTGAGCTGAAGAAACAAAACATTTTTCCCCTTAGAAATTATGCTCAAAAATCAAAATGATTAATAACAGGGAACAATATTAGGGATCATGGAAGTATATCCAAATGTGTGCGTGTGTGAGAGAGAGAGTGCATTTTAAATACAGGAAGGTCTTCTTTTTATTGATTTGCTTGGAGCAAAAGGGTATTATGATGCTTGGATGTTATCCACAGTTCTGTTACAGTTTATGTTTTAAACTGCTATGCGGCAGCTAAATAAAAGCTGAAATTGATTTTTATGCTAACTCTGAAGTTGCCTTACTGCAGTGTTATGGACTACATTAAGCATTCAATTTATGGCTTGCAGCTTACCAAAAATATAAATGTTGCCTATTATGTTAAATAAACCTCTTATTGGAGCAATCCCTCTTTTGCTTTTTCTAACTTACTCTACTAAATGGAAAATGAGTTTGTAGCATGGTTGCCATTTCCTTTGAAGTTTTTCATTGCCAGATGGAACAGAAAATGGTTGAAGACAGTAAAAGAAAAAAAAACCCTTTCAAGGTGAATTATGAAGCAGTCAAGCTGCTTCTATTCTGACTCCTGCTCTACCATAATTCAATTCGATCCCTGTGAAATGATTCACCATTGTTACTGGCTGAAATAGCTATTTTTCTTCACTGCAGGAATCTGGATCAGTGGCAGACTTTAAGCTTCCTGGATATATTTGATTGTTTACTAGAATCCTGGGATCGACTGCTTGGCATCAGAGCAAAATAGGGAATGATGCACAATGAGAGGACCAAGCATACAATTAGCTGGGTTTTTTTTTTACTACCTCAGAGCAGTGTTTCTTTTTTTTTTTTTCAGGACCCCTTCTCACTTTAAAGAGAGAGCTCATCCCAAAGAAGTTTATGTCTGTATGGGTTAAATATATCAATGTTTACCGTATTTAAAATTAAAATTGATGAATTTGCATCTGCTACCACTTTTCCCAATTTTTGATTGGATTTTAAACATTGCATTTTTGTATATTGTACATAGACTGTGAAATAACTGTGATTGTGATTTTGAGGGCCCCTGAGATGATTTTGTGGAGACACCCCCCAGAAGCACTGTTAAAAAACACTGCCTCAGGAAATGGGCTCAGCCTAGATATCTGTTTTTAGGGCTTGATTGATTATTTCTTCCATGTAGACAGTAAAGCTTTCTTTCTTTCTTTCTTTCTTTCTTTCTTTCTTTCTTTCTTTCTTTCTTTCTTTCTTTCTTTCTTTCTTTCTTTCTTTCTTTCTTTCTTTCTTTCTTTCTTTCTTTCTTTCTTTCTTCCTTCCTTCCTTCCTTCCATCCTTCCATCCTTCCATCCTTCCTTCCTTCTTCCCTCCCTCCCTCCCTTCTTTGTCTCTCTGTCTCACACACACTCCCTTACAGCATGTCCTTTTCAGTTAGGTTGCCAAGGAATAGTTAGAAAGACAAAAGCTACTAGGAGGACTCCAAGAATGGCAGGCTTCAGGGCCACTTTGATCCTTAAGGGTTTGTTTCCTTTTTTATGTACCCATTGAAGCAATCTTTTTGAGAAAATTCCTGGCTTTTGTCCTCCCTGCTTAACTGCCTGCTCCATTTTTAGGTTATGGTATTCATGCAAATGCAAGTAAATAAATAGGTACTACTTCAATGGAAAAATACCAGGGACATGAAAGGAGTCTCCACAGGCATCCCTGGGCAATGATGAGGTCACCAAATAATCCTTTCAAGCTGTAAGTGCATTGGTAGATGCTCCCAACAATAATGTAATAGTAATATAGTAGGTTATGGTGCAGCAGTTATATCTTCATCTCCTAGTAGCCATTCTCACTCCTCGCAAGTTTTCATTTTGGAGGGGAGATTAACTTTGGATATTTTATGTTTAGAAATATGTCTGGAGGAGGATCACAGGGTAATGGTTGAGAATAATAATATTGTTACCTGCTTTTGAATATGTATTGTTGTCACAATTACTATTTACTCTTATTTCTAGAAAGTGGTTTCCACTACCCATATTTTCCAATAATCCCCCTGCCAAAATAGGATTACAGCCCCTGCTGCCAAGAATCCGGGGGAAAGACTCCAAGCGGCTTTATCTTCCTTTGCTGCAATGAAGAGCAAAAGAGGTGATTCCTTCATGTTGTTTTATTAAATTCTCACCTCATTGAATGCCATTTCCTTCAAAATCAATGTTGTCCTCAAATGAAAGTAACAAGCTTCCTTAGAAAAATGGTGACTCTTAATTTTCACGATGGAGCAAGACAAACAAGTTTCTTTTTGCCATATCAGTGGTCTGAAGGGAATTGATGCCAAGAAAAGTAACTCTGAGAATAAGATGTACCTTATTCTTGATGTATAAGTAAATAAAATAAATTACAGTGGTGATGACCATGCAGTTGAAGCCCCACCACTTTTCCCACATAACATTCATTAAAAAGGGGTTGGGACCTATATTGTGCAGGGATACCAGGCATTTTTTGAGTGGATGCCTCTAAGCTGAGTGTTATTTAATAACAGTTTAATATAAGATCTCCCACTCCAATCTCTTATATCTGGCATAAAGACGGTCAGGAAAATGAGTTCCATTAAATCGTACAATGGTCTAGCAGAAAGACTGAAATCCTACAGAGCAAAAGCAAAAAAAGACAATGTAAATATTGCTGCCTTTGTTTTGGTTGTATCATTTGTGACTGCCAAAGAAACCTAAAATGATTTTTCAATGCAGTATAACAACCAGTTCATCAGAACCAGACCAAACAGACTAGATATATCCCTGAAACCACATTATGGCTTAATGTATCAACTCAGTCAATTTGAGAGATTTAAATATCAAATCTGAATGGAAAAGAACCATAAAGGCAAAAGCCTTTAGCTAAATTAATTGTTCTGCTATGATCTGTTAATCCATCAACAAATCTTCCTTTATTCTCATTTTTAAAAACAGCAAAAAAGGGACCAAGAAAAATTCAGTGGAACTTCAAAAATGATACAAACTTATCTATTGCTTTTCATTGATGGCTATATTATAGAAGATTACCAACTGATGTGTAGATCCATCAGGTATCTTGCCTGTGGTATGGTCAATTATGTGAATTATTCATGTCATCTTGCATCCTCTTGCCTCAATGTTAAACCTCCCCCAACATGGTTCTGTGAAGTTTTATTGGAAGCAATTGATAAGCAATAGATTGATCATGCCTTTAATACTGGCTCTTCCAATCCTTTGCTAAGCATGCACTAAATGTTTTGTGATTCAAGCTTTTATCTCAGAATAAAGTAGTCAATATTGAGACTTTACAGAGCAGATAAGGATAATAGAATGATAAAAATCAAATGATTGGAAGAAGCCAATTAAAGCATCAGGGCCGTTTCCTTTCTTATTGCACACAAAACAAATGAAGACATTAATGCAACATGCTGTCCTGCTTCATCTTCATCACGATCTGGGTTGCTGTGTAAATATTTTAAGACAAAACAGAGCATTTTGATCAGAAACTATAAATGTATTCTAGCTTTGGGGCACAACAAGGACCTGACTTTCTTGAACACTATCAAAGAAGAAAGACTCAAAAGAAAATATAGACTTCTAAAGTTTTAGGCCCAAACTGTCATTCATTCATTCATTCATTCATTTTCTATGCTGATGGACTCTTAGCAGTTTACATGATAAAAACAGATTAAAAACATAATGAGAGCCAATCAAAACAAAGGCAACCATAAAGCAATAAGGTAAAACCACCATACAGTTGTCACTTGTGTTGTGTAAAACCCAAACTCAGGCAAACTCAACACACTTGGTCCTCCAAGGAAATTAGAGTGATTGATGCAAAGCATTCAATTACAAAACTTTGTGCCTAAGGCCCGTCAACACAAAATCCATCTTCCAGACATGGATTGGATTTCAGAAGATATGCCATGTCCATTTGGAGCAAGCTATATGAGCTGTAAAAGGATCCACTGCAGCAAGGAAGCCTTGTCAGTATGTTCCTGATGGAAAAAATCATGGGATACCAAGAAGAATTGGATGAAGTTTATGAAAGTGTATGTGTCCAATTGGTGAAGCTTGATCCTAATAACCTGCTGCTATGCTCTCAGATTAGAAAGTAAAAAACATGTCTGAATTAACGACTGGTCAAGTTAAGCATGCTTTGGGTCTACAGCCCACAACTTTTGTATGTTCTAGGAGGCAACATGGAAAGGCTTCAGAAGCCTTGCATTTCCACAGAAGACAAGTGTGTGCAGAGAATGTCAATTTTTGTCCAACACCGTTTTTGTAGTTAATTTTTGGGAAAGGTCATTCTGAGAACATTGGATTCCCAGGATTTCACCCTGAATCAGTAATGGGATTCAATATTTTTTACTACTGGTTCTGTGGGTGTGGCTTGGTGGGCGTGGCATGACTTGGTGGGTGAAGCTTGGTGGGCATGGCTAGGGGGAAGGATGCTGCAAAATCTTCCATTCTCTCCCCATTCATCGGGGAAGGTTACTACCAGTTCTCCAAACTACTCAAAATTTCTGCTACCGGTTCTCCAGCATTGGTCAGAACCTGCTGAATACCACCTCTGCACTGAATAATAAAACATATTGCACATTCTGTAACTGTGATGAAGTCTTTGGAAGCTAGGTTTTTTTGGGGTGGTGGTGGTGGTGTGTGTGTGCATGTTGGGGCTTGAGGAATCTTAAAGTTTATTTTTGTTTGGAAGGAGCCCTAAAATATATCAAATAATGTTTTAAAGGTAGGCAGGGAATATGGAATAATTTATTCTTCCTTTGCATAGCTTAATCCGACCTTAATCTTTCCCATGACTTGTTAAATAACAAGATTGAGAATGACCTTTGAGATTCTAAAATTGGTAAATATCACAACTAATTTTAATACTTTATTTCAATATTGTTTTCTTCAGATGGGATCTACATACTCATATTTGTTTCTCTTTCTTAACAGATTGATTTATTCAGCTCTGATATGTCACTCTGTGATATTTTGAAGTCAGGAACTCTGCCCTAATACAAATATGGTTCCATAAACAGAAGTTCTAGAACAGGGGTGTCAAACTGGTGGCCCATGAGCCAGTTGCATCATGTGCTGGTCACGCCCACACCAGGTTTAGCGGGAAAAATGTTACAATACATCACATGATGATGACGTGATGATGCGAGTTTGACACCCCTGCCTAGAAAGATTCACAGATAAAACTAAAATTAGCAAGAAAGCAATGAATGTGTTGTTGAACACATTAAAATAATATTCTATACACTGTATGTTATTTTAAACTATATTTCTAGGCATACAATACCATACCATTGTTGAAAAAAATCTGAATGACTATAGAATGGCAACAATTGGTTAGAGATTTCTGTATGTTTTAATGGTCACTCAGCTTTTTGCAATCCAGATATGGTATGACTTAGTACTTAATAATAAAGTTGGCTACGAAACAATCTATGGTTATATTATTTAGAGATATATTCCCTTTGTTAAATATAATAAGAAGAAACAGCTTGGGACTATTTGGATTACTTGATGATCCCTGGATTTTTGGTTATTGTATTTGAATGACTAAAATCAATCAGGTGGTTGTTTAAAACTGTTTAAAATGGCTCCACTTGTAGAAGAACTGAAAATGGAACTTAAACAGTACAAAGAAGATGCACAAGAAGGGAGAGGTTCTTTTGGCTTCGTATTTCAGTTCTTAGAAATGGAGATTTGGAACTATGAGAAACAACAAGAAATGCCTGCAGAACAAGAAAATTTCAACAAAGAAGAAGCCATCTTTAATGAACAAGTAATCTTAGGTGGGGGGAAAAAGGAAAGGGGGGGGAGAGAATGGAAAGTTTAAGATTGGAAAAAACAACCCACCCAAAATAGAGTGAAAAATAAGTATAAAATCAGAAAGCAACAGAAGAGGGGAATGCAGAAGAGAGAATTAGAACTAGAGAGACAAGGGGGTAAAAAGGGGAGGGAGAAGATGAGAGGGAAGAAAGAAAGGAAAAGAAGTTATAAAGGACAGAAACAAAATATAGAGAAACAGGGCCTATTTAAAGATAATGGGTGAAAATTTAATGGAAAAGGGGATTCTGCAAATGTACATAAGATAGTATTGTTATATTAGAAATAGAAATAATGCAACAATGTATGATTAAAATGTTTGATAAAATAGCTATTGTAATTCAGTGGAATGCTTGTCAATAAATAAATGTAACAAAATGAATATTTAATGATTTACAAAACATATGTGAAGAGAAATAAGGGAAAAATTAATTATGGAGATTATATGTGTCTTTAAGGAAGTATGATATTTAATTGAAAAGAAATGTTAAAGATGTTAAGATTTTAATGATTATTAATGATAGAACTGAATTGGAATGGAATGAGGGTTTATAATTACATATATTTATAATCCTTTTTTAAAAAAAAGAATATAGTGTGTATTATAACAATGTACCAAGCAGAATTAGATTGGAAGTTATGTATTATATATTATATTGAAGGTCATAACTTTAAGGTATATATTGAAGTTTAAATGAGAGTTGAATGGATGTAATTAAAAGATATAAAGGTGTCATACTCCAATTAGTAACTTCAGGAGAAAACTTGTTTAATGAGAAAAGATAATATGAAATTGAAACAGGACAGACAAAAGTATAAATATAATGATTTGAACTGAGATAAGATAATCAAAATAAAATAGAGAAAATTAAAAGAGGGGGAAAAAACTATATAGAAAATGTAGAATAGTATAAGTTATGGAATAGAATACAAAAAGGAGCATGAAATTGAGCTTTGTGTCTGTATAAAGAAGTTCAACCCGGGACCATGCTATTTTCAAAAAAGATGTTTTACTTGTATTTTGTATGTGTGAAAACCCAAGTAAAACTTTATTTAAAAAAAAATGATATAGCCTTTCTTTCCTCCCCAGCCCATCACCAAGCCTGTTGACTTTGTGATTTTTTTTTAATCCAATGTGAAAACAATACAGATAACCCTTGACTTACAACAATTGGAAATGGAATGGCCATTGCTAAGCCAGGTGGTTGTTAAGTGAGTTGTGTTATGTCCTCGGGGCTGACACCAGTTCCCCATCAGGTCCGCAATTCCTGCGGGGGCGTTCTTAGTCCCCATTGGCTGGCTCCCTTCGACAGTCGGCTATAAAAGCCGGCTGCTAGGTTGAGCCAGCTGCTGTTCGCTGGCAGGTCTGCTGTTAGCTGCAGATGCGACAGCCCCCTTTATTCCTCCGAATAAAGTGTGTTATGACTAAAGCTCTGGTGTGGCCTCCCTCCTTTCCGAACGTAACATTGGCGATGAGGGTGGGATGTGGCCAACCAGCAGCTATACAAGAGCTGAATGTCACGAATCTGAAGCGCTGAACCGTAGCCGCGTCGTTGAGAGCTCGGTCAGCCATTTGAGAAGGAAGCGAAGTGGAGCGTGTAGTCGCTCAAGATCACAAATAAGCTACAAGAGAGTTGGGCGCTGAGAGCCTCAGCCGCCCAACAGCAAGCTTGCCAGAATCTTGTGTAGCGAAGCTCCAGCGCGACGCTCACGGCCGCTAAATCTAGGCGCGGAATTCAAATCGCTGTCAGCGCGCAGCTGCAGCCATTGCCGCCTCGCCCTTGTAAGGGCGCGAATTTCAAACAGACGTCAGTTATAACGTCTGTTCCCAGCCACCAAGGGCTGCAGAGAGCGAGAAAACCCAGAGAGATTCCACAAGCTGAATCACTAGACCGAAATTGCACTGCGAGCGCAGCTGCTACCTGTAACCCAGAGAGAACTCAGAAGCTGAACACTCGTTTAACAGCACTACAAACTGTAGCTGCTACCTTTACCAGGGCCTGTATTCCCAGTGAGACTTCTTTCACCTGCCTCAAGCTGAACCAGTCATGAATGCGAATCCGGCGTTCCCGCCATTTAAGCCAGACGAAGATAAATGGGACTCTTATAAAAACCGATTTAACCATTATATTGATGCTGTGGGTCTGGCCGACGCTACAGACAACAAAAAGAAGTCATTCTTCCTGAGCTATTGTGGGGCCACCATATTTGACACAGCAACAGCACTGTTCGCCCCAAGAGAACTCAAGAATGTCCCATGGTCTGAGCTACTGGAGACCGTCCCCAATCATTATTCGCCGAAACCGTCGCAGATCGCGAGACGTTTCGCATTTCGCATGAGGAAGCAAGCGGAGGGAGAAACCATAAACCAATATATGGCAGCCCTCAGAACAGCAGCCCTGCACTGTGAATTTAAAGGCTACCTTGATGACATGCTCCTGGACCAACTTGTCTGCGGAGTCAAGGATACAAGGCTACAGAGGCGGTTGTTGGCAAGGAAGGACCTCAACCTCGCACAAGCCATCGAAGAAGCCCTGGCTGCAGAATTGGCAATACAGTCAGCGGCTGAAATACAGGGAAGCACCCCCAAAGCTAACCCAGTCACTGTGCATTCTGAGGAGGCAGTGAACGAAGAAGAGCCCATCGAGCAATCTGAGGTGCACCGTCTCAAACCATTCAAGCAGCCACAGGTAGGAACTAGACCGAGAGAAGGCAACGCACCTAGGCACACCCCGCTGTGCCTCTCCTGTGGGGGTCCCCATGCCAGAACAACGTGCAGGTTCAAAAGTGCCACCTGCAACAACTGCAGCAGAAGAGGACACATCGCCAGGGTGTGCCAGGCAGTGCACGTGGCTCCACAAAAGCCACCATCCTACGCCCCCTTGGGGCCGTCCAGGCAAGTAGAAAATTGTTTTACATGCTATCAAGCTAACCATACCTTCTTAACACCCAATAAAATTAAACTCTCCATTCATTTAGAAGGTAGACCCTGCCTAATGGAGGTCGATACCGGGTCAGCGCTCTCGATTATTTCATGGAGCACGCTCAAGAAAATACGTCCCAGCCTGTCCAGGAAACAGCTGCAGAAGAGTCGCCTATCCTTACGAGACTACCAAGGAAAGAACATTCCAGTAATCGGAACAGGCAAGTTCCTAGTCAAATTCAGAACCTTTAAAGGCCACCTGCCATTAGTGGTAGTTGATGGTGCCCTTCCTAGTCTTTTGGGGTTGGATTGGTTCCCCTCTCTTGGCCTTAGCTTAACGGGGGTACATGCTGTCTCGTCCTCTGACACCGACTCACTGTTCTCTGATTACGCTGATGTTTTCAGCGATGAATTAGGGTGCTACAAGGGCACACCTATTTCCTTCTCAGTGGACCCCCAGGTAGTTCCCATCCGCTTGAAACCGAGGAGAGTGCCATTCTCTCTGCGTTCTAAGCTGGATGCAGAACTAGACAAATTGTTAAAACAAGGGGTAATCGAACCCACGGATTTTGCTAAGTGGGAGACACCTATTGTCACACCCCTCAAAAAAGATGGTAGTATAAGGATGTGCTCAGACTACAAGACCACAATAAATCGCTATTTACAGACTAGCGCATACCCAGTGCCAGTAATCCAGCATTTACTGCACACATTCAAACCCGGAACAATATTCGCCAAATTGGATATGTCACAGGCTTACCAACAGTTTCCTGTGGACAACCAAACGGCCGAATTACAAACCATTGTTACCCACAGAGGGGCCTTCCGATGCAAGCGCCTCCAATTTGGTGTGAGTGTCGCCCCGGGCATATTCCAGTCGTTAATGGAACGGATCCTACAGGGCCTCCCTGGCATGGTTCCGTACTTTGATGACATTTTGGTTTCCGCCCGGGACAGAACACAGCTGTTCCTCAGAGTCAGAGGGGTGTTGGACAGATTCAGACAGCATGGCCTCAAACTAAAAAAAGAAAAATCTCGGGTACCGAATAGACGCCTCTGGCATCCACCCGGTAGAATCAAAGGTTAAAGGCATTCACAAGGCACCCACGCCGTCGTCTAAACCAGAACTACAAGCCTTCCTAGGCCTGCTGAATTTCTACGCGTCATTTCTGCCGCACAAAGCATCAGTGGCAGAACCACTACATAGACTCTTAGATAAAAATGTTCCGTGGCACTGGGGACCCAAAGAGGAACACGCCTTCAGGGCAGTCAAGTCACTCCTCACTTCAGACGCTGTACTGATCCAATTCAACCAGAACCTACCGCTAGTTTTGGCAGCAGATGCCTCACCTTTCAGGATTGGGGCCGTATTAAGTCATAGACTACCCAACGGGTCCGAAGCCCCTATCGCGTTCTTCTCTAGAACATTTTCAACGACAGAACGCAACTATAGCCAAATCGACAAAGAGGCCCTAGCTGCCGTAGCCGCGGTTAAAAAATTTCATGAATTCCTGTTTGGGCACAACTTCGAACTGGTTACAGATCACAAGCCGTTGTTGGGACTTCTCTCCGGAGAGAAGCAAACACCACAAGTCTTGTCTCCCCGAATGACAAGATGGACCTTATTCCTGGCAGCATATTCATACAAGTTAGTTCACCGTCCAGGAAAAAATCTCAGCCATGCAGACGCCCTCAGCCGATGCCCGCTACCAACGCCCGTGGAGGATCCGGCCCCAGTCCACACCATTTTTGACACCAGTGAGTTCAGAATTCCAGTCACTGCGAGAGACATTGCCTTCCAATCCAGGAAGGACAGACTGATCGCCCAGGTCCTGGACTGGGTACGGAGGGGTTGGCCGGGTAGTAACCCTTCTAACGAATTTTCACCCTTTAAAGTCCGCCAACAGGAACTTTCCAGTTTACAGGGTTGCCTGCTATGGGGGACCAGAGTTGTCATTCCGGAATCACTACGCAGACCCGTCCTGAAGGCATTACACGAGGGGCACCCCGGCATTGTACGAATGAAGGCGTTGGCACGGAGCTATGTATGGTGGCCGGGCATGGACGATGAAATTGCGAAATGGGTAAGCTCCTGCCGTCCCTGTCAAGAATCCCGGCCAGCACCCCCAGTCACCCCTCCCACCAAATGGGAAAGCGCCAACGCACCATGGTCTCGTCTACATGTTGACCTGGCCGGCCCATTCCATGGCAAGACATTCCTAATAGTAGTAGATTCATTTTCTAAATGGATCGATGTGGCACTCCTACTCTCAACCACCACACGAGCGGTCGCCCAAGCACTGACTCGTTTGTTCGTCACACACGGTCTCCCGGACACTATTGTGTCGGATAACGGTCCTCAATTTACGTCCACAGACTTCAGCCGGTATGTCGCCAACCTGGGCATCCGGCACATCCTAACGGCTCCCTTTCACCCCTCGAGCAATGGGTTGGCTGAAAGAGCAGTCAGAACAACCAAAGAGGCCCTCGCCAGGTTTACCCAAGATGACTGGCATTCCAGACTCTCTAGATTCCTTATAAGCCAACACTCGACCCCTTGCATGGTCACAAACAAGTCTCCGGCAGAGCTACTGATGGGCAGACGCTTAAGGACAATACTAGACAGGCTGCACCCTCACTATTGCCCAGACACACCCATTGGGTCTAACAGTAGGGTCAGGAGTTTTGTCTTACAGGATCAAGTCTTCACCAGGAATTACGCGGGAGACCCGTTGTGGGTACCTGGCAGGGTCGTGGCCATCACGGGGCCCAGGTCGTACCACATCCAGTTAGAAGACGGGCGCATTTGGCGGAGACACCTGGATCAGTTGAGGAGCCGGCAGAACGAGCACGCCACCACCGACCCAGAGACCACGGCAGCATTCCAGGCACCGCATCCGGCACCCAGCTGGGACACTCAGAGTAACCTGTCTCCACCAACCGAACCGAGGGAGCAGACGGCTGACCGTGACCATCCTACAGAACCAGCAACCGTCCCCAGAAGTTCCTCAACCGCACCGGGAGACCGAAGCAATTCGACAACCCAGCCGGCGACCGGCGAGCAAGATCGGGTGGCTGGACAGCTACCAAGGGACCAAACCCCCACTGTCCCGAACTCTGTGCCACCCGCTCCTACACCCGAACTAAGACGGTCAGAGCGGCAACACAAACCACCTTCATACCTAAAAGACTACTCATGTTCGTATCTGGGGGGAAGGGGTGTTATGTCCTCGGGGCTGACACCAGTTCCCCATCAGGTCCACAATTCCTGCAGGGGCGTTCTTAGTCCCCATTGGCTGGCTCCCTTCAACAGTCGGCTATAAAAGCCGGCTGCTAGGTTGAGCCAGCTGCTGTTCGCTGGCAGGTCTGCTGTTAGCTGCAGACGCGACAGCCCCCTTTATTCCTCCGAATAAAGTGTGTTATGACTAAAGCTCTGGTGTGGCCTCCCTCCTTTCCGAACGTAACAAGTTGCACCTAATTTTATGACCATTTTTTGCTGTCACTGTTAATCAAATTACATTGTTGTTAAGTAAAACTGACTTTGATTGTTAGAAGCCAGCTGAGAAAGTTGCAAATGGCAATCACGTGAGCCCAGGACACTACAACTATCATAAATACATGCCAGTTGCCAAGCATCTGAAATTTGACCATGTGATTGTGGGGATGGGGCAATGGTCATCAGTGTGAGGACTGCTATAAGTCACTTTTTTCATTGACTTCAAATAGTCACTAACAAATGATCATAAGTCATGGACTATCTGTATTTTCTTCTTCTAGGCGTGCTAGATGCATGATTTACATTGCTTCAGAGATAATTGTGACAGGGCTTGAATCTGCCCAGCTTCTATTGGCTACTTTCAGTTGCTGTGGTCTCTTCCCCTTTTCCCTTTGCTGCTAACTTCCCTCCACCTCTACATCAGCTTGTCTTTTTACAGAAACCTGTAAGCTGCAGTCTGGAGATATGGCCAGTACATGCATTCCTATCCCTATTCCATTTCTTTTACTGTATGCATAAAGACAATATCTCAAAAAAATCTCTGTGGCTTTTCTATACTCTCTCCCAATCTTTCTTTGTAGGAAAGAGAAAGATCTCTCTCTACACACACACACACACACACACACACACACACACACACACACACACACACACTGAAATGAAAAGCAGGATGAAAAAGGACATCAAATCCAAACATTTTGGAAACATTTTCCAATGTGAATTGTCAAAGTGAAAGTTTAACAGTCTGAATGCATCAGTGCTGTTTTCTGAAGGAAAATAAAACAAGAATTATCATACCCATTAGGCTGCTTTGAGAATTTGTCTTGCTAGCTGCCTATGCAGAGGGTAAAGTATGATTGGTTACAATCCAGTTTCCCGCACTCTGGGAATTCTAATAAGCTTACATTCACAGCTCACACCCCAGCCTTACCTCAGCTGGCCTAGCTCTGGGCAGCGTGACTTGAATGTCTGCAAAGGCTGATCTTTCTAACTAGGTCCTCTATTGTCCCTAGGAAGGCAAAGCAAAGGAGGCTGCCAGTTGCGAGGAGCGGATTAGGCCATGAAAAGCTTCCTTTTTTTTCAGTTGAAACTCATCACAGACTAAATGTGTTTGGCTCCTGCTTAACCCACTGGTGAATCATTTCATAAAAATGGCACCTTGGTGTTGCATATATATTACCCCTCTGCATCTTTCTGAGCATATTTATTCAGTTTACTAGTCAAAACTAGTTTCATGCTACACTAAGCCCAGCAGGGTCAAAACCTAGCCTATGAAAATCAAGCTATCTCTTTTCTCTCTGCTTCATACATCATCATCAGCCAAAGTCAGATAATGGAAAGCAAAAATGTTGACCCCTGGTGATTATAGCTCACACGTTCATGATGCAGCAGACAGAATGAGTTAAAATGGAAACCAATTGGTGGGTGACCCCTTTTCTCTCACAATGAGGGAACAGAGATAATGAATTATGAGGTAACACAGTTGGACAAAGTGTTGGGTAAGATGAATAAGAAACTGATGGATAGAAGAAGCCATTTGGTTTTGAGCCAGTCACTCCCCTTCAGCCCAACCTGCCTCACTTGGTTGTTGTGGAGAAAATAGAAGGGTTTGAGTTAGATTTGGCTGACAATGTGACCTACCTTAATAACAATACAGTTGTACCAGAATGGAGGACTGAGCTTTGAATTTCTGGAACTGTAGTGGTGGAAACACAAGAGCACACAATAGATACAAACTCAAGGTTAACCGCACCAAGCTTGATTGCAAGAAATATGACTTCAGCAACAGAGTGATCAATGTCTGGAATACTCTACCCGACTCTGTAGTTTCTTCCCCAAACCCCAAAAACTTTAACCTTAGACTGTCTACTATTGACCTCACCCCTTTCCTAAGAGGTCTCTAGGGGGCGTGCATAAGCGCACCAACTTGCCTACTGTTCCTGTCCTATTGTTTCTTTTATTTTTCTTTTATTTTTCTTATATGTACCCATTTCATGTATTCATAACTATGTATACACTTATACTTATTATCTTGTAAACAATTGACAAATCAAATCAAATAAATAAATAAATAAATAAATAAATAAACTAAAACTAGGCCACATTTGCTTGACAAGTTCCCAAGTTTTCTTCTTCCATAAAACACTTCCTGATTTTAATATTTTGTTCCAGGTTTTTGATAATATGTTAAATTTTCTTTTTGTAACAGCACTGCTGAGATTGTATTCCATTATAAATGTTTCCTTCATTCTGAAGCCTTCTGGCTACACTTGAAATCTGGAAAAGTCCAGTGGAATTTGTTCCCTCAAAATGCCTTTCCTTGAAAGTCCATAAAAGAAATCAAGAAGAGCATGGAGTACTGGATATGCAATTGCATAATAATAAATGGGACATTCCTAGATATGCTGCATCATAATGCTCCTTATCCCAATCAATCTATGATAGCAAACAACATTGGTGAGTTTTGAATTAGAATCAGAATGCGAGAAGGGTTGAAAATGCAGATCATATTTGCAGAATGGAAGAAGGGTTGAAAAGGCAGATCATATTTGCAGTGACTATCAAGTAATATACTATTAGCCAGTCCCTAAACAAACATAAGAGTGAATCCTTATGATGTGCTGGACTGTATGTGCTCTAGAACACTGGGGGATAATCAAAGTGCAGTGTGGCATTGCCCTCTAGGCTTAGCTATTGGGTATCTTCATGACCTTACTTCAGGTGTGGGATTCTACCTATTTGCTAGAACCAGTTGTTAACATTCTAAGCAGTTAGGAGAACCGGTTGTTAGAAGAAATTACTGTCCTAATCCTGTAAGGAAGGCAGGAAGGAAACATGCTGGTGCTGCTTACAGAAACTGCCTCTCCGTTAACCCTTATTACATTCTTGGCAGGACCAGACTTCCTGTCTCAGGAACCTTTCTGGAATTTTTTCCCCCTCCTTTGCTGATACTTTGCTTGTATGGAGTGACCATTCAAAGTTACAATGGCACTGAAAAAAGTGATTTATGACCATTTTTCACACTTACAACTGTTGCAGCATCCCCACAGTCACGAGAGGCCAGGCGAGGAGATGTGTGCCTCGATGTGAGTGATATTGAGTTGGCCATGTTCAGCCAATAACATGACCACCAAGCCACGCCCACCAACTAAGCCAAGCCCACAGAACTGATTATTAAAAAATCTGAATCCCACCCTTGCCTGACTTCCATCAGCATCCAATGAGATATACTTCAAAGAAACTTCTGCAAATCCTGCACTTTGGGATGGCTTTAGGAGTTGAGGCAAGAGGCTTCTTGGTAGCAATGCTGATATTACAGAATATATTCCAAGTTGTGGAGAACAGACTACTTCCCTCTTTGTTGGTCTTTTGGAAGATCAAATTGTTTTGAAGAGCTTTCCAACATAAAAATATTGCCATTTTAATTTGTTGTTCAGATTTGTTGCTCAGGTTTGTTTATTTTTCTATTGTTTTTCAGTTGTTTTATTCTAGTAGGGATGTTTTAATCTGGTTTCTCTATTTATGTCACCCACTCAATTATTTTGATTGATGTGGCATAGAAGTATGATCAATCAATCAATAGCATCAGGAAAGATAATAGGGAGTGGTCAAAAAATACTTCACAGACCAGTATGTGGTAGAGCATATATTAAGAACTGGGAAAAGATATTTAAATATTCTGAAGTGTCTGCAAAATACCTCCAAAGATCAGAATCATACAAGCCATGATATTCTTTGTGACATTCCATGGATTTTTCAAAGAAGCAGGACAGGAAGAGTTTTGAGGCCTTTGAACTTTGGTACTGTAGAAGATTCTTTAGAACACTGTGGACAGCCAACATCCCAGTGGATCATTGAATAAATCAACTCAGATTTATGATCATTTGTGATACAAATGATTAAGTTCAAATTATCCTACTGTCAGGATTCAAGCAATCGTCCTAATTAAATCATGAGACTTGAGCCAAACTTCAAAAAACTTCAAAGGATTTATTAGGAGTGACATACTGGCATGACCTATATGAAGCTGACTCTGAGATACCTAATTTACAATCATCTATGACCCTATTTCCCTCCACCCCTCTGGGTGTATCATAATTCAGACTGTCCAACAAAATACGTTCATGCATTGGGTGTCATCAATCATGCTCTCCAATAGAGGATTTTCGGCCCAGAATACCCAGTTGCCTCAGTTACAATCTTCGTGAGATAAGCTTGGAATGTGTTTCTGAGTTCATTTTCCATATGTTCTTCAGGGTTCCTCCCCACCTCTTTCTTATGGCAACTTGGAAACAGGCATAGGAATGTTTTAAGTTGACACCTACTTTGGACACATTAGGCAAAGACCTAGTTCTCTGAAAAAGGCTCTAATGTTGTGAAAGGTAGATGGAAAGAGAAGAGGATAAGCAGCAGGAAGATGGGTGGTCTCAATTACATGGTGATGAGCGTACTACTGGAGACTTGAAAGAACAGGTTAAGAATAGATTGGCATGGAGCAAATCTATATGGTTCCTAGGAATCAAACATCATTTGATGCACATAATCAATAGAATCAATTAATAGATAGTGGTCAGCCTTCTCCAACATGTCACCTTCCAGGTATCTTAGTCCAAGACTGCCACCATCAGTCCAATGGAAGCTTGGGTAAGACTTTTTTTTTCTTCTCTCATAAGGTGTACATAGAAATGAGCATTATATTTTAGGCAAAAACACATGCAGATGCAGCAGACATTGAAATGCTTAGTGTATCCTATACACGGTATATATTTATGCTGTTAAACTTCCAACTGTGCTTGATGGGGCTTACATGGAAGCAGGCATCCATAGAATAGCAGCCTTGCTTTTTAGTTTATCCATCCTTGTTTGAGAGAACTTTTACAAATGCAAACATCTCAGTAAAGCTATATTGGAATTGTATTAATATTAGCAATAAAACTACTATGAGTGGCAAGGACAGAAGTTCTGCATCTGGTCAGTGCTGTCCTAAGAGTAGAAGATTTCTCCTTCAGAATACAGAACAAATAGCAGGGATTGAACAATTAGCATTCCAATCCTGAGCTTCAGAGGCAGCATTATTTTACATGTTTTCTGAAACAATGTATTATGGCGAAATGTGTTCCTTTCCTTTTGGCTTATTTACTATGTCAGTACTACGTACTACTACTCATACCCATAACTACGATAATCTTTAACAGTTCTGTGTCAAGCGTTACTTATATTTACAATTCTTTTTCGTATCAAACCTTATTTCTCTTATCCACCATATGTACAATGTTTCCCAAACCTCATAAAACTCAGACTCCTCTTTACCTTTAAGTTTCCTCATAAGCCTATCCATCTCAGTACAATCAAGTATTTTGTTTATTACCATATTTTCAAAAGTTATGCCATCTAATTTCCAGCTTTGGGCATAAATAATTCTTGCCACTGTTCATATATGTTGAATGACGTATTGGATGTGTTTCTTCAGGTTTCTTTTGATCATCCCCAATAAGAAAATCTCTGGCTTAAATTCAATATCATGCCTTGTAATTTCTCTTATACATTTCTGTCAAGATCTTAAGAATGAGGCCAACTAATCTATTATGTCTACTAAAACTAAATAGGCTGCAGGTAAGATCCTCTCTAACCTTTTTTCCTTCTTTAGTTGTGGTGAGATATCCAAGGAGAAGGATAATTTCTCTGTAAAGTCTGCTTACAGCATTAAGAAGAGGCTAATATCTCATCACTAACAATTTCAGCCTCCCTCCAGTGATACTGATTTCCACACACACACACACACACACACACACACACACACACTCACACCCATCTTCTTTGGTTAGTGTAAGTGAAAGGATATTTGTAGCTTCTGTAGGCAAGTTTACATTCCCTGAACACATCCATTTACAAAACTGATGTGTTTCTCCATCAAATTATGAGTTATTAGTAATTATGAGTACCTCAGAAGCAAGGCTGCAAGGAGGTAAGGCTCAAGCATGATGCTTGTAAGTCTTGTTCTGCGCAGCCTTTCTCATGTAACTAATACACCGTCAGAATCATTCTTTCAAAGGAGTCTTTGTCCATCAGAATTGCTCCTACCATTGGACAAATTGAAATTAACTGCTTAGTCCCTTGTCTAATCAATGTCTAATCATAGTATTAGTGTAGCTTCTTATCTTGGATGTGCGGAAAGAACTTATTCCACAATAGCTAAATTTCCTCCAAAAGATTGGAGACCCCAAGGAAAATGCTAAGTCAAATGTTGTATATAGCCATGAAATTAAACATTCTCATGTATACACAACTTATCAGCATTCCATGTATTCCAGAAACATAGGACAAAGTAACAAAGAGCTGTGGTGGCACAGTGGTTAGAATGCAATACTGCAGGCTAATCCTGTTGACTGTCGACTGTTAGCAGTTTGGCAGTTTGATTCTCACTGGCTCCAGGTTGACACAGCCTTCTACCCTTCTGAGGTCAGTAAAATGAAGACCCAGATTATTGGGGTAATGTGCTGACTCTGTAAACTGCTTAGAGAGGGATGTAAAGCACTATGAAGTAGTATATAAGTCTAAGTACTATTGCTAAAATACATGTAGAGTACAGTGACTCTTCCTTACATAGTACTTAACCTGTTGCCTTCTGAGATGGGTTATTTAACTATCTGATGAAGATGGTATGTTACTGTCAGGCTACAGGAAGAGGTATCTGGATAGGAAACTGTTTAGAACTTCAAAGATAAAAGAAATATTCAAGACATATCTAGATAAACCCTTCCTGGTTGCTATTATTCCCTAAACTTTCAGATCCAAGAAGGTACTGCCTCTTCAGCAAGCCATATTGTTTTGTTTTGTTTTTGGTGCATTCTAGTCAGGTTGACTTCTGGCAACTATCTGGACAAGTCCCTACAGGTTTCTTAGCATGATTTTCAGAAGTGGCTTTGTTCCTGCTTGCTTCCTAAGATAAAGAGAGATGGGGAGAGAGAGAGATTGGGGGGTGGGGGTGGATTCATAGTAGTCTCCTGGTTTCTAGCATGATACCTTAATCACTACACCAAACTGTCTGTCATATACTATATTAATCTGAAAAAAAAATCTGAATTTAAAACAGGGTCTCAGAAAAATTTAATGAAATAAATCTGTTATAATACAAAACCTAATTTATATCTTTCATCTCAATATAATATATGAGCTTGAAAATAATTTTTACTCCTATTTTCAGGTCAAATTGTTTACTGAATAGTAGGATTTCATTTTGTTGGGGCTGAACTTCAGGTTGTTCACACAGGTTTTGGTTCATCGGGGCATCTAGATAACATTTTATCTTAGGGAATATGGGATGCCATCTCTGTCAGTGGCACAATCACAACCTTATGGATATTGAGCTTTTAATGGGGGGAAATAGGTTGATGGTATGGCATCTGGAAACCATGAAGGAGATCATGGGTTTAATTCCAATTATCAAGAATCAAGTTGGCAGATTCTCCAGCTGAAAATTTGGGGTGCTATTAGAAATAGAGAAGACAAGGTTAAAAGGTATCTAGTATATTGTATTATTATTATTATTATTATTATTATTATTATTATTATTATTATTATTATTATTATTTGCATACTATTCAATTCCCAATGACTCTGGGTGGTTCACAAGCAACATTAAAAAGAATATAATAATATATAAGAATGAAGGAGAGCAAACCATAGAGCAAAAAACTAAAACCATACCACCTAAAAGGGGGCTTCACTGATAATTACCAAAAGCCTTGAGACTTGAAAACTTGAACATTGTTCCTATTTAACCAAATTAAATTCAATAGTGAAATAAGTAAGGTTCTACATTTAGGCAAGAAAAACCAAATGCACAGGTATAGTGTAGGTGGTACCTGGCTCAATAGTAGCTATTGTGAGAGGGATCTTGGAGTGCTAGAGAGGACAATCACTTGAATATCAACCAGCAGTGTGTGGCAGCCGCCAAAAAAATCAACTCAGTCCTAGGTTGCATTAACAGAAGGGTAGAATCAAGATCATATGAAGTGTTAGTACCACTTTATAATGCCCTGGTGAGACCACACCTGAAATATTGCATCCAGTTTTCACCACCGTGATGTAAAAAGATGTTGAAACTCTTGAAAGAGTACAGAGAAGGGCAACAAAGATTATTAGGAGATTGGAGGCTAAAACATATAAAGAATAGTTGTTGGAATTGGGTATGTCCAGTTTAATGAAAAGAAGAACTAGGGGAGACATGATAGCAGTGTTTCAATATCTCAGGGGCTGCCACAAAGAAGAGGGAGTCAAGCTCTTCTCCAAAGCACCTGAGGGCAGGACAAGAAGCAATGGGTGGAAAGTAATCAAGGAAAGAAGCAACCTAGAACTAAAAAGAAATTTCCTGGCAGTTAGATCAATTAATCAGTAGAATGACTTGCTTCCAGAAGTTGTGAATGATCCAACACTGGAGATTTTAAAGAAAAGATTAGGCAACCATTTGTCTGAAAAGGTATAGGATATCCTGCTTAAGCATGGAATTGGACTAGAAGAGTTATTCTTTGTTCTGCCTAGAGAAAGAGAAGTAGGCTGGTGTCCAAGCAGATTGTAGAAGAGCCCTCATTCCATAGGGCAGGTGTCATGACACAGAAAGAAAGCTTATAATACACAACAGACGGGTATGTGGTAGTCTTTCTCAGCTTTGATTTCACTGTGTACCTAGTAAAACCTACATATGTGGTTGATGTTGGACGTTATTCATTTTTTAAAGCATTTATATGGCTGAACAACTTAGAGCATGTGACATAGTGGTGCACAAAGAAAACAAAAGAAACATACAGATTAACAGAGTTGGAAGGGATCTTGTAGGTCATCTAGTCCAACTCCTCACCATTCCTGACAAATAGCAGTCCAATCTCTTCTTTTTTTTGAAAGTTTTATTTGGGTTTTCAAAAAAAACCATAATACAAATAAAACATCTTTTTTTGAAAATAGCATGGTCCCGGGTTACACTTCTTTATACAGACACAAACTCAATTTCATGCTCACTTTTATGTTATCTTATTACTGCTTTACATTTTCCACATAGTTTTTCTCCTCTCTTAATTTTCTCAATTTTTAATTATCTCATCTTAATTCAAATCATTATATTTATACTTTTGTCTGTCCTGTTCCAATTTCATATTTTCTTTTCTCATTAAACAAATTTTCTCCTGTAGTTACTAATTGGAGTATGACACCTTTATATCTTTTAAATTTATCCATTCAACTCTTATTTAAGCTTCAATATATACCTTGAGGTTATAACATTCAATATAATACATAACTTCCAATCAAATTCTGCTTGGTACATTCTTAAAATACACACTATATTCTTAAAAAGTGATTAGAAATATATGTAATTAAAACACTCATTCCATTCCAATTCAATTCTATCATTAATATTCTTTAAAGTCTTAACATCTTTAACATTTCTTTTCAATTAAATATCATACTTCCTTGGGAACACTTATAAGCTTTCCGTAATTACTTTTTTTTAAAGCATTAAATAATTAAAATGTTCCCATCCCTTCCTAATTCAATTCTCTCATTCATTTTATTTCATTTATTAACAAACATTTCACTAGATTACAATAACTATTTTATCCATATCCATATTAATCATACATTGTTTCATATTTTCTAAAATTATTTCTATTTCTAATATAACAATACTATCTTATGTAGCTTTGCAGAATCCCTTTTCCAATTAAATTTTCACCCATTATCTCTAAATAGGCCCTCTTTCTCCATATCTTGTTTCTGTCCTTTATAACTTCTTTTCCTTTCCTTCTTCCCTCTCTTCTTCTCCCTCCCCCTTTTACCCCCTTGTCTCTCTACTTCTAATTCTATCTTCTATATTCCCCTCTTCTGTTGCTTTCTAATATTACACTTTTCAAACTATGCTTCCTTTTCTTGGTTGTTTTTTCAAATCTTAAAATTTTCATTCTCTTTCCCCACTTTCCTCCCCCCCTATATAAAATTACTTGTTCATTCAAGATGGCTTCTTCTTTGTCCCAGTCTTCTTGTTCTGCAGGCATTTCTTGTTGTTTCTCATAGTTCCATATCTCCATTTCTAAAAATTGAAATAAGAAGCCAAAATAACCTCTCCCTTCTTGTGCATCTTCTTTGTACTTTTTAAGTTCCATTTTCAATTCATCTAAAAGTAATGCCATTTTAAACACTTTTAAACAACCACCCGATTGATTTTAGTCATTCAAATGCAATAACCAAAAATCCAGAGATCAACAAATAATCCAAATACTCCCAAGCTGTTTCTTCATGCTTCTTTTTACCACTTTCTCTTCCTGGGGTTACTATTTAGTTGCAAAGTTTCAGTTAAAATGTATCTTTTAGAAGTCTTGTTGAAATTTTGCTGTAAATTCCTTTTAATTCCAGGCAGTCTCCTCCCTTTTTTCCAGATCCTGCCCTTTTATTTTTTCTCTCTCCTTTCCTGCTTTTAAAAGCTTTTGATTATCCAGAAATCTTTTATTATCCCTTTGACATTTTATTTTCAGCTTAAATGCCTATTGATGTCAAAGTTGATTTTTTTTCAATTTCTTATTTAAATCTCTTAGCTGTCAGTATATGGAATGGGAGAGAAGGAAAAAAAAACCAAATCCTTTCCCTTTTCACTCTCCTTCACTGCTTGAAAGTCTTCTTTGGGAACAATGTTACATTTTTTTAGTTTAAATTCCAGGGTACCTTAGTTGTTGCTTCTGCAGTTTAACCTGGTCAGCCAAAACTTTCACTTCTTATCTTCCTCCTGCACATTCTTTTCCGGTCGAGTTCTTCTTTGACGTGGCCATTTCTGACCACCGCTGCAACCACCTTCGGGAGAGGGAGTAATGGCCAGCTGTGGAGGAGAGATGCAGCTCTCCTCAACCCTGCTGGCAGTCTCCTCCCTCTTCACCACCACTACGGGGTGGCTTCACACTGAAACCAGCTGGTTCAGGGCACTCCAGTGGTGAGCACAGATCGAAACCGCACACAATCGTGGTTTCGGTCTGTCCATGAAAAGGCTCAAACTGGAAGACAGCAGTCCAATCTCTTCTTGAAAGGCTCCAGTGATGAAGCACCTACAACTTCCGAAGGCAAGCTGTTCCACTGGTTGATTGGTCTCACTGTCAGAAAATTTCTCCTTACTTCTAGGTTGAATCTCTCCTTGATCAGTTTCAAATATAATATAACTAATGCAAAACAATGTACCTTATTAAAAGCTACTAAAACAATAAAATGGCAATCAGAACTGCTGTCTGGTTCTTTACTCATCAGTTCGATTATAGGCAGGTCAGATGATGGGTTGCCATGAGCCCAGTGGAATCAATGCTGGAGAACAAAAAAATGAGATATGCATTTTCTGCTCAGTGATCATAATAAAATATTTTGATTTGATTTGAATGAAGTCTGTATAAACTGATTGAGTGAAATTATCTTTTTATCCCCCCTATCCCAACTGCCAAATCTAATGCAACAATCAATATTTCACCCCAAAAGAGTTTGGCCAATTCATTTTGTATCCAACTTCTCTCTTATTTTGGAACAGCATCCAAATGTTTAATGACATCCAAATGTAAAATGTAATGAAAATTACAACTGAAGTCTGCAGCATGTTGAGCAGGTTTCCACATAGTCTTATTTAATATGTTTGCCTTGTTGAGAAAGCATGTCTCCTAAAAAGCTTCATCTCAAATGCTTGTTTTCACTTTTTGTTATGTTTAGCATGCAATTGGCAATTGGCACTTGCATTTGAATGGAACTCAGCATGGCCTCTGCTATTGATTAATTTGTGCTAATTAAAAACAGCAGTGATTCTGTGGGGGGAAAAAGATGTGTAAGTGTCAATAAATTACAGGAAATTTCTCAGATTAAAGTTTGCCAATTTCTGCCTCAAAATAACTAAACAAATGTTAATGGCCTTTTCCAAAGAACTGGAGGCTTCCGCGGGGATTCTGGAAGAACCTCAAAACTGTTTGTCAAGCCTTTTATTGAGTTATTTAGGGAAAGTTCCTTGCAGCTTCCTCCTTCTCCCTGGGATGTGTCCAAGGAAAATTCACACTTTTCACACTAGAACTGAAGTTGAATTATTGGTTAGTATTTTCTTTCAGATGGCAAGAGGTGAAAAAACAGGCTCGTTAGCTATGAAAAACTCACCTTCTAACAAAATATTCATGATGGCTTGTCAACTTCATTTAACAGATAACAGATAATCAGAGTTGGAAGGGAACTTGTAGGTCATCTAGTCCAATCCTCCACCCAAGCGGGAGACTCTACACCATTTCTGACAAATGGCAGTCCAATCTCTTCTTGAAAGTCTCAAGTGATGGCACTCCCACAACTTCCGAGGGCAAGCTGTTCCACTGGTTGATTGTTTTCACTGTCAGAAAGTTTCTCCTTATTTCCTGGTTCAATCTCTTCTTGTTCAGTTTCCATCCATTATTCCTTGTCTGGCCTACAGGCACTTTAGAAAATAGCTTGACCCCCTCTTCTCTGTAGCAGCCCCTCAAATATTGAAAGACTTCTATCATGTCTCCCCTGGTCTTTCTCTTCACTAAACTAGCCATACCCGGTTTCTGTGACAGTCTTCATATGTTTTAGTCTCCAGTCTCCTAATCAGGGGTGGGATCTGACAGGATTAACTACCGGTTCGATGATTTACGATGTTCAGTGATTTATGATGTGCTTCCCTGCATGCTGTGCTGGCATGCCTGTAAATCGTCATCAGCACGCTGCGTGCAGAGAAGCAGTCTTTGAAAAAGCCCTTTTTTCCTGCTTTTTTAACTGCAGCTGTGCCTCGTTCAGCAGCTGAAGTTGAAAAATCAAGAAATAAAGGTCAGGTAAGAGCCAAGGGAGTGGGTGGGCAAAAACATCAGCAGACATAGAACCGGTTCTATGTTTGCTGCTCTTCAGACCTACTGGTTCTACAGAAGTGGACAGAACTGGTAGAAACCCACCCCTGCCCCTAATTATCCTGGTTGCTCTTCTCTGTACTTTTTCTTGAATCTCAACATCTTTTTTATAATGTGGTGACCAAAACTGGATGCAGCACTCTAGGTGTGGTCTTACTAAGGCTTTATAGCGTGGTATTAGTACCGCTCCCAACATCGAAGCCCCGGAAACGCAGGCAAAGCTGCCATAGCAGTAGTGCCCTGAGTTGCTTGCTTCTCCACTACTGCCTCCTCCTCCTCCAGCTCTACTTCCTTCTCTGGGTAAGGCGATTCTTAACTAACCGAGCATGCTAAGGCAACTCAGGATGTTACCGCTGTGGTGGCTTTGCCTGCATTTCCAAGGCTTTGATGTTGGGAGAGGCAGTAAGGGCTGGAAAAGGGTAGAGCTGTGTATGGCTCCATCTCCCTTTCCTTTCCTGCCTGCATGTGGGTAGAGGGGAGGAAAGAGAGAGAGCCGGGAGAAAATCAAAGCTAGAGAACTAATGGGGAAGAGCTGACAGTGGGCACTGGAGAAGGGGACTGCTGTTGCCGCTGCTGCTGGGTGTAGGAGCTGGTGCATCTCAGGGGCCTGACTCCGGGGTCTCTTGGAGAGCTGGGAGGTGCAAGAACTGTGCGGCCCAGGTTAATTGCTTTTGGGGGGGCATTTCTTCTTCAGCCCACCAAAATTTTTCCATGGCCGCCCACTGGTTGGTGACCACTGTTCTAGTCTGTCAAGATCCATCTGGATCTTGAGCCTATCTTCTTGGGTATTAGCTATTCCTGCCAGCTTAGTATCATCTGCAGATTTGGTAAGTTTCCCTTCTATTCCCTCATCTAAGTCATTAATGAAGATATTGAAAAGTACTGGGCCTAAGGCAGAACCTCGTGGCACCCCACTGCTTAGTTCCCTCCATGTCAACTTAGACTCATTAAAGACTACTCATTGAGTATGGTTTGTCAGCCAGTTGTGAGTCCATCTAGTGGTGGTGCTATCTATTCCACTTTTTTCTAGCTTACTAAGAAGTAGGTTGTGGTCTACTTTGTTGAATGCCTTGCTGAAATCTAAATATATTATGTCCACAGTATTTTGCTGGTCTACTAATTTAGTCACTATGTTGAAGGATGAAATAAGGTTGGTTTGGCATGATCTATTTTTAACAAGCCCATGCTCACTGCTAATTACTATTTTACTTGTTTCTAGATGTTGGCAGATCTGTTTTTTTTATTATCTTTTCCAATATCTTTCTGGGTATTGATGTTAGGCTGATTGGTCTATAGTTTCCTGGGTCTGTTTTTTCTCCTTTTTTGAAGATTTTGAATTTTATTTATTATTAAACTTGTATGCCACCCTTCATGCTGTCTGAAGTGATTCTGGGCAGCTTAATGTATGTTGGGGTAATTGGAGGTGTTTGGGGATAGTACAGTAGGAAATATATCCCTTTTCAGGCCTGCCAAAGGAATTCACCTTATTACCTGGCTCCTGGTGGAGAGTTTGGAGTTTTTCTTTGTTTTTTAATGGTGATAAGTCAAATACATTCTACTCTAAAATACGTAATATATATTAAGTACACTAAAATATACTCTCATTTATCAATAATTGGGGAAAGGGTGGCTAGGGACACAGGAAGTAAACAGAAAAGAATCAAAGTGCTTTCAGATAGTTGCAAAGGAACTTCTCCAATAATATTAGAACTTGAGGCCATCTAATGAAGGTATAAGGTTTAATATTCATGAAAGAAAACACTTTCTTGGTCAGAGCACAATGACATAATGAAATTTGTTCTAATGGTGTCCACCAGTCTGAACAGTGGGAGGAGGTGCTCTAATTTTTCAGAGGAAAGAGGATCCATGGTTCCAGTCATATTTCTTATTTCTCCATATTAGTTGTTAAAGAACACAAACGAAAATACATGCGGGGAACACACTTTTGTAGAAAACACAATGTGATAATTTATGTTGATGTTGATATTTTCGATATTGTTTTTATGAAATGCACACTTACATTTTTGTGGAACAGGTTTTGCCTCACTGTTTCTGTGATGTTTTAATTCTATTTTTTAAACACTTGTTAATTGGATGTTACTGTTGCTTTTTTTTTTACTGTTTGTGATGAGCTGATTTAAACTATTTTAGGAGTGGTAGGAGGCACATTTTAAACACACACCACAAGCAACTAAGTAATAATCGTCTCCAGAAGTTCTTAGCTGGGTGGGCTTAATAATCATCCCAGCTTGCTATATGATTGCTAGTTCATGGGGACCACTGACAGGTCAAACTCACATCAGAAGAAGGGAGGGTGGAGCCCTAATGCAAAAATATAGCAGATGGAAAGGCAGGCAAGCAGCCAGGAGATAATTCAATAGGCAGAAAAAATTAGATGACAAAGGCAGAGCACAATAGAAGTCAATAGAACTGATCTGGAGGATTTATATCCAGATCAAATCAGTGAAGAGCATGACTTGATGAAGATGATGAGGCAGACTTAGAAATCTATCCAGAAGTTGTCTTCCAGACCATCCCTTCTCTGTTAGAAAGAAGCTTGTGCAGCTCTATGGAAGAAGAGGTGGTAGGAACTTGAAAGCATTTGCATTTTTATTGAATAAATTGGATAACCAAAGGGATTGTGTGTAACTTTATGAATAGTTAACACCTGAGAGATGCTTGTCGTTCATCCTTTAACAACAATTATTTCCCAAAGAGTTTTTTTTAAAAAAAATAAAAATCTCTGTACTACTGTGGAAAGGGAACTTCATGAGGACAGTGGTGACACCCAAGCAGGAAAAACCCAAAGGGATCATCAGTCCAGCCATAAAACAAACTTGCATAGGAAAAGAGATTTAATAAAAGGTATTGAAAGAAGCCCCCTAGACAAAAGCCAAGTAATTAAGAAAGCTAGGGAAACAAGAAAAAGAAATCCCTTACAAACAACAGGTCATGCCAAATCAGCAAAACAAATAGACATAAAATATATTGCAAAGGAGACAGACAGGAGATTGCCACAAAACAAATATAAGAAAACATTAGGACGAAACTGATAATCCAATCAAACCACCCCGCAGAGTTTACCCTCCGGTGGAAATGAAGACAACCCCAGACAGGATTTAAAACATTAAGAAATACAAACACAAGCACACACACACAAAAGGAGAAAATGCATAAAAATCAGGGGTTTATTATACAAAGAGGGCTAGCCCCAGGAACGCAGACTTCTTGCTATCTCTTGCCTTCCTGAAAAATAAAAAGAACCAGCTTCCAAGCAGTTGTCTGTGTTCTTGCACTGGAGCCCTCCCAGCAGGAAAATCGAGCCCTCAGAAGAAAGGCATTTTCCAGCCTTTCAACACTACCAAGCTAACTTAGCAAGTGGTTCAGGATGTAGATGTGGTTCAGTGTTCAAAATAGTGGTTCAGATCTGGCTACCCTGGATGCCCAGTGTACTTTCAAAGGGGAAATCATACCTATTGTCTGAACATGATGCAGAACATTTCTTGGCTCTTTCCTGGGTGGCCAAGGAGCAATGTACATAAGATACTATAGATGTAGGTGAGATTGCAGGGGGAAAATTTAAAATCCATGAACATAATATAATACGAGGAAGTCCAAGGCAGCCTTCAGATGCTGATCTGTACATTCCATATTTAAAGTTCCATTTCCTCCTAGTTATTACAGACAGCTGTGAAAAAGAGAGGGAGGTGGGAGGAGGACTTGTCTGAAACATGGTTCAACCCAGCATCCCTTTCACTAATTATCTTTCAAAGCCTTTTCATAGGGGAGCGAGGAACAAGTAATATACAAAAGACTGAAAAGCTAAGATCAGCAATTATTCTGTTGACACAGTATTTCATTGGCAGCTGGCACTCACTGCTCTATTGCCTTGCCTGGAAGACTATGGAATTAATGATTACATTTGTATTTTTTTTTTGGTTTGTGTTTTTTTTATTTTTGTGGGTTTTGTGTGTTTGGGAAGAAAAGGAAGGGAATGGGTGTGAGAGAAAAAGAATTAAAAAAAAAAAACGGAGAAGAAAATTGAGGGATTTTTTGAATTTTAATTTTTTTTTTATACACATATTTATTTTAAATTTTTTTATTTTTTTGGAAATAAAATTTTTTTTTTTTTTTTTTTTTTTTTTTTTTTTTTTTGGAATTTTTTTTTGGTTGGGGGGGGGTTTGTGTGGGGTTTTTGTTGGAGGAAGAGGTGGAAAAAAAAAAGGGGGGAAAAAAAGTGGGAAACGGGTTGAGTTTTTACGGAGGTGGTTTTTTTTTGATGCTTTTTTTTTTTTTTTATTCTTTTATTACATTTTCTTTTTTTCCTTTTTGGGCCTTGGGGGGGGGTTCGGGGGGGGAAAAAAGGAGGGGGGGGGGGGGGTTTTGGGGGTTGGGGGGAGGGGGGGGGGACAATGGGGGGGAAATAACGCCCACACAAGTGAGTGGACCTGAGTGAGAACTCCTTGAGTCCTCAGGACATAACACCCCTTCCCCCAGATGCGAACACGCATAGTCCTTGAGGTAGATGGGGGGTTTGTGTTGGCGCCCGGAGCGGCGCAACTCGGGAACATTGTCTGACTGTTCGGCATCAGTCTGTGACAGTTGAGCTGGCATAGTGTCACCAACACTCTCTCTGGACTGGCATCCTCGGAAACCACCGGTTGGTTTCTGGAGTCAAACTCGTGGGTTGGATCCGGCTGATCAACTCTCTGGGCGCTGTTGTCCGGTTTGGGCTGACCGGAACGACGCTGGCGCAGACTGGTCACTGGGTGCGATGTGGCTGGGTGGCGGATGGGACGGTTCCCCTTCGACTGGAGACTCTGGATCCTTGTTTGCGAGGTTGCTGAGGCGCCTTCTGAGTTGGTCTATGTGTCTCCTCCAGACGCGACCATCCTCAGCCTGACTCTATATGATCTCGGCCCGGTGACGGCGATGACTTCGCCCGAATCCAAAGTGGGTCCCCAGCGAAATTCCTGGCGAATATCGGCTCCTGTAACATAAAATGTCTAACCCCGAAGTGGAAGCGAGGGGAGAGTCAGGCAGTATTGTGGGTGCAGTCATCCAATACAGTCCTCAGGCGCCGGCCCATCAGAAGTTCCGCTGGGGACTTATTGGTGACTGCACAGGGGTTGAGTGCTGGCTCATCAGGAACCGTGAGAGTTTGTGGTGCCAGTCATCTCTGCCAAACCTAGCGAGGGCTCTCTTTGGTGGTCCTGACGGCCCTTTTCAGCCAACCCATTACCGCAGGGTGGAATGGGGCTGTTAAAATGTGGCGAATGCCTAGGTTGGCTGCAAAACAGCTGAATTCTACTGATGCAAACTGTGGGCCATTATCGGAGACCAAGGAGTCGGGTAGTCCATGGGTAACGAACAGGCGCGTTAACACGTTGGTGATTGCTAGTGTGGTTGTCGTGGATAGCTGCGCCACGTCTATCCACTTGGAATAAGCGTCCACGACACCACTAGGAACATCTTTCCATGCACGGGCCGCCAGATCGATATGGATTCTAGACCAGGGCGCTGGCGCCTCCCATCTGGTAGAGGTGGCGATGGGGGGAGCAGGACGGGATTCCTGGCAAATGCTGCAGGAACTTACCCAATTGACAATGTCCTCGCTTCAGACCCGGCCACCATACGTAGCTGCGTGCCAACGCCTTCATTCTCACAATGCCGGGTGTCCTCATGCAACGCCCAGGACTCGGGTACGCAGCGAGGTCGGAATGATCACTCGAGTGCCCCACAGTAGACAACCCTGCAAACTGGACAGCTCCTGCATGCGAGTCTTAAAGGGTGCGTAATTTGTTATCAACATTGCCTCCCGGCCACCCCTCCTCACCCAGTCGAGCACCTGGGCGAGCGTTTGGTCTGCCTTTGGTTTTGGCGGCATGATGTCAAGGGTGGTGATGGGCAGGTCCAACTGGGTGATTTCAAAAATGGCATTGACAGGAGCTGGGTCTTCAGCCGGAGCGGATAAGGGGCAGCACTGAGTGCGCCAGCGTGATAGAGTTTTGCCCGGGCGGTGGATAAGTTTGTATGAGTAGGCCGCTAGAAAAAGCGTCCACCGTGTCATCCGAGGGGAGAGGACTTGAGGTATCTGTTTGTCGCCGCCAGTAGGCCCAGGAGGGGTTTATGGTCGGTGACCAGTTCGAAGAAGTGGCCACAAAGGAATTCGTGAAACTTTTCACGGCTGCAACAGCTGCTAGGGCTTCCTTGTCTATTTGGCTGTAATTTCGCTCCATGGCCGAGAGCGTCCTGGAGAAAAAGGCGATGGGGGCCTCGGCGCCATTGGCGAGTCGGTGACTAAGGACCGCCCCAATTCCAAAAGGGGATGCGTCTGCTGCCAGTACTAAAGGAAGGTTGGGGTCGAATTGGATGAGCACTGCCTCTGACGTAAGTAGTGATTTGACGGCGTTAAACGCCTGGTCTTCTTTGTGCCCCCAGTGCCACGGTGACTTTTTGTCTAGTAATCTGTGTAGGGGTTCGGCTACTGAGGCTTTATGGGGCAAGAAGGATGCATAAAAGTTTAGGAGTCCCAAGAAAGCTTGTAGCTCCGTTTTGGAGGTTGGTGTGGGAGCTTCGTGGATCGCCCTGACCTTGGACTCCAGGGGGTGAATGCCAGAGGCGTCAATTTTATAACCCAGAAAGTCCACCTGTCTAGTGGCAATGGCGCATTTTTCTTTTTTTTAACTTGAGGCCATGCTGTCTGAACCTTTCTAACACTGCTCGCACTCTCTGGAAGAGTTGGGGTCTGTCCCTGGCCGAGACCAAGATGTCGTCGAAGTAGGGTACTACACCAGGAGGCCCTGTAAAATCTGCTCCATGAGGGATTGAAAAATGCCCGGGGCAACCCTTACGCCAAATTGGAGACGCTTGCATCAGAAGGCACCCCTGTGAGTGACGATGGTCTGAAGTTCCGCTGTTTGGTTATCAACAGGGAACTGTTGATATGCTTGAGACATATCCAATTTAGCAAAAATACTGCCCGGTTCGAATGTATGCAATAAATGCTGAATGACGGGCACGGGATAGGCGCTAACTTGTAAATATTTATTGATTGTTGTCTTGTAGTCCGAGCAAATTCTCAGGCTACCATCTTTTTTTAGGGGTGTGACAATGGGCGTCTCCCACTTGGCGAAATCTGTTGGCTCAATGACCCCTTGTTTTAGTAGTTTATCCAATTCAGCGTCTAGTTTTGGTCGAATAGCAAATGGAACCCTACGTGGTTTTAATCTGATTGGGGCTGCCTGGGGGTCAACGGTGAACGAGATGGGGGTTCCATTATAACACCCAGCTCCTCGCTGAACACATCTGCGTAGTCAGCGAATAAGGAGTCAGTGTCTGAGGTTGAGACAGCATGGACTCCTGTTAACCCTAGGCCGAGGTGGGGAAACCAATCGAGCCCCAATAAGGTGGGTAGGTTGCTGTTAACTACCACTAGAGGTAGGTGGCCTTTAAAAGCTCTAAAACTGACAAAGAACTTGCCTCTGCCGATCACGGGAATGGCCTTCCCTGGTAGTCCTTCAGACCGAACTGGCATCTCTGAAGCCGGGTAGTAGATAGGCTGGGGTGGAGTCTCTTGAGGGTGTTCCACGAGATTATTGAGAGCGCTGACCCTGTGTCAACCTCCATGTGGCACGGTTTACCTTCTAGGGAAACGGAGAGAGAAATTTTACTAACAGAGTGGCAAGTACGCCTGGCAAGGCGGTGCGTGCGACAGTTTAATACTTGCCTCTGTGGTCCCGAGTGCGAGGACAGGGGTCTTTGTGCAGCGCTTTGGGGGCTTGGCAGACTCTCGCAATGTGCCCCTCTTATGGCAGTTGTTGCAAACGGCTCCTTTAAACTTGCAGGTGGCCCTTTGATGTGATCCCCACAGGCTAGGCACAGGGTGATGTGCTTGGGTGGACCGGTGTATTCTTGTTTGGCCCCTACCTGCGACCGTCTGTCATTGGTGAGGCGATGGACATCGCTCATCGTTGTGGCCTTCCTCCGCTTCCACCTCTTCGGAATGGACTGGGAACACTGCTAGCTTGGCGCTTGGGCCCTGAATTTCGGAGGCTGAGTTCGTAGCTAGCTCGGCTGCTAGGGCCTCTCTACCGCCATGCGGGTTGAGGTCTTTCTTAGCTAGCAGTCGCTCTGTAGGTTGAGATCCTTGACCCCACAAACCAATTGATTGAGGAGCATGTCCTCTAGGTATGTTCCAAACCCGCAGTGCAGGGCTGCTGTTCTGAGGGCGGCCATATATTGGTTGATGGTCTCCTTACTTGATTGCTTTCTCATTCGGAACGTGAACCTCCTGGCGATTTGTGAAGGTCTGGGAGCGTAGTGGTTTGTGAGGATCTCAAGCAACTCGGACCACGGAACGCTTTTTTAATTCTCTCGGCGCCACGAGTGCTGCAGCGGTATCGTAAACAGTGGCTCCGCAGTAGATTAGGAAATAGGATTTTTTCCGATGCTCTCCGCATCCGACAGGCCGACCGCATCGATGTAATGATTGAAACGGTTCTTATACGATTCCCACTTCTCTTCGCCTGGTTTAAACGCCGGGAATACTGGATTGGAATTCATGGTGCTGGAACGGCTGGGCTACCTGTGGAGAAATCTCTCTGGGACTACGAACGCCGTGAGTTACAAGTGATATCAGCTCTGGAGAGGTTTTTTGCTACCCTCTTTCTCTCTCTCTGGGTTACCACGTTGGCTGCTAGCCGTTGGAGGTGTCTTGATTTGCGCCAAAAGTGGGCGTTAGTGACTCTCTACAGCCTGTGCTGTGATTTCTACTGGCCCGAAATTCAAATGACACCCGCTTGAATTCGCGCCAAATGCAGAGCGGCTGCGGCTCGCAGCGCTTCACTTTCCCCGTAGCGTGGCTAACAAGCGGCTACAGACGCTTCTAACTATTTGACTCAGACCGCTTTCTCTGGCTGCGGATCTGCGTTTGCTCTTTTGATCGCCGTTTCGCTAGCTGACCGCTCTCTGGCTGCGGATCAGCGTTTCCCTGTTGCCAACCGATCGCTCTCTCTGGGCTGTAGATCGGTGGCTAGTGACTCAGCGGTTGCAAGGTGCTTCTGGTAGCCATCCCATCCTCGTCGCCAGTGTTAAGTTTGAGCAATGAGAGGCTGAACCAGAGCATGAGTGCAACAGTACTTTATTTACAAATAAAGGGCTGACCGTGCTTGCCAAGCCTGGAACTGGCTCGCAGCAATCAGCAGCCAGTTGGACCCCGCAGCCTGCTTTTATAGCTGGCTGCTGGGGAGAACTGACCAATGGGAATGGGGGAAGTAACGCCCACACAAGTGAGTGGACCTGAGTGAGAATTCCTTGAGTCCTCAGGACATAACAGTGCAGGCCCCCCGTGGCCTGTTTTTGCTCTCAGGAGGCTGCAGGGAGGCCTACTAGGCCCAAAATGGGGTGCAGGAGGGTGCGGCACAATCTTTCTGTGGCCCGTTTTTGCTCTGGGGGGGATGCAGGAGGCCAAGTGCTGCCTCTCACATCCCTGGCCATGCCTACCATGGCTACACCCACCCAGCTGGTCATAAGGGCACCCACCCACCCAGTCATTATGGCAGAGAACCAGTTGTTAAATTATTTGAATCCCATCACTGCATGCACCACTAATAAAGATACAAGAATAAAGACACACCTCAGTTCCATTAACTTTTTGAATGCATTTATGGAGAGACAATGGAAATATACATATAGAAAAACTATATGCTGCATGAAAATGATTCTATGCATGCAATCTTACAGGATGGTAGAGAAGGAAGTGTATTATACAGTATTATTCACAGAAGGCCAACTAGAAGGATCAAAGGACTTGAAATTAAATCCTTCTAACAGAGACATAAGGAATTGCATATGTTTAACTTAAAGACAATTGAGAAAGATATCATAGCAGTTTTCAAGTATCTAAAGGGATGTAAACTAAAGTAAGGTCAAGACCTATTTTCTACACTACAACTAAAGGATTGGGATAATGGATTTAAGATACTACTTCTGACTCAAAGAGAAAACAAGAGTTTGAAGTTGGAAGGTGTCACTTTGGCCATTCAGTCCAGCCTTCTGCTCAGTACAGAAAATATTCATGACAGATAATTATGTGGCCTCCAATTAAATATACCCAGTAATGGGGATGCTCCTCCTGTACCCTCAGATTTTCTCTGGATTATTGGTTCCACTATTAATATGCTTTTATTGTTTAGATGTTTTTTTTTCCTAACGTTGAAACAGAATCTGCCTAGCTGTAATTTAATACCATTTTTCCATGACCTTCCCACTGGGATTAAAAAATAGGCCTTGATCCTCTCTTTGAAGTGTGCTATCAATTCCTTCTCTGCCGTTTCCCCCACCCCCATACACACAGATCAACTATATCTATGAAATTCTTCAGTCTCTCTTTATAGGATTTTATTTTCTGATTGATTCCCTGATCATCCTCATTGCTCTTCTCTGATTCTGTTTGTTTTATTTGCATCTATCTCAGACAGTGGTGGGATTCAAATGTTTTTACTACCGGTTCTGTGGGCATGGCTTGGTGGGCATGGCAGGGGAAGGATACTGTAAAATCTCCAGTCAGAGGTGGTATTTATCGGTTCTCTGAACCACTCAAAATTTCTGCTACCGGTTCTCCAGAACTGGTCAGAACCTACTGAATACCACCTCTGATCTTAGAGTAACATGCCTGGTAGAAGGTTATAGTTAATATAGAGAATGAATAATTCAGAATAAAGTGGAACTATTCTTTTCTGTGATTATAAAAATATATTTTGATTAATTCAGTTTGAAGTACAATTCCCTTTTTGGTCACCAGACCACACTGCTGATTCATTTGCAACTACTATTCCAAGCTCTTTTTCACAGGTACTACTACTAAGTCAAGTGTTCCCTATGTTATATTTGTGCGTTTGATTGTTGTTCAATAAATGAAAGCATTTGTATTTGTCTTTGCCAAAACTCATTGTTATTTTCAGCCTATTTCTTTAACCTATTACATTTCCTTTAAATTTTATTTCTCTCTCCCCAGTTTTATGGGAAGACAGAAAATTGATATGCTTCTCCAACCCACCTTTTCATCCAAAGCATTAATAAAAAAGTTGGACTGTATGGAACCATTCAGTCCAGTTTGATAAGGAATTTTTCATGAAACTATTTAAGTTTTTTGAACCAGTTATGCATTCTCTTTAATTGATACCATCTGATCCATCCTGTTAATCAAAATGCCATGAAGTACTAAACATATATTTCACTGTAACACAAATTTAATTATGTCTTTAGTCTTCAACAAGTTATTTAATTGAAAACTGAGATAAATTTTGTCTGGTGAGACTTATTCTTAACAAATCCATGCTAACTTCTGGTATGTCATTGTTCTGCAGGTATTTGCTTGTAGATCTATTTGGGATCTGCTCAAAATACTTCTGAGGCTGTTAGGTCTGTAAGTCCCTGAAATTTCTACCTACAACATACATTTCTGTTCTGAAAACAGGACACCTCTTATCTTGCACTTTGTTAATTCTCCAAGATTTTTCAAGGATCACTTGGCCAGACTGTTAGCAATTTATATCCGTACTTTACCATAAAATGGGATTACTTTTGTATAAGTGTTCAAATTAACTCAAAATAAATAGGTATTCCCTCATTTTACTTCAAGAATGCCTGTCTATTGGGCAGTGAAACTACTTATACAGGGAAAGTGGTTCTAGGCTACACAGCCTTCTTTTAGGAGACCTTAATTTTTGAGTCCCTGCTGTCAATAAGAGGCTGATCTCAGTGGCCTAACAACAGTCTCTTCCAAATTTTTTATCATTCTGAGGAGTGATAGATCAGGCAGTGATTAATTTTCTATCATTCTGAGAAGTGATAGATCAGGCAGATTCAAGCTCAGCTGCGGGTGCTAAGGTTCCACCCCCCATTTATATTTTAAAAAATTAATAAAAAGTTTAAGGCAAGGGAAAAAAAAACACCCCCTCATCATTCCAAATAACCATGGACTGAGAGCTCTGCTTTTTGTTCCTTGTCCAGGGCCTCTGGGAAAGCTCAGAAAAAAATATTCTTCATATGCTCACTTCAAGCAAAGAAATGTACTGTACATTGTTGCTGCCCTCCTTTCATGCTACGAAGCACTACCTTATCAGAAACTGACCAGGATAGCTGTGCTTGAACAAGACAGAAACTTTGGGCGGGGGGGGGCAGTGATTGTCTGAAGCTCTCTTGTAAAAAAAGGGAGAAACTGTCAGATCAAAAAAAGATAAAATGGTGGGCAGCTAAGTGGCTCTCCAAATATAGAACATATATTCTTAGGCAGGCTTCATCATTTGCTAGAAGAAATCTTTATTTTCTCATTTTGTCTTTTTCCCATTTCAACCTTCACTTACTTGTCTATGTCACTTGGTCTCACACATATAGACAACTCAAACTCTCCAGAAAACTCACCAGTCTCTGCTGTTTGCATTGTTTGGCCTTGCCTTCTCTTCTCTTCTCTTCTCTTCTCTTCTCTTCTCTTCTCTTCTCTTCTCTTCTCTTCTCTTCTCTCCTCTCCTCTCCTCTCCCCTTCTCTTTCCTTCCCCTCTCCTACCTTCCCCTCCTCTTTCCCTTGAAGATATTATCATTTCACATTCCTGTATGAAATTAATTAATGCATTGTTTGAATTAACATGGACAATGAAACTTAATTATCACTGGAACTTCTTTAGGTGTCATTAGCTGTAGATGTACATAAGGTTAAGTTCAAATTATAGTTTGGCAATCAGCATGATACCTTGTACGAATGAATGAAGTAATTACAAATGCTTCAGGCATTGAAATCTGAACAGTTTATAATGTAAAATTATCAGTCTCAGAATTAGGGTGAAGCTACACTGTCTACCTGTAAATGGCACCTTTGCCCTCAGAAGGTAGATGTCTGATATTTGGAGGAGAAAGTAACTGGTTATGCCAACAGCAGCTCTGCTTTCATCTCTAGTTTTATTTTTGTATGATTTGCCAACATCCTACCATAGTTTCATGATGATGGGCAATTATTATTAAAGTTTACTTTGGTATTAGTTCATTACTATACACTGGATTAATTATAGCATTATGTTGCCATATACACACAAAAGCAGATAGTATAAATTAAGAGATCCACACACTGCAAAGACAATCCAGAGAGGTAAAACAATGAAGATTCTTTGAACTACCTAAGACACATAAACTAATAAGGGAACTAAACATAAAACTATTCCAAACCAAAATCTAATAAACAGAGATGAAATATAAAATGGTAGAAGTTAAGTTGTATATGGAAAAGCAAACACAAAGCTACCATTTTGGCAAACTGTTTGCATTTCTCCAGGTACCTGA